>NC_141689.1:594653775-595253775 GCF_964263255.1 Lissotriton vulgaris | reverse complement strand
GTGCATTGCGGGTGCATGAGTTATAGTTAGCTGAACTAACTATAATGGAGAATTTCAAAGGTTTTGTATGAGTGAAATGTCCAGCTAACTATAACATCTGTCAAATCCATGTTTTTTTCTGTGAATTTCTAAGGTTTTTTAAATGCTAATTCCTAATTATAACGTGGCTGAAACCTATGATTTTGTCAGTGAATTTGCAAGGTTTTTTAAATGCTATTTCCTAACTATAACAAGTGTGAAACCTATGTTTTTTCAGTGAATTTCAAAGGTTTTCTAAATGATAATTTTTAAAGGTATTCATTATTATATTTCTATCTTTCTATACTAATTTCCTACTTTTTTATTATAATTATTTATAGTTATTTTATTTTTTAAGTTATATTTCATATTCTAAATGTAAAATAGTACCAAAACAAAAGTCTAAAATAATTTTTTTTAAAAAGAAATTTCGCCAAATTTATGAAAATTAATTTCGATATATTTCCTTTTTGTATAATAGAACTGTACGCGTACGGTGATCGCACATACCTTGTACAAGTAATCATCCACTACGTGTACCAATGCATATTTTACGAACACGTTTTGATGATACGGGTCGCATCAACGCTCCCGTGTGACGTCATGTACGATGCCCCGTCCGTGTACGGCGTGAAAGCTTCTAATTGTTTAAAAACATATATTTATGTATTTAATGTACAAACTAAGGAAAGACAGTACCTGGGATAATCATGAAAACATTTTTTTTTTACTTTTAATAACTGTACATTACTTTTGAAAGCAATTCCGAAAAATGCAACAGTACGTCGTACGTACTCGCAACGTAAACGCACAGTAAATGCACTGTACGTGTATGCAAAGCCATGTGAGCATAAAAGGAAAGTTTTGATTCGTTCATAATACTTCATATTTAAACTGTTGAAAGACCCTTTCTATTTTGATCATTCTACTTGGACTTTCTCAAGAGAAGCATCTATTCTGTGGGGCTGTACTCCTTTAGAACCAAACTATACAATGCCTGCTCTTTTTGAAACTTCATCAGAACATTGCTGTGAGCAAGAATTTGTTGCTGAGCAACTTCAGAAAAAGAGAAAAGAAACTTTAATTTGGAAGTTTTTCACATATCCTGAGGGACTAAAAAAAGTCAATGCACCGAAAGTAACTTGCAAGATCTGTGAGGTTACTCTTTCCAGGGTTGATCCCATTAAAAAGTACTCTCTCAATACAACTAGCATGGTTCACCATGTCAAAAATGTACATCCAAATAACTATGCAAGGATGGCAACAAAAACGTTTCAGGAGAATCCTCAACCTGCAGTTCCAACTACCTCATCTCCACCACCACCTCCTCCGAGCAGTCCGCATCCTATTATTGTGCCACAGTTTTCAGATCTGAAATTTCATTGTAAATATTGCAACAAATTACTTTGTTACAATCAGCACTCTATTGATCTCATAGTGAAGACTAAAGAAGAGCACCATTGTCCAAAACATTAATTTTATTTTTAACTTTTTTGTTCCTGTTCCACACTTTTTTTGTTTACAGTTCTATTTTTTTTTGTTTTTTTTTAAATGTTGAAAAAATACAAACAAAATAGAAAACTAAAAAGACAAATAAAACAGTTCTTATCAGACCTACCTTCACTGGTCAAAGAAAGAACTATATTTCTATATTAGTCTGTGAAAGTTTGTCAAAATGAAAGTGTAGTTCCTAAATGAATAAATGAATACATTAGTAGTGTTTGGTGAATGTGAAACTGCCAAGTGAGAGTGAAAGTGAGAGTGTCTGGCTGAATGTATAGCAGCTTCAATTTTAGAACAGTATATACATAAGCACATACTGCTGAATGACTCACTAGAACATTGAACCAGTGTTGTGAGAGTGTTTGATGAAAGTCCAATGATACACACTAGGAAATAGAACTTATAAAACACAAGTTTGCCGGTGCATAAAAAAATACGTATGTTGTCTATAGGAGTATGAAACAGTCCATACCCTAAGGCCCACTTTGCACCATGACTACTTGGGTAGTAGCTAAATGATTACAATTCTGGAAGCAGAGTGTCTTAAACCATCATTTTTATATAATAATACATTTATTCTTGTAACATTTCACAATTTAATGCAGCTTCCATTATAATTTCGTCAGGAATTTCATTTTCCTGGATATCATTTTCAAAAGTCAACAGATGAATCTCAATCTGATCTAATGCTTCCACAAACGCATCATCCAAGGTTTCATCAAGAAAATCACACCTGATATCTCCAACATTCATTTCTTCCACTTCAATAACGTTGCTCATAAAAGCTATGTTCATCTCTTCTACCGCAGTGTTAGTATTTTCAAAATCGTCTTCCATATTATTTTCTGGATTTTCTATTGTAAATTTGTTATGCCGACCTCCTTCTATAAAAACATAAACACTTTATTTTATATTTTTTCCTAATACAGAACACAAAACTAGCTTTATCAACTAATTTGCCCTTTAATAAATATTATATAAATACCATTCTCAACTACTTTATAACATTTATAACATTATATATTTATAATTATTTATATGAACGTATAGTTTTAAAATTTCTTACATTTCCAAACCAGTCACTCCTTATCACTATCTGAAAAAAAAACAGGCTGTTATTATAAAATACAGTAGCAAAAAAAGTACAATATCTCTATTCACCTTACCTGGTCCAAACTAGTACATCTGTTGTAGTGAAATGCAAAGAATACTGGAACACTCGGTATATTTATCTTTTAAGATTTTCTAATCTATATAAAAGATGAAAACCATCTTTGTATCGATGACATGCATACATAACTGAAATAACAAAGAACAATTATTTAATACCCTACCCCACTCTATCTCCATTCCTTATCTATAATTTAGTCTAACGCTACTAATTACGTACTTCTTCCTCTTTCAAACTAGCCTCTCCTCCTGAGTTTATCTGCAACCTTTGTGCTTTCTCTTCAGGAATATCTCTGAAGCAATTCATAATGGGTCTGAACTCTGGAACATCGTAGGTGAAGTGCGCACTCGTTAGGGAGCACGCGCTTCACCAAGGATTCCACACAGGTGTGTGGTAAATGACTAGACCGCCACCCCTTTTTTCCTCGACACAGCCATATTTGAATTCCTCGGTTGCACTAAAGCACTTCAAGTCTATTTCCTTGTGGATTCTTCATCTATCCTGCGCCATCTAGGGTTTAGATAAGCCATTATCGTACCCACTGATTAATTATGGGTTCTGACAGGTACACTCACCATATAATTTTTTTAAATGTCTTTAAAAAATACAAACAATCTTTACACACTAATGTTCTCCAATCCTTGTTTTGTTACTTCAGCTAAGTTGAAGCACATTCCATCGACCATTTTCAACAGTTCTCTGTACTTACCTTAAGCATTATAAATATTTAAGAAATTATATATTATAAAATTACCATCTGTGGAAGACAAAACAAAATACAGATACAATATATCTTTTACAATACAAAATCATTTGTAAACTATTACATTTGCCTTTTTTGCTGTTCTCAGAATATATTGAATTTCACTAGAAATAGTGACTTCAACACTACTCATCACATAACAGCGGGCAAACAAAAGATTATCTTAAAACATTCAACATTCTCAATAACAATCTAAGAAATAGAAATAAAACATATCTTAAATGTTTAATCTAAGAGCAATTTCTTACGTAAATATGAAACATCTCAAACAATCATAAAATGACAAAGCATTATGATTCATTTCCATACACTGTAAATAATGTTACTTACAAATATATGCTGACAAAATATACAACAAAAACTCGTTATTGCTTTTACATACCTTTCCGCACGGCCAAATAGAATGCATCAAATTCTTACTTTGCAAACTGTCCAATAGCAATCCTGAGCATCCGCCTCCCAGCCTTCTGATCCAAAACCACCGAAATCAATTCCTCCGTCCGCCAGTCTTCATCCCTCAACCCAACGCTATTTAACATCTACATGGGCACCCTGACACAAGTAGCACACCATCACAATTTAACAATATATCCTATGCCAACAACACCCAGCTCATCCTCTTCCTCACCAAAAAGCGACATACCACCAAAAGCAACCTCCACAACACAATGAAGGATGTCACCAACTGCATAAAGTGCAGATCTCTAAACATGAACTCAAACAAAATAAAGGTACTCATCCTCAGACCCACCTCCTCAGCCTTGGACGACTCCTGCTAGCTAACTACACTATGGACAGTACTAACACCTACCAACCATGTCCACAACCTAGGATTCATCCTCCACTCCTCCCTCTCCATGTGTAAGCAAGTCTACACCATCTCCTCGTACTGCTATAACACACTCCACATACTCCGCAACATTTACAAGTGGATCCTAACCAAAAAAAGAAGAACAGTGACACAGGCCCTCATCAGCAGCAGACTACACTGTGACAAAACACTCTACACAGCAATTCCAGCCAAACACCTGCAACAACTACAACAAATTCAGAACACCTCCACCTGAGTGATCATCAATGTCCCCTGCTGCAGACACATCACCCACCACCTGATACAACTACACTGCCTCCATATCAACAAGACAATCACCTTCAAGCTCCTCACCCTCACTTACAAAATACTCTACAACACCAGACTAATCTACCTTAACAGCAATAATCCAGAAAGGCTAAATTTTGATCTTACAATTTTGGCTTTAAAAATATTAGGTAAGAATTTGGTAACTCTTTAGGCAAAAGTTGCTTAAAAAGTAAGTGACTATCGTTACAATGTATCCAACCTTTCAGACATCTTAAATAAACAGTGTAATGTCCAGATGTTGTAGAAAGACCATAATGAAAAATAATTGAAACAGCTACAAAGTTCTTCCTGATATTGAAACTTGACCAGCTGCAAGATTTTTAATTAAATTTTCTTCCATCACCTCTACAACGTTGCAGCATTAAAATTACATACTGTCCATATCTTTGTATAAATAATGTTGATGACAATTCTGATTTACATTGACTACACTCCATGTTTTGACTTGCTCCTCTAATTAGATCGTTGAAAGACACTGATTCACAGTCAGGTAAAGTAAATATATGAATCTTTCAGTGTCTATGTTAGTGCTACATGTAAACAAACAATTTTCACAGTCATGTTGCTATTTATAAGAAAGGCCAAAAGGGTTTTCAATATCTATACCTTAATCTTCCAGTACAACAAGCATAAACAGTACAAATTCCTGACAATCTTGCTGAATATTTGGCGTAAATTGACTAGAACCAGAACATATGTCCAAAACATTTCGAATATCAGAAACACTCTGTATTTTACTTTTATCACTACTACATTTCTCATAAACAGAATACAACAATGAAAAGAATCTTTTGTCCCGCTTTTCAACAATTTGCTGTTGCAAACTTTCAAGAACAAAAACAACATTAACAACTACATTAGCATAACAGTTGACACCACAACTATTTTCAAACCGATAACCAACATTCTCTTCAACGCTGTCCTTTTTCTTTTTGCTTGCAGGTGCAACTTCATCTTGTTTTTTTTTCTTTCTCTACATTTTCACTACAGATATTTGTAGGAGAGTAGGGTGTGATATCCTATGGTGACCCCAAATTTTTGCTTTTTGCTTCACTGGTTTATGCCTTACTGGGACTGTGGGCCTGCTAATCAGACCCACAGCCTGTTGTTCTCTCTCTAAATTAATACTAATGCACTCTAGGTGCATTACCAATTAGAACTGGTTCACCTTATGGGCCCATGTAACAGTGTACTCTAGGTACCCAGGGCATAGGTGTAACCCAGGCCTACCAGGGGCTGTAGCATGTATTGTTCCACCCCTGGCCTGGCCTAGCTATTTGACACAACTGGCTGTTCAATCAGCTGGGGTAAGTTGGTGTAATCACCTCTTACTTAGATATAGTATATCTATATCTAACTTATATGGACACATGGTAACCTATAAGTCACTCCTATGGCAGGCCTCGACAATCCTGGAGGCAGAGTGCTTGGTTTCATGTGATATGGTGCTCTGGCATGAGCTGAGCCTATCTGCAGCTTTCGGAACAACGTCCTTTAGCTGTTTCATGATATTGCCATACCATATACTCTTAAGTGCATTATGAACCTCGCGGTTAAATGCTATCTTTGGTTTGGCTTTATCAAAACATGTCGCGTAAGGTGTCATACGAATTGGAATACTACCCCCTCGCCAATTCTGGCGACAGGGTAGCATTCCACCCTTCTAGAGGGACACGACATGTACCTAACCTGAAACCCAGGTAAAGTTAAACATGAGCCTCAGCATCACAAAATGGATGCTGCCACCACAGACATGAGTCTGACCTCCTGCTGCTGGGAGTCCTTCCAGCTTGGGAGGCCGGACAAAGGGTTTCCTGTCAGGGTAGGTGCTTGCACCACCCCAGACAGGATTTTGTGTAGTGGGTTTGGGAGGGCTGAATAGATTGAGACATGCCTTGGGCACACAAGGTGTCCCTGTGCATATGCCAGTTCAAACCGGAGCTGGGGCTTTCCAGCCCCAGTCCTGGCGTGAAACTGGACAAAGGAAAGGGGGTGTAACCACCCCCCTTCCTGGTCCCACCCAGAGGAGGGACCTAGCAGATGATCCGGCCCCTAGATTTGGTTTAAGAGTAGGAGCTGTGTCCTAAGACTTCAGATCATCCTGAACTCGACTTGCAACTAAGAAGAAAACTGGACTTCGACATTCTGCTGCACAGAAGACTGAAGAGAATCTCCCTTGTGGCCAAGGAGTGACCACCCTGTGAACACAGGCACCATCCAGCAACTTGATGTCTGCTTTGCCGCCGCCTCCCCCCAGAGCCCTAGCCCAGAGCCCAACAAGACCTGCATTCCCAGACATCTCAGAGCCCGATCCACAGTCCCTGAAAAGAACAGACCCGTGGAGGCACCGAGAGACGTGGGACCGGCCATCTTGGAAGATCCACGAAAGCTGACTGCGCAGCACCCGAGGCATCCTCAATGCTGTGCTTTGGGGTTTGAGAAGCCCCCCCACCGAGCAGCATCTGCACCGAAGGTGAGCCCTCCTGCATCCACGAGATCTGCGTGGGGCCCTTTTGCCACTCGACGCGTCATCCCGGTCACTGGTCCTTTGGCTAGTGACCATCTGAAATCTACACCACTGGTCTGGTTGCTCTAGACTGGCCCTTGCTCCTGTAAAAAGGAGCAGCCCCCTGACCTTGCTGGTCAGAGTAAGACGCTTGCATCGTTTCCTGCGTGGCTTGCATTAGCCAAGGCCTGTTTGCTCCAATCAAGAAGCCGACACCGTCATCAGCTAGAGCCTTCGTGGGACAGCTCGTGATCGACTCCTGGACGTCGCTGACCTCTTCGTGTCCACGTGGCTGCAGAGACCATCTTCACTTCTTCAGCTGTTGGCACCCGACATCGCCTGGTTCCCTCCTGGTTCCACAGTAGTCACTGGCTAGTGACTTTGAACATTGTCCCCTCTGCTTTCAGGGCTTCACTTCTTCAGATCCACCCTTGGATTCTCCGGAACTCCTCCCGACTGGCCGCCTGCAGTATCATCATCTTTTCTACTTACCACACGCTTTTCAAATACTGGATATCGACCTAAATTAGGTGAATATTCTCTTCTTAACCTATTATACTTTTTCACACAATTTACATCTGCACTAACCTTTGTCTCATCAAAATCAATCAAGTACAATCCAGATAAAGTTCTGACCCGATACAAAGCAACATATGCCATACCCTCTTTAAACTCAGTACTTCCAATATTCACTAAAGCACTATCTACACTTAAACCTTGAGATTTATGAATGGTCACTGCATACGCCAAAGAAACAGGAAACTGTTTTCTGCAAACATACAAATCTTTTACAAGCAAAAACCGAGCTGAACAACGACTAAATAGTTGTACTTCTTCAATTTGATCAAATTTGATTTTTAAAAATTCAACACCATCTCTATTTACGTAATTAACTAAATCAACAACTTTACCCATTACTCCATTTACTAAACCTTTTTCCACATTCAAATTACGTCTTAAAATTACCCTATAGTTTACACATGCATACAAATTCTTTTCTAAACCAGCAGTTTTACTTATCGATTTCTCTAAAGAATCTAATTTCCTCTTTAACTTTTCACTCGAAATAATAGTGATTCCTTTATGTTCTATTTTATCAATAGCTTCCAATTTTAAAATTTCTTCATTTTCCAACTTCAACATTTCTTCATTGAATTTAGAGCATTCATGTAATGTTGACATTAAGTAGATTACAGATTTATTTTCTGCAATTGTCATGTACATTTTCTCTGGTACAATATATGTTCATTTGGAAACAAAAAATTGGAAAGTAGTCGTCTCTTTAAAGCTTGTTTGCCATGTGCAGTCATTTTTCCAATACTTATATCTTGAAGAATAGTTCCATAATCAACATCATTTGCTTGTCGCATATTTCTAATAAGTTCCTTATACTCAAAATATGACCAAATGTTTACATTTCCAATACTCCCCAAAAACTTTCTAGTATTTTCATGCTGCAGTGTTTTAAACACTGGTTGTCCTTTTACAGGAGTAAGTCTCCAAAAACTAAGACGTGCTTTCCTCCAAATAATACGTCATACTCTGTTTTAAGAATTTGCTGCATTCTTAAATGCACAAAAGCGAACATTAAGTTTGATACCATGCTTATCTCATCAATAATAATAAGTTTCATTCTCCTCAAAATTCTTGAAACTTCACAACAAGCTTATCCAGATAACTTGTGGTATTCTAATTCGTTTTCAAGCTCTACTGGTAACATTAATAAACGATGTAAAGTAATTCCTTTAATATTGTGGGCTGCTAATCCAGTTGGAGCAGTGACAACACAAGAAAAATGTGTCTCAGTTGCTTTGTGTAGAAAACTTCTGATTACTTTAATTAAAAAACTTTTGCTGGTTCCAGCTTGTCCACTCACGTACATTCGGATAGGTTAAAATAATGAGCATGACAACTCTTTCTTCTAATCTATGGTCAATCTGTCCTCTCACTTGCTCATATATTTCTTTCTGCTCAAGATTTGGTTGTTCTTCCAAATTTCCTAAGTTTCTAACAGCTTCTTGACCTTGATACATTGCTGTTTCTACCTCTTCCATAGCAGCTGCTGCATCATTTTCAACAATTGGTTCTCCTAGTGGGTCCTGACTCAACGGAGCAGAAGTTTGACTCTCTTGAGAACTGTCTCTAGCAATCCCAGCTGCAATTTTAGCTTCTTGCTCAATTTCGTCGTTCAACATTTTCACATAAATAGCAAAAACAGCACATTGTATAGTATTTTAGTTGCATTGAAAGAATCTTCATTGCTCTCGAAATCTCCAAGTAATTCCAATTCTGAACGCCATGGCTTGAAAAGTTGCAATAGAGCTAAATAGTAAAATTCCCTTTTGTCAGGTGTTTCAGGTGTTTCGCAACTCAATTTACGGTGATTAATCAAATGTCCTTTTTCTTTGTTTTACCAGACATCCTTCTGAACCAATCACAGCATATATACCATTATTGATGTTATTGATGTTTTCTGTAATATTCCGTTTAAAAATATAGTTTTGTAGCACTTCATAGAGACAAGTGTTCTCAAGATGATAACTTCTACACCAGTTTCTTCAAACTTACGGAGGCATTTCCCGAGGCAGCGTTTCACCAGCGGACTCTCTCCACTCCTCGCCGCAAACGCTCCGCGGGTGCCGCTTCGAACAGGAGCGTGTGGGGCACTGACAGCGGAAAGCAAGTGACAGCAAGGCGGTTCTGGGCGTGAGGCTCGGCGGGGCTGCGAGTGTGCAGGGGACTCTAACAACCAGGAGTCCCTGCAAGACCGGTGACCAGCATCCGGTCCGCTCTCCCTGCTGGCCCGCCCCCGCCCTACCTGAGGTCAACAAAAAGGCGCCCTCCACCCTGCCTAATTGGGACACCAGTTTCTTCAAACTTACGGAGGCATTTCCCGAGGCAGCGTTTCACCAGCGGACTCTCTCCACTCCTCGCCGCACCCGCTCCGCGGGTGCCGCTTCGAACAGGAGCGTGTGGGGCACTGACAGCGGAAAGCAAGTGACAGCAAGTCGGTTCTGGGCGTGAGGCTCGGCGGGGCTGCGAGTGTGCAGGGGACTCCAACAACCAGGAGTCCCTGCAAGACCGGTGACCAGCATCCGGTCCGCTCTCCCTGCTGGCCCGCCCCCGCCCTACCTGAGGTCAACAAAAAGGTGCCCTCCACCCTGCCTAATTGGGACACCAGTTTCTTCAAACTTACGGAGGCATTTCCCGAGGCAGCGTTTCACCAGCGGACTCTCTCCACTCCTCCCCGCACCCGCCCCGCGGGTGCCGCTTCGAACAGGAGCGTGTGGGGCACTGACAGCGGAAAGCAAGTGACAGCAAGGCGGTTCTGGGCGTGAGGCTCGGCGGGGCTGCGAGTGTGCAGGGGACTCCAACAACCAGGAGTCCCTGCAAGACCGGTGACCAGCATCCGGTCCGCTCTCCCTGCTGGCCCGCCCCCCACCCTACACGGCTCCCATATTACAACCTCAGACTCCCGCAGCGCGGGACGCAGCTCGGGGCGAAGACCGGGCAAAGAGCGGGCCGTTTGAGGCCGTTCGAGGTCTAAGAGGTCTGGGCTGGGCCATTCCCCTTGGTTGGACTGTTAATAATTGCGATATATTTCAGTTGTGTCTCACCATTTTGTTAAATATCCATTATGTGTACACGGGGTAGTCGCAGCAAAACTGCCAAGGGCCTTAACAAACCCAATGGGACCTTAGACGATTTTCTCACAAAGACCAACCTGGCCATTGATGCGGAAATCAATAAAATGCAACATAGGGTTTCCTTGGAACTAGAAGCCACGCAAAAACTCTCTCTCAACTTGGCTTCTTCTAAGAAATCATCTTTAGGTAACTTTGCCCTAGCTCTAACCCCTGAGCGCACGTCAGGTCCCCGCCCCTTGCTTATATCGGCAGACATCCATCATCCCCCAACCACATCCCTACTCGAGCCTACTATGAAACCCAATTTACCATCTCTTAAGCCCTTGGAGAAGCTTGTACCACCTACCCTTGTGGCCGCTACAAGCTCCCCCCCCAAAAATTGTTTTGCCCAAGACTGCAATAAATGCTAAAAAAGTTGCCCTACAAAGGAAGAAAAGCCTCGCTAGAGCTACTTATGCTCGTAAAAAGGCAAAAATTGCGAGATCCCAGTTTTTTAATAGTAGACGACCTCTGGGTACATTTGGGGTTGGGGAAGAAAAAGCCAAAATCAACACTGCTTTATCAGGCAATGATACTACCCATGACTTAAGCTGTGTTGTGCTTGATCCTCCGGTGGTAATTCTCCCAGATAAGAGCAAGGAAGGGTCAATAGAGGGTGGGGTGAGTGTGGCAGAGGGGGATAGGAGGGGGGACGAGGAATTCCTCAAAACTGTCTGGGACACACTGAAACAGTTACTTACCCCCCTGGAACTTAGACTTTCCCGAATGGAAAACCACCTGTTAGAAATGGATAGGACTATAGTTACATTGGCTAGCTTTAGTCTTAAACAAATGGAAGCTAGGTTTTCCCAGGGTGAGGGTTTTACCCCTCAGGCACAGGAGTTAGAACCCCCGGCCACCACATCCACATCCCCAAGACTTAAACCTGTACCAAAACCCCGCACTAAAGTCGGTGATAACGCTGCTATCACTTCGAAACTCACTACCACTACCCCCAGCGCTTGTCTCCCCCCTCAGAATATAGCACCATCTAAACCTAGGCCACAAGCTTGTCCCCCCCAGAATGTAGTACCATCTAAATCTAGGCCACAAGCTTGTCCACCCCAGAATGTAGTACCATCTAAACCCAGGCAACACGCTATTGTACACCAGTGTAATCAATTGACAAACAAGGAATTGTCATCTTATGAATCTAGCCGACCAAATTTTCGTGGTGGGTATATTGACCTACCACCCGTGGCTAGTCCTTATGTCATAGTACTAGCTGGTGTACCTACTCTTGACCCTCAAACCAAAGAGAATCATTGGTCCCTAAAAAACAAGGTCATACATTGGCTTAACACGAACAGACAGCTCCCCAATCACCAAAGAAGCCGGGTATTAATGGTGCGAAGAGTACCATGGGTTGGGCCCACGCGTAAATCCATCTTTGGCGATTGTATAGTGGTGTCATTTGCAGATCCCCACACAGCACAACATCTTTGTTCATGGGCCCCTCGTGAAGAAGACCCCTCTGTTGTTGTTAGACCCCTCACTTTTTTCTACCCTCCTCGACAACAGGTTGAAATGGAGGGGTCTTGGTCAACAGTTCATAAATCTAGACAGAGGGGACGTAGGGATGGTTGGCAAAACCAGAATAACTGGTGGCAAGGGGTTCCTACTACTAATATGTTTGGTTGTCTGGATGAGGTTGACTGACTCGGGGGGGTTGAAGCCTCTATATACTCAGTGGAACCAACTTCGACCACCCTGTCAGTATCCAGTATGGATTGTCCTATATTACAATTAGGCCCAAAGACAACACTGGACAATGTTTATACTCCGAATTCGACTGAGTCAGGGGTTCTGGGACAATTAGAGCCTATTAGCCTCAGTAACCCGGTTAATACAATCAAGGTGGCCTCATGGAATATAGCAGGACTGAGGGGTCGCCTGGGTAACGACGATTGGGTAGATTTCATTATTACACATGATATCGTCGTCTTCCAGGAGACTTGGTCAGTCGATCCCCTATTTAGGGTAGGCTTCCTTAATTATTATAAACCAGCCACACAGTGTCCCAGGGGTAGGGCCTCGGGAGGCCTTACCATATGGATTAGAAACTCCCTGGGCTTCAATGTTAAGGAAATCCCGGTGGAGAATGCTGACCTCCTTTGCATTTTCCTGAGCAAGGACAATTGTCAGGATATTGTTTTAATTAACATCTATGCCCGAGGTTGTCAGGGTGGGAGGAAGCAACCCATTCTTAATGACCTGGAACATCTTCTGAATGAGTATAAAAGTGATCATCTTGTCTTATTGGCTGGTGATCTGAACTGCTCATTCGAACCCATCCTGAGTCTAGCTGAGGATGTGGGGATGGATGAAGATATCGTCTGGAATATCCCCCCGTTAGCAATAACTAAGGGTGTTAGGGGAACGGAGGCTGCCCTCCACTGGCTAGGGCTCTGCTTGGAATGGGGGCTTCGGGCAGTGAATGGCCGTAGTTTGTCTGACAAGGCGGGGAAACCAACCTTTGACAACGGGACTAGTGCTAGTCGCATTGACTACATATTGGTCAATATAGAATCGTGGTCACAGGTAATTGATATGCTAATAGAGACCAGGCCAGAGAGTGATCACAATCCTCTCTTACTGGGGCTTAGGGTTCCTGGTTTAGGTGTCCCCCAAACAGAAACAGCTTGTATAACATCAGACCTAGTCCTGTGTGACAACAGAAGGCGGGTCAAATGGTCAAGGGTCATAGCTGACCCAGAGCTTATCTGTCAAATAGAGGAATTGGTCCTAGACACAAGCAATAGGATGACTGCATTATCTCCTAATGGCGGGGTTGAGTCCATTACTGTTGATCTCCACGAGAAATGTTTTGCGGCTCTTAAAAAACTTCTCACTAGGCCATTTAGAAATCAGAAAGCCAACCCACATAAAGGTTGGTATAACAAAAACTGTAGAGAAGCCCACAGCAAACTAATAGCAGCTGTTAAAACTAGAAACACCCCTGACATCAGGAAAGCTAGACAATCTTATAAACATACCCTTTGGGAAGCTAAGAGGGAATGGGACGATTCGTATTCGCTTGATCTTCTCAAAGCCTGCGAGTCTTCTAACCAAGTAAAATTCTGGGAGATAGTCAGATGGGGCAGGGATTCGGATTCCCAAACCCCTGAAAATTATGTTTCCGCTACAGATTGGGTGGAATTTTTCTCCGCCCAATTTAAAAATACAAATATTGAACAGGAGCTGGTAACCGATAACACCAATATCGTATGGGGATAGGCTTACTTTCTGCACCTCAGACACGGTACATGCACTAGGTTCTATCCAGTCTGGTAAAGCCCCAGGTTTATACGCCATACCAGCGGATCTTTTTAAATTGAATCTAGATCTGTGGGTTCCATATATCACAACTCTAGCAAATTCTATCGCAGCAGGGGCAAGGGTACCACAATCCTGGAAAGGTGCTGAGATACTCCCAGTTTATAAAAAAGGGGATTGATCGTCACCGAAAAACTATTGCCCCATTAGCCTGATCGACACCATCCAAAAAGTTGTATCAAGAATGGCCCTGGCAAGAATACAGGGGTGGATTGAGCAGAATAATATACTCTCCCCCATGCAGGCAGGGTTTAGATCAGGCACCAGCACCCTAGATCAGGTGTTCCGACTTACCATGCTGTATTGGAAGGTGGTTCTCTTGGGCGATGGGGTCATCTATGCCGCCTTTATTGATCTTAGGTCGGCCTTCGACTTGGTCCTTAGGGCAAAATTATTGGAAGCCCTCAGACTTATGGGTCTCCCACCTGAACTTTTAGAGCTAGTCAGGCGATTACATGAGGATAATTTTGCCCGGGTAAGATGGGGGAGACAGGGTCAGGTGACCAGCAGCTTCCCAGTCCAACGAGGGGTGCGCCAGGGTTGCGTGTTGGCCCCTACCCTGTTTCTCCTGTTTATCAACCGGGTGGTTGCATTCTTTAGTAATATACAAACAGACGCACCTACCCTGGGGGGTTCAAAATATCCCATGTTAATATTCGCCGACGACACCCTGCTCCTTTCTAAAACCCGGAGCGGGTTGCAGGTAGCCCTGAATAGATTTGCAGAGTTTTGTATAATAAATGACCTACAGATTAATGTCGATAAAACCAAATTTATGGTTTTTAATAAAAACAAACCAATTAAAAGTTTGGTTACATTAAATGGTGTCCCAATTGAACAGGTCAAAGTCATGACATATTTGGGCGTGACTCTTGATCACCAACTCACCTGGAACCCCCAGTTGGAGGTTTTAAAACTTAAATTTGTTCGCCTTACAGGATGCTTATTGCAAAAACAAAAAAAAACCTTGACCAAACGCATTATACCAGCGATAAAAATTTATGAGGCCAAGGCCAATGCTGCTACCCTGTATGGAGCGGACATATGGGGTTATAAAGACTTGTCAGCACTAACCACAGCACAGAATAGGTTTTTGCGGAACCTGGTGGGGCTTCCACAATCATCACCAATAAAACCATTGCTTTTAGATCTAGGCTGTAGACCGCTGAATGAGATGGCGCAGTATCGTCTCGCAGCACTCTGGCGTCGCCTTTGGACGACCCCAGAGCTTAGTCTTTTCGCTCATGAATTGGGCGAGGTCAGATCATTGTGGGGTGCTCACAAAATCCCATGGCTCCGGGAAGTAAAACAAATTTTGTATTCAATGGGCCTCCCC
Source organism: Lissotriton vulgaris (assembly GCF_964263255.1). Taxonomy (NCBI): domain Eukaryota; kingdom Metazoa; phylum Chordata; class Amphibia; order Caudata; family Salamandridae; genus Lissotriton; species Lissotriton vulgaris. Next base: position 595,238,315 of record NC_141689.1, on the reverse strand, counting down.
GAATTATGGTTACATCCTGAATGCTCTAGGTTCCCATCTAAACTTGAATTTAAAGAGCAGTTCTGGGCTGCAAAGAAATCTGCATTGGTCTCTCTTTCGTCAGAAAACAGCTTAACAGGACTTTTTTTAACACACAAGGTAACACCGTCCCTTGAGCCCTATTGGGACTTGATCTGCAAAACCCTAGACCGTAAACTGTATCATCAGTTTCGGGTGGGTACTTTGCCGACCAACTCCTTCACCGCAAAGTGGGTGAAGAAATCAAGTAACAAATGTCTTTTTTGTCCTGACCAGGTTGAAAGTATTGGCCACCTGTTTTTTGCATGCCCAGCATATCGATTGCCTCGATTGAAATGGTTGAAACCTATTTGTATAACCTTGAATTGTGGGGGGAATCGTGAAGCCCTATTGAAATTACGTGATATACGCACTGAATTATCTGTGATCTGTGTTGCCAAATTTCTGGGGTGGGTGTGGCTGATTCGTGCAAAGAAAACGAAACCCTTTTTAAATTAATTACTATGAAATGATTGTATGTCGGTTGAGACTCATTCTTTTTATATCTTGGGGCTTATTGAAAATGTTTTTTAATGTTTTATTATGTATGTTGTCTTTTATGAATTTTATTCGAAATAAAGACAAAATGAACTGAACTGATATCTTCTATTTGTATAATATGTATCCAACATATTTGTTTTCACAATATCTGTACTTTCTGGCTCCTTTTCTGCTAAATATTCACTTTCTTGTACAGATTTAAGAACTTGGTTACGTGTTCCAGCAAGACCTAGACTCACCCAATTGATTCTTCTTGATTGAGAGTATAGACTTCCAGATGATAAGCGATCCGAGCATTCATACGTTCCAATTTCTCGATGAGATAACATCTTCAATCTGTAAGTATATAATTTCTTACTTAGACTCTTCTCGTGAGAAATCTCTTCCCACAGTTCCTTCAATACCTTCTTTTCTGATTTTGGTATGTACGATGTTACATATCGAGCAACAGCAATGGAATTGTCTGCAAAATATTGAATATCCATGTTAGCATTCCAAATGGACAAAATGATTGGGTTATAGTCATTGATGTATTTTGACTCTTCATTTCTTCTTAAGTTACAGGTATTTTTTTAGAGACTTTCTTGTGATAGTATGTCGCAAAGATGACATAAAACTGTTTACTCTTCCTTTCAATATTACTGGATGTGGAAATGCAAAACGACAGTTGGTGTAGAATTTGTCCTTAGATTTGTACTTTCAACGACAGTATTTCCCACAACGATGGCTTTGGAATCGTAAGACTTGTTGTCTTAAGTCCTTATCTTGTGTACTTTTGGGTATATCACATGTAGCATATTCTTCACTAAAAGACAACACAGTATCATCCGACTCTGTACCAAATTTGGGAGCATCTTTGATCCATATTAGCCTGTGCATGTGAGGAGCACCTCTTGCTTGATGCTCATTTCTCCAAAAGAAGTCCAAAACCTCTCCAAGAGGAGGATATTTTTTTTTGTTGGTGATAAAAGACATCATAGCTTCAAATCTTTGATTGAAATACCTGCATACATTAACTGGATCCAAAGAGCACAATTCTCCAGGTGTCTTGTATTCAAAATTTAGTATATTTCGATTTGCCTCTCGAAGATATAGAAGTAAATCATCCCAAGCATATTCAGCACAGCTTAGAGTAAGGAACCATGTAGGAGTTCCTAAGTTCCTTAGCATACATTTGAGTTCTCCATGACGACGGTACCAGTACTCATTAGTACCACGCTGACCCGGCATGAGATTAATTAGATGAGATTCCAAAACATTATCTTTCTGCAGTACTTTATCCATAAATTCCTTTGCCAAAACATTTTGCAGATGTACACCTGTTTTTAATATATGGTTTACTGCATAAAAAAGTCCAGACAAATCACTCTCAAACAAAAGATGAAACAAATACGGAATACGTTGTCGAAATCTTGGATCTTCTGCATTTAGGGCTTGATTAGGATCTCGGTTTTCCCTCCGGGCCGGCAGAAGCCACCGCCGGCCCGGAGGATTCGGGAAAACCGCAGCGGAGGCACAGAAGACCCACCACCAAATTAGGGTGGCGGTGGGTCTCAAAATCCGTCCGCTGCTTTTCCGCCGCGGTCGCCTTCCGACCGCGGCAGAAAAGCTCTAACATGTCTGGCGGTGTCTGTCAGACACCGCCAGCCATATTAGGATAGCGGAAAACATATGTTTTTCCACAGCGGCTTTACCGCCGTGGAAAAGCATACGGAGATTGCCTTCAGGGGCCTGTTGCGGGCCCTCTTGGTGACGGGGGTGCACATGGGGGGTACCTATGGTACCCCCTTGCATTTGCATGGACAAAGCGGCGGGCACCGCGTCGTGCCTGCTGCTTTGTGCACGCAATTGGCGTGCATGCTTTTTTAGCATTGCGGCGGGTGCAGCTTGAAACTGCACCCGCCGCAATGTTAAAGATTGAGGATGTGACCGCCACCCTGGCGGTCACATCCTAATCTGCACGGAGGGACCTCCGCAGCCCCTGCGGACAGTCCCTCCTACTCTATGGTGGCAGACGGACTCAGGTCCGTCCGCCATCATAATCTGCCCCATAATCTTGATGTCCGGTATTCAGATGCAGGAATCTGCACCGGTCGGTCATCATAACGTCCTCCTTTTCCTGTGGGAAACAATTGAGGGAAACAATGAGCTTCCAAGCTTTTTTCCCATACACTAAAGGTACTTCCTTTTGCTTCTTTCATTTGGATTCACTCTATAGTGTTCCCCATCACTTCTTTAGAATGCAGTGGATAAACACTGTAATGTTCATAGATTTCTTCAGTTCTGGACACATTCACTTTTTCAATTTGTCCAGAAGGCAAGTCACTATCTTCTTCTACAGTTATTTCTTCTTCTCTCACATACACATTTCTGTAATATTCATTATTTTTTACCAGATACAATGTTGCCTTTTTCACTTTCTTAACATCCACTAATTCTTGCCAGATTTTCTTACTCTTAGTAGGACGCTATTAACAAGAATAACTAAAGGCTCATCCTCTACATTTTCTACACCAATTGTTTCAATATTTTTCTTTAAATCAAGAGGCAAATATACAACTCTTCCCTTTAATGCCTTCTGTAAATCAGAAGGAGGCAATTTTCTTGTCTTAGGCTCCATACGAACAATAGCCTGAAATGGATGCATACATTGAATAAGAATAAACTCATTGGTATTTAAATCCATCAGTTCAGAAGGAATGTTTACCAACTCAAGATTATTATGCACAGCTCTAGCAGGCATTTTGTTCTCGTCTAATTTGTTATAACAATACGCTGATCAGAACCCAAATTAAAACAAGTCTCTACCAACAAATAAGTTGCAAAATCCTTCCACTCATTATTATTTTCCTTTTCACTCTTTAAATACAAATCAACACTCCTGGTCTGATTTTTATAATGAGTTCGTCGACAACAGATACAACAATAATTTGGCCTTTCACCTGAAATCACCTTAAACTTTGTAATTTCTTGCTCAAAATGATCTGTACTACAATGTTGTACATTCTCTTCTACATTTCCTTCCATTAATATCTCAATTTCTGCATTGTCTTCCTCAGGACCAAAATAACTAAACTCAATCTCATCACAAACTTTCTTTACATTTGATACAGATCCATGCAAAAGAGCACTGTTCAACTTTTTTAACAGTAGAGCTGGACTTTTTGCATAATACAATCTTCTGACTAATTTCTTCCTTTCAGAATGATGTACTGCTAATATCCTGAAATGGTGAAAAACACTTTGAGATTCTTTTTTAGAAACACAAGCCAGAGAATGACCTTGCAAACCAGTATTTTCTCTTACTCTGCAAGGGTCTAGTCCTTGCAACATCTTAATCTTTTGTTTCACACTTTTCTTTGTATAGTTACGTAAGAAATTGCGTAAAAAATCAATAGATTCTTGCCGTACACTACAAATACTACTACAATTTCAAGTGCACACTGGAGCTTTAGGACGTTTCCCAAAAACGTCATCAGCTCGCACCTCTTCTGCATTTCTAGGAACAATTTTCTCTTTCTCAATAGGACAACCATTTCTAACCTCATAAGCACGACCACTAGTGTCAACTACATGCAACATTTCATTACTCTGAAGATAACTTTCTTCCTTAAAAAAAGGCTCAGAACTTGAACTATGTTTCCATTCACCCCAAAAAAACTCACAAAAATTACTTCTGTTAATTACTCTTCTCCACTTACTTTTGGCCTTCATAAAATGGATTGGTTTATCTAGTGATCAAATTCTATTGATTACTAAAATAAACAATTTTGCTTTCAATTCAAAAGCTTTCTCAACTACATTTTCTATACATTTCTTCTTCTCATAAAAAACTGTTTTTTACATCCCTTAATTTCTTTAATTAAATTTAACAGACGTCTATTAAAAAACATTTTTTTCCTAATTTCCATAAATTGGTTTTTCCTCCATTTACTATACACTATTTTTTCTGCAGTCGACTTTCCATGATTGTTCTCTTTATTCTTCTTTATCTTTTTCGTTGCAGACACACTAATACCATTCTTTTTTTTGTGCACACTACTCTTAGTCTTTAATATTTTCCTCAGAAACGTATTCCTTCTCTTACCAGGACATGATACAGTTTTTTCAGTATTGATAAACAGAATCCATTAAAAAAAATATATAACATTACAAAAATAAATATATTAAATATTCTATATTATTACTTATAAGAACAAAGGGAGGATTATGATGAGAAATGTGAGACTATGAAAATAAAAGTACTTACAACAAGAGAGGAAGAAGTATGAAACAAGGGAAAATATAACGAAAAAGGGGAGTATAAACAGACACTGCAATATAACGGGATAAAGGAAGTATGAATAAACTGGAAAGTATCAATAGGTAAGGGAGACTATGAAGAGAAAGATGGAAATATGAGGAGAGAGGAAAAAGTGTAAGAAGAAAAAAAGAAACTAAGAAGACAGAGGGGGCACTATAATAAGACAGAGAAAGACTTTAAAGAAAAAAGAAGGAATATGTGAAAAGACATGCAACTATAAGAACAAAAAACGAATACTAGCAAAGGACAGTGTGTATAAGGACAGACAGAACAGTACCAGAAGAGAGCACGAAGAATGGTGGGAAAAGTGGAGCATAAGGAAAAAAGGGATGTACAAGAACGGAGGATACCATCTGAGGAGAAAAGGAGTACAAACAGATGGAATATTATGAAGAGTGAAAAGTGTTTGAGGAAAGAGGCAGAAGTATGACAAGTGAAACAAATATAAAGAGTGAGATCAGAATGAAAACACGAAGAATATGAAGAAAGTGCTGCAGAGTGTATGCAGGGAGTCAAGGAGGAGTAAGAGAAGAGAGCAAACAATATCAACAGATTTAAGAAGTAAAAACAGAGAGGACAGAAAATGAAAAGTGAAAATGAATATGAAGAAAAAGAAGAAAATATGAACACAGAGAGAAGGAGTATAGGGCAAAAAGAAATATAAGAAAAACTCAATACTACAAGGAGACATGCACAAGTAAGAGAAAAGAGAGGAGAATATGAAAACATGGGTGTGTATAAGAACAGGGGGGAAAATGAGACGAATATGACAAAAAGAAAAGATGGCAATATTAGTAGAGAATGCAAACTATAGGAAAAGAGAGGAGAAATGTGAGTACAGAGAGAAGAGTATTAGAAAAAAAAGAAAAGTGTGAGAAAACAATAGGGAGTACCTACAAGAAACAGAGAATATAAGAACAGAAGAGTATATATGAAGAAAGAGGGAGGACTGTAAAAAGACACAGACACAAAAATGTGGACAAAAGACAATTATAAAGGAAGACAGACCGTATAAGGAGAGAGGGAGTACTATGAGAAGACAGTAAGAACTATGACAACAGTGGTGAATATAAAGACAAGAGAGAATATAAAGAGGAGGGCAAATATGCAAAAAGAGGAGCAAGTATGAAAAAAAAGTATAAAAAGAGAGCAGAGTATAAGAAAAACAAGATAGTATAGTGATAGTAGTGGGAAGGAGTAAGATGAGACAGGAGGGAGTATAACAAGAGAGTGTAGAAAATATGCAAAAATGTTCTAATATAGGGCCATATTGCCAAGCCTGGGCGATAAAATTATCGCCGGTTTATCGGCTGGAAACTGCCACTAAAGTGGCGATAATGGGCTTGATAATAGGCTCTATGGAATTCCATTTGAAGCTCATGTTAGATGTCCTTCACATCTAACATGGGCTTCGATTGGAATTCCATAGAGCCTATAATCAAGCCCATTATCGCCACTTTAATGGCAGTTTCCTGCCGATAAAGAGACAATAATTTTATTGCCCAGGCTTGATAATATGGCCCATAATTCCTTAATATACACACATGCACAGTGTGATATTACCCAAATAATTATAAGACCATGCATTTTACCAAAACACATTCACTACTGTAAAAAGTTTTAAAAGGTGTGAATATAACTCCTTAATGTACACACATGCACAGTGTGATATTAGACACAAAAAATGAGACCTTGCATTTTACCATTTACTACTGAAAAACGTTTAAATAACTATACGTATTCCATATATATACTTACAACATTTCAGTGAACAGCACTCTCTCATTTTCCAAATACATTTACAATTTAATTCAATTGTGAATTCCCGTTGAAGCCCAGGTTAACACCATAACCTGGACTTCCATCGGAATTCACAAGGGCATATTATCAAACCCATTATCGCCGCTTTAGCAGCAGTTTCCTGCCGATAAAAGCGGCGATAATGTATCACCCTTTCTTGATAATATCGCCCATAATTCCTTAGTGTACACAGACGCACAATGTGATATTAAACAAAAAAAGCATAACAGCATGCATTATAGCAAAACACATTTACGACTATAAAACGTTTAACAAGGGACGAATATAGCGGCATATTATCAAGACAGGCGATAAAATTATCGCCTCTTTATCTGCAGAAAACTGCAGATAAAGCAGCGATAATGGCCTTGATAATATATTCCATGGAATACCAATCGAAGCCAATGTTAGATGTGAAGGACGTCTAACATGGGCTTCGATTGGAATTCCATAGAGCATATTATCAAGCCCATTATCGCGGCTTTATCGTCAGTTTTCTGCCGATAAAGCGGCGAAAATGTTATCACCTGTCTTGATAATATGCCCCATAATTCCTTAATGTACAAAGATGCACCACACACATTCCCATACAATTTATCAACTCACCTTTCAAATTGATTTCTAGATTAAAAAGAATACTACTCACACAGTAGATATTCTTATACAGAATCTCTTTAGTTCAGTGTTTCCATCAAAACCACAAAATGGAACATTTTCCCTCTCATTTTACACATACATACATATAGACAACCAATTAACATTTTTCACACAGTAATTCAAAACGAAACACACATTTCTATTGCTTTAACATTGCAAACCTTTCCAACTGACATAACTTTCCACCCTACCCCCAACAGATCAGGCAAAAGTCAACTGTCAACAGAGGTAAAAAATTCAGCAATGTAAAAAACACTGCTCCTCAACAATTTTAGACTATGCATAAGCACTAACTTATAAGTACCAATAAAGAAAAAAGGTCTCATTACAAGCAACCAACATATAAACACATAAACTTGATAGATATCTGAAAAATATATTTTTTATTGATTTTTTCTTGCTTACATACGCTTATGTGAAATGACACGCACAGTACACGTACTCTAAATGTACCATAAAAAAAGATGCATCTATCACTAATTTTTTTCAATCCCCAGGGACCCCATCCCCCGGTGCTCAAATATAACGTTCAGAAAAAACAGGGGTGGCTGGGCCCAATGGGAAGGAGGGTAGGCAGGGCCACACTATTATGAATTAGAAAGAATTGCCTATGCCTCACAACTTAGTTAAAGTACACACTAGTTTAAGTACAAGTAAACCACAATTTATTAGTTTACTCAAAACAGTTGATGTTTTCAATTTGCATTTAATTTACAAACACAAAGGAGAAATTCAAAATATGCAGAACTAAGACCGCTATCAACTTCATGTCTTAGCCATATGCAGTTTCACAAACATTTGATAAAAACAAACAATGAACCAAACATGTATTTGACATTCAACAAAAAATGACTTCTTAACAACACAACAAATTCAAACAGATGGACATAAATAACCTTATGCATTTATGAATGAAGGAAAACTTTTTACGGACATTTACTGAAACACGGAGAGAACAAAGAAGAACAAATCGTTTTCAAAAAAATAGTTCAACTCCCACAGCCTGAGCAAGATACAATCAATAGAATATCAGGAATATAGCCCATTTCTGCGTCACTAACAATGGCCAACAGGCCAAGAAAAGAGGGGGGTGCCGACGCGTTTCGAAACCTGATTAAGGATTTGCAGGATTCTCTTCAGGGCAGTGTGAGTCTAGTCCATGGGAACTGTTTAAAATAAAGAACAAAGCAAAAATGTTTGTTAAAAGGGGGGGGGGTCCTCTAGCCACTACTCTTAGGCCGACTCGAGTGCCAGAATAAAACATACCTTATGTTTATCCTGCCCACGGTCAGTCCTGTTTATGAAGAAATGTCGTCTAGGCTTTGTGGTCTGCAATGCAACAGAGTAATAGGTATATTGAGTCCTATGTAAGAACACGGAAAAGCCTAGCCAAGGCATGCGTGTCAAACTGCTGTTTGTTTACCTGTGTTAACTTTTGGGGTCTTTACGGTTCTGTGCGATATCTTAGCCCACTGGGGGTTATATCCATACTATCTGCAACAAGTAGACAGAGCGCGTGTAAGTCAATTGCACACACTGATGCATCAAAGGTGGAATAAAACGTGACTAAGTTCACTTACTTGGACATCGGTCCGCAAAGACCGCAGTTGGGGTTCTAATTCTGCAATCGTTTTTATCCACAACAGTGACCCGTTTAGTGACTCTGTGGGGTTTAAGCAGAGGGACGTATGAGCGCATTAAGGCGCTATTTTTTGGAGCTTAAGAGCAACAGAGTTCACAGTCCCCATTGTTTATGGTTTCCTTGCTTACCGCGATTATTCTGGAACACCGCTCAGCGTACTCGCTACAGAACAGCAGACAGAGGGATGTGAATGTCCCTGGCAAAAGCCGGTTTGAAGATCCCGGACCATGTGGTTCTCGGCGGACCAATCAGACAAGCAACCGAATTGTGGTGCTTTATGGGACATGTAGTTTAAGAAAGACCGCTCCAGTCTTTTAAAGAAAATTGCAAATGCATTCTGGGGCATGTAGTCTCTGAACAGGAAAAAGGTAGTTATGCCCTATTAATTTCACTGAGACTATTTAGGCCTTTGTTAACACTGTCAAACTTGAGGATTAAATACGCTTCCTTACGCAACAACATCGCGTCCACGTCTTGGCAGCGTTTAGGATCAATCCATGCTAGTGTGGTCCATTTGAAGTCATTCTCAGTGTGGCCGTTGCTGATAAAATGTTCCACCATGGGAGCAGTCAACACTTTTCTCTTCAGACGGGATCGATGTTGGGTAATCCGCACATTGATGGGCTGGTTAGTTTTGCCTATATAAACTCTGTTACACGGGCACACCAACGCATAGACGACATTGCGAGTTTTGCAATTCGTGAAGCAATCATGCTTCCATCTGATACCATTGTTCATGAATGTATCGCCTTCTAGCGTATTGGAACATGACACACAATTGCCACATTTGTGGTGCCCACAAATTGGTTTGAGCTTCCACTGTGCAACAAGGTCACTTTTGGGTGCTGTGATGTGACTGTCCGCTTTGATTAGATGTTGACCTATGCTTCTATTTTTGCGCATAGCGAAGATGGGTTTAGAGAGAGGATGATCCAAAGTCTCCAGTAAATGCCAATTGTTTCGAATTATATTCTTGAATTGGTTTGTATGTTGCCCAAATGTTGTAACGCAAACCAATTGTTCCAAATCTTTTCTTTCCTTCTTTTCGAACAATGTGTCTCTAGGGGTGAATTTGGCTCTGTTTTTAGAATGTTTCAACAGTTTTTTTGGGTATCCTCTCTCTGCCATCTCACTGCAGAATCTCGTGGCATGGCAGTCAAAATCACATAAATTGGTGCAATTTCGCCTGATCCTCAACAGTTGCCCGTAGGGCAAGTTGTTTTTTAATGATTGAGGATGCGAACTGGTGTAATGCAAAATAGTATTGCGGTCAGTTGCCTTTTTATGCAAGGAGGTGATCAACTTAGCCTCACTAGTGCCTACGGTAACGTCCAGGAATGTCATTTCTTTGGGGCTGGAATTTAAAGTGAATTGAATATCTGGGTGCCTAGAGTTCAACCACAGATGGAAGTGCTCGAGATCCGCCCGGCTCCCCTGCCACAGGAGCCAGACGTCATCGATATATCTCAGCCATTGAGTTATATGGCCTGAGAAAGGGTTGTCATTCAAGACAAATCTCTCCTCATATTGTGCCATATAAAGCACTGCCAGCTCCGGTGCATAGGGACAACCCATAGCTGTCCCTTTGATTTGAACAAAAAAATCACTCTCAAACTTGAAATAATTATTGCGAAGAGTGATCTCCGCTAGTGCCACAATGAAGTTAGTCGGCACCCGATGGGGTCTGGTTCTTTGCTCTAAATAAAGTTCAATGACCTCCAGAGCCTCATCCTGCGGTATCTGTGTGTAGAGTGAGGCGACATCTAGTGTCACCATCAACTCAGTCTGTTCATTGAATGCATGCCCTTCAATTTGTTTGATAAAAGCTGTTGTGTCACTGAGATGCGATCGTACCTGTGCTATGCAAGGTTTTAAAAAGAAATCGATATATTTCGATAACGGTTCGAGCACTGAATCGCATCCCGACACAATAGGTCTACCAGGGGGTGCATTCTCGTTCTTATGAATCTTCGGTAAGAAGTATAGAATGGGAGTGCGTGGCATTTTTTTGTTCAAAAATTCATGTTCTTTTGGCCCTAGAAAGCCTTCGTCCAAGCCTTCCTTGGTAATCCTTGATATTTTGTCCTGGATAGCATGGACGGGATCTTCTTTTGAGGGTCTGTACCATTCCCTGTTGTTCACATGCATTTGGCCTTCAGCAAGGTACATAGGCCGTGGCCAAAGGACCACTGCCCCGCCCTTGTCAGCTTGTTTTATGACTATTGAAGTGTCAGATTTAAGATCACTAATGGCTTTTTGTAGGATAGGATTGATCCTAAACGCTGCCAAGACGTGGACGCGATGTTGTTGCGTAAGGAAGCGTATTTAATCCTCAAGTTTGACAGTGTTAACAAAGGCCTAAATAGTCTCAGTGAAATTAATAGGGCATAACTACCTTTTTCCTGTTCAGAGACTACATGCCCCAGAATGCATTTGCAATTTTCTTTAAAAGACTGGAGCGGTCTTTCTTAAACTACATGTCCCATAAAGCACCACAATTCGGTTGCTTGTCTGATTGGTCCGCCGAGAACCACATGGTCCGGGATCTTCAAACCGGCTTTTGCCAGGGACATTCACATCCCTCTGTCTGCTGTTCTGTAGCGAGTACGCTGAGCGGTGTTCCAGAATAATCGCGGTAAGCAAGGAAACCATAAACAATGGGGACTGTGAACTCTGTTGCTCTTAAGCTCCAAAAAATAGCGCCTTAATGCGCTCATACGTCCCTCTGCTTAAACCCCACAGATTCACTAAACGGGTCACTGTTGTGGATAAAAACGATTGCAGAATTAGAACCCCAACTGCGGTCTTTGCGGACCGATGTCCAAGTAAGTGAACTTAGTCACGTTTTATTCCACCTTTGATGCATCAGTGTGTGCAATTGACTTACACGCGCTCTGTCTACTTGTTGCAGATAGTATGGATATAACCCCCAGTGGGCTAAGATATCGCACAGAACCGTAAAGACCCCAAAAGTTAACACAGGTAAACAAACAGCAGTTTGACACGCATGCCTTGGCTAGGCTTTTCCGTGTTCTTACATAGGACTCAATATACCTATTACTCTGTTGCATTGCAGACCACAAAGCCTAGACGACATTTCTTCATAAACAGGACTGACCGTGGGCAGGATAAACATAAGGTATGTTTTATTCTGGCACTCGAGTCGGCCTAAGAGTAGTGGCTAGAGGACCCCCCCCCCTTTTAACAAACATTTTTGCTTTGTTCTTTATTTTAAACAGTTCCCATGGACTAGACTCACACTGCCCTGAAGAGAATCCTGCAAATCCTTAATCAGGTTTCGAAACGCGTCGGCACCCCCCTCTTTTCTTGGCCTGTTGGCCATTGTTAGTGACGCAGAAATGGGCTATATTCCTGATATTCTATTGATTGTATCTTGCTCAGGCTGTGGGAGTTGAACTATTTTTTTGAAAACGATTTGTTCTTCTTTGTTCTTCCCGTGTTTCAGTAAATGTCCGTAAAAAGTTTTCCTTCATTCATAAATGCATAAGGTTATTTATGTCCATCTGTTTGAATTTGTTGTGTTGTTAAGAAGTCATTTTTTGTTGAATGTCAAATACATGTTTGGTTCACTGTTTGTTTTTATCAAATGTTTGTGAAACTGCATATGGCTAAGACATGAAGTTGATAGCGGTCTTAGTTCTGCATATTTTGAATTTCTCCTTTGTGTTTGTAAATTAAATGCAAATTGAAAACATCAACTGTTTTGAGTAAACTAATAAATTGTGGTTTACTTGTACTTAAACTAGTGTGTACTTTAACTAAGTTGTGAGGCATAGGCAATTCTTTCTAATTCATAATAGTGTGGCCCTGCCTACCCTCCTTCCCATTGGGCCCAGCCACCCCTGTTTTTTCTGATTATTTGTGCGGGCACCTGCCCGAGTGGCTTGGGAACGACACACAAAAGGTGTCTCCAGATTGCTGTGAGCATTAATTGCTGTGCAAGAGTGCTCACTCTTGCTGATTATGGCAGATAAAGACACGCTGTCCTTCACGGAAAGCCATATTGACCAACTTATTGCGTCCTCGCCATTCTCTTCTATAACTTTGAGCGCCTCAGCCAAGCAACAAAACGAGGCGGATAAATTGATAAGGCTTCAAAAGAAGCACATCAGAACGGAACTCCACGGCCACTTCCTACTTAGACATCTTAAAGGAGGCACCATCCCTTGGGGCCTTCAGGTTAAGAACATTCCAGTTATATTCGTAGAGGACACTGAGTACAAGAAAGGGTTCAGTCAAATCAATACTAAGTGTAGTAGAGATTTAATGGTGCACACTATTGAAACTGCCCAACGTATCTGTAGTCAGGAAGAAAAGGAGATAGAAGATTTGATTAAAACCATTAATGACAACCAGACCACGACTGAAGCCAAGGCACTCCTTGATAAAATTGAAAAGGAAATTGCCACTTTCAAAGATTACACTTTGAACACAAAAGCAGCACAGTTCGATAAAGACTCTAAATCTTTCCAACTTGATCGGGTCTATCCCTTTTTAAAAGAGGATTTCTACACTTCTGGTGAGTCACGAGGGGCCCTTAATACATTCCAGGGTAGATCAAAAACTAGATTCCTGACCTTTTCAGACACCACTTCCTCTGATTCTTCCACAGACTCAAGGCAGTCTAATTTCAACAAACGAGGCGCATCTAGAGGGTCGGCTCCTTTTTTATCCAGGGGCGGCCAAACGCGACCACGTTTCAAGCAACCATGGCAAATGCGAACTCGCAACAAAAACTACAACAACAACTAAACCTGTCCACTATTGTTAACCTTTCTAATAAGGAACTATCTAGGGAAGAGGAAATGCTTCTTAACCTGGGTCTCAAATTCGTTCCAACGATGAGAACGGATTTCACGAAATTAAAATTGGAAGCACTTGATTTCTGCCGCAAGGTTAGGTTAAAAACTTTTTTCGCTGGTGCCGAGGTAACGTCAACACAGGAAACTACTGGACTCAGAGTGAAGTCACGGTTCACTCCAACCTTGAATATCCCGAAACAGGTCATCGCCTTTGAGCAAGCTGTACTGTCTTCCCTCACTAAACTTGAGAAGAAAACTAGTTTTGTGAAAAACAACATCAGTAGACGTGTACAAAAAGCCATTAGTGATCTTAAATCTGACACTTCAATAGTCATAAAACAAGCTGACAAGGGCGGGCAGTGGTCCTTTGGCCACGGCCTATGTACCTTGCTGAAGGCCAAATGCATGTGAACAACAGGGAATGGTACAGACCCTCAAAAGAAGATCCCGTCCATGCTATCCAGGACAAAATATCAAGGATTACCAAGGAAGGCTTGGACGAAGGCTTTCTAGGGCCAAAAGAACATGAATTTTTGAACAAAAAAATGCCACGCACTCCCATTCTATACTTCTTACCGAAGATTCATAAGAACGAGAATGCACCCCCTGGTAGACCTATTGTGTCGGGATGCGATTCAGTGCTCGAACCGTTATCGAAATATATCGATTTCTTTTTAAAACCTTGCATAGCACAGGTACGATCGCATCTCAGTGACACAACAGCTTTTATCAAACAAATTGAAGGGCATGCATTCAATGAACAGACTGAGTTGATGGTGACACTAGATGTCGCCTCACTCTACACACAGATACCGCAGGATGAGGCTCTGGAGGTCATTGAACTTTATTTAGAGCAAAGAACCAGACCCCATCGGGAGCCGACTAACTTCATTGTGGCACTAGCGGAGATCACTCTTCGCAATAATTATTTCAAGTTTGAGAGTGATTTTTTTGTTCAAATCAAAGGGACAGCTATGGGTTGTCCCTATGCACCGGAGCTGGCAGTGCTTTATATGGCACAATATGAGGAGAGATTTGTCTTGAATGACAACCCTTTCTCAGGCCATATAACTCAATGGCTGAGATATATCGATGACGTCTGGCTCCTGTGGCAGGGGAGCCGGGCGGATCTCGAGCACTTCCATCTGTGGTTGAACTCTAGGCACCCAGATATTCAATTCACTTTAAATTCCAGCCCCAAAGAAATGACATTCCTGGACGTTACCGTAGGCACTAGTGAGGCTAAGTTGATCACCTCCTTGCATAAAAAGGCAACTGACCGCAATACTATTTTGCATTACACCAGTTCGCATCCTCAATCATTAAAAAACAACTTGCCCTACGGGCAACTGTTGAGGATCAGGCGAAATTGCACCAATTTATGTGATTTTGACTGCCATGCCACGAGATTCTGCAGTGAGATGGCAGAGAGAGGATACCCAAAAAAACTGTTGAAACATTCTAAAAACAGAGCCAAATTCACCCCTAGAGACACATTGTTCGAAAAGAAGGAAAGAAAAGATTTGGAACAATTGGTTTGCGTTACAACATTTGGGCAACATACAAACCAATTCAAGAATATAATTCGAAACAATTGGCATTTACTGGAGACTTTGGATCATCCTCTCTCTAAACCCATCTTCGCTATGCGCAAAAATAGAAGCATAGGTCAACATCTAATCAAAGCGGACAGGCACATCACAGCACCCAAAAGTGACCTTGTTGCACAGTGGAAGCTCAAACCAATTTGTGGGCACCACAAATGTGGCAATTGTGTGTCATGTTCCAATACGCTAGAAGGCGATACATTCATGAACAATGGTATCAGATGGAAGCATGATTGCTTCACGAATTGCAAAACTCGCAATGTCGTCTATGCGGTGGTGTGCCCCTGTAACAGAGTTTATATAGGCAAAACTAACCAGCCCATCAATGTGCGGATTACCCAACATCGATCCCGTCTGAAGAGAAAAGTGTTGACTGCTCCCATGGTGGAACATTTTATCAGCAACGGCCACACTGAGAATGACTTCAAATGGACCACACTAGCATGGATTGATCCTAAACGCTGCCAAGACGTGGACGCGATGTTGTTGCGTAAGGAAGCGTATTTAATCCTCAAGTTTGACAGTGTTAACAAAGGCCTAAATAGTCTCAGTGAAATTAATAGGGCATAACTACCTTTTTCCTGTTCAGAGACTACATGCCCCAGAATGCATTTGCAATTTTCTTTAAAAGACTGGAGCGGTCTTTCTTAAACTACATGTCCCATAAAGCACCACAATTCGGTTGCTTGTCTGATTGGTCCGCCGAGAACCACATGGTCCGGGATCTTCAAACCGGCTTTTGCCAGGGACATTCACATCCCTCTGTCTGCTGTTCTGTAGCGAGTACGCTGAGCGGTGTTCCAGAATATTCGCGGTAAGCAAGGAAACCATAAACAATGGGGACTGTGAACTCTGTTGCTCTTAAGCTCCAAAAAATAGCGCCTTAATGCGCTCATACGTCCCTCTGCTTAAACCCCACAGATTCACTAAACGGGTCACTGTTGTGGATAAAAACGATTGCAGAATTAGAACCCCAACTGTGGTCTTTGCGGACCGATGTCCAAGTAAGTGAACTTAGTCACGTTTTATTCCACCTTTGATGCATCAGTGTGTGCAATTGACTTACACGCGCTCTGTCTACTTGTTGCAGATAGTATGGATATAACCCCCAGTGGGCTAAGATATCGCACAGAACCGTAAAGACCCCAAAAGTTAACACAGGTAAACAAACAGCAGTTTGACACGCATGCCTTGGCTAGGCTTTTCCGTGTTCTTACATAGGACTCAATATACCTATTACTCTGTTGCATTGCAGACCACAAAGCCTAGACGACATTTCTTCATAAACAGGACTGACCGTGGGCAGGATAAACATAAGGTATGTTTTATTCTGGCACTCGAGTCGGCCTAAGAGTAGTGGCTAGAGGACCCCCCCCTTTTAACAAACATTTTTGCTTTGTTCTTTATTTTAAACAGTTCCCATGGACTAGACTCACACTGCCCTGAAGAGAATCCTGCAAATCCTTAATCAGGTTTCGAAACGCGTCGGCACCCCCCTCTTTTCTTGGCCTGTTGGCCATTGTTAGTGACGCAGAAATGGGCTATATTCCTGATATTCTATTGATTGTATCTTGCTCAGGCTGTGGGAGTTGAACTATTTTTTTGAAAACGATTTGTTCTTCTTTGTTCTCCCCGTGTTTCAGTAAATGTCCGTAAAAAGTTTTCCTTCATTCATAAATGCATAAGGTTATTTATGTCCATCTGTTTGAATTTGTTGTGTTGTTAAGAAGTCATTTTTTGTTGAATGTCAAATACATGTTTGGTTCACTGTTTGTTTTTATCAAATGTTTGTGAAACTGCATATGGCTAAGACATGAAGTTGATAGCGGTCTTAGTTCTGCATATTTTGAATTTCTCCTTTGTGTTTGTAAATTAAATGCAAATTGAAAACATCAACTGTTTTGAGTAAACTAATAAATTGTGGTTTACTTGTACTTAAACTAGTGTGTACTTTAACTAAGTTGTGAGGCATAGGCAATTCTTTCTAATTCAAATATAACGTTCAGCACCAAGTGGAGAGCCCCAAAACCCCCACGGTCCCAGCCGACTCCATGGGTCCTTCAGGAGCCAGCATTCCTTTTTGTCAGAGAGATCAGCTTACATGCTGCTCTCTCAGATGAAAAGCAATCTGCTTTCCTACTTGAAAGAGAACTTTCACCCTACCATAGCAAACAGCAGTGTAATAATATAGCAAGAATGACCAATCATAACATCTTTCTTTTAATATCTTTTAGATGTACAGCTTCAGGATGGATTTTGTAACACGGACAACAGCAATGCCACAAGGTGAGCAAACAAGCTTGTTTCTGAAACAACAACAAGTTATCTGTCAAAGGAGAGAATATGTAGTATGCAGCAGGCGCAAAAAAAACATTGGGATAACGAGGCTTCAGCTAGGATGAGAGAGCTTCCTGAGCCCACACACAGTCGCACCCGAGTATGTCACAGTTCTTTTAAAGACATTTTGCTTGTTAATAAGGCTTTGATAATCCCCCCGCTAACAGCCCCTGCAGCTCCACTCTTCTTTTTGATTGAACTAAACAACCAGATTAGAGTGTATGTTGTTCCCCTGAGGCGGAAGCCGGGGGCCATATAGATTAAATGTATTCAGAGAACTTGTACTTTTAAATAGCGGTACATCACACTTTTTATTGTAACTTTTAAATTGTGTGTTTACACTGTTGGCGCATTTTAGATTACTTAATATTGCACTTTGCGCTTAGAGTATCTCCTACCTCATTCACACTAAGTCAGACCCCTGCACAGCCGATTGAGGGCTGGTGCCAGAGAGGGGCAGACGCCATCTTGGGGGTACGGAGGGGTAGCGCTCTAGCTGCTGGCTGCCTCAGGCCCCTGCTGCTTATTTAAACCATGCTAAAATGCGAGCGCTTAGATTAGAGTGTATGTTGTTCCCCTGAGGCGGAAGCCGGGGGCCATATAGATTAAATTTATTCAGAGAACTTGTACTTTTAAATAGTGGTGCATCACGCTTTTTATTATAACTTTTAAACTGTGTGATTACGCTGTTGGTGCATTTTAGATTACTTAATATTTCACTTTGCGCTTAGAGTATCTCCTACCTCATTCACACTAAGGCGGACCCCTGCACAGCCGATTGAGGGCTGGTGCCAGAGAGGGGCGGACGCCATCTTGGGGGTATGGAGGGGTAGCGCTCTAGCTGCTGGCTGCCTCACGCCCCTGCTGCTTATTTAAACCACGCTAAAACGCGAGCGCTTAGATTAGAGTGTATGTTGTTCCCCTGAGGCGGAAGCCGGGAGCCATATAGATTAAATTTATTCAGAGAACTTGTACTTTTAAATAGCGGTGCATCACGCTTTTTATTGTAACTTTTAAATTGTGTGTTTACGCTGTTGGTGCATTTTAGATTACTTAATATTGCACTTTGCACTTAGAGTATCTCCTACCTCATTCACGCTAAGTCGGACCCCTGCACAGCCAATTGAGGGCGTGTGCCAGAGAGGGGCGGATGCCATCTTGGGGGTACGGAGGGGTAGCGCTCTAGCTGCTGGCTGCCTCAGGCCCCTGCTGCTTATTTAAACCATGCTAAAATGCGAGCGCTTAGATTAGAGTGTATGTTGTTCCCCTGAGGCGGAAGCCGGGGGCCATATAGATTAAATTTATTCAGAGAACTTGTACTTTTAAATAGTGGTGCATCACGCTTTTTATTGTAACTTTTAAACTGTGTGATTACGCTGTTGGTGCATTTTAGATTACTTAATATTGCACTTTGCGCTTAGAGTATCTCCTACCTCATTCACACTAAGGCGGACCCCTGCACAGCCGATTGAGGGCTGGTGCCAGAGAGGGGCGGACGCCATCTTGGGGGTATGGAGGGGTAGCGCTCTAGCTGCTGGCTGCCTCACGCCCCTGCTGCTTATTTAAACCACGCTAAAACGTGAGCGCTTAGATTAGAGTGTATGTTGTTCCCCTGAGGCGGAAGCCGGGAGCCATATAGATTAAATTTATTCAGAGAACTTGTACTTTTAAATAGCGGTGCATCACGCTTTTTATTGTAACTTTTAAATTGTGTGTTTACGCTG
Source organism: Lissotriton vulgaris (assembly GCF_964263255.1). Lineage (NCBI taxonomy): Eukaryota > Metazoa > Chordata > Amphibia > Caudata > Salamandridae > Lissotriton > Lissotriton vulgaris. The sequence goes on along the minus strand of NC_141689.1, from coordinate 595,218,864 downwards.
TTGGTGCATTTTAGATTACTTAATATTGCACTTTGCACTTAGAGTATCTCCTACCTCATTCACGCTAAGTCGGACCCCTGCACAGCCAATTGAGGGCGTGTGCCAGAGAGGGGCGGATGCCATCTTGGGGGTACGGAGGGGTAGCGCTCTAGCTGCTGGCTGCCTCACGCCCCTGCTGCTTATTTAAACCACGCTAAAACGCGAGCGCTTAGATTAGAGTGTATGTTGTTCTCCTGAGGCGGAAGCCGGGGGCCATATAGATTAAATTTATTCAGAGAACTTGTACGTTTAAATAGCGGTGCATCACGCTTTTTATTGTAACTTTTAAATTGTGTGTTTACGCTGTTGGTGCATTTTATATTACTTAATATTGCACTTTGCACTTAGAGTATCTCCTACCTCATTCATGCTAAGTCGGACCACTGCACAGCCGATTGAGGGCTGGTGCCGGAGAGGGGCGGACGCCATCTTGGGAGTACGGAGGGGTAGCGCTCTAGCTGCTGGCTGCCTCACGCACCTCCCTCCCTCTCTACCTATATGATGACTACCACTCCCCGACGGCGCAGTGGGCGCGCCGAAGGCGCACCAAAGGCAAGCCTGTCTGCGCCCGTCCGCGACCGTACGGGGCTAGGGGCCACACCCCTGCTACCCGAATAGGGCAGTCCATAAACTATAGCTTTAAGGACTTGCACAGGATTGGAATTCAAGCTCTGGAGCCTTGTCTCCATGCATATCACCCGCTGGATCTGCCTTCTAAGTGCCTGCAGTGTAATACTCAAATCAAAACTTTACCTCCTACTAAGAGCCAGCAGGTTTTTAAAATGTACCTTCTCAACTGTAGGTCCCTACCTAGACATCACACTGAAATATCCTTATTGCTTGACGAGCTAAACCCTGACATATTATTTCTCACCGAAACGTGGCTCTCCCCGTACTCAGAACCTGAGGTAATTCAAGCTCTGTTGCAAGGTTATCAAATACCCAGGCTAGATAGCCCCCAAGGAAAGGGTGGTGGCGTGGCTATTATATTCAGAGACCACTACACATGCCGTTGTTCCCCTAATCCTTTCCTAGATTGCGAAAGTATGTCTTTTTGCCTAGAATTTTCGCCTAACATCAGCTTCTCTGGAGCATTAATATATCGCCCCCCAGGACCTTTAAAACAATTCCACACATCTCTGCCATCGGCTGTTGCGAGTTTAGCCACCTCCCTGTCCAATTTTACGTTGTTAGGTGATCTGAACATCCATTTTGATGACATAACAGACCACATTGCTCAAGAGCTAATTACGGATCTATCTGCACTACAGATGGCTCAGCTTGTTTTATTACCTACACATGCCAAAGGTCATCTTCTAGACCCAGTGTTTAGTAACTGCCTTAATTTGAAGACTGAACCTCCGATTGTGCTTCCTTGGACAGACCACGGGTTAGTCCCCCTTATCTGGAACACTTACATACCCCCTACACTGTCTCCTGGGCTACGGGAAGCACGGAACTGGTCAAAACTCCCACTGGATAAGTAGGTTAATGAGTTGGAAACTACAAAACCTTTAATAAATGATGATCCTCTGGTAGCCAATGGCAAGTTCAACAACTGGATAACTAAATCATTAAACACTATATTGCCTATAAAAAGAACTACCCTAAAAAGATCCAGAACCTCTGCTCCCTGGTACTCGGCTGAGCTCCAGGAGAAAAAATGCCAGTGCAAAAGATTAGAAAGAATATGGCGCCTGGAATATGCCGCACTGGATAAAACTATTTATAGAGAAGCTATCAGAGAATATAAAATGGAGATAAAGAGGGTAAAAGCTACATACTATACACAAAACATTTCGGAAGCTAGTTCCAACTCTAAAGAGATCTATCAGATCATGAAAAGCCTTACTAAACTTCCCCAGCCCCCTTTGAATCATGACAACTCACAAGCTCGCTGTGACGATCTAGCGGATTTCTTTTTTCAAAAAATTGATCTCATCTACTTCTCATTTCCGAATGCTGACTCAATTATCCCTTTGGACAGCACGTCAACTTCCATGCTGGATGTCACTGTTAATCTATCTCTTTCGCTAGATGAGTTTCCCTTGCTGAAACCAGATTCACTCGCTATTCTGATGACGCAAGTGAAATCAGGTTCCCCTAGAGACCCCGCGCCTCCAATTACCTTGGTTGCCGTCACCCGAACCATCCTTCACACTATGTTGGAGGTACTTAATGCTTCAATCTCCACCAGCACAGTACCTCCCGAGTGGAACCAGGCTATGGTGCGGGCACTGGTGAAAAAACCCAACTCGGACATCAATAATTTCAATAACTACCGCCCCATTTCCCTGCTCCGCTGGGCTAGTAAAATTCTAGAGAAATATTTAAATGGTCTCATTACAAGTTTTCTTGAGAGTAACCAGTTGCTTGACCCCTCGCAGACGGGCTTCCTTCCCAAGCACGGAACGGAATCCGCTCTGTTAGCAGTCATGGAGGAAACAAGAGCAAACATGGATCAGGGAGGATCAGTGGCAGTCATCCTCCTCGATCTCTGGGCTGCTTTTGATACGGTGAATCATAAAATCTTAGTGCAGCGTCTCCGTGACATTGGAATAATGAGCAGAGCGCTGGAATGGCTCAAATCCTTCCTTAGCGACAGAACCTTTCAGGTTTTTGAAGGAAATACTATATCCTCTAGCAAACCCCTGGGCTGTGGAGTGCCTCAGGGCTCCTCCCTGAGCCCGACGTTATTTAACGTCTGTATGAGACCACTGGCTGAGATCGTCCGTCCATATGGTATTAAGATCGTTACCTATGCCGACGATACTCAGCTGGTGCACTCTCTGGCACAGGAAGATGGGTCTGCAGTCAGGTTGGACCTAGCGGGATGTCTGGAGAAGGTAAAAGGCTGGATGACCCAGTCTTGTCTCAAACTTAATGAAGACAAAACGGAGCTCATGCTGCTGGGCCGTTCAGCCCAAGCCTCAATTGATTCAATCTGGCCTTCCTGCTTAGGCTCGCCCCCAGTACCCAAGGATGCCATCAAAAGTTTGGGTATTTGGTTAGACAGGTCCCTGAAATTTGATTGTCAGGCAGCCAAGTTATCGGCTACCTGCTTTGGCCTTCTCAGAATCATCAGGAAGATCCTCCCTTTGCTACCCTTCGAGTCCAGGGGAACGGTGATACACGGCCTGATTCAATCTCGTCTGGATTTTGGCAATGCTCTGTACTTGGGAGCCCCCGATTCAACTCTGCAAAAGTTACAAGTCATTCAAAACTGTGCAGCCCGCACTCTACTGCAAATTTCTTGCAGACAGTCTGTCAAACCCGGAATAATAAGCCTGCACTGGCTTCCTGTTAAGGACAGAATTAGTTTCAAGTCCCTATGCATTGCACACCAGACATTTTGGGAGACTGGCCCGGTAATTAATGCCCCCCTAATCACTCAGTACCAACCCACCAGACAACTGCACTCGGCCAATGCTTTTCTGGCCGTGGTGCCCAAGTTCAGAAGAACAAGAATAGGAGGACGTTCCTTTTCCCTTAACGTGGCTAAGTTATGGAATACACTCCCTCTCTACTTGAGGTCTAATCCGCAACTAACTTCCTTCCGAAAGCAACTGAAAACGTTTTTGTTTAACAAGTATACCCCTTCCTGGCCTAGTGTCTCAAGCAACTGATATTATTTATCCCACAACTTTTTCCCTCCCCGGCCCATGCCCTGCCAGACAATTACTCTAATCTTAGCGCTTGGGCGCCTACGGGCAGCTATGTGCGCTTTATAAGACCCATTTTCATTTCATTTCATTTCATTCACCCCAAATTTTTTCTAGCCCCCCCATCCCTGATATTTTGGACTGTGGTTGCGCCTCTGGCTTCACGTGCCCCTCCCCTGTCGTGTGTGTCTCTCCCATGTTTTAATTTCCTTTTTTCCCTTTCTCTTTCTTACTCTCTCACATCATTTCTCTTTCTTTTTTAAAGATTTGGATGCTGCTATCTCCACTCTTCTGTATACAACCATATCTGAATTGAAATGATTAACTCTCTTGATTACAGTGAAGGCTTCTTCCACACGTAGAGCACCATCTTTCAATAACGCCAATGGCACTAGGTGACAAAGAATTTTGCTTCCGAAACAACAAATTATCTATGAAAAGAGTGAGTGCACCAGCTTCACTGTGTAACATATATAATTACCTCCCAGCAGTGACAACAGATAGGTAACAAGAGTCTGACAAACAGATCTACAAGCTTATTATGCCACTTTTGTGTCACTTTTAACATAGGAAAAGTGACACAAGCAGCTTGTAAATCTACGTCTTACTTTTCAAGAAAAAATCTCAACTCCATACTCTGCGAGACAGTTTTAATGTTGTTTTCTCTCTGATCGTCACCACGAAGCCATTAGCACGCATATGGCTTTACCATGCATTTCTCTTTCTCTTTTAAACTTATAGAAAATGCTATCATCCACAAGAATTCCATCTCCATTACGGAAACAGCCTCTTGTGCCTACAGCTCATTTGAATGTCTCACAGTCAACATCAAAATACAGGACACAAGGCCTACACTTTGCTATCTACTATACCACCCCCCAGGCAACTCCTCAGAATTTGAGGTTCATCTTTCCGACCTGATTGCCCATTGCGCACTCGGCAACTCTAACAACTTAATTATGGGCGACTTCAATCTAAGATGGAATGAAACAAATAACCCGCTCATTCAAACCCTAAACAACTTACTACTAGTCAACAATATGACCCAACACTGCTCAGAAGAAATACATCAGAAAGGAGCAATCCTTGAGACAATTAGGGCCTAAAGCAAGTCAATCTCCAATGACCACATCCTCCCCGTTGACTGATCTGATCATCACATAGTTCTCTTTCACATCAACCATCTCATCTTGACCAATTTAACTCCCAAGCTAGACCCGCCCAAATGGGTTAGGTACACAGCTCAGATCCCCGAGCTGAACTAGAAGAAAGAATTTGCTCGCTGCTCCCCCACTCCACTGACCACCTCTCAACTAACAAACTCACCTCTCTCTTTTACTCCAATATGACGCTCACCCTGGATCAAATTGCCCCCTAAAGCTAAAGAAATCTAGGAACATCCCCTCCAGATCATGGTTCACCACAGACATCAACGAATAAAGAAGACAGCTAAGAGCTGCAGAAAGAATCTGTAGGAACAATCCCTCCGCCCTCCACCGCATTCAACTCCAAGCAGCCCGCAGGATGTACAAAAATCACATCAAGAACAAAAAGTCAGCTTTCCTCTGTTCTGTGCTAGATAATGCGAAAAACCGACCCAAAGAGCTTTTCAATATCATAAGGAATCAAACCTCCAAACCCAGAACCCCAGACTTTTTATATTTGATTTGGGAATGGTCCCATTGCAGTTGGCCACATCTTAATTAGTCTGAATAGTGATGGGTTACCAAGGAGCATGAGCTCTGTCTGGTCCCCATTTAGCTTCAGGTAGGAATGATTAATCCATTTGGCCACTTCTTCAAGGCAAGAACAGAGGTGGGGTGTGGACATATCGGGAAGGTTAAGTGAAACCACTAATTGAGTATCATCCGCGAATGTTACAATGTTCACTCTGTAGGGCTGTATGATCTCTGCCAGTGGAGCCAAATAGGCATTAAAAAGTGTTGGGCTTAAAGAAGAGCCCTGTGGAACTCCACATAAATGGGGCCAAGGTTTGGAGGTGGTTTCACCCTCAAATACCTGGAAGGATCGCCCTTCCCAGAATTACACCAGCCAGGTTAGGGTTGTTCCAGACACACCCAGATTTCTGAGACGGTCAATCAAGAAACGGTGATTCACCGTATCGAAGGCCGCACTCAGGTCCAGAAGGTTCACAGCAGATGATCTTTCTGAATCGAGAATTTTTCTTGATCCTTCCGTGGCAGCTAGGAGAGCTGTCTCTGTGCCATGACCGGGACGAAATCCTGTTTGGGTTGGGTGGAGGTGGTGGTTGGATTCTAAGTAGGCAGGGAGTGTAATATTTACATATTTTTCTAGGATTTTGCTGATTCCCGGGAGGAGGGAAATAGGACGATAGTTGGCCAAGCTGCCAGGGTCTAAGGTAGATTTCTTCAGAAGAGCTCCGACCATAGCTTTTTGTCCAGGAGGGGGGACATCTCCGGATAAGATGGATGAATTAATCAGGTCTAAAATGACTGGGCCAACTGTCTCTGTTGCTTGTTTGAGAATCCTAAGTGGGGCTGGGTCATTAGGTGATCCGCTTTTTACTCGGTCGGCAGTAGCTAGCAGACAATTATAGTCCATTGTAGGAAAGGCTACTAAGCATGTTTCCTTATCCTCTGTATAGGGCTTATTGTAGTAGGTGAGATTAGGGTTTTTGGTGGAAGAGAAGGATTCGCAGATATTCTTAATTTTGTTGTGAAAAAATCCCACCATTTCATTACAACGTAGGTCTGAAATAGCAGGGTAGTTGGGGAGAGAGGGTGCATTCATTAATTTCTTAACAATTTGGAATATTTCACGGGGGATTTGGCAGAAGAAGCTATGACCTTCTCGTACTAGAGAGCTTGGGTATTTATAGGCTTTCCTGTTTTCAGTTTCTATTTTTGGTAAATTCTGGTGGAGTTTTTTCAGTGTTTTCAATATCTTAAAAAACAGTTGTTCTCAGTGGTTACACATTTTCACGCCACTAAAAACAACAGAAAAAGTGTTTTTCCAGTGTTTATGGAATGCTTTGCTTTTATTATTGCTTGCTTTCTGCACTGAAAGAACATGGTATATAGACAGTGTACTTACAGTGTATATGAGGTCCAAATAGATTTTTGCAAATTAATCTTATTGTAGTACACCATACAATACTTCTTCAGTGAGCATTCGGGTCAGGTGCACTCGCTCTTACCTTCTCATGTAAACTTCTGTGAAAAGGCCCTCTCAGCATTCATAGCTCCTTGGGCTGAGAACCATCAGCTTAGGGACACAGTTTGAATGAATTTTTCTTTGTTGCCACATAAAGCATGAAATGATAAATATTTGAGTTTTAGTTCCTGTGCATAAGAAAACAGTGCAACAGAATGGACTAAAAAGGCAATAGCATCCCTCATTAACTCTGAAGATTGTTAAAGATGCTTTCAGCATACCATCTAACAAGTGGCAAGGACCTCCTACAGGGAATAACTTCAGCTCGGGCATCATTTTTGACAGATCATCACACAACTATTTTATATACGTAACTGAATCACTGTAAATACAAACAATATCACTCCAATCTTTGTTGAACTTGGAAAGAACCTTTTTTGCAGAGCATTACAAGTGACACTGTGTTCCATGTTTTCCAAAAGTCTGGTGTCATGTTTTCACCACTATCCCTGATGCTTGGTGATATATATACTTGTCGCTATACTTTGCATTGAATGTTTAAAGCCTGAGGTGTTGGACATTCACCTACTATCAATACTGACCCACTAGAAACTATGGTCTGATGTATTAAGGGTTTTTACCCATTCTCAGTGGGTAAATGTGATGACACATATTACGAAAGATTTTTATGAAACCAGCCATTTTACCTATCAGTGAAAAAATCAAATGCAGCCAAAATATCAAACATGAGTTTGATATTTCCTGATTCTCTATAGTTTATAAAATAATTAAACTAGACCTAAAACATTAAACTAAACCCTGCATCTTTAGACCAAAGGCCACAAAACTGAAAAAAGTAAAAGGAAGAAGAAACAATATTTTAGTGGCATCCCTAAAGAACAAAACTCAAGCAGAATAATGTTAGCCAGTCTTTCTTACTGCTAGCTTGTATAACAAAGATACATTGTATTGACCCCTTCAGGAAGAAAAAATGACTTTCACTCTCTTTTTCCTTTCTTTGAATGGCATTTAGTTTGTGGTTGTCCATGTGTTTTTTCAGTGTTTATATGTTTCAACCGGTGAGGGCTATTTTTCTTTCAGTGGGGTTTTATCAGTTATTATAGGTTTAAACCTAAAACCCCACAGTCTAGGTATTTATCATTTCAATTTTATAAGTTTTGAGAGCATTCTTATATTCCTTTTTCTTATCTGGGGAAAAAGTCCTTCTCCAGCCTCTCTCTGTCTTTTTACAGATTTGTTTTAAATCTCTGAGTTTGGGAGTATACCAAGCCACTTTATTAGGTCCTTTATGCAGTTGGATTGTTGTTTTAAGAGTACTGAATCTAGTGGGCTGTTAATCCAGTTGTCAAATTTCTCATTGGGCACTATCAGATCAGAGTCAGGAGCAGACCTAGATCACTCCAGGGTTGATATCCAGGTGTCTAGTGGAGGTTTTGACCAGCATCGAGATTTAGTTTGTACGATTCAGGTTGGGGGAGTAGCTTGGGTAGGAGACCCGGAGAAGGGGATGAGAAAGTGATCTGACCAAGGAATGGGTATTGGGGCTTGACAGGATAGCTCCTTTAGACCCGAGAAAATAGGGTCTAGGAGGTGTCCTTTTGAGTGAGTTCCAGACCGTACTTTTTGAGTGAGCTGTGAGGCCGCTAGGTCTGAGATCAATTCGGTTGCAGTTTTAGAGGTTAAGTCGTCAAAGTGAATATTGAAATCTCCAAGAATGGTGAAGTTAGTAGTAGAGCTTGGTAGTTTGGGTATCGATTATACTATCTTACACTCTCTTACACAATTGGCATCTGCACTAATCTTTTTCTCTTCAAAATCAACCAAATACAATCCAGATAATGTTCTTACTCGAGACAATGCAACATATGCCATTCCCTCTTTAAACACTGTACTTCCAATGTTTACCAAAGCATTATCTACACTTAAATCTTGAGATTTATGAATGGTCACCGCATGTGCCAAAGAAAGGGGAAACTGATTTCTACGAACATACAAGTCTTTAACAAGCAAAAAACGAACAGCACAACGTCTAATCTGTTTTACCTCTTCAATCTGATCAAATGTAATCTTTAAAAACTCAATTCCATCTCTATTTTCAGTATTTGTTGTTCTTCCAGCTGCAAAAGTTCTCCATTGAATGTAGAACACTCTTGTGGTATTGGCATTAGGCAAATTATAGATTTCTTTTCTCTAATTTATTTGTATATTATATCAGGAACATAATTTTCATTTGGAAACAATTTTCTAAGTATCCGACTTTGCAAAGCTTTTTTTTTATGTTTTGTCAATACATCAATTCTTATATCTTGAAGAATGCTTCCATAATGTTCATCACTTGCTTCTCGCATATTATTAATAAGTTCTTTATATTCAAAATAAGACCAAATGTTGACATTTCCAATACTTGCCAAAGATTTCCCTGGTGTCTTCATGCACAAGTATTTTAAAAACTGGTTGTCCTTTTACAATAGTAAGTTGTAGTAGGTCGCTGAATACAATGACATGTTTTCCTCCAAATAAAACATCATAATCTGTTTTTAAAATCTGCTGCATTTTTAAATGTACAAAGGCAAGCATTACGTTTGACACCATGCTCACCTCATCAATGATCAGAAGTTTCCTTTTCTTTAGTACTCTTGAAACTCCATAACAAGCTTCTCCAGATAGCTTGTGATGCTCCAACTTATTTTCATGTTCAACTGGTAGCATCAGTACACAATGTTATGTAATCCCTTTTATGTTGTGTGCTGCTAACCCAGTTGTAGCAGTTACAACACACGATAAATATGAATCTGTGGTTTTCTGTGGATAACTGGGTAAAACATTATTAAGAAACGTTTTTTTGTACTAGCTTGACCACTGATATACATCTGGTGTGTAACTTGCTGATATATTTCTTTCTGTTCAATATTTAGTTGTTCTTACAAGTTTCCCAACTCCATAATATCCTGTTGTGCTTGTTGCATGGCCGTTTATACTTCAATCATGGCTATTGCAGCTTCATTTTCAGGAATTGGTTCTCCTAGAGGATCTTGACTCAGTGGAACAGAACTTTGACTATCTTGAGAACAGTCTATAGCAATTCAGCTGTAATAGTAGTTCTGGTTCAATCTCTTCATTCAACATTTGTAGATAATTTGGAAAAACTGTGCATTGAATGCTATCCTTACATGTGTTAAAAGATTCTTCATAGCACTCAAAATCTCCAAATAATTCCTTTTCAGCACGCCAAGGCTTGAAGAGTTGAAGAAGTGCTAAAGAAAAATTCCCTTTTATCCGGAGTATCACAACTGAGTTTCCTGTAATTAGTGTTGTAAATGTTAAATGTCGTATACTTGTAAAGCACACAGCTGCCCCAGCAAAGGGGCGTCCCGGCGCTGTATACCGCTGGGGAACCCATCCTGGCTTTCCCTGTGAGATGCTCCCTCCTGGGCATCTCGAAGGTAAAGACAAGCATCCCCGGCGCTGATGGGGCTGTTAGTAGAGATTAAGCAAGCTATTGCCCAGAGTTGCTGAGTGGGACCCATGGTTGGAGTAGACACCAAGGCGAAAATTTTTGAGTCCGCTGACCATGGCTCAAGACCCTGCCGCGTCAGGAATCGAACCCTGGTTCCGGGCCGACCTCTGCCTCCGGGTCTGCCGCCTCTAATCAGTGAGCCACACCACTCCACTAATTAGATTTACTTTGGCATGTTTTACCAAACATCCATCACATCCAATCACTGCATATTTTGCTTCATTTATATTTTCTGGAACATTTCCCTTAAAGCTGTAATATTGCAGTATTTCATAGAGGCATATGTTTTCCAGTTGTGGACTTCTTTTAGGATAGTACGTATCCAAATGTTTGTAATGAAGATTGTATGTTATTAGATAAAATGCAGCCTTTTCAACTTTGGTGACATATACTAACTCTTGCCGTATTTTCCGACTCTTTGCTGGAACACCATCAGTTTGAATAACTACAGGTTGAGTTTTCTCTCTCGCTACACCAATAGTTTCAATATTTTTCTTTATATCTAAAAGTAAATACACAACTCTTCCTTTTAATCCTCTTTGTAAATGTGATGGGGCAGCTTACCTGTTTTAGGCTCCATATGCACATTAGCCTGAAACGGGTGCACAGATTGAATCAGAATGGACTCATACGTATTTTGGTCTTCAGGCATATAAACGAAGCAAACAGCACAGATGTTGGTGTATTGCACATTGTCTTTTGAAGGGAGTCCTTGTAGATATTCAAAATCGATGGGGTATATTTATATATTTATTTTCACACAGCTCACACTGCCATACAGGAGGTGAATTAAGTGTCCTCGGGGCCCCTCTTCGCACGAATCGTCGAAGAATTAAAAGTTCAAAGATCACATGACCATGAAGAAGTGTGGCTCACTGGTTAGAGCAGGCAGACCCTGAAGCAGAGGTCAGACCCGGAACCAGGGTTCAATTCCCGACACGGCAGGGTCTTGAGCTCAAATGTCCATGGACTCGATAATTCTCGCTTCGGTGCCTGACCTAATCATGGGTTCACACTCTGCAACTCTGGGCATTAAGCTTGCTTAATCTCCACAACGGCCCCCCGCGGTGGGATGCCTGGCTTTCACCTTGGGGATGCCCTGTAGGGGCTATCTCACAGGGAAAAACCAGGACGGGTTCCCAAGGCAGGGGCGGAGATACCCCTTCGGGGGTCGATTCTGGCGCTATATAAGAAATATAATAATAATATTAATAATATTAATGTAGGAGCCAATTGGTGCCTCTTGACATTCATTTCTCTAGTACTCTGGGAATATATATCTATTTATAAAGGGGCAGAAGACATACGCCTTGTTTTACATATATACCTTACGCACAACTGGATTGAATCTAGGGCAAGTATATTTCCATGTTTTTTAACTTGGTGCCTCTTACCCGTGATTCTTGATACACTTATCATCTCTCTGGTTTATTATACGCAGCAGAGTCCATGCCCTGACGAAGTTCCGCCAAGGAACGAAACGCGTTGGCTTTGTGTTTTTCCTGGTATAATTGCCATATTAAAGAAGATAACTGTTTGGACTAAAAGTATCATCTCTGTAATATCTTAATGAGTGCACCTTCCGCCATTTGATAAAAGCATCTTGACCGGAACTGTGCCTTGGGACGACAGGCACTGGAAGTGTGCTGCACCGCAATAATACTGATTACATTTTTGTTTTGGTTGTGCTAAACCTTGGTCAGGTTGTCCTGTTCTTTCCTCTTAAACATATTTAAATCTACCAGTTCTAACCAACTCTAGGTTATTATGTACAGCTCTAGCTGGCATTTTGTTCTCTTCTAGTTTGCTATTGCAATTTTTATGATTGATGCCTTTGGTTAAAACCTTTTTACATCTCCAAACCACTGACCTCATAATTGTGCACTGTGGTGGAAATGACCTAGACACATTCACTGGGGCAGGTCTGGAAATGCTAATGAAGGACACCTTTGCACAATTGATGTTCCTTTTACCTCAAACTGTCTTACTATACTCTTGCAAAAAGAACAATTGATGGACAGAATGCAGAATAATGTCATACATTCACACCAGTACAGAGATCTGGGCCTGAAAAGTTTCAGCGCTCCGTCCATCATCTCCTTGTGTTGTCTTTGTTCACCCTAAGTTGGCAGGGTATGCCCAGAGGTGGGTCCCTTGCTCACTTTGCCACTGGATTCAAGCTAGCCTGGCTGATGAAGGGTGTTACCCAGAAACCGGTCTCAGGATGCTTGTTTCCGGTTCAGGGAAGACCTCGCGTGACAGTTTGGGCTGGACTGTTCCCATGAGGCACAGGGTCAAGACTGATTTGCATATAGCTGGGTCTGAGCAGAGCTGAGGTGGTGAAGTGAGCTAAAGAAAGATGATGGATTCAACCCAGATCTGTGACTGGGGGTGAGTGTCTGAAAAGTTTCACCACTCCGTCCATCGTCTCCTGGTGTTTGCTTTGTTCACCCTTAGTTGGCAGGGTATGCCCAGACGTGGGTCCCTTGCTCACTTTGCCACTGGATTCAAGCCAGCCTGGCTGATGAAGGGTGTTACCCAGAAACCGGTCCCAGGATGCTCGTTTCTGGTTCAGGAAAGACCTGGCTTGGCAGTTCACGCTGGACTGTACCCATGAGGTACAGGGTTAAGACTGATTTGCATATAGCTGGGTCTGAACTGAAGTGGCAAAGTGAGGTAAAGAATGATGATGGATTCAACCCAGATCTGTGACTGAGGGGAGTGTCTGAAAAGTTGCAGCTCTCCGTACATCATCTCCTTGTGGTTTTTTTGTCTTTTTATACTTTAACATATGCCAAAGACAGAAATCGAAGTGGTCAAATCAATTCTGTCCACAAATTGAGAAAGCTAGAAAGAATGTCAATGAAGCTGTTTCTGCTTACCTTAGAGACCATAGGATGTGCTCCATATATAACAACAATCTACGTTTTTATATGGATGGCATCTACAAGAGAGATGGAGTGCACCTGACAGATCAAGGAAACAGAGTCTTTGTCAACAACCTAAAGCTCTGCATCAGCACTTACATGTAGCTAAAATAAAATCTTTTTAGAGCCATCCTATGACATAATACTGATTATAAAAAAATATTTTAACACATACATTAGATTTTTTGTGGGGGGGGGTTCGCACACCCAGCGTGAATTCACAAAACAAAAGGACAAACTTAATGTACTACAACACAACACACTTTTCAACTTTAAATATTAATAAGATATTTTTAACAACTCTATCAATTGTAATCTTATCATTAACTTCAAGCACAATACCTCTTTTAAACAACTTCACAAACACAACACTACCTTCTATATAATATACTACTTAATTATTTATTGAAGGTGAATTTGCAAATCCAGCGCAACTTTTCATAGGGGGCCACGCTGAGTACTGCGCTGAAGTCGCGACTCCAAACTTGAACAAAAAAAAATGGATCCACTTCCATTATTTCCTATTTGCTCCGGGGAACCCATCTCCCGGAGCCCAATTAAATATTTTTTTTTAAGACAGGAGCGAAGCCGAGTGGCCCCCCCTCCAGGGCCACTTCTGGTCCTGTGGTCCCTATCCCCTAGGGCCTAGCCGCACTGTTAGGGACCATGGGAGGAGCCCCAATGTCCCCATGCTCCTGCCGCTCCCTGCCTCCTGCAGGAGCCGGCATTGCTTCTGGGCAAGGGGAGCTGCTGACATGCAGCTCCCCTTGCCCAAAAGCAATCTGCTTTAGTGTTTGGAGGCAAGAGCAGGTGTCCTGCTTTCGCGTCCAAAAACCAAAGCAGGGTTTCCTATGACAAGGTGGGAGCCGTGCTCCCTCCCTGTCATAGCAAACAGCAATGTCCCGGGGTGGGCATCCCGGAACATTGCAGGATCCAGCCCGGGGGGGGGGGGGTGGCAGGCCCCTCCCTTCATTTACATAGCCCAAGGGAGGAGGTGGTCCATGGGGCATGTGGGTCCGTAACAGACCCCCGAATTTACATAATCAATGGGGGAGGTGGTGCACCCCGGGGCAGTGTGGGGGCTTGAGCCCCCCCCCCACACTAATTGTTTTGAAAGCCCTGGGGAGGTGGTGGTCCCTGGGTCTTGGGGGGCCCGTGAGGCCCCCACCCCAATGTTAAGAAAGCCCCCGGGTGGTGGTGGTTTCCAGGGCTTGTGGGGACCTGTGAGGCCCACCCTCCCTTATTTCATAATGTCCCGGGAAGGTTGGGGTCCCGGGGCTGCGGGGGCCGCATAGTCCGCACACCATAAATAAAGCTCCGGGGAGGTGGCGGTCCCTGGGGCTGCGCCTGTGGGCCCCTGCATCATAATTTGTCATGCCCCCAGGACCTAGCCCACCCGGGGGCTTAAATACAACAAAGTGCGCTACGTTTTTTAAAATTGTGTCATCTGGATTCGCACACCTAGTGCGAAATCAGCTAAAACAAAATTGTAATGCTTTTTGGATGTGGAGGTCCTTGTGGCACCCCCCTGAGCAGGCCTAGGGGGTCAGGGTGTTTGTACCCTGCCCCCTTTTCTTGTTTTTCACCTTTTTTTTACTCTTTTCTTGTGACTCGGTTACCGAGTCACAAGATGGTTGCCCAAGCTTCCTGGTTTGGAAAGTTGGCAGCCAATCAGAGTGAACCTCATGCCTGGGAGAAGTCGTGACTGATCCTTGGTGCTCAAATATTGATATTTTTATTATTTAAATCGCTCAGCAACTACTGAACGGATTTACACCATTTAAAAAAAGGGATCTTTCTTAACCAAGACCTACCTTTTTGCCAAATTTGGTTCTAATCCATTTAGCAGTTCGGGCTGCAGCTTTGTCTAAAGTTTCCTATGGAAATTAACTTGGGGAAAACATGTTTTGGGACCCCCCTTTTTTACTCATCCCCGTTTGACGAATTACCCTGAAACTTTCAAGACAGGAGCTGACCAGAGCGGGCCATCTTTTCTGAAAATTTCACGAAGATTCGTCAAACAGCACCAAAGTTATTGGCAAAAGAAAAAACGCTTTTCCTATCGAAACCAGGTTCTAACTATAACTACGTACCTACTATATATATGCTGGTGTGTTGGTTACCTTTTTTAATTTAATATTGCAAGGATATGCATAAAAAGCTAAATAAAAGCACAATATCTTCTCCTGCATATGGCCTCAATAGGCTGTTATTACAAGTTTCAATTTAAAATGCACAGTTGCACATCATTTTAATACAACAGTAAATGTGCTTCCTAGGTGTACATAGCACAGTTAAATAAACCATTTTTAGTTTTAATGCACATTAAAGGAAAGTATGATTGTTGTTAGTGGAAAGACAAGTTACTGTTGCCTTTCAATTATTGCATCTTGAAGACATCGTTTAAACACTAAATAAAAAATAACAAAGGATAACGAGTTGAGAAAAAGCAAAAAAGCTAAAATAAGGTTTTGGACCCTAAATCTGGCACTGAAGTGCATCTCTTTTTAGGCAAATATGCACACGTGATAAGGAAAATGCTATCACTCACAGAGAAGAGCTGTATGCTGTGGAATTTGGAAGCAAAACTTAAATGAAAATTGAACAGACAAATATATGTAAAAACGTAACCCAGGGGCTCTCTAGGTATGTCTACACTTATGTGTATTTATGCATTTCTTTGAATAGATAAGACTGGTTGTTAGTAGGACAGAACAAAAACAATCTTCCTAGAAACAAAATTGAATATTAATCAAAGGAGAGGGCGTGGTACTTTGATTTTATGGTAATATTGCAGTCTTGCTCTAACTTAGAAAGGCCACATTTAGGTGAGGCTCAAACACCTCAATTACAGCACGTAAACAGATAATCCGAACAAAGGGGTCTCTGAGATCCCATTGTGGGAGCTCATGGTTACAGGTATTCACGAGACACGTGGAATGTGCAGCTGACTATGAAGAGACATTCATATACAAGGGCCCCTTTTCGGATCAAGTGCGGGTCTCGTGTATCAGTTCAGCTGACTGTTGAACAGTTGTGTGCTAGAAAAACGGTACTAGGGAGCAAATGAGGCATTGCCAAAGCTCTATTGCAGCCAATTCTCATGGCGCCATGAACGAAAAGGACATTTGGATCGAGCCTTGCGGTGGGTGCTCACCTCTCGTTATAACCTATGGCATCACATCTCCCAGTCATCTCCCAGTGCAGATAGAATTCTGATAAATCATTGTATAAGATCACGGTGATATAAAACTTGGTGAAGAAAGAGTACAACTTCCTGCAACATGTAGGGACTTTCATGAAACACCAATATGTGTTTCTATAAAATATGAACCTTTTTAGTCACAGAAGTTGTGTACTACTGTGTGCACCTCTGCTCTCACGTATATATGGTGCTATCAGAAAAAAGTACCGTGGACGGAATTTTGTTGATGAAGATAAAATAATATATGGATGAACATGTTGGAGTTAAATATATTTACATTAAGATGTTTATTATTTAGAGTTTATTTAGATATTTGCACTGAGATAATAGTTTTCGTTAATGATTTCTTTAATTTCTGCATTAATAGGCAACCTGAATGCTTAGAAAGAAAATAACGTAAGTGTGAACAGGGTGGAATTAGAGATAAATGAATTAATATATTTATTTAGTGATTATTTATATATTTTACTTGAGGTAACATTCTTGATTATTCATTTCTTTATTTTCTACGCTTATGGGCAGGCTGCATGCCAATTTGTTTCTCTCACTTTACTTTTTTCTTTCTTGTGTACTGTTTTAGACACATTCATTTGGTTTGCATTGCTCATGATTTCTATGATTTTAAATAATACACACGAAAATAAAGAATTTGTCTACCATAGTAGACTACTGTGGATTTTCCTAGCTGCTACCAGAAACATAAGCCGTACATTGGAAGGTCACAGAAAAAGCTTTTTTTATCGTCAAAATGTAAACCACACTTGGAACTGTTCGCTTGAACCATGAATTGTTTTTTGCTGTTTCTGTCATAATAGTAGTTATTATTATTTTACTATTAGTAATCGTAGTTAATATGTGTGTATATATATATAGAGAGATTTTTACATGTATTAATGCAAGATTTACCAGAAGAAATACCCCGGACATACAGAAAATGATCTCCTGCAACATGTGAATTTAACAAGGCCGCTATTGGTCGAGCTTTGAGGTAAATTGATTTCTCCTATAAAAATGTTCAGATTGGGGTAATATCAACAGTACTTCATTGTGCCTTTGACGCTGCAGGGGGATTCCGGCCCTGCGAGAAGTGAAAGTCGAGCTGAATGGGCACAAAGGCAAAGGCGCTGCATTAATCGCCTGCCCCCCTCGCGCCATGCCCCGTTAATCCCTTTGGAGTATTCTAAAACTGTGAAACCGCAATAATGTCTTCTCGTTTTACGCCTATTCCACAGCCCAGGGTGTGCCCCGAGGTTGTATTACACTGTACTTATGTTTGAAAGTGAAACAGGAGTTCAGTCCGGGATGGACCAGGGGAATATGATCCTGCTTGATAACAAACAGTTAACAGGAGCTAAAAGGAGTGGAAGGCCCTGCCCCATCTGTCAAAGCGGCTGTATGACATCATCAGATATTCAGCACTTGTTTGCAGCTATTCAAGGCCAACCCACCCTGTAGTCTCCGCTTTGTGTCACAGCCCTCTTTACAAGGGCACTGGGCTGGAAAATTACCACATGCTGCCACAGTTAGCTCAGCCGGGTCTTGTTATCATTGTTTCCAAGGAGCCCTTTCATTGGTCTGCTTTACATATCGGGCAGACGCCCTGCCACTAAAGCCCGCGCTGCTCCAACTTGAAGGGCCAAACGTTAATGGCCTCTATTGTTGGCATAATAGCAGAGCAATACGTGGGAAAAAATACCCAGACAGCTCCCTGACACTGCCGGGGGACCTCCAGACCGAGGGGGTAGCATGTGAATATCCTTAATGTAAACAGGCATTAAAGATACCAAGAACACCCCTCGCGCCAGTTTTCATAACCCATAAATTACAAAAAAAAGGCGGTCAGTCTTCATTGGGACGTGCTAGGCATATGAGACAAGTGTCTGTTTTCTGAAAAGTTCGCCACTTTTTTTTCAGTTTCTTTCTGTATCATGGCAGTTTCATGCGACGTGCCAGCAGTACTCACAGATATTCCTAAATGGTAAAAGGAGTACTTACAGAAGCACATATCAAAAATGTTTTCACGTTTCCTTTATCGAAAATAACCAAGCCACTGAGACTGATTAATTGGAAAATATCAGTAATATATATGAATCAGTACAATGTTGCGACAAATGCATGTAGTGGTCCAAAAATACCAATACAAAAAAAAAATATCCCCATATATAGCATACATCATTTATCCTCCGTCTATAAAGGAAAAGAGGGATGTAAAATGATAGTTACAGTGATCATGAATTAATTAATAAAACTAATTTAAGAAATCAAAGCAGTTCTGTGCTTTTAATGTTCACTAAACAGATTCAATAAAGGTGATATCAGCTGTTCTTAAAGGAAGGCTTGAACCAGACGAAATCTTTCTAAAACATTTGTAAATATTTCAAATATTTGCAATAAAACAGGTGAAGGCACAAATAGTTAATGATATTGATATAGGTTACTAGTGGACAGCGCAATACAATAATTAAGGCTCTTAAGATTTGGTCAGCATTTCGAGGTAGGTCATTAACGGTTAACTCGTGTGCCGGCCTCATGAAGTTTACATTTTACCAAATATTATGGTGAAGATCTATGACTGACATAGAGTAGGTACTATAAGACCCATGGGATATCGTGTGACTTGTCTGTTTAATGTAAAACTCATTTGCTCAGAGATATACGGTAAATATCTGCACACCCCTCTAGGACAGACTGGTAGCAGGAACAAGAATGGGATCCTTTCAGAGGCCTATTGTGGACATGAAGTCTTTATTCGAAAGATTTGCCAAGCCATAGGCAGCAGCTTTTGAGGTCGCCATCAACGGGCTCTGTGCATTTTCCTTTATTGAACTAATCTTCCAAAATTATTTCCTTTGATGCACCTAAATATACCAACACACCAACCAAGGCTTCAGGGATTTTTGCATTGAGAATGTTTTTCACTTTTGGCCACTTCCTTCTGAGGTGAAAAATTATATTATTTTTTCATTTCAGTGGCTTTGTAAATAAGTTGTAGTCAGGATCATGCGTAGTGAATTCAAGCAAAACTTTGGCATATACTTGTTTTTCTGACTTCCATTCCACCGCTCAGGGAACATACATCACACACACACGTTTCTTAAAGCTTCTTTAAGCAGGGTTGTCGCATACATAGATAAAAGCTTATGTAAATCACCTGCTTCTCTGAGAGACTTGCTTTGTGTTGTGTCGAAGCACATTCATCACTGCTTCCTACAGCCTTTCATAGACATTTCTGCTATGCTGTTTGTTAATTTTTGTGTCCTTGACCTTCAGATACTCCGCACCCTTTCTATTCAATTGTGCCGAATTCCCCATACTCTCAGCTGAAATGTCAAGCAAAATAGCGAATTAAATGGGAACACAAATCCTCCAAAACTATCAGTTTGGCTATCATTATTGGGAGATGGAGCCAAACTATGTTGTGAAATGAAATGGAGAAGTACCAAATGACCACATTTATTGATGGTCTATCTTTTACGTCTACAGCGTACTCTCAACCCCCCTCTTCAAATCTTACTGTGGGAAGCCACCCTTCTCAACCAACAAATCTTAGGAAATTCCAAAGGTGAGATGATTACCTTTTGGAATTGAATGTGGGCTCCTGGAAAATTGCCAAATGAAACGGGAACAAATTGAAATAACAAGTACAGTGGTAAACAATGATCTTTATATGCAGGTTTGTTATGAGATAGTCACTGAAAGCAAAAGCTTATTCTACAGCACAGTTTTTGTAATTATGGGAAGCAAGAAGAGAGTTTTCACCAATAGCAATGATTGAGGAGGTACTGGTAAGAGCAAAGATAAGCAGTCAAATTTATGGTCAATTCAATATCAGTATGGCGCGTCGGTGTAGTGGCAGGCCGAACTTTAACAGTCAAAGTAATGATAAATAAAGAAAATGCAAGTTAAGGTGGTTTGAAAGAGAGCAGTATGTGTGTGCCAATGAGCTGATTTGCAGATGAAAGAAGGAATATTAGAATCATCAATGTAGCAGAGTTGCTACATTGTTCCTCAGTATAGTAGGAGTGCAAAGAAGGTGTTGGATCTTCATATGGGGGAGTTCGGTAGTTGAGCTGAGCATGGTTGTAGTAGAACAACAGCAGGGAGCAGGGCTCCCAAACTATATTTAAGGCCAGCTGGGCTCACCTCAAAGGACAATCGCAAAGCCCTTTGTTTACCTACAAGTAGGAGTTCCTTTGCTATTTGTCTCGGTATTATTGACCTTTTTAGGTGTAGAAAAGAGTGACAGGATTTTGGAACAAACCCTTTCCAAGAGGTAAAATCTCTAAAAATTAATTTTTCAAGGGAGTTACTCTTTCAATACAGTGTTGCCATCTAAAAAAAATAGTTCAGACTTTTCCCCAATAGTGTGGAATAGATTTATGGGAACTTAAGTGGGGACTCCAACATATAATAGTTTCCATCTGCTGAACTGTATTATGTACTTTGTGAGGGGAGAGCTTTAACTCCTCTTCATTCTAGAGCAGTAGTTAGTTAATGATACTTTATTCACCATGCATTCACATCACAAATGAGCTGAAATTAGGTGTTCCAACTAAGTCACAATACTGCATTTGAATAAATGTTCAAGGATTGTGCATGGGAAAGTACCAAAAATGAGTCATAGCATCGCAAAATGCCTTTTTAGTAACTCAAAATAAATCAAGTGATATTTTCTGTGTGACCCAGCATTCAGTACCTTTTGAAAGAATTGGCTTGTTCCCCAGACGTTGCTGCTGGACTCCAAAAAGATCCATGATCGTGTCTGAGGTGGACTTTTATATGTACTATACAGAACTAAGGGCCCGCCTGCCACCCTAGCGGTAAACGGGACCGTCTGCCTTAAGGGCGAGGGTCCCTGGGGTTGGCATTAGGATGTGCCGGCCACAGTGGCGGGCACATCCTGTAATTTTAGCATTGTGGCGGGCGGTGCTCTCTGCACCGCCCGCCACAATGCTAAAAATGCATTGCAGCATTTGCATAATGTAAGCGGCAGGCACCGCGTGCTCCCCCCTACTGTGCTTCACTCTGAGGGCCCGCAGGATGATGCTCCTCCGCAGGACAGGGCTGCCCTGCTCGATATGATTCACCAAAGTGCCCAAAGCGTTTTGTAGAGGGCACACACAGAGTCCCAACCAACCGGTTTTCTCATTATTTGACCTGCCTTTCACATCACATAGTGATTGTTTCTTGCCCGACGCGTTTCTAGGATTAGATCATTTCATCAGGGGCTTGCTTCTATCAGGAGGATGGCTCCGCAGGGGGAGCGGCGCGAGACGTCTCCCCCTGCGGATTTTTGCACAGATGGTAGGGTCCAGGAGCGCGAGGCAGGGAGAGCGTTTAGGGCAGATTAGACGGCGTTTTTTAGTGAGGAGAGCAGGCGTAGGTAGATAGAGAGGGCGTTTGTCAGTAAAATCAGAATAGTGAGCGTAGATAGTGTTTATATCGATATTACAGTAGAAAATAGTGTATTTAGTGAGAGAAAAGGAGGGTTTTGTGGAAGGGGAGAAATGGATATGAGTGAAACTTTAATAGCTGCCTTAAGGGTAATACAGCAGGAAGGTAGGGAGGACATGCTGACACAAGCAGCACTTGAGCAAATGCTCCCCCCGAAGCGCCCACCACGGAGACAAGCGGCAAAAGGGGTTCAAATTGCCATTGAAGCCTGTCAACCGGCTTCTGTCAAGAAGAAGAAGGTGAGAGCTCGTTCCTTGAGCGCAGGTGCGGAAGCAGCTTTAAGACCTGTGGAGATGGAAAGGGGTACAGAGGAGCGTAGAGCGTCTTCCCTCACACGGCAGAAGGCAGCAAGTGACTTTGGAGCTGAGGTAAATGTGCAGGTGGCGGGGGTACCTTCAGGAGCGGCTAAGAAGGGTACACAGGTAGCCCTGAAGAGAAAAGGGAAAGAAAAAGCGATTAAGAAGGTGGCCCTTACGCAAGACAGAATAGGTGAACAGGGGTTGGCATTACCTTCCCACACCTTTAGCTGTCTTCCCGTGCGGGATGCGACGGGCAAGGACTATATGCAGAGTTCTGCCAGTCAGAACTTCATCATGAGAGGGGGGTCGGGTTCTTTAGTGGCATATTCAAGCGACAGCGAAGAAGAAGCAATAGTTTATGACACGCAACCCACCAGTGCCCCCCTCATTCAGATGATTCCTATCCCTATACCTCAAAATAGTGCCAGGCTGACAAGAGTGGTGGAGACTGGAGCGAGGAAGCCCCCATTGGATTCGGCGGTGGGGCATCAGACAGGTCAGCGAGAGGGCTCAGGTCAGGGGACTCAGGATGTGAGTGATTCTGAGGTAGAAGAAGAATATTATGAAGAGACTGACTCAGAAGTAGAGTGCGAGCAGGACCAAGGACATGGACTTGTGTCTAGGGATCAAGACGCCGGGCAATGGGACACTCAATATGTTTTTCCATGTGCACGCCCTTCACCATATGATATTCCACACAGGAAGAGCGCGCAGGGCGAGAGTGGAGACGGTCAGTTGCTTTGGGTGGAGCGCCCAATGTTCACTGACAAACAAAATGTGCGCCATGTTTCCAGAGAGGTGGCTAACTCGAGAGCACAGCGCGACATGGTTGAAACGCAAATGGTGAATTCTTTGAATGGGCCATTTGTTAATGCGGCTGCCCCTATAGTGTCAAGGTATACTGGGGAGCTTGATCAAGTTTACTCTAGCGAATCCAGAGCGGATTTTGTGCGATCAGATAGGCCTCAAGAGCGGAGTTCAAGTCTGATTTGGTCACAGTTTGATGGGGGGGTGGGAGACGGGGCTTGCCCAGGGACTAGTGCTGGTTTTCAAGGGAGTGGTGAGTTTAGTCAGGCATCCAGGAGTCAGGCTGGGAATTTCAAGAAAAGCAAAAAGAGTGTAAATTCAAAACAAAGTGTTGGGGGCAATGTGGGGAAAGAGGTCAGGATTGGGGGGGGGCAACAAATTCTTCTTTGTTGTTCCAGAGGTCAAGTGCGGACTCTTCGGTTCAAAATGTGACACCACGGGACTATCAAGAGCGGATGGCTCCGAATGAATTACAGCGGCGGGCAGGACAGCTACCATGCGGTAAGCATCAATGGTGGGCAGTGTGGGATGAGGGAAGGAGCGACAGAGTGAATGTCAGGGAACTACCTGTGGTGGAGTTTGTGGGGGGAGGAGAGGGCAGAAAGATTGTGGTACCACGTGCCGTGGCAGTTCCAGGTAAGCTGCCGTCCAGTACAGCAACAGGCACGTTAGATTTACCCCAGGAGTTACCAGTCGTGGTGGGAGGGAATACAAAGGAGGCGGCGTCCGATCAAAGAGTAACTGTTAATGTTAGGCAGAAGCTTCCCTATATGGGTCTGGCGATGCCTTTGGGTTCCCACTTATCAGAAAAAACTAAACAGCGAATTTGGAATCACGAGTTTGTAGATATATTCAGGTTGCTTCACTGAGATCTACAGGCCAAAGAGGGGTCAAAAGAGGAAGAATGGGAGTTGGCGCGACGTCCCAGGGTGCCTCGCACGATTGAGAACTGGACCTCAGCTTTCTTGATTTATGCGAGCATCTACTGTGAAAGGTATCCTGAAAGATCTGTGGCCTTGTACAAATATATGGACATAGTCAGGAAGGCACATTCACATTTTGGTGGATACTCTTGGCTGAATTATGACGAGGAATTTAGAGCTCGTATTAGCATCTGTGTAGAAAAGCCTTGGGGTGATGTGGATTCAGAGTTGTGGCTTCAATGGATGTCCACGTCTCATCCGTCAGCTACGACGCATACAGCGAGTGGCTTGCCAGTCCCATACCGGCCCTTTCTATGGCGTCCCGCTCAATTTGGAGCGGGTACAGGGGGAAGAGGTTTCTCTTCAGGTACAGGAGCCTGCTGGAATTACAACAGGGGCATGTGCAACAGGCCATTATGCCGTTTCAAACACGACTGTTCCCATTGTGGGGGACGGCATCCGCTTACGCAATGTAATGCACCGGCAGGGAATTTCGGTGGGTACAGAGGCGGTGACCAGCAGCGGTTCCCAGAGCAAGGGGGCTGGGCAACAAGAGGCAGAGGTGCCCCTTTCCATACTTTTCCGAAAGGCGCCTACTCCAATTAAATTGACAAACTTAGTGCCCTGGTTGAATAGATATCCTGATACTGATTCAGCAGCTCAATTGTTCTGGGGGTTTCAAGAAGGTTTTAAACTGGGATACCAGGGACCCAGGCACCAGAGGTGGGCGGACAATTTACGTTCGGCGAAGGAACTGCCGGAGGTGGTCCGTAAGAAGCTTGCAACTGAAATCGAAGTTGGTAGAATAGCGGGCCCTTTCCGGCATTGCCCTTTGCCGAATCTGATGGTCTCCCCTCTTGGAGTTATTCCCAAGAAAGCTGCTGGAGAATATAGGATGATACAGCATTTATCCTGGCCAGAGGGGGGATCTGTCAATGATTTTATATCAGAAGTCGACACATCAGTATCCTACACAACAGTCGATCAGGCAATGGAGCTTTTGACGAAAATGGGCAAGGGAGCTGAAATGGCCAAATGTGATGTTCAATCTGCTTTTCGTTTAATGCCAATTCACCCTACTGACTTTGAACTATTAGGAATGTTCTTTGAAGGACATTATTTTGTCGACAAGGTATTGCCAATGGGCTGTGCGGCCTCTTGTGCGATTTTTGAAATGTTCAGCACATTCATACAATGGATTTTTTCCCAGACGTGTCCTGAAAGTGTCAGTTGTCACTACTTAGATGACTTTCTGTTCATAGGAAAAGCAAACACTGGGCAATGTAAACAGGCATTGATGCATTTTCAGAGATGGGCTGAAGTTTTGGGGGTCCCGTTAGCACCAGACAAGACCGAGGGACCGGATACAGTCATAACCTTTTTGGGCATAGAGTTGGATACCAAACAGATGTATGCGCGCCTCCCACGGAGTAAAATCTGTGAAATTAAGGCTTTTCTCCTCACGATTATGGATACCACTAAGATTGAAGTGAGGCAGGTGCAGCGTTTGTTGGGTTATCTGAACTTTGCTTGCCGGGTGGTGAGGGCAGGGAGGACGTTTTGGCGACGTCTAGGCATGGCTTTATCGGGAGAGTATCTCCCACACCACAGAGTGCGAGTGACGAAACATATCAAGGAAGATTTGCGAGTGTGGCTGTGCTTCCTGGACAATTTTAATGGTGTACCTTTACAGTTTGTGGATGACAACTTCATTTGGCAAGTTCAAATATACTCAGATGCAGCGGGATCCATTGGTTTCGGTATCTTCTGGGAAGGCAGGTGGTGTGCAGAGGGTTGGCCAGTACATTGGAAGAGTCAAGGCAGGAGCATAGCCTTTTTGGAGCTTTTTCCACTAATTGTAGCATTGCTAGTGTGGGGCAAAGAATTTCAGAACAGGTCAGTGTTATTTCATGTTGACAACATGGCAGTGGTGAACTTGATAAATAACCAAAAGGCTAAGGATGTTAGAGTGTTGCAACTACTGAGGATGTTTATGCTTTTAAGTCTGAGTTTCAACATGATGTTTAAGGCTAAACACGTCCCAGGGGTTAATAACTCCATCGCTGATGCTCTTTCCCGATTTCAGTGGCAGAAGTTCCGCGAGCTGGCGCCTGGGGCATATTTCCACAAAACGACAGTGCCACACAACATATGGGCCCTAGGGGAGTGAGGATACGTCAGATAGTCGAACAGTCCATTGCCCCTTCGACTAGAAGAAGCTATGTGCAGGCGTGGCAAGAGTTTGTACAGTACTCACAGAGTTTGGGCAGATCTGAGTCAGTGGGGAAGGTCAAAGGTAGTATCTGTGATTTTGTTTTGACTCTCATAGATAAAGGTTTGTCACATACAACCATAGCAGGAAAACTGTCAGGTTTATCATTTTACGGTCAGTTGTTCTGGGGTTTTGACCCGGTTGAGGATCAATTAGTTAGAAGAATGTTGAAAGGTGTACAGAGGGGGTCAAGTGTTGTTCAGCAGCCGCGAGCTCCCATCACTTTTGACTTATTGCAGAAGTTGTTAGATCAGTTGGGTTTAATTTGTTATGATCTTTGGGAGGTGGGGCGTTTTAGGTTAGCTATGATTTGGATGTTCTTTGGGGCTTTCAGGGTGTCAGAAGTTTTGGGGGTGGGAGAGGACACAGGTTTATCCAGTGCTGAGATTTCGGTAAGAGAACACAGATTAGGAATTTGGGTGAGGAGGTCGAAAACAGATCAGCTAGGCAGAGGGACGTGGGTCTTTCTGAACAAGAGTGGGGTAGCAGACTGTTGCCCGGTGCAAGAGTGGGTTCATTTTGCTTCTGGGGACAAGTTTCAGAAGGGACCGATTTTCATACATGAATCTGGGAGGAAGATTACAAGTTCTCAATTCTTAGCAGTGTTAAGAAAAGCGTTGACCTGTATGGGGGAAAACCCGCAGTTTTTTGCCACACACTCTTTTCGGATAGGGGCGGCTACAGAGGCTGGCAGGTTGGGTTTAGGTGTGGATGTGCTAAAACGCATAGGCAGATGGAAATCTAGCAGCTACAAACGTTATGTTAGAAAATGATTTTGCTGTTGTTTTATAAAACTGATAGGTTGTGTGGGTCTAATTTTCATTTCATTCCAGGTACAGTGCGGGGGGCAAATTCGAAGTTTAAGAAACAGACCTGGATGGTGGGACATTCGTTTATAAAGTGGGCAGCCCTGTTTGCGGAGAAGCAGATTTACGGACGGTCATTGGGTATCCCTAGCACGACGCACGAGGTAGTATGGAAGGGTAAAGGAGGAATGAAGTGGGTTGATTTGTTTCCTACTCTATCGCAAATGTTCCACGTACGAGGATGCCCGGATCAACTGGTAATACATCTGGGTGAGAATGACTTGGTTAAAATGTCAGGACTCCCGCTCATCAAGCAAATGCAACTTGACTTAACAGTTTTAAGGATAAATTGGCCGACCACTCGTGTGTTTTGGACTGAGTTCGTTTACAGACAATCGTGGCGGCAGGCCAGGTCCCATGGAGCAGTCGAAAAGGCCAGGAGAAAACTAAATAAAGCCATGAAAGTTTTTTGTAAGGTTATGAAGATTGGGGTTTTGCGACATGAGAGCATCTCGGGTAGCGAGAGCCACCTTTTCCGGGATGACGGGGTCCATCTGTCCCAGATAGGCATGGCCTACTATTTAGTGGAAATAAGAGACATGCTTGCACAAGAACTACAGGTCAACGTTTGGTGCAATTCCAAGTTATGAACAAGATGTTTGTGCTATTTTAGGTGGGGACAGGAAAACTCGTTGGTTTTCCTGGGTGGCATAAAATCCCCAGGGAAGAGAAGCCTAGAGCGGGCTCCTCTAGTTATTAGTTATATATATATATATATATATATATATATATATATATATATATATATATATATATATATATATATATATATATATATATATATATATATATATATATACAGGCAAGGCACGAAGACTGAAATCTGGAGCCCCAGACACAGAAAACGACACGAGTCCCAAAATCAAGGCAAGTTCTTAGTTTATTGAGGCAAAGGCAGCATACGAGACTGACGCGTTTCGGGCGGTTGCCCTTGTTCACAGTCACACATTACCCTACATGCCTGGTTTTTTAAATTGCTAGTGCACACCATGTGATGATAGTAAACATAGAAGAAATACTATTACGGTTTGAGTTATATATCTTCGAGAGTATGACTGCCCTTTTTGAAAAAATCCTCTTACTTTGAATACACAAAATGAGTTTGGTAATTCATTTACATTTAAGATGATTTGACACAGGATTGTATCTGCATAAATGCATAATTATGGTCTAAAACAGTCTATCATATAAAGTGCAAAGTGCAAAGTGCAATATCAAGCAAATTGTAAATCTTTACATTCTGTGCAAAATAGGCATTTTTAGTTATAAAAGTATGAATACTTAAAAACTTTCAATACAAAATTAATTGTTATATCATAAAAATGTTTTACCCTATATACACATTAAAAGAAGCTAGATCTGTAAACATATATACTCTGTGCAAAATCGCAATATAAATACAAGAACCGTAAAGACCAAAATAAATACTGTTATCAATCCTGCAGGGACATCTTTAAATGATGGCAACCCTGTTTATCCTAAATAAATTGTAAGGGACATCAAATAGCGATGGCAGCCCTATTTCTCTCCTTGATTAACACCCCGTCTGGTAGATCTCTATGTCAAATGTTCTAAATGTGCCGATCACACCATAGTGCCATGTGTTAAACTCAAGATGGAACATAAACTAATCCATTTCAATTTGAGTGAACCCCAATGCAAAATATATGTAAAAAAAAGGGAAGGAAAAAGAGATAGCCTGGAATTGACAAAGAGGGAGGAGGTGAGGGCCACAGGGAAGGGAAAAGAGCAAAGAACTATAACAGCACATCCATAAGGTAAGAGACTACAAATGGGTCAGTAATGGGTCTGAGTTTGACAAATGAACAAAAACTCACAAATCAGTTAAAGAAAATGATAAAGAACCTCCGTGGTGTTGAGCCCATTTGGAGCCTTAGTATCAAGCTCTAATATCATTCTAGATTCCATCTGGCGCAGGAGTTTGTCTCTGTCTCCCCCTCTTCTTGGTTGTGCAACTGAAGTTAACACAAAATAGTTCAAGCATTCCAAGTTGTTATTATGAACTTTTCTGAAATGCCTGGCGACAGGATAAGCATTGTCGTTGTTAACAATTGCAAGCAAGTGTTGTAATATCCTGGCATGTACTGCTGGCCGGGTACTTCCAATGTGCCTTAGGCCGCAAGTACAGGTCAGGACATAGACTGCATATTCAGTCCTGCAGTTGTAATTCCCTTTGATCTGCAGGGGAGTTGGACTGAATGGAGTAGTATATGAACATGTATTTATCCCGAATTTACATGCCCGGCAGCTGTTACACTTGAAAAACCCATTTCTGGGTGATAACCGGGTAGGTTGTGTAGTAAGTTCTGGGAAAGGGTTAGAGACATGACTATGTAAGGAGGGTCCCCTCCTAAACGTAATGATTGGATTGGCTGGAAGATCTCCTGCTAGAACTCCATCTGTTTGCAGAATGGGCCAATTTCTCGTAAGGATAGATCTTATTCTTCTATCTTGATAACTGAAAGCTGTAAGGAACCTGATATCAGAGTTTTCAAAATGTTCCTTTTCGTTCAGAATCTTGTTGTTTTGGGATAGAAGAGATTCCCTGGTTACTTGTTGGATTTTTGTAACCGCTGTTTTAAGGGTTTTTTCATGGTAGTCCTTGGCCTTAAATCTGCTGATGAATTCTTCTATACATTTGTCCCTTTCTTCTGCCACACTACAGATTCTCTTAATCCTGAGTAACTCACCATATGGGATGTTATCTATGGTATGTTTCGGATGGGCACTACTTGCGTGCAACGTAGAGTTGCCCGCAGTTTCTTTTCTGCAGAGGGTGGTTGCCAAACAGTTGTTCTTGGGGAAAACTTTTACATCCAAGAAATTAACAGATGTTTTGCTGATGTGGTGCGTAAATTTTAGATTATAATCATTTATGTTTAACATCTTTATAAAATCTAACGCACTGGCTTCATCACCCCTCCAGATTAAAAGCACGTCGTCAATAAACCTGACCCACTGTTTCACACATTCAGAAAAGATGGTCTGATGTTCCCCCATGAGGACCTACTTCTCCCAATAGCCTACGTGCAAGCACGCATAGCTGGGGGAAAAGCAGGCCCCCATGGCCACCCCCCTCTGTTGCAAATAGTCCTCCCTCCCGAACATAAAAAAGTTATGATGAAGGCTCCACTTAACCAAATCCACCAACATTTTGTTGTGGTTATAGCAATTGGCTGGTCTGGTATTTAAAAAGTGTTCCAGAGCTTTTAGACCAGTGGAGTGCTCAATGCTTGTATAAAGAGCTTCTATGTCCAATGTTATTAGTAGGGAGTTTTCTGTCCATGTGGTGTTTTTGATCTTCTGTAGGAAATGTCCCGTATCCTTGATATATGTTGGCAGACTAGATACCAGAGGTTGTAGAAAATAATCTACATATTGAGCGAGATGTTCACCGATGCTGTCTATTGCCGAGATAATAGGCCGTCCTGGGACTGGAGATATCCCCTTATGCACCTTTGGAATTAAATAAAATCTGGGCATAATAGGTAGCTCGGTGTGCAGAAATTTGAACTCTTGCATAGAGATTAGGCCCTCCCTTCTGTATTTGAAGAGCATTTTGCGTAACTTCTCTCTAGCTAGATCATATTCTTTCAAATTAGTCTTCATGTAACAAGTGGGATCCGATAATTGTCTGTTGGCTTCTATTATGTACTGTTCTTGAGGCCATATAACAACGTTTCCTCCTTTATCTGAACCGCAGACTATATTCCGATTATCATTTTTCAACTTGTTCATGAGTTGCCAATATTGGTTTTCGTGCTCTCGCTTGGCTCTCCTTCGATGTTTAACCTGATGGTAAAGTTTTTTCAAATCTGCTGTTACCACATCATGGAATGCATCTATTGCATCTTTGGGCATGGTGGGTGTGAATGTCGACGTTGGCTTAAATGGACTAGAGCCCGCTCCGATTTGGGAAATATTGGCTTCCCTGAGTTCCTCTTGTGTGGATGTGCTGGTACTGGGTTCATTACTATCATCACTCAGGTGATGAAGTGTAAGCATGCCTCTGATGTCACGGGCTTGTAACACTGGTGTAGTTGGATTCAAGTCCTCTGTGTCAATAGTGTTGGGGCCCTCCTTGATATTGAAGAATTTACGGAGCTTCAATTTTCGAATGAAACGGAACACGCCCACTCTGGTGGCTGTGTAGTTAAAGTCTGTTACTGGACAGAAGGTGAGGCCTAGACTTAATAGTTGGTTTTCAGCAGTGGTGAGGGTGGTAGAAGACAAGTTGATAACGGTCTTGTCATTTAGTTTCTGTTCTTGCGCCAATGCTTTTTCTTTTAGTTGTTGTTGTTTACACTTGTGTTTTTGGCGGCGTTCTTTGCGACGGCGGTTGATTCTGGCCCTTTTTTCTGTTGATTTTGCTGATTTCGTGGGCGCAGCGTTTGTAACCGCGCATTCACTAAAAAATCCACCTCTTCACCTAGATTCAAAACCATGGAGGGTCCTCCTTCTTCATCACCTGTTGTTAAGGCCTCATCATCCGAATAAACGCTACTTCTGTTGCTGCTTGTAGAATTGGAATCACTATTTGTTTGTGCATCTGCCTACACATCCGTGCGAGAACCACCAGCAGTCATTTCTACCCTCGTTGATGATTTTGTAGGGGCGGACTTTTGGTTCATTTTTAGGCGTTTTGCATTTTCAAATTTACGAGCAAAAGTGTAGATTTTCCCGTGCTCGTAGTCATCTTTGTCACGCGCAAACTTCCACGCTTTGCACACTTTTATTTTTTCCTCATGTTTATTCACTTTTTCTTGGATTTCTTTTCTCATTGTTACAATGAGGTCATGAGGTTCTAGTTTTGACAGTTCTCCATTAATTTCTTCCAATTCTTTAAGCAGTTCCATGCGGTCAATTTCCGCATATTTTATAAGGATTTGGACCAAGTTCCGGGAGGCATCCAGATTGCTGTGACCCCACTCCTTCAACATTTCCGGGTGTGGCTTGTCGTAACTGGGAGCAAGTAAAATTCTTAGACCCCTTGGGATTCTTCCTTCCGCAATGTACATTGAAAGGGATTTATGCTCCCACCACTTTGTAACTTCATTCCTCATTGTTTTTTCTAGACGTTTCATGAGAGCCCTTATCTGTGTTTCTATCGACAGGCTGTTGCTTTGTGCAGTTTCAGATGTGCCTGCCTCCGCTGTTACTCCCTTCCGAGTAATTTTAGGCAAGTTGTTAAACAGTTCTAATGACGCCGCCTCACGCCCCCTCATTGTCTCTTCCGACATTTCCGTTGCTGCCATCATGCCGGGATATTTATAAATAGAGAGTTAAACGTTCGGTGTACAAAAGGCAGAAAGTGTGTTTAAGCCTGAAGTACCCTCGCGTATGCCTGAAGTCCTCCCCACCGCCTGGTGATGCGTTGCGAACACTCACCCCAATCTTCTTTTCCTGCTCAACTATGCGCCGCGTTGTGCTCTGCTTTCTCGCCCAATTCCTCAATGGTGAAGACTCTTTCGGCGTGCAGCGCATTCAGTGAGCCTCGTTGCAAGGCAGGGTGTGTTCGAACATACCTATATATATATATATATTCACTGAAAAAACCATAGGTTTCACACCAGTTATAGTTAGCTGCAAATTTTACTGACATAAAACCATTGAAATTCCACGTTATAGTAAGTTGGACTCACTATAACTTGCGCGTGTAATGCACTGCTGATGATGTCACATATTACATCACTCATGACATAGTCAGTGACATCACTCATGACATCACTCATGACACCATCCTTGTGACAGAGTGACAGACCTCCTTTCACTGTAACCCTTGAAACACATATACAACAACCAATTCAGTAATTCCACCTTTTATATACACATCCACTAATTCACCAACAGTTCTATGTAGTCACTCATACATATACTCACTCATCATATGTAGTGATACACCTATACATCCTGTAACACATCGACAGTCATCCAAAAGTTACTCACACACATACTCACACATGCAAATAAACTATTGAACATCCATTTATTTGCATATACAACTATACACACACTACCACCTTACTTCTAAGGAAACTTACACGTACTTACTCTCTTAAACAGACACCTATAGAAACACATACTTATTTAAACAGGAACTCTTACAATCTCTCACTCTCACATATACTCACTTATAAACATCAATACTCACATATACTATAAAACATATGTCGTTGCTGATAAAGACACTAGTGAGACAGTCATTCACTCACTAACACACACATATAGACACGCATCCACCCTTACAATCCTACTCATATGCTGTCTTCAAAACACATACAAACAGTGAGTCAGTCATTGATGCATCTATGTGCTAAGTAATACACCCACCAAACCATACAGACACTCATACTGATACTAAAATAAACATCTAATAACCCATATACACACACATGTAGGTACTCACCAACCCATACAGCCTCTTATACACAAAGTGAAACACTGATACATATATTTAAATATTTAAACATTACTCGCTAATATATGTATTCACTAAGATACACTTAATAAGCCAGTTAACCAATCAACTTTTTTTTTAAAACATCCATTTAGACACTTATTTAAACATTTATTCTTCCACCTACCTTTACATATACATATATAAAACATATTTATTCTTCAGAAAGACACACATTCACTGGATGGGGTCATCAGTGATGTCATGAGTGATGTCACTGACCATGTCATGAGTGATGTAATAAGTGACTATAACTGGTGTGAAACCTATGTTTTTTTCAGTGAATTTAATCGGTTTTTTATATGCTAATTCCTAACTATAACTGGTGTGAAACCTATGGTTTTTTCAGTGAATTTCATAGGTTTTTTAAATGCTAATTCCTAACTATATATAAGGCCCCAAACCTATGTTTCTTCTTTGAAGTTCAAAATTTGGTTAATAGCAAATGTCTATAGCTATGAAATGTAATATTTTTCAAAATGAATGAATCCTATATTTTATTTGTATTTTAAACAATTTTTTTTTATTTTTGACCCTGGAGAGCTCCCGGTGAGCGCCCCGGAGAGCGTAGTCTTTTGAAGCGCCCCGGGGTGCGCTCTGGAGAGCGTCCCGTTAGCGCCAATGTCGCAAATGAAAACATCATCGTGACGTATCGCGTAGCCGCGTGATATGCACGGCGTAAGCGCACCCGGAAGCACTCGAGCGAGTACGATCGCGCAACGTAAAATTCCGACGCGCTTACGCGACGCGACCCGGGGCGCGCCCATGGGCGCGTCGCGTAAGCGAGTCGGTCATGTGACCTAAACATAACACTTTTAATTGGTGCAGAACAGTTTTACTTTCATAATGATGAAATCCCTGGTCTTGTGACCTGAAAATAACACTTCTCATTGGTTCAGGCCTTTTTTTTTCCAAATGATGAAAGACCCCACCTTTTTTCCTTATTCTGACTTTGTCCTTTGACTGAGGAAGACCTGATTGTACCTCTCTGTACCTTTTGGATCTATATAATGGCTTTAGTAGTAGCAGCCTCAGCTGGTGCATCTGCACCACCACCACCACCACCACCAAGAGGACCACCACAACAGTACATTGGTGGTCAAGAAGAGGAAGAGGAGGAAGAGGAAGAGGAGGATGGGAGAAGATGGCTGCCTGAACAAAATACCCCATACAAGCTCAAGTCACACATTGTATGGGGTTTTTTTTCATTCCCAGAGGGAAAGAAAAAAGTGAATGCGGACAAGGTAACTTGCCTAATCTGTAAGGAACAACTCTCAAGGGGCAACCCAAACAAAAAGTATTCCTTTGGTAACAATACCATGATTCGACATATGATCCGTAAGCACCCTAACAACTATTCTCGTGCAGAGCTCAGGGAACTGGCCAGTAACCCCCTCCCCAGTCATCAAGGACCACCTCCCAAAGAAACGAACCCACTTCATCGGGACCAGAAACATCAGAGATGATGCCTTGTATTCAGCAACGATTTGCTGATTTTAAAATCACTTGTACTGCATGTGGCAAGCTTATCGCCTATGGTGAAAAGAGCGTAAAGCTCATCGTCCTTGCAGGTGACAATCACAAGTGCCCCAAAAAGCCAAAAAAAGTACAAAATGTTCAAAAAACATTAAAAAAATATAAAACAACAAAAAGAAGAAAAAAACAGTTCTTTTCAGAACTACCTCCAATTTATAAATAAAAGGCTTCATTTTTAAAAAGCTGTCATTCTTTTTTCCTCATGGAACGCTCCCCGGTCTGCTCCCCGGTGCGCGTACCAGGCGCTCCCCCCGCGCAAAACAAAAAACAAAAAATGTTATTGCCCCGCTGGGCCCTTTTATAGCCCCCACATCAAACCTAGGGGTCCAGGGGGGGTCTACCCTGCCCCCTTATGGTAATTTCCCCCTTTGTTTTGGCCACCTTTTGTGTCTCGATCCTACCGAGACACAAGATGGCGGCCGCTCCGGACTGTTTCGAATGTTTACAGACACCCGAGAGCCAATCAGATTTCCGTGCGCACCTCGTGTGTCGCGCCCGGGGCGCACCCCGGTGCACGTACCGGGGCGCTGCCATAGATATATATATTTTTTTTAACCTAAATTACTCAAAATCCACTGGAGCACATATCTTGAGACATAGCAAGTTAAGGTCTTATTTGCATATCTAACTATAATATCACTTTAACCTTTGTTTTTTTCACTTACTTTATTTTTTTAAGTACAGTATGATTTTATTTTCATGAAGGAACCAAGATGAGTTTCATCAAGGAGAGCTCCCGCAGGATATTTTGCAATAAAAAGTTGAGGTTAGGGTAGGTTTCAACTGAAGTTTTCATCAGAGCATGCCAGAGGTATCCCTAGAAAGAACCGTTACGTAATGTTAAAAGTATAATTCCTGATCTTGTTCATATGACTGTATTTGCCCATTGTTTGAATATATTAGGAAATTGTTTTTGAGGAAGGACAGTGAGAATAACAAGAAGCCATAAAAGTGCTTATAGGTCCAAATGTAGATGGATATTTGGGGAAGAGAGACAACATTTGTGAAGAAGCAGCTGACTAATCTACCTTAAAAAATGAGTAAAAATAAGGAAAACAACAATTGATTCTGCATTTTAATGTATTATTTGTTCAAATTAAGGGTATTCTCATAACATAGACATGTTCTAATGTATATAATCGTGTTTTTGTTGGTTGTGATTTTATTAACCCTTTCCATGCTCATGACGAGCTCAGCTCATCATGAGGCACAGTGGAGCTGTGCTGATGACGAGCTGAGCTCGTCATGAAATGATGTAAATCTGAAATCTTCAGCACCGGAGGGGAAAATGTGCAGCAGCGATGTGGTTAATTGAATATATTGTTTTTGGGGAGAAAATGTTTCTTTAATCTTTTAACATAAAATAGTATGTCTTGAATGGTAGTTATCTTTGAAATCAGGATATGGATTTTTGTCTTTGGGAATAGGTGACAGGAAATTGATCAGATACTAGTTAACTGGCTAATTATATCACAGCGATTACGACACCCATAGCTACGAGTAATGCACTTTTTGGTAATTTAGTATATATACAGCTTAGAAATGTTCACATTCTTTCTACTGACTCTAGCGCGTTATTCCGTATCTTCTCAGCCCTGCATTGCAAGTGCTTCTTTAGAATCATGAGTTCTTTCGGTGAGTTTCTCATTAATTTGTTTAATGTAAACTTATATGTATGTTATTTTGTTTTGCAATGAGCTGGTGAGAATTGGATCCAAAGTAACTGTGGTGTAACTTTTGTGCAGTCCCATCTAAAATGCTAGGTTACTGTTGGAACCAATGTATTGATTATTTGGAATGGTTATTGCTTTGAATTTATGGATATGAAAAATCCTGGATAGTGCCAGGACACCAATTGGTATTTGTGCATGATACAAATTTCATTCATTGCAAGTGCAAATGCCAAAGGAAATAAGGGGCAGCCCTGTCACGTGCCCCTAGTTATACCAAATGAGTCAAAAATGATCTTGCCAGTCCATACCCAGCAATCGTTTTGGTATATAACAAGTGGACACACATCAAGAAAGCCTCACCAAATGTCATCTCTTTCAGAATTAAAAAATATATATTTCCACCTAATTCAATGAGGGGGCCATTTATATTTTGGTGCTGGGGCCTTTTTTATGTCCCAGTACAACCTTTCTCCAGGCTGTTGCTGGCTTCTGCACCAAAACATGGAACAGGCATCTGATATTAGGGGAAGGGTTATAGGCAGGTACAAATCCACTCTGGTCTTGGTGGGTCATGGATGCTAACATTCTAAGTAATATGACTTTGCTAAAAAATCAATAAGTCAATGTTAGAGAGTAAAATAAGTCTCCGTTTGTAACCCCAGTCTCTCATCACTTCTGCTGCTCTGACCACCAATGAAGAAGACGGGAGTGGACAAGACCTGCCCCGGTTCTAGACAGTCACACAATTATATTTGCCCCCTCGGGCAACAATCCAGACAGTGTATCTAGGAATCCAGGCTCTTCCACATTTGGGTCATATGTGCTCACTAGGACCAAATCTAATTAGACAAATCTTACCACCCCATAGCACAACCCGACCTTCTGATTGAGCTGAACATTTAGCAAGAATATCAGCACCTCTAGTTTAACCAAAAGAAAGTCCCATCCTACATAAGCCAAGTCTCCCATAAGGAGCAGATACATTATTTGCCTCTTCTTCCAGTTCTCCCACTCCATTTGTATCAGATGAATGTTTGTAACAATATTATATATCGTTTTTGTCTTTTGTGCACATTCTTTTATTTCCATCACATTCCATGTCAATATCACATAGTTATCCATGGAAATCATGAGTGATGAGGTGCCGGGTTTTTAGGAACCCGGTGGTGCCAGGGAATAACACCCGAAGACTTCTGAGTTCACCCTGTTCCGGACCACAGAAACAAAGAGTCTTCTAGGTGAAGTCAGAGATCGAGTTTTATTGGCTGCAACCAAGTAACAAGTGTCCTAGAAGTACAACAGCACGGGATGTAAGTTCTCGGGAGACTGTTCGTTTTTACAGAACCAGCCTTCTCCTTATATACAGAAATAACAGCTGCAGGCAAGAATTCTTGAGTTTACAATACGGTCATATACATATTTCCACAATAAAGCAAAAAGCAAAGTCATGACGGCCAACCCACATTTTAGATGTCCAGTTCGTGATGGATTACCCAGCCAGGCCCAGAACTCCCATCAGATATCGATGAAACCCCAATAAAATCGGGCACCTCCTCATCGTAAAACCGGCCATAAACAAGAGACATGGACAGGTGTATGTGGGTGGAAAACATGGTCTGTATGTAGTGAATGGTTTATGGCATGTTGCGCCTTGATGCTATCTTACTCGGCCACTGGGCGAGGGACTGCCCGAACAGGTTCGGCTGGAGGCAGTGGAGTCAGCTCGGCCTGGTCATGGGGGAGTCAGATAAGGTGGACGTGTCCTTTCAGATCAAGCTCGGCCTTAATCAATTGACTATATGAGGGCAAGCCACAAGATGGATGCTGTTCACAAAATGGAGTCTGAGAGTTCAGGACGGAAACCATGATTTAAAGGTGATAGCATCACTCAATCACGACGCAAAGGCATAGGGATAATGTCCTAATCATTACCAGTCTGTAGACACCAAATTCGTCATGGTACGATGATATTTTGTGACACGAGTGTCGGGCCTCGGTACCATGTTATAGCAGGGTCCAGAATTTCAGAACCACAGACCCTCCTTTTGCCCTCATATAAGGCAATAACTCATGCTAATCTGAGTCCAAATCTGTATTCATGAAGTCATGGAGATGCTGCTGTAGCATCATTCTGTTGCTCAATTCGTCCCTTGACACAGGCTTCCTTACACATGATGCAGCACAGAGGCCACATATTGCAGGAGCGCACTGCACAAACAGGCAGAACAGGAACAGAATAGCTAAGATCATCCCAATGAATATCAGAGTTTTCCATCCCCAGGCAGATATCAGTTCCCACAACCACCCTAGCAAGGACCAATCCCCTTTATCCACGTGAAGGGAGTCAGAGATTTTGTGCAGTTTGGAGATGGCCTGTAACACTGTCGGAGCATTATCAGGGATGAAAATGCAGCAACTGGATTGGATCACTCTACATACCCCACCACGGTCTGCAAGTATGACATCTAGGGCAACCCTATTTTGAAGAGTCATAAGTCGGTCCGACTGGAGCTCTGCAGTCAAGTTACTAAGGGCACCAGCCGTTTCAATCACGGCAGATTCAACTACCCTCGTCAACTGGCGAATGTTCCTGCTGTTCACCATAGGCCCCCAAAACGGCAGAAAACCCTTTGCAAAGTCTCCAAACTCTTGACCCGCAGTGTCGTCTTTACTCACGACACCCCTAACTATCCTTGTCCGATGGTAATCTGCCTCGGCCGTGTAGGTGGGTGGCAGCAGAAACGAGATAAAACATGTGCCCGAGAAGTCAGGGGGCAACCATGTATACGCTCTATCGTGGCAGACGAAGTAAGTACCCTTAGCTGCTAGCAATGAAGGGGAGGTCTGAGACGAGAAGACGTAAGTCTCAGTGCAGACACTCTTTCCCAACTGAGCTCTAGGGTTTTTGCCATTTCCCTGCAGACATAAGTGACCTTGGTGGGGTACTATCCAGACTGGGGAGGATTTCTTTGCTTTCAGACTCTCAGCCAAAGAGATTCCATATTACGTAATATTCCATCTGCTGTGAGGCATCAATTCATCTCTGGGATCGTTTTGTATGTGTCGACATCCCTACTCGTATTTCTAATTCCCGCCACTAGTGCTTGTTGCTTGAGTTTTTCCCCGGAACATATGGTTCGAGGGCAAACAGGAACATTGCTCTAAATGCCCACAGAGAACCATGGTAGCCAAATGGCAGGACAAAATACGGAATACCCTTATCTGTTGTGTGTGGCAGAAGTCCACATACCCAACAATTCGTAGTGTTCATTACAGATTGGTGCTGGTGTAGGAGTTGGACGAATGAATTATTTATAAATTCTAATCTTCTGGCAGACTCGTGTTCAGGTAGAGGGTGAAAAGAATGCGGGGAGATAGTAGGAGGAGGTGTGGGCTGAGTGTTGTGTACAAAGGTAACTCAAAAGATGAACAGAGCATAGCCAATTAAAAACATTATTATGCTACACAACATTAAAATGCATACTACTAAAAATCTTTTTCTTGCCATCACAGCGCAAACTCTCTTTTCAAAGTTCGTCGATCTAGCAGGTCTCTCTACCGTCGGAAACTCCATCCTCTAGTTGCTGCCCGCGGTGGGAGATTGATTCTGCCAGGGAGTGCTTTCTGTTCAGCCCAGGGTAATTCCCTTAGACCAACCAGAACCGTTGACCTAAACGTCTCCAGCTGCACTCCCCAGACTGTCAACCGCGACCCTAGCAGCAGAACCGGATGGCGGTTCGAAAATCAAAAATGAGCAAGTTCCCTGGGCGAGAGAGCTGTGAAATCAAAAATAGTTCTTGGGGGGAAAGAAAAATCTTATTCGTTTGCTTTTATTAGTTCGTTTTTCTTGACCTCAGATTATATCGTTGTTTCCCAGGTATGGTGTTGTCCTCAAACAAAGTTTCAGGTTCTGTAGTGTCCAACTGCATTGACGGTTGCACAAATCCTTGCAGAACTCGGTCGCTTTCCTTTTCTGTACCAGTTCCTTTCAAAATGGCATCACTGAAAGGCACAAAGCGGGCCGCAGACTCAGTCTCTGAGTCAGCAATTCCCTCCTGGACCCACCGGTCATATGGAAGGGGGAGCGGGACCTGTTTATAATGGGCGCCGTGCACCCAATGTTTCTTGCCGTGGACACGTACTGCAGAGCGGGTGGTTAGCAGGACTTGAAAGGGTCCGGTCCAGCGAGGCTCCTCGTTCTTTGTTCGCCTGAAGTTCCGCACTAGGACCCAGGAACCAGGTTGAATGGCATGGCCTGGATCATCAGACGCTGGCGGAGAGGAGCTGTGGACCTGTTGGTGTAAAACACGCAATTTAGCTGTCAATTCATGCAAATAGTCAAGCAATACAGGGTGCTCTATCTCACTCAGTTTCTTAGGCCTTGGCACTCCCCATATGTTTGCTGGGCGCCCAAACACGACTTCGTGGGGGCTAAGTCCCAGTCTAGAATGGACAGTCATTCTTGTAGATAGGAGTGCTAAAGGCAGGGCGTCAGGCCACTTAAGACCTGTGCTGGCTTGGATCTTGGCTAATTTCAACTTCAATGTGCCGTTGTAGCATTCTACTAATCCGGCTGATTGGGGGTGATTTGCGGCGTGGAACTTCTGGTGTATGCCTAGACATTCACACACTTTCTTCATCACTCGTCCCACGAATTTACTTCCATTATCACTCCAGACAATTCTAGGCATACCATACCTAGGGAAGAATTCCTTGACCAGGGCTTTGGCAGTAGACAAGGCAGTGTTGTCTTTAAGGGGATATGCTTCCACCCACCTGGAGAAAGCGCAAACAACAAGAAGCACGTATTTCAGATTGTTGCACCTCTCCATGTGGATGAAATTGAGCTGCAAAACCTCGAACGGATACGTTGGAGGTGCAAAATGACCAGCTGGAGTTGAAGTTACCCTACCGGGATTGTATCTCAAACACACCATACAGTTCTTGACCACATTCTCTGCGCATTTCGGGATTCCACTATTCTGCCATACTGGGGCCAACAACTTACAGATTCCTTTCATACTGATGTGAGCCATCCCATGAGCCATCGTCACCACTGCAAGTACATATGCATCGGGTAACAGCCATCTTTGATGCTCTGACAATTCGACCCAACAACCATTCGCATCCAATCTACCCTTGCTTTCTCTCCATTCATTCACCTCTTTCTCAGTCGCCTCGGACTGTATGGATTTCACACTTTCGATAGTGTCCTCACACATACCTACATCGGCAATCCATCTCGCAGGACCAACAACATACATTCGACTCATTGTGTTCCTTGCAGTTTCTTTCGCGACTTCATCTGCAAATGCATTCCCACGACCAACATCATCTTGAATCTTTCTGTGTGCACTGCATTTCACCATCGCAACTTGTAGTGGCAAGGTCAGTGACTCGAGAAGCTCGTTAACTAACTGACCATGCTGTATCTTTGCACCATGCAATGTTAGGAACCCACGTTCACGCCACAATCGTCCAAAACTATGGGCCACGCCAAAGGCGTATTGGCTGTCTGTATACACATTCACTCGCTTTCCTTTTGCCAACACACACGCTCTTGTAAGTGCAATTAACTCTGCTGCTTGCGCAGAATTATGGGGAATGCGCGCAGTTTCTACAATCGTGTGCAATATGCTGCAGTCGTATCACCATTTGGCAACTTGAAGCATGAACCATCAACCCACAAAGCATCATTACATTCAGGAAGGGGAGTGTCCAATAAGTCTACTCTCCCTTTTGTCTCTTCTTCTGTCCTAAAACAGCAATCATGCATTTTGACCTCGTCTGTCTCTGTTGGAATGGGCAATAACGTGGCGGGGTTGAGTGTAGTGCACCTCTTTATGTGAATGTGACTCGCTAATAGTGTCAGTTCATAACTTGACAGTCGAACACTAGTTAAGTGCTGTGTCTTCGTTCTGTTTAGTTAAACGTCTACTGCATGTGGGACCTCAACGATCAGAGTGTTATTCATTACTAACCCAGCAGACTGTCGAATACAGACAGCTGCTGCAGCAGTGGCCCTCAAGCAACTTGGTAATGCCTTAGCTACAGGATCTAGAGTCGCTGAGAAATACGCGCATGGACGCTGTTTGTCCCCAAAGGATTGTGTCAGGACTGATAATGCGCAACCTTCCCTCTCATGGACGTATAGTGTGAAAGGCTTACTGTAGTCGGGGTTGCCCAACACAGGAGCCGAACACAATGCATCACGCAACTCGTGAAAACTCTTCTGACAATCTTCAGACCAAGGCATGGGATTGGGTGTATCCTTACAGATTAGTGCCAGCAAAGGTTTAGCCACCAGTGAGAAATTCGGTATCCATTGTCTGCAATACGATGTAATGCCCAAGAAAGCACGCACTTCTCTCTGTGTCCTTGGGACACCTAATTTTGTAATTGCCTGTATTCTCTATGGGGTCAGTCTCTTTCCCTCCTTCGATAAGATGTGACCTAAGTAGGTCACATATTGTCGACAAAATTGTAATTTTGAAAGAGAGACTTTGTGCTTCATCTCACATAAATGGCACAACAGTGACAATGTGGCTTCCTTGCAAATCTCTTTAGTATCTGCAGCGATCAGCAGATCATCTACATACTGAATCAGAGTCGCACCATCAGGTAGAGCAATCGTGTCAAGTTGTGATTTCAGAGCCTGACTGAATATCGATGGACTTTCACAGTAGCCCTGAGGAGCGCGTTTGAAGCGGAAGCTTCGTCCTCCTAAATTGAAGCCAAAAATATCTCTGCTCTCCTCAGCAATCGGGATTCTAAAGAAGGCGTTCTTCAAATCAATCACCGAGAACCAAGTGGCTGAAGGTGGAACCATGGTCAATAGGGCAGTAATGTCGGGAACAACTGGAAACTGTGGCACAACAATCTTGTTCACTTCTCTAAGATCAATCACAAATCTGTACACTGGTTGTTGAGACGGATCAGTACGCTTTAAAACTGGCAAAATAGGACTGTTACAAATGTTGCCCGTTGTGTCTTCAATGACATCTTTCTCAATTAGATCGTAAATGATCGCTAACAAAACCTTTTCACATTCGCTAGAGATCTTGTATTGGGGAATACGTGGCAATCTAACATTAGCTCTCAATGTTATGACATATGGTGCTATCTCTAAAAGACCCACGTCGTTAGAACCAGTAGCCCAAAGTATATCTGGAAGATATGACAATTCAGTTGGAATATTCTCCTTGGCCAAATACATTGGAGAAATCACTTTCTTACCTAGAGTAAGTTGTACTCCCGAAGGAGAACAGTACAAAGTTGCATATAATCTCTTTAACAAATCCAAACCTAACACATTTTCACCACAACCTGTTGTAAGAATGAAGGGTGCTTCTAATTCACATGGGCCAACTGAAAGGGGCATAGGACTAGAAATCGGGTTTCTAACCGGGGCGCCAGAAAAACTTAACGAGACATTCATTTCGCCAGACAAAGGTGCGCCAGGAAGTTTTGAGTGCATAATCGAACTTTTTGTAGCACCAGTATCCAGCAGAAAAGCTTCTGACACTCCTGATGTAATCACCTCGACATAAGGTCCATTCTGATCTACTGGAACTGAAACAACTCCCTCTCTTTGTCCATGGCTGTCCTAGCAATTATGACCCTCATTCTCGTTTTCTGCGTAATAGTCATCAGCATAGTACTGAGCTGTCCTAGAAGACGCATTATTCTGTTGATCGAAGCTGTTCATGGAATTTTGAGGTGGAAAAGAAGTAGTGTTCTGGGGGAAATTTCCACGGCCCCTACCCCTAGGAGCCTGTTGAACACCTCTACCTCTTGAACCAGAGACACCATTCAAACGTCGCGATAGAGCTGGACAACTATTCTTGAAATGACCCTCTTCTTTGCAATACTCACACTGATTCGGACCATATGCTAAACGCTGTTAAGAAGACTCATTTCTTTGTGAGTTTCTCGAATACTGCTGTGGTTGCTGATAATCGGGCTGACTGG
The DNA here is from genome assembly GCF_964263255.1 of Lissotriton vulgaris. Classification (NCBI taxonomy): domain Eukaryota; kingdom Metazoa; phylum Chordata; class Amphibia; order Caudata; family Salamandridae; genus Lissotriton; species Lissotriton vulgaris. The sequence continues at coordinate 595,174,079 of NC_141689.1, read as the reverse complement.
TTGTGCGAGGCGGATAGGCTTGCTGGAGAAGGACTTTAGTTTTCAAATCTTTTGTCTTTTTGTCTGCCTTATCTAGCTCGTCTTTGCGTCTATTTTCGTAGTACTGGGCTGTGGCTAAAATCTGCGCTGGCGCGGAAACAGCCCAAGCACTCTCTGAATCTTTCAATTTATTACACAGTTCAGGAAGCAGATTATGTGCGTACTTGTCTACAAACAATCTTTGGCCACCCTCGGTAGCCATATCCTGACCACTATGATCGACGAAAGTCTCTTCAAATCTCGTGAAAAAGTCAGACACATTCTCATCTTTTTTCTGTTTGCACGCAGATAACTTATCCCAATTTACACGCAATTCAGGCATTAAAGTCTTCATATAGGTAATAATTTGACCAGGAAGTTCAGCTACTAGAGGCTCAGGCTTAGAGCCGCCAATTTGTCTAGCATCAGCAGTAGTGATATTAGCCCACGTGTCACCTAATTCTTGATCATGATCTGTATGACGAATCTTACTCCATAAAGGCTGTGGAACAACATTCCCAAACAAAATGTCTACATCTGCTAAATTCATTATACATGAGCTGGCAGTTTGTGATAACTCCTTATAATAGCCTGCAGGATTTTTACGGGGATCAGGTAATGTCTGTTTGAGTGGTAAAACTTCAGATCTTTTCCAGGGGACATGTACCCATACACGCTGAAAATGCGGCAGAATTGGTGGATTTGCATTTGCGTCACCTTCCCTCCAAACTGGTGGAACCGCTCTCGTGGGGTACTGTCGCGGCTTTTTCCTACCTGACATGTCGTCCTCATACAGTGATCTAGAGACGTTTCCCTTACTCCTATAAGACAACAACAGATCTATTGCTCTTTCAACATCGGCACCTACAATCATGCCTTCATAGAACTTAAAACGCATACGGAATAATTCCTTCATTTTGCGTTTTGGATCATTTGTCTCCAAATCTTCGCAAAGATATACACACATCTCTTCAAATACATATCTCTGAGTGGGTGCATCCCACTGACGGAAGACTTCCATAACTGACTGAACATCATATTTTACAGTATCAGTAACCCATTTACGTGCTAACTCATTCAGTACTTCTCTTTCCTCATAATCAGGCAGTTGACTACGCAACTGTCTACGTCCTGTTTTAGGGGTCGTTTTAGGCGACCCAAAGAAAGGTGAGAACAGACCAGTGACAGTACTTGCCACTCTCTGTCGAACAGAAGGAGAAGCTTGCGGAGAGGCAGACGTGCCAGAAAAGACAGGCTGATGCAAAGAGGAAGTCGAGGCAATAGCAGAAGAAGTCGAGGCAGTGGCAGAAGTAGTATCAGGATAAACAGTTGGAGCAGTAGGCAAAGTTGTAGAAGAAGTAGATGGAGTATGTAGAAAAGGCGGCGGCCCTTGAGAGGGCTGCGCCGGAGAAGTAGGAACCAGCTGAAGAGGAGCTGGTGTTTGTGCAAGAGCTGCATTTCGCAAACCGGGGCGCGGTATAACAAAGCGCTTCGGGGGTGCAGTAGCATCTAGCGCATATGGAGGTGGTGAACTCAGTAAATGGGACATTAATGGATCCTTCTCTGATGTCCTTTTTGAACTTTGTCCTTCATGCGGCAACATTGGGTAGCATTTATCTACTGCTTTCTTGCTTCTGAGCATTTGTTCACTCTCTTGCTCTTCCTCATTATCTCTGTATGCAATGGCAGCTTGTAACATTGACATTCCTCGTTTATTTTTCTTAGCTAATTTCATTTCTTTCTGTTTGGCTTCTTTGCGCCACAAGCGAAAAGAGTCAAACATCGCCGGCCGGGCTTTCTTCTTAAACAGTTTGACCTCTAAATTATCTATTATTTCTGCCTCAAAACTACCATATTGGGGCCATTTTAAAACACCATCCTTTCTGGTATATTTTATCCATACCTCATTATACGTGATAGGACCTACTCCGTGCTTTATATAGAGCTCATATGTTGGAGTTCCAATCGGAGGAACCGGACACAAATCCTCTAATCGGGAGTCCTTACTACAACCAAGACAAAACAAGTTTCCAAGTCTGCTAGGACCAGGCATCTTCGCTCTCTAGTCTAGCTTCAAAGGATTATCGAATACGATATTTTCGTGAATACATGAATCCCTTGGTTTTGGCGCTTGCAAGTTCCAAACAAGGTGTATCTCAGGGATACCAAAAACTAAGAACCAAACTAAGGACTGGGAGACGCTCCACTTATACTTAACTGAAGTATTGAAGATCGATGACGTCACTAGAAGACTCGTCTATCGTTTCGCTCTACCAAGGATCACTGGGTCCAAAACAGGGCGATAGTTAGGGCAGCAGTCCTTCGTAGCCGTCGGGACGCGGGGAACCTCGCAGCAAAGACCTTCGGAACCACGTCAACATACAGGGGTCGCTGAAGTGGCTGGCCGTCCTCTGGAATTTTCACACGAAGCTCCTCACGAACATCTGGATTGGACCGATACCGCTTGATACCGCCCCGAGTTGGGCGCCAACTGAGGTGCCGGGTTTTTAGAAACCCGGTTGTGCCAGGGGATAACACCCGAAGACCTCTGAGTTCTCCCTGTTCCGGACCACAGAAACCGAGAGTCTTCTAGGTGAAGTCAGAGATCGAGTTTTATTGGCTGCAACCAAGTAACAAGTGTCCTAGAAGTACAACAGCACGGGATGTAAGTTCTCAGGAGACTGTTCGTTTTTACAGAACCAGCCTCCTCCTTATATACAGAAATAACAGCTGCAGGCAAGAATTCTTGAGTTTACAATACGGTCATATACATATTTCCACAATAAAGCAAAAAGCAAAGTCATGACGGCCAACCCACATTTTAGATGTCCAGTTCGTGATGGATTACCCAGCCAGGCCCAGAACTCCCATCAGATATCGATGAAACCCCAATAAAATCGGGCACCTCCTCATCGTAAAACCGGCCATAAACAAGAGACATGGACAGGTGTATATGTGTGGAAAACATGGTCTGTATGTAGTGAATGGTTTATGGCATGTTGCGCCTTGATGCTATCTTACTCGGCCACTGGGTGAGGGACTGCCCGAACAGGTTCGGCTGGAGGCAGTGGAGTCAGCTCGGCCAGGTCATGGGGGAGTCAGCTAAGGTGGACGTGTCTTTTCAGATCAAGCTCGGCCTTAATCAATTGACTATATGAGGGCAAGCCACAAGATGGATGCCGTTCACAAAATGGAGTCTGAGAGTTCGGGACGGAAACCATGATTTAAAGGTGATAGCATCACTCAATCACGACGCAAATGCATAGGGATAATGTCCTAATCATTACCTGTCTGTAGACACCAAATTTGTCATGGTACGATGATATTTTGTGACACGAGTGTCGGGCCTCGGTACCATGTTATAGCAGGGTCCAGAATTTCAGAACCACGGTGAGAATCAATCATATATGGCAGACCAGTCCCATTTTTCTCCTCACTATCTCAGAAATGTTATTCCTTCACCCTATTTGCTTCAATGTAAATGTGTTGCTTGGGCTATCCCATTGTGCCAATAAAAACTCAGCAATAATAAATTGTTAACATTTCAACCAGAAAAGCCTTCTCCCCAGGGTAGCAGGGCAAGACCTCACTGCCTACAGCAACAAATAGGTTAGGCAGCAAAAATATTGTTCCCACATTTGTGAGGCAGAGACTGTGGTGTGCCATGACTTGTGAGCACCCTCACCGGCCTCCCTGATTTCAATAATGCTTGCCACTCTAGACGTTTCACAAGACATTAATAGGCCTATATTTTATCTAAAAGCTTATGGCCCTATAGGCATCCTTACTGTGGGGCCAATTCACAGAACTAATCTGAGATAACATCCTAAACTTACTACTTTTGGTATTCACAGAAGGAATTTAATAGTAGTAACGTTAGGACTCCTAACTTTACTACTACTAAAAGCCTTTTGTGAATACCGAAAGTCATAAAGTTAGGATTTTGTCTCAGTTTAGTAGTAGTAAAGTTAGTAATCCTAACTTTACTACTACTAAATGCTTTCTGTGAATAACAAAAGTAGTACGTTTAGGATTTTATCTCAGAAAAGTTCTGTGAATCAGCCCCTGTGTGAGTAGTTCTGTTTCCAGTCTGACTCATGCAACTGGTGGAGCAACAACCTCAATATTTGCGGAGGCCCAGTACCAAGCCCCAATTACTAATCAGAAAGCACCTGTATACCTGTTACAAATCTGAACTCCTTCAGAGGGGTGCCATGAAGTTTAAAGAATGAATCACACTCCTCCACCAGCTTTCCCTGTGTAGAGGGAATGAAAGATTTCTGGCAGAGAAATTCCTGATACACATTTACTATTGAACTAACAAGGCAGATCGAATCTAACCAACCTCTATCATCACTTGTAAATTCTCAGCTGTTAATCCTTTGTGGTGGTTGGCAAAAATGATTCAACAGTTAGGGCCTCATTTACAAGAACAGACGCATCACTGCGTTGCGTCAGTGTGTTTCGCACATCATTTTTAAACGAAATTGATGCACCATATTTACAGTATGGCACACCATGGTCGTATGGTACAGGCTGCATAAAACAAAAATCGCCCCTTTCGTAGGCGTGATGTCACAGTGAAAACGGATGCATCTGGAGCAAATGTGGTGTAAGGCTGGTTAGCGGCACGCAAAGTGACGCTAACCACCTTAGCGCCACTTTTCAGTGCGTGAAGAATCAGAAAAAATAAAAAGACGCGTTAGAGAAAAAAAAGTGGCACACTTTACATAAGTCAGCCGTTGAGTGGGGAGAAGAGAGCAGCAGCCAGGACAACAACCCCAGCACTAACAAGGATGTTCAGACAGCCTCCAGGTGAAGAATAAATGCAATTTCAGTGAGGAGGAGAATGGCATCTTGATCACTGATCACAGATCTTTGTCACCTCAAAATTGCCATTAGGGAAGAAAGAGGCCATTTGGCAGTCCATAGTGGCCAAGATCAGCAGCGTGGTACAAGCGAACTTTAACAAGCTGTAAACAAGCATTGGTAATTTATTGGTTTATCCTATGTAGTGAATAATGAGGGGTTTTCATTAATCATCATCTGGGAAAAGGAAAAAGCTCCCTGACACAGGAGTAGAGAGGATGTGGCACAGTGGGCAGAGCTGCTGACTCGCAAGCTGGGGATCCTGGTTCAAGTCTTGGCGACGCCGCACAACATCCTGTGATTCTATGCAAATCACTTAATCTCTCTGGGTGAAGAAATGTTAGATAAATACACTGCAGGAGAAAAAGGCAAAACTTCATGAAAATATAGCCCCACCCAAGTGGATGTTAACAGTATTTCGGCCATTAAGTGTAATGGGGTAACCCTGTAACCTTCAGAACCTGGGCAGGTAATTAAACAAACAATAATGGTTTTGTCGGGAAGAACATTTCAATTGAACATAGTACTTAATACATTGATGTACTTATTTATCCCATGAAGGATATATACAAATTAAACAAATAAATAAACACTGACCCCAATGAAATGAAACTAAATCTTTAGTTTTCAACTTTCTCATAGATCTTATTTCTATAAAGCATTAGGTATGCTGTCCAATGTACAAAAGAATACATATACTGTGAATACACAAGGGTTATAGGTCGTGATTTGTGACTGAGTGTTACAGGTGATACAACATATAAACATATAAATAAAACTTTTTCAAAATATCCACTGTAAATGACAATAGTCTCAGGGTATTGAATTGTTTCTTTAGTTCGTTCGGACTTTTTGCAGTGGGATGTGTAGCAAAGTACGTCGACGTTTCGACCCTAGTAGCGATGCGCTGATTTATGTGCACCTAAAGCGGGTCTTCATCAGGACTGGAAAAAGGGGTTGGACAGCCTATAAATGTAAATAACATAGGGTCAGAGCCTTCTATGGGTCAGTGCTTAAAACAAAGAAAGGTAATACCCTTACTGAGCTCACCTTATTGTTAGGTGTATGATTCATCTGGTCCTCTACTGCTGATGGTGCTTGTCAGCTGACAAGCACTTGTGGTGCTGTTGGTGCACTGGTTCTATATTCAATGTATGATAGAAACCTTAGCGCATACATATTTAAAGAGGTTTACTGTTAATGTCCCCAAAATCATTGGGTCACATCATACCTTTTATCGTAGATTCTTCTACACCAGCCGGTGGGAAGATTTAGGGGTCTGGGTCGCTTTGGTGATTGCCTAAGGGAACGATGGGTCAGGTGTCAGTACTGCTCTTAGGTAAAACATGCACATGCTGGTCTAGTTGTTAAGTGACTGGTTGTGCATGGGATAATAACAGTCCAGTATTGTCTTTGATTATACTTGTTAATCTAGTAGTGTGCACCAGGTGAAACTTAATAACCACGTATGCTCTTCTGGCTAGTCAGTGCTCAGCTTGTGAATGAGCAGCATATGGGGATTGAATCCGCCATTAATAGTATTATAAAACGGTAGGTTATGTGGACTAAAAACCCCCTCGTAAGTGATTGAGTCACACGGGAAGTCTGGCAGTGCCTGGAGCCATTGTGTAGGTAGAAGGCCAATGTGGGGCGATTATTTCTTAGATGATATGTACATACTAGTGCAGTTAAACACCGGTACAACGTCGTGCAATCTGCTCAGGCTGGAGTCTGACCTCCGTTTCACATATGTGTTGCACCTTTGTTGCAAGGTGGAAAGCATGCTAAAAAGCTGCATGGGCATGGCTAGGCTATCAATGGTGACCAGTGAGACGCATATTGTCCGCGTTACATATAGCGCTTGTGGATTTTTCAATGTCCGTGCCAATGTGATTTGTTTTTAAAAAACGGGGTGGTTGTTTAAATACATTGAGGAGAATAATGGCATGCAATGCTAGGTAAACCATCATTCCTATCTAGGCTGGTAAATCCAAGTGAAAAGCGGGCGGGATTTTTTATTTACTCGGCGTATCTACACGAACGTCTGTGTCCGTCGGATCCTTGCGGTGAATGCCGACCCGAGCTCTCAAGCGCGTCCTATTTGATATGCGCTGAGAGTAGCGTGCGTGTGAGACGTGTATTACGGGACAGGTGTTTTCCGGATTTTAAAAGTGATTCTTATGCGCGTTTGCTCTTCGCAAGATTACAATACTGTTGTCGTATAGCAACGAATGGTAATGTTATGTGGCGACAATGATATTAATAACCATATGGGCAAAACTAATAGAGGCCTCGATGTGTGTGAAGATGATCTTTTAACATAGTAGAAGCCAACTTTGGCTAGTCAGGGCTCTTGTGACCGATTATTACATTCGCACATAATAGTCAGCTTTAAATAATTCCGCATATGTAAGAAATTATGTTCTCATTCCTAAACCAGTCATAATTATATACTTATTGACATATATAATTGAAAAGTTTGCATTCTTGGTACAATTGTTCTCATTTCTAAAACAGTCATAATTATTCTGTGGGCACATATTCATATTGACATGTATAATTCTAGTTACAAATCATATACATAAATGTGACAAGAAGACACATGTGTTTCTGTGTTATATCTCTCATTATCATAATTGGCACATACATGAGTAGTGGTATTGCAGTTATGTGTGTGGTCATAGATATGAATACTGCAGATATAGTTGTTAACTGTGCTAGTGGTAATGCATCAAGTACGTTCTCAGTGGTCTGGTCATACCAGTGTGTTAGATCTATTTTGTGACCTCGCTAGATAGCCAATTTGGACTGTCATCTTGGTGCATATGTGTGATTACCATATTGGTGTCTGGTTACTGTGTGATGTAGGTTAGCAGAGCCAGGTCCCTGTCGCGGTTACAGTTTACTCATTTGGACATAGGTTTCCTCCTGTTCGTTAAGACCATAGGTTGTGGCTTCAGTGGTAAGTATCCAACGGCATTGCTTGAAATTTAGTTCATTTGCGATATTGCCGCCTCTTTGGTGAAGGGTCACCCTTTCCAGCACTGTCCATTCGATCTGATCGGACGTGTGACCCAGTGTGGTGTAATGGTCTACCAATGGTGCTCCTTGTACTTTGCATTTGATTCTGCTATGGTGCTGTAGAATTCTATTTTTAATCTTCTGGGTAGTCTGGCCAATGTAGATGAATTGACATGGGCATCTTATTGCATATATGATGTTTTGGCTGTTATTGCATATTTGCAAGCTTTACAGCTGCCACATCTTTGATGTCCAGGGATGGGTGGAAGGCCAAAGTGTGACCTTGTGTCTGGTGGTGATATGGGGTCTAAGAATGAAAACACAACGTGGTCCTTAACATTCTTAGCCCTCCTGAAGGCAAACATGAGGGCTTCCGGTATCCCGATCTCTGTGCCTACAAAGTTCCAGTATTTTCTGATTATCTTGTTGATGTCATGGCTTCTTGTATTAAAGGTGGTTACACAGCTCATCCTGTCCATTTCTTTGTTCTTAGGTTGTGTTTCTAGTAGGGTCTCTTGTGGTCTGTACCAGGTTCTTTTCCTAGCTATGTTGAGGAGTCCTTTGGGGTATCCCCTGCCTCTGAGTTTGGAGATGAGTTGGTCGCTTTCCTTAAAATAATAATTTCTTCTTGTGCAGTTTCTACGGACCCGCAGAAATTGTCCGTATGGTAGACTGTCCTTCAAGTTCCTGTGGTGATGTGAGTTGTATCGTAATAATGTGTTACGGTCCGTTGGTTTCTTGAATAGATTAATTACGATTTTTCCATCCTCTGTTTCCAGAGTGAGATCAAGGAAAGGGATGGATTCATTGCTGTGTGCCATAGTGAACTGAATGTCTGTTGAACGGGCGTTAAGCCACACAAGGAATCGCTGCAGTGTTTCCTCTGTCCCTGTCCAGATCATTATGATATCATCAATGTATTGATTCCAAGATATTATGTTGTCTTTGTATGGATTGTGATCTGGATACATATGTTGGTTTTCAAAATGATCCATGTACAGATTAGCTAGACTGGGGGTGAATCCAGCCCCCATAGCTACTCCTTTACATTGATAGTAAAACAAGTTTTAAAATATGAAGTAGTTTTTCGTCATGGCGATGATTAGCAATTTGATTAAAAACTCAGTTGGGATGCAATGTGGTGTAGGATGGGTATCTAGAACTTTTCTCATGACTAAAATGGCTTCTTCTTGTGGTATGCTTGTATATAATGAGCACACATCCAGTGTGCTAAAAAATTGTTTGGATTTGCCGAACGGTTGATCCTCTAAGATTTGAATGGTGTGAATCGTGTCTCGCATAAATGATTTGGTTTCCCATACAAATGGCTGTAAGAAGTTTTCCACGTACTGATTGACTGGCTCTAGGATAGAACCGCAGCCTGAGACTATTGGTCTACCCGGTGGTCGCTGTAAGTTTTTGTGGACTTTCGGAATCGTATACATTGTTGGGATCCTTGGGGTTTCATTGTTCAGGAATTTGATTCTGGTTCTGAGAGAAATCCCTCTTCTATTCCTTGTTCAGTAAGTTCCTTTAAGAGTTTGGCAATTTCTTTTGTTGGGGCTCTTGGTATGCGGATATAACTGTTCTCGCAGTCAAGTTGTTGTGTGATCTCTGTGATGTAATCATCTCTGTTCTGGATAATCACTGCACCGCCTTTGTCAACGTTTTTTATGACAATTGATTTGTTGTTTTTTAGTGAAAGTGTGGTAAATATTTGATTTACCGTCCTAATTTCTATGCAGGTAAGTACTTAACAAAATAACTCAATCGGAAAGAAAGAGGCAGAGTCCGTGGTGTTAGAGTTCTTAGGGGTTTTATTCCTTAAAAAGGAATGGTCATGGTACCAGATCGGATATCGTGTTCCTGCCACCACTGGGGTGCAGGAAGGGATAGAGCAATATTTTATTGACAATACATAGCTTATATACTTAAATCATACAATAGAAACCAATACAGTAGGCGTAACAGCTGAGAGAAGCAAGATAAGAGCACACACGTGGTAATGATACGTAATTAGAAGGCGTGAACTAGGCGTGAACATAGAGGTGTGTGCTAGAAACGTCATATGTAAGTGTCACAAGTAGGTGGGTACTTAGCAGAATTTGGCAATGTCAGCAGAAATCTGAGGCCTGGATGCGCGCGCAGCTGCATGACGCGTGAAGGACGTGGAACTGGAGGGTGCAGGGGACTTGACATTTACACTTGCGGAAAGAGACAGAAGTCTGACAGGTCAGATCAACTCGTACCTATATCATATCTGATATCTAATGTTTGGGAACCATATTATCTAGAGGAAAAGGTCTCTTGGGCAGAGGCTATTCTATACTGACTGTGAGTGCGTGTATAAGCGTCTAAGTGTCTGTATGAGATGCGAGGGGGCATGGGCCTACCATGGTAACAGAGGCTATGAATTACTTGCACGGAGACAGTGAGGCCGGGCCCTTTGCTCTGCAGCTGGAAGATGTTTACTTGAACTGGTAGGCAGGAATGTATGTTTGAGGAGCGGAACAGATAATTCGAAGGTTGAATACAGTGTTGGCAGGCAGCAGGCTGAGCCAAGCGCCGTTAGCCGCACAGGGAGTAAGGCAGAGGTCACAGGTACAGAGGCAGCCCAGGCTGAGGCGTTCAGAATCAGAAGGCAGGAAAAGGCTCGATGGCAGAATTCAGGGCCTACTTCGCCAGAGCTGAAAAACGTGCACCACAAAAGGACGTTGGCATGGCATACTTAGGAACAGAATATTCAACCCATTCAGGGTGTATCTGAAAGAGGACATGTTAACGTTGGACGCAAATGTATTTGCGTCTTCATAGCTGGCACAGGAGGGAAGTTACATGCACTTTAAGCTGGTACATGGAGACGGTGGGGTACACGTTAGGGAACATTTCTTGACCATAAAATTTGTATTTCCTCATTCCCTCCTTGTTCCCTACGGACCCTTCATGATATATCGATTCTCATGAACCGATCAGTCTGTTCTTGTAACATTATTTGCTCTTCTTTCTTCTTTTCGCGTTTTAAGTGAAAACTGGAATGTGCAATACATGAAGTGGCGCACAGACCACAAATCGCTGGCCCACACTGTAGGCACAGGCAGCAACTGAATACTATGACAAGGGCAATGCCTAGGAAGTATAGGATCTTCCATCCCCAAGCGGTCAACGTTGTCCAGAACCAACCGGACCAAGTCCAGGTGCCTGGATTCTGATGTATCAAACTTGCAATCTTATGAAGACGTGTAATAGCTTTATATACTGTAGGCGCGTTTTCTGGAATGAAAACACAGCAACTTGACCCGATGACCTTACAAGCTCCGCCTCTATCTGCTAGGATGACGTCAATAACAAGACGATTCTGGAGAACAACAACCCGCATGGCAGATTGCTCCTCTGTTAAGTTGCCTAGAGCGGAGGCAGTTTCATTCACTACTGCTTCGAGTGTTCTAGTTAATCTGCGTATTAGTTTACTATTTTGGACAGGACCTGTGAAGAAAAAGAATCCTTTATTGAAATCTGTGTATTGCTCCCATGCCGTTTCAGTATAGTCGACAATCGGGAGATCTCTTCGGAGTCTATTCTTTACTAGATTTGTATTTCGGTGATAATCAGGAGGGGCTAGAAAAACAGGTGGCAGAAGGAATGCAATGTAACAGGTACCATCCCAATCTAGAGGTAAGCGTATGTATGCGGTATGCCCACAAACAAAATAGGAATGACGAGTAGCTCTAAAGGAAGATTTGCCTTGATCACTGAATTCGACCACAGTAGTACATTTGCTATGACCTAAGTGTACTGAACCCTTCTTTCTGACACATAAATCACCTTTGACTGGTAATACTGACATAGCAGGGAGAACTGGTGCAGCTTCGGATTCGACAGTAAGAATCATAAGGTTAATTGTATAATTACCTAATCCATATACTTCATTTTCTAGATCAGTTCCTATTCTAGTGGGAAGTCCCTTTTTGTCAGGATAACAGGCGTTGAGCAGAAATAAGTTCAAGTTTCCCCAAACCCAGTTTCCTTCGAAAACAGCAACATCAGGATCTAAGGAATTAATTATTCTAAACCATGCTCCACAAGAGCCATTGTGTGTAAACGTGTACGGAAAGAGGGGCAGAACTCCCTTATATTTCTGATAGGGAGGGAGTCGGCCACATATCCAACAGTTTGTAGCATTGTTAGTCTGATGGGAGTGATGTAACATACTAATGAAGGTGTTGTTGCGCAGCGCAAGTCTATAAGATAATTCATGGGGGGGTAACTCGCTAAAAGAATGTTCGGCAGTGACATTGTAAGCAGATTGTTCACGCTTGAAGATAGGGTAGTATATAAGCATGAGCGAATTTTGCGGATCTCGCGTTCGCGAATTTTGCGGATTTGCGGATTTGCAATCCGCAAAATCCGCGAATTCCCGCGAATTTGCGGATTTTTTTTTTTTGTGTTCGCCCGTGTTTCTGCCAGTTCGCGAGGGTTTTTACAATTTCGCAATTTGCGAACTTACCTGTCGGGTCGCAAGTTTTGCGAACTTGTTGTTTCTACGTGTCCAGCCTGTTTGGGACACTCTTCTTCATCACTGCCACTCTCTGTCACCACTGCCACTCTCTGACTACTCATGCCACCCTCTGGCCCACCCATGCCACCCTCTGTTTCATCACCACACCCTCTGGTTGTCCAGTGTACATTATTTTCGGCAAAGCAAAGCACACCTTCCCTGCCTCAAGTGACCTGAATTAATTTGGGGCTGATTAATGTGTCACAGAATAATTTTTTAGCTGGCACCTGCTTCCTTAGTGCGCCCTGATTAGTGATCTTTTGCACTTGCTAAGTGCTTTCATTGTTGCAAAATTAGTTACAACACCTGCCCTGCCCCAACTGACAATAATGAATTAGGGGCTGATTAATGGATTTTAACTTCCAGCCTGGCTCCTGCTTGTCTCCCTTAGCTGTAATTCAGGACCTTTGTGGCATATGTGTAACTATTCTGAGGTTCAGAGCAGGGTCACATAATAGTTTCAACTGGCAACTGAACTCTGGAGGGGCCCCTCAGGAACCACTACAGGAAATGGCTACTAATGATGAGCCTGAACTTTTGAACCTGGTAAGTAGTTACTTTCAGTTTTGCTAAGATCGTATTTCTGCAATTTTGCACTTATTCGCGGGGCGCGAACTCACGCGAACAGTGCGAGCAGTGCGAGCAAAATCCGCTGCTCGCGGATTTGCGGATTTTGCGGGAGATTCGCGAATCTCGCGGATTGCGGATTTCCCGAAAATCCGCAAAATCCGCGAGCGGAACGGATTTTCCGCCCATGCCTAGTAGTATATGGGAAGCAATATACTCGCAACGATAATCAGAAGACTTAGAAAAAACATAATCAATAATGTCACTATACAGTGACTACGGAGTGATTTACAATATGCATGTTTCCTGAGTTGTCTCTCTCTCTCTCTATCTCGATCTAGGGGATACATGTCAGAAACTATTTAACCGATTCACCTAGGGGAGGACTTAAACAATTAAACTGTCTGACTTGCTAGATCGAAGTTTAGTTCGATACTCCTCTTGGGGAGTTTTCTCTCTTTTTGGAACTTTGAAGTCTTTAGTATCGAGGCAGTCCTTGGAGGGGGTGGACGAGTCAGTTTCTGGCAACAGTTCATTACATTTTTTAATATGACTCGTGTGGATCCACCCCTTTCGGCCTTCCACTTTGATTGCGGTCCTCGTGGTAAGAAGGACGATCTTCGGCTCCTTCCAGCGGGGCTCCAGCGGGCTTTTCCTGTCGAAGTTACGAATTAGGACTGTATCCCCGGGACGGACATCGTGTGGCTTTACATCAGTGTTGTCGGGGAAGGCTGCAGCAACCTGTGAACGACATGATTGGAGTGCAGACATCAAGGAGGCAAGGTAATCGGTCAGCATGTTACAATCAACATCGGTTATTTTCTTAGGCATGGGCGTCCCCCACATATTCCGTGGTCTGCCAAAGACCACTTCATACGGTGATAGTCCTGATCTCGAATGGGGGACCATTCTCATGTAGAACAGTGCAACTGGCAGGGCGACTATCCAGTCGACCCCTTTCTCTTTACAGATTTTAGCAAGGCGGGTTTTCAGTGTCTGGTTATGCCTCTCTACAAGGCCAGCGGCTTCGGGATGTCGGACGCAGTGGAATTTCCACTGATATCCCAGCAGAAGGGAAACCTGTTTCATGAGCTCGGATTAGAATGGCTGTCCGTTATCTGAGTACACGACACGAGGCAAGCCGTACCGTGGGAAGAATTCTCGAACCAGCTGCCTGGCAGTGGTCGGGGCAGTGTAATCTGGGACTGGATATGCTTCGGTCCAACGGGAAAGTGCACAAACAACTACGAGGACGTACTTAAATCCTCGACAACGGTCCATCTGGATATAATCCATCTGGAGGACTTCAAAAGGGTGATCAGGAGGAGGAGGATGGAATCCACCTTGCTCTACAGGGACGCTTTTACCTGGATTGAACTGACAACAGATCATGCAAGTACGCACTTTCTGTTTTGCTGCTGCTCGTAAGTGTTTGTTGTACCAGAGATTCTGTAAACTGTCTAACATAGCTTTTTCTCCTAGATGTGCTGGACTATGTGCTGTATTTATTATGACTTGAACCATAGAGTCGGGGAGAAACCATGTAGATTTTCCCTTCGTCATCCAACCTTGATCTGTCTGGATCCCTCCTAGTTCAGTCCATTTCTTGATTTCATCTGGAGTAGCATGTGTCTGAATATCGATTACATCTAGTGCGGGATCCCTAACTGTCATACAATGTGTCGGTACTATTGTCTTTGTCATATCAGTTGTCTGGGTGTGAGTCAATGCTGTATGTTTTGCTGTTTGGTCTGCCAGGTCGTTACCCTGGGAAATGGAATCTGTAACTTTAGTATGTGCTTTGCACTTCATGATGGATATGCCTGAAGGCAGATGTATTGCTTCTAACAGTGCTTGGATGAGGGGACCGTGTTGGATCTTGGCACCGTGAGAGGTCAGGAAACCTCGTTCTTGCCATAACACTCCGAAGTTGTGTACAACTCCGAAAGCATAACGTGAATCTGTGTATATGTTAACATTTCTGTTCTTGGCTAGTATACAGGCTCGGGTCAGAGCGATGAGCTCTGCTGCTTGAGCGGACAGTGTATCAATACGATATGTTTCTTTAACTTCAGTTTCAGTGGTCACTGCATAGGCGGCCACTAATTCTCCTGTGTTTGTTCTCATACATGAACCATCCACATAAAGTGTCAGGTCTGGATTTGTCAGTGGAACATCAGTTAAGTCTCGTCGGGGCTTTGTTACTGCATTAATGATCTCTATACAATCATGCGGGGCTGAATTAGTCATAATCGAAGGTAACAATGTTGCGGGATTCAGGATGTTACAGCGTCTGATTTCTATGTGTGGCTGGAATAGTGTCAGTTCATAACCTGTCAGTCGTGCTATAGTCAAGTGTTGAGTCTGAGTTCGGTTTAGAAGAACTTCTACAGAATGTGGAACTTGTACTGTTAATTGATGTCCTAAAACAATTGAGTCGCTCTGTCTGATTGCTAGGGCTGTTGCTGCTACTGACTTTAAGCACGCAGGGAGCGCCTGGGCTACTGAATCCAATGTACTTGAAAAATAAGCGCAAGGCTTATGTGAACCTGCTTGATCTTGAGTGAGGACAGACAACGCTGTACCATCACGTTCTGTAACAAAAAGTGTAAAAGGTTTGCTGTAACATGGTGTCGCTAAAACTGGTGCTTGACATAAAGCTTTCTTTAATTCCTCAAAGGCCTGTGTATGTTCCTGAGTCCAAGGAAGGGCAGTCGAAGTTGCTGCCTCCTGTGTTGTCAACTGAATGAGTGGTTTAGCTAGAAATGCATACTGGGGAATCCATTGTCTGCAGTACGAGGTGAGGCCTATAAAGGCCCGCACTTCCTTTTGTGTCTGGGGTTGTGGCATGTTTACAATTAACTGGATGCGGTCAGGAGTGAGCTGTCTCCCCACTTTGGACAGCAAGTGACCCAAGTACACAACTTGTTGAACACAGAATTGTAGCTTCGAAGGAGACACCTTGTGTCCCTTGTCGGCCAGAAAATGTAAAACTGTCAGTGATGCTTGTTCACATTCGGGCTCACTTCGTGCGGTGATCAGCAGATCATCGACGTATTGTAGTAAAGCGGTGTTAACTGGCATTTGAATACAATCGAGTTGTCTTTTCAGTGCTTGACTATAGATGCTGGGGCTTTCTGTGAATCCTTGAGGTGCGCGTGAAAATTTGAAACTTCGTCCATTTAAACTGAATCCGAAGAGGTATTGGCTCTCTGGATCAATGGACACACTGAAGAAGGCGTTCTTGAGGTCAATTACAGTAAAGAACGTTGCTTCTGAATCAATAGCAGTCAATAGGGAAGAGATGTCGGGAACCACAGGGTACTGTGGAACAATGCATTTATTCAGTTCTCGTAAATCAATCACCAACCGATATACTGGCGGTGCATTGGGATCAGTACGTTTAAGAATCGGAATGATAGGGGAATTACAGATATTGGAGTCGGTCTCTACGACCACTCCTTGGGCAATGAGCTCTTCAATGATTTCCAGTAAAGCCACTACAGCATCGGGTGGTAACTTGTATTGTCTCATTCTTGGTAAAACAACTCCTCGTTTGAGTGTAACACGGTATGGTGTGATGTGCATACAACCTACATCGGTCGGGCCTTGTGCCCACAGGTGCTTCGGTACATTTTTCAATCTGACATCAAACTCTCGTAATACATAGTGATCCTTAAAGTCACGCAAAAAGAGTCTAACTCCTTCCGGAGAACAACATATCACAGCTCCTTGAGCCTTCAATGTTTTGATACCTAACAGATTTTCGGGACATGATTTCGTAAGTAACAAGTCTGTAACACGTGATAATGGACCCACAGCCAGGGGGACTGGTTTCGATACCTCATTTACAATAGGCTGTCCTGAAAAACCAAGGGAAACATTCTGTGAGCCTGAGAGGGGTGCCCCTGGGACTTCATTATGGCTGATTGTTGTGCGGCTTGCCCCTGTGTCAATTAAAAACTTTCTGTCTTTTCCCAATACTTGACTGTGTACGTAATCATTTGTACCGACAGTACCCCCGAACTCTTTCAATATCAAACTAGAGCTTCAACAGTTCTTTAGGAAAATACGTTTGAAATACTTGTTTGCAAAAAGAGATGAATATACAAAAAAAGCTGATGCCACTCACTTCCGCTCCCCATCCACCTTCAACCCGGCCAGTTACCTAATGAACAAAAGAATACTTGCTTATGAAAAAATTGTGATGTCAGAAGTCATGAACAGCCTTCAGAGCACCAAATACATCAAGCATAGCATCACAAAAGAATAAAGAGAGGCTTTACTTTTGAGGAAATACACATTTTATGGTCAAGAAATGTTCCCTAACGTGTACCCCACCGTCTCCATGTACCAGCTTAAAGTGCATGTAACTTCCCTCCTGTGCCAGCTATGAAGACGCAAATACATTTGCGTCCAACGTTAACATGTCCTCTTTCAGATACACCCTGAATGGGTTGAATATTCTGTTCCTAAGTATGCCATGCCAACGTCTTTTTGTGGTGTACTTTACACGTTTTTCAGCTCTGGCGAAGTAGGCCCTGAATTCTGCCATCGAGCCTTTTCCTGCCTTCTGATTCTGGACGCCTCAGCCTGGGCTGCCTCTGTACCCGTGACCTCTGCCTTACTCCCTGTGCGGCTAACGGCGCTTGGCTCAGCCTGCTGCCTGCCAACACTGTATTCAACCTTCGAATTATCTGTTCCGCTCCTCAAACATACATTCCTGCCTACCAGTTCAAGTAAACATCTTCCAGCTGCAGAGCAAAGGGCCCGGCCTCACTGTCTCCGTGCAAGTAATTCATAGCCTCTGTTACCATGGTAGGCCCATGCCCCCTCGCATCTCATGCAGACACTTAGACGCTTATACACGCACTCACAGTCAGTATAGAATAGCCTCTGCCCAAGAGACCTTTTCCTCTAGATAATATGGTTCCCAAACATTAGATATCAGATATGATATAGGTACGAGTTGATCTGACCTGTCAGACTTCTGTCTCTTTCCGCAAGTGTAAATGTCAAGTCCCCTGCACCCTCCAGTTCCACGTCCTTCACGCGTCATGCAGCTGCGCGCGCATCCAGGCCTCAGATTTCTGCTGACATTGCCAAATTCTGCTAAGTACCCACCTACTTGTGACACTTACATATGACGTTTCTAGCACACACCTCTATGTTCACGCCTAGTTCACGCCTTCTAATTACGTATCATTACCACGTGTGTGCTCTTATCTTGCTTCTCTCAGCTGTTACGCCTACTGTATTGGTTGTGGTTGGAATCGGACTCTGGTTTTGCCCCGGCGGTTGCCTCTCCCTTGGTTCCATTTGGGTGGACGACCCCACTTGGGATTTCTGTTGTTCCAAGTTGGGTCCCCCCAAAAAGACGAAGAATTCTAGGGGCCAAATGAATCTTGGTATTGCAAGCCAACTTGTGGTGGTGCTCCAGTGGGGTAACTTATTGTTTGTGATCGGTAAATAGGTCCTTGCTGGTATCCTTGGTGATCAGAACTGGTATTTGCTCTTTCTGAATCACTTTCTGGGCCGCTTCCAAATGAGGAATTCGAGAAAGTGGCAAATCTTCTATTGGTCTGCTTGTTACGATTTGTGTAATATCCTTGAGAATCTTGGATGTAGTATTCTTCACACACGTATGGGTATGTCACTTTCTTATCATATGCCTTGATGTCCATGGCTAATTTCTCCAATATTTTGTTCAGTGTTATACTGTTGAATTCTGCAGTGGCCTTTTCAGTCCGTTCCAATGCCTCTCTGGCGTTTCTTAAGGATTTGTCTCCAAAGATTTATTTTTTCAAGTCAGCAATTTCCTGGGTTAATTTCTTCATGTACTCAAAGGCTGTTTCGACGCCTAACACCATCCAGTGTCTGGAGCAGTTGTTTGCCACAAAGCTAAATCCCTCACGGAATTTAGGCAATTCGATAAAGATTCCTGGTTCATTGCGTACTTGTAATCCCTTAGGGATAATGTTCTCTTGCAGGTACTTTGTTAAGAGATGTCTATGCAAGCGTGTACGTATCAAGTTTTTTCTCTAGTCGTGTCAACTTATCATTGAGTGTAATGTCCACCGGTGCTAATCCTGTGCCTATATAATCAAACTCTGCTTGCTCCTGGATCAATTTCCTGATCTATTTTTCTGGGACCTGCTCGACTCCTCCGCCCCAGATGTTGGCTTCCTGACCGAGACATGGTGGAACGACTCCTCAGTGCCCGACATCGCCATTGCCATCCCGAACGGCTACAAGGTCACCCGCAGAGACTGCACCAATGGTACTGGAGGAGGAATAGCCATCATCCACAACCCACCCTCAAGGTATCCACACACACGGACAACACCCTCAGCTCCGCCGAGCACCTGCACTTTTGAATCCACACCGACCCCAACACCACCCTCAGAGGAACCCTTGTCTACAGACCCCCCGAACACCAGGCACAGTTCTGCGACTCCATCGCCGACCTCGTCAGCACACACGCACTCGCCTCCATGGGGACCTCAACTTCCACCTCGAGAACAACAGCGACACCAACTCCACCACCCTGATCGACAACCTCGCTAACCTCTGCCTCAGACAACTCATCACCGCACCCACCCACACCGCTGGCCACACGCTTGACCCCGTCTTCCCCACCAGCAACAACGTCACCTTCTACAACACCACCGAACTCCACTGGACCGACCACAGATGCATCAACTTCACCTTCAAGAAACCAACCAATCACCACCGCACCCAACCGCTGCCACGCTGCTGCTGGAGCAAAGTCACAGGAGACCAGCTGGCCACCACCCTCGCCCAGAACCCACCCACCGTCCTAGAGACCGCCACCTGTAATCTCAGACAGTGGATCGACAACTGCGCCAACACCCTCGCCCCGCTCAAGAGACTCCACAACAGCTGCAACAGCAAGAAATGCAAAAACAACAGGTGATGGACAGAATGCATAACAATGTCATACATTCACCCCAGCACAGAGATCTGGGCCTAAATACATATTTTTTTTGCTCACCATGCAATTCCAGTTTGAACACTGCCATATGCAAATCAGTCTTGACCCTGTGCCCCATGGGAACAGTCCAGCCCGAACTGCCTAGCCAGGTCCTCCCTGGACTGGAAACAAACATCCAAGTACCGGTTTCGGACTTTCAGCCCTCATTAGCCTGGATAGCTTGGTTCGAGTAGCATGGAGAGCACGGGACTTACATCTGAGCATACCCGTCCCACTCGGGGTGACAAGTGCAAAAACAACAGGTGATGGACAGAATGCAGAACAATGTCATACATTCACCCCAGTACAAAGATCTGGGCCTAAATCCATCGTTTTTCTGCTCACCATGCCATTCCAGTTTGAACCCAGCCATATGCAAATTAGTCTTAACCCTGTGCCACATGGGAACAGTCCAGCCGGAACTGCCAAGCCAGGTCCTCCCTTGACTGTAAACAAGCATCCAAGGACCGGTTTCGGGCTTTCAGCCCTCATCAGCCTGGATAGCTTGATTCCAGTGGTATGGAGAGCATGGGACTCACGTCTGAGCATACCCGTCCCACTTGGGGTGACAAATGCAAAAACAACAGGTGATGGACAGAATGCATAACAATGTCATATATTCATCCCAGTACAGAGATCTGGGCCTAAATCCATTGTTTTTTTGCTCACCATGCCTTTCCAGTTTTAACCCAGCCATATGCACCAGCAAGAAAGCCACCTGGTTCACCGCAGACCTCCAGACCTTCAAACGTACATGCCGAAAACTGGAGAAGAAATGGCTCCACGAACGTACCCCCGACAGCCACGCAGCCCACAAGGACACCACCCGCAGACATCACCACCTCATCAAACTTGCCAAGAGATCATCCTTCAAAGACCTCCGGGACAACAACACACATGACAGCAAAGAGCTCTTCAGCATCGTGAAGGAACACTCCAACCCCAGCGCCAACACCAACAACATCCCGCCATCACAAGAACTGTGCGACTCACTGGCCACCTTTTTCCACCTCAAGATCGCTGCCATCCACGACAGCTTCAACACCACGACCTTCCTGACTACGCCAGACCCCACCGCTTCGAACACCACCCGCACCAACCGCCTGCCCTCCTGGTCCAAAGTCAACGACAACGAGGCACGCAAGATCATGAACTCCATCCACTCAGGATCTCCATCAGACCCCTGCCCACACCACGTGTTCAACAAAGCAGACACAGCCATCGCACCCCAGCTACGGAAGGTTATCAACATCTCCTTAGAGACAGCGACATTCCCGAAAAGTTGGAAGCATGCCGAAATCAATGCCCTCCTCAAGAAGCCCAAGGCAGACCCCAAGGACCTTAAAAACTTCTGGCCCATCTCCCTGCTCCCGTTACCGGTGAAGGTCATCGAGAAAATCATCAAAATACAACTGACCTGCCACCTTGAGGACAAAGACATCTTAGACCCTTCCCAGTCCGGATTCAGATGAAACCACAACACTGAGACAGCCCTCATCGCCGCCACAGACGACATCAGACGTCAACTGGACAGCGGCAAAACATCAGCCCTAATCCTCCTAGACCTTTCAGACACCTTCGACACAGTCAGCCACCGCACACTAAAGACACGATTCCAAGGTGCCGGTATCCAAGAGAAGGCCCTCGATTGCACCATGTCCTTCCTCTCCGGCAGAACCCAAAGCGTCCGCCACCCACCCTTCCACTCCGAAGCCACCGACATCATCTGCAGCGTCCCCCAGGGCTCGTCTCTCAGCCCGTCGCTGTTCAACGTCTACATGGCCCCCCTCAGACAAGTGGCCCACCGTCATGACCTCAACATCATCTCCTATGCTGACGATACCCAGCTCATCCTCTAGCTCATCCTCTCCTTCACCAAGCACCCGCACATGGCCAAAACCAACCTCCACGAGGGAAAGAAGGCTGTTGCCGACTGGATGAGGAGCAGCTCCTGAAACTGAACTCGGACAAGACGGAGCTCTTCTGACCCACCCCCTCAGCCTGGGACAACTCTTGGTGGCCGACCACGCTGGGAACAGCACCGACACCCACTGACCACACACGCAACCTAGGATTCATTCTCTACTCCTCCCTCACCATGTCAATGCAGGTCAGCGCCGTCTCCTCCTCCTGCTACAACACCCTCCACATGCTCCGCAGGATCTACAAGTGGATCCCGACCGACACAAGAAGAACAGTAACACAGGCCCTCGTCAGCAGCAGACTGGACTATGGCAGCACACTCTACACAGGAATCCCAGCCAAACACCTGCGTCGACTACAACGCATCCAAAACGCTTCCGCCCAACTGATCCTCAACATCCTCCACCACAGCCACATCACCCCCCCACCTGAGAGACCTACACTGGCTCCCCATCGACAAAAGGATCACCTTCAAGCTCCTCACCCATGCACACAAGGCACTCCGCAACGCCGGGCCAGCCTACTTGAACAGCAGACTCAGCTTCTACACCCCCACCCGCCAGCTCCGCTTCACCAGCCGCACGTTCGCCGGTGTTACCCGCATCCAACGAAAGACCTCCGGTGGCGGATCCTTCTCCCCTACTCGCCGCCAAGACCTGGAACACCATCCCGACCCACCTACAGCAGACCCAAGACCTTCTCACCTTCAGAAGACTCCTCAAGACCTGGCTCTTCGAGCAGTAGCAGCACCCCCTCAGCGCCTTGAGCTCCCCTACGGGTAAGTAGTGCACTATACAAGTACTCTGATTGATTGATTGATTGATTGTGCCATTTATAATAATGAGCGATATAACACACAACCACATGTGTCCTCTTGTCACATTTATGTATATGATTTGTAACTAGAATTATACATGTCAATATGAATATGTGCCCACAGAATAATTATGACTGTTTTAGGAATGAGAACAATTGTACCCAGAATGCAAACTTTTCAATTATATATGTCAATAAGTATATAATTATGACTGGTTTAGGAATGAGAACATAATTTCTTACATATGCGGAATTATTTAAAGCTGACCTGCGTTAAAATATGATCTCATTATGTGTGAATGTAATAAACGGTCACAAGAGCCCTGACTAGCCAAAGTTGGCTTCTACTATGTTAAAAGATCATCTTCGCAACATTGAGGCCTCTATTAGTTTCGCCCATATGGTTATTAATATCAATGTAGCCACATAACATTACCATTCGTTGCTATATGACCACAGTATTGTAATCTTGTGCAGAGCAAACGCGCATAAGAATCACTGTTGAAATCCGGAAAAGACCTGTCCCGTAATACACGTCTCACATGCACGTTACTCTCAGTGCATGTCAAATAGGGCGCGCTTGAGAGCTCGGGTCGGCATTCACCGCGAGGACCCGACGGAAACAGACGTTCGTGAAGATACGCCCAAGTATGTACAACATCCCACCCGCTCTTCACTTGGATTTACTAGCCTAGATAGGAATGAGTGTTTACCTAGCATTGCATGCAATTATTCTCCTCAATGTATTTAGTATTACATCTTTTTATTTGCGGAAAAAAAGAAACTAAAACAAAAAAAAAAGGGCTCTTACATACAGCTGGGAAATATCATGGTATCTTACAGATAACAATGCGTCCACTGTTTAGCAATATCCGCCGAGCTCCATCCTAAGCAAAAGTCACAATGTCTTGTAGTCCTTGGGAGCCACAAGCTCAACTAGCAGAGTTTATCCAGCGCTCATTGAGCCACAAAAGGAAAAAACATCGAACTTTAACTCATCCCCTTAACCAATTCCCCAAACCCCATCCCCCATACGTTCATCCTGATTCGTCATTCACCTGTGACAAGCGGAGCAACCTTAAATACCTAGGACAGGTCACTTCTTGAAATTCGGTGGCTAGCAGGGATAGAAAGGGCTGCCACAGCTCCGCATATTTTGCCCCTTCCCCTGCTTTCACCAAAGAGAGTTTTTCCATACCAAGGATAGACCAGAGTCGCCACAGCCAGTTCTGAAGGGTGGGGACTTGCGTGGATCGCCACAGGGCTAACAGGGCCTGCACTGCAGAGCCCAGCGCTATCGCTATCAACCGACCCCTACGGGCTCTTAGAGGATAGGTTAGAGCATTAGGGAGCCCCAATAGGACATAGGCCGGAAATCGCGGGATCTCTGTCTCAAAGTGGGCATCAACTTCATCCAGAATCAATTTCCAATAACCCTGTAAATGACTGCAATCCCACAAAAGGTGTGTCAGAGTGCCCCTTTCCCCACAGCCCCTCCAGCAGAGTGCGTCCCCCATTTGGCCCATCTCGTGCAAGCGGTCTGGCGTGTAATACTAATAGGTTACTAATTTGGTAAATGTGTCAGTCAACCCCATGTGGTAGGCCGAGTGTCTGGCGCGGTAGTAAATGTCCTCCCATTCTTTGTTGCACAGAGTTCGCCCTAATTCCTTTTCCCATCTTGCCCGTCCTGCATTATAAACGCGCGAGTATCTGTCCAGGAGGAGTCGAAATATGTCTGAGATGAGTCGCTTATCTGTGGTGCGCGAAAGAAGCCAGTATTTATATTTACTGAGCTTGCGCGTTGCGTCTCCACGAGTCTGGGGGTGAAGCGCCCAGTGTCGGACCTGTAGATACCTAAGGCGTTCGGCTTCCGGGAGGTCATAGGTCTTCCGGTACTCCTCAAAAGGCATCACTCCCTCACCTGAATACATGTGAAAGAGGCATCGGCATCCTGCTGGGCGCCACCGTGCAAAAGCCTGTACATCCCTACCCGGACAGAAGTCAGGATTCTCCAACAGGGGTGTGAAGGGAGACGGGAAGGTTGTCAGGTCATGCAGGATGCATGTTCGATCCCAGACCTCTAGCGGTACCCTCATGATGAAGGAGGCGTATAGATTACGGGGCCGGTGTTGTCGCCGCAAGAAAGGCACCTCCTGGAGTGGACGCCCCGCGACTGCTTGGTCCTGGAACAACCAATGGCGCTCCGATTCCCATTTGCTTCATTCCACTAGGGTCCTGAGTTGGGTCGCCTGGTAATAGAGACGCAAATCCGGCAGGCCCAGCCCCTAGCTCTCCGGGGGAAGCATCACTAGCCTCAGCTTGAGCCTGGGTCGTTTCCCGTTCCACACAAACTGAGCCAGCTCTGATTGCGTGCGGCGAATCCATCCCTCCGGGGGACGGAGCGGGATAGCCCGAAAAACGTATAAAACTTGCGGGAGGATTGTCATATTTACTGCTGCCACTCGGCCCAGCCAAGATAGTGGGAGGTGCCGCCACCGCCCGACCTCCGCGTGGATAGTTCGACTAAGGTTAGCGTAGTTGAGACGCACCGTTTCTGGTAGCGTGGCCGCCAATTGTATGCCCAGGTAACGGACTGCACCGTCCGCCCATTGGAAGGGGAATTATGCTTCTTGGGAGGCCCGCGTTTGCGCCTCCAGGGAAAGGTCAAGGGCTACTGATTTCGTCATGTTAACCTTAAAGCCAGAGGCCTTCGCAAACGCATCCAGGATGGCCATCCCGGCCGGCAGGGATGCCGCAGGGGAAGCAAAGGAGAGCAAGACGTCATCAGCGTATAAACTGATTGTGTGAATATAAGCCCAGAATTGAATCCCCTTAATGGTCGGATGCGAAAGCATGGCCTGCGCCAGGGGTTCCATATACAGCGCGAAGAGCAGGGGTGAGAGCGGGCACCCCTACCGAGTTCCGCGTTCGATGGGGAATGTGGGCGATGAGCAGCCATTCACCCGAACCGCAGCTGTGGGGAAGGTATAGCAGTTCAGAACCCACGTACGAAATTTCGCGCCTAACCCTGCCTTGATGAGCACCTGTTCCAAATACGGCAAGTGGACACTGTCGAAGGCCGTCTCCGCATCACTTGCCAACATCATGAACTCTCCCGGCAACATGGAGGCCTGTTCCTCTAAGTGGAGCGCCCTTTTTGTGTTATCGACCGTCTGTCGCTCTGGGATAAAGCCGGCCTGGTCCGAAACAATCAGACCTGGCATGAGTGGACCCAGTCGCTTCGACAGTATACTGGTGTAAAGCTTCAGATCTACGTTAAGTAACGAGATAGGGCGGTAGGCCCCGCATTGTGTTGGGTCCTTCCCCGGTTTGGGAATGACCGAAATAATGGCACTCATCAGATCTCTTGGGATGGCGCCGGGTTCTGGGAAGGAATTAAAGAGGGCAGTCAACAATGGAGCAACCTGGGGCAGAACGTTTTGTAAAAGGCGGCGGTGAAGCCCTCCGGTCCCGGCGCCTTGGCCAGTTTGAGGTGGGCAATCGCGGCAATGACTTCTTCAGGACGGATCTCCCTGTCAAGGAGTTCTGATTGTCCTGTCGATAAAGTCGGTAGGGACACCGAGTCCAGGAAGGCCGCCCCGTCCGCTGGATCCAGAGCAGCCCCCTCGTATAATGTAGTATAAAAGTCACTGAATGCCTGCGCTATAGCTCCGTCCTCAGTCACTGTGACCCCGTCCTGTGTGTGTATTTCCTGCACTGAGTGTCGCTGCTGCTGCTCGCGGAGTGCTCGACCCAGAAAACTCCTGCATCTCTCGCCTCCTGTGTAGTATGCATGTCGTACCTGTAGTGCCGCGTATTCTGCTCTATCTTGATCTAGTGCTGCTAACTGGTGACGTGCCACACGCAACTGTTTCCATACCCGCGGCGCCCCTGTCCTCTGGTGTACCTGCTCCAATTCCTTCGTGCGGGAAGAGAGCTCATCCCTCTTACGGGCCCTCTCCGCATTTTCTGCCGCTACGATTGCAATGAACTCGCCCCGCATGAATGCCTTGAGTGCTGCCCAATGTGTTGCATGTGAAGTGTCTGTCGGTTTGTTGTGTACCAGGTATTCAGCTATAGCTTCCCTGATCTTGGCCACAATCCCCTGTCTCTGCAGCAGCATGTCCCTCAGTCTCCAGCAACGGGTGCTGCGCACCACCGGTGGAAAGGTAAACACCGCCGTGAGAGGTGCATGATCGGAAAGTACTGCTGCTCCTATCTCAACGCTTGACGCCAGCGCTCTAAATGAAGTAGATGTTAGAAAATAATCTAGGCGCGCATAGGTTTTGTGGGCGTTGGAGTAATACGTGTAGTCCCGGTCGCCCGGGTGGAGGGAGCGCCACAAGTCCGTCATACCCAGTTCTGGGAATCTGTTCCGTCCCCCCTCCGATAAAGTGCCTGCCTGCGTGGATCGCTGCGCTGACCTGTCAAGTAGGTTGTCAAAAACTAAATTTAGGTCCCCCCCAACCAGAACGTGTCTATCAGGTGCAGCCGCTGCTTCAGTAAGCACTTGGTGGAAGAACTTCTCCTGCCCCTCATTTGACGCATAAACCGCAATCACCGTGAAGGTGTGAGCTCCCAGTGAGAACCTGCAGGATAGGAGTCGCCTCCTAATCTCTGTCCCCCGGTGTAACAGCTTCCCTTTAAATTGCTTTGATACCAGGATCGCCACCCCAGCAGTCTTTGTGGTTGTGGATGAGAAAAGTTGTGTCGGAAAGTGACAGGACTTAAGCCTATGACAATCCTTAGTTAGCAAATGCGTTTCCGGGAGGAGACAGATATCCGCTTTCGAATTCTCTAGCAGGGACAGCACCGCCCGCCTCTTAACCGGATTGTTAAGCCCACGCACATTCAACTTGAGCACACTCAACTCAGTCACAGGCATAAGGAGTCATTCCCCACACGCGCTCTGAGAAAACTTCCGGTGGCCGAAACATCAGCCATGTCCCGTCTCGCAGTTGCCCCGGCCACCCAGGACCCTCAGATCTTCGCAACTCGCCGCACCCTTTCATTCCAACATTCACTCGGATCCGGAGTTCCCCCCTTACCAACAACACCCCCCTCCCACAATGAACAAAACCCTTGACAGCCCCCCACCCCCACACAAACCCAAGATACAAACTTTGATAGTCCTTCATCCAGAGATGAATGGGAAATGTCTCTCCCAGCCCAGAAATCCCCTTTTCCCGACTGGCCAAAAAAGCAATACAATCTCTCCCCAACATTGACGAAGGAGTCCACCCACCCTCCCCTTTCCCCAACTTGAAGTATACAAAGAATAGTCTTGTCCAATGTCCACAGTTGTAGACGAGGAGGCAGGGTCACCTCGGGGGGAATGTGTCGGAATCCAATACCTCCGCCCCCGCCGCCGACTCTATCGGCCCCAATCCCCACTTTCTCATCAAAAGCCCTCATGCCGCCACATCAGTGGTTATCCGCTGTCGGTGTTCGCGAGCCCCAGCGCTACAGTTTCTACCGCAGCACGTCGACCATCTTCGATCTCCTGCGTGGCCGGGCGCCTCGGCTTGTGCCGTCGCCGTTGCTGTTTCCACTGTTATGTTATGTTATGTTATGTTATGTTATGTTAATTGTTTATTCATTCAGCGCACGTACGCCCATGGGCTTTATGGCGCTATTGAACAGTGGGTTTGAAGACATAACACAGCAAGGCATTTTCGGCAGTCATCTATTTAGAGTATGCCTGTTTAAAAAGCCAGGTCTTGAAAGCATGTCTAAAAGAAAGAAGGTTTTCAGTTTGTCGCAAGGATTGTGGCAAGGAGTTCCAAAGGAGCGTCCGTGCCATTTGCTCCCCCTCCAGGCGGATCGTCATCCTCCGTCGGTTCCTCGAGGCCTAACAATCAACATGCGTCTCTGAAAGACAGCAACAGGTAAACCTTGTTGTCCAGCTTAAACACCAGGCGAAAGGGGTGGCCCCAGCTATATGGAATGTTGCGCCGTCGCAGTTCTGCCGTGATTGGTCTGAATGACCGTCGTTTCTCCAGGGTGATGGCGGCGAGGTCCTGATATAGAGTCGGCGAGTGGGCACCATATGAGATGGTTCCCATCTGCCGCGCTTTGCTAAGGATCTCCTCCTTCGTACGTAAGTCCTGCACGCAGACCAAGATGTCGGCCGGTTGGGTCGAGGCCACCCTGGGCGGGACCGTCCTATGGGCCCTGTCCAGCCAAAGCGTTGAGTCCGCCGGTCGGCCCAAGATGTGGTTGAAGAGGCCCTGGGTGAAGTGGAAGAGGTCGTCTGTGTCGGGAGACTGCTTCACTCCCCGAATCCTGATGTTGTGCCGACAGGAGCGGTTCTCCAGGTCCTCGGCGTGAGACTGGAGGTCCACCTGTTGGTCGTGAATGCGGACTATTTCTTGCTGCAGAGTCTCTATTTCTACATCTCGCCCGTCGCTTTTGGTCTCTAGGTCCGCCACCCTTTCTCCTATGGCGTCAGTGTTGCGTCGGACTTCCCGTATTTCCTCCTGTAGTTCCCTCTTCAACGCGTGGATGTCCTCTTGCAGGCCAGCGAAGAGGGATTCTAGAAAGGTCTTAGTGATAATCTCCTCAATGTCTGCCTTTCCCGAGGACGGAGAGTCCGTGGTCTTCATTTCCGTGCCGGCCCGTTGACTGGACGTGGCGGTGTCTGTACGCGTCCCCATCGTGTTGGGGGTGAATAGATCCTTGATGGTCCTGTCCTTCCGGACTCTCCCCGAGGACATGTCACTCAGGGCCTCCCCGGCCCGGACACCACCAGTGCTGCTTGACAACGTGGGCTCCGACAATGAGGGTGCAAGGAAGCTCGACGGGCCCGTCCGTTATTCAGGGGAGCTCACCTAGGGCCACGCAAGGAACCCGCCTGTCCTCACTCCGGTGTCGAGGAGACGCCTCTCTGTCACTGCCCAAACCCTAGGGCTCCGGCAGCTGGTCCGGGACACTAATCACTGGTGTCCGGCTGCTCCTGTCCGGACACTGGCCTCTATTTGCCCACTGAGCGCCTCCGCATTCTGCTCGCAGTGTTGAAGCCAAGCAGGGCTTCTAGGCCGCCACACAAGGGGCAGTTCTACGCTCGTGAAGGGGACCAGCGTGTTGCCCAAAATGGCGGACGTCAGCTCCAGGCGCCACAGGCCGCATCAGCCCCTCCAGTGCGAATCAGGCGCCTCTGTTTGATTCCCCTGCGGGTCCCACCTCGGCGCTTCTGAAACCCTCCAGGCCTGGTCGACGCGCCGACTATCTCAGCCACCACTCGGGTGCGATCCTTCCCCGCTGCTCCTCACCTCAGTCCTGGGGGTTTCAGGTTCTGTGTTCTATCCGCCGTGCTCCGCGGTCGGGCCCACTGCGCCTGGTCGCTTGCCCGTCTGCCGTCGGAGGTCTCCGCCTCGGCCACCACCACAGCAACCGTGTGTTCGCAGCAGCCCCTGGACAGTGTCGTCCCAGGGGCCTCGCGCTGTTAACGCGCGGGCCGGACCCGCTGCCCTGCTGTTGGCTCCCGCGTAGTCTGTTGCCGCCTGAGGCGCCACCTAGTCGGACTCCCTCGCTGGGGCTCAAGGTCACACCCCGCGGCTCCGCTTTGCTAGGCCCAACCCGGCCTCGCTCACGGCGACACTCCTCCCTCGGCTCCGGGCGTCCCCAGCGTCGCTCGGCTCTCTCCACCGGACGCAGACCTCTCCCGGCAGTAAGCGCTCTCCGATGGGGCCCACTGACGGGGGATTGAAGAGCTGCAATGGTGCTATGAAGACGGCCGGCGGCGGGAGCTCTCGGAGATACGTCCGCTCACACCGCCATCTTGGCCACGTCCCCCTCCTCAATGTATTTAAACATTTACCCCATTTTTTTTAAAACAAATCACTTTGGCACGGACATTTAAAAATCCACAAGCGCTATATGTAATGCAGACAATATGCGTCTCACTGGTCACCATTGATAGCCTAGCCATGCCCATGCGGCTTTTTAGCATGCTTTTCACCTTGCAACAAAGGTGCCCCACATATGTGAAATGGAGGTCAGACTCCAGCCTAAGCAGATCACACGACGTAGTACCGGTGTTTAACTGCACCAGTATGCAAATATCGTCTAAGAAATAATCACGTCACATTGGCCTTCTACCTACACAATGGCTCCAGTCACTCCCGGACTTCCCGTTTGACTCAATCACGTACGAGGGGGTTTTAGTACACATAACCTACCATTTTATAATACTATTAATGGCGGATTCAATCCCCATACGCTGCTCATTCACAAACTGAGCACTGACTAGCCAGTGGAGCATACGTGGTTATTAAGTTTCACCTGGTGCACACTACTAGATTAACTAGTATAATCACAGACAATACTAGACTGTTATCACCCCAGGCACAACCAGTCACCTAATAACTAGACCAGCATGTGCGTGCTTTACCTAAGAGCAGTACTGAGATCTGATCCATCATTCCCTTAGGCAATCGCCAAGGCGACCCAGACCCGTAAATCTTCCCACCGACTGGTGTAGAAGAATCTACGATAAAAGGTATGGTGTGACCCAATCACTGTGGGGACATTAACAGTAAACCTCTTTAAATATGTATGCGCTAAGGTTTCTATCATACATTGATTATAGAAACAGTGAACCAACAGCACCACAAGTGCGTGTCGGCTGACAAGCACCATCAGCAGTAGAGGACCAGATGAATCATACACCTAACACTAAGGTGAGCTCAGTAAGGGTGTCCCCTTTCTTTGTTTTAAGTACTGACCCATAGAAGGCTCTGACCCTATGTTATTTACATTTATAGGCTGTCCAACCCCTTTTTCCAGTCCAGATGAAGACCCACTCTAGATGTACATAAATCAGCGCTTCGCTACTAGGGTCGAAAAGTCAATGTACTTTGCTACACATCCCACTGCACAAAGTCCCAACGAACAAAAGAAATAATTTAATCCCCTGAGACTATTGTGATTTACAGTGGATATTTTGAAAAAGTTTCATTTCTATGTATATATGTTGTATCACCTGTAACACTCAGTCACAAATCACGACCAATAACCCTTGTGTATTCGCAGTATGTGTTTTTTTGTACATTGAACAGCATACCTAATGCTTTATAGATATAAGATCTATGAGAAAGTTGAAAACTAAAGATTTACTTTCTTTTCATTGGGTCAGTGCTTATTTGTTTGTTTAATTCGTATATATCCTTCATGGGATATATAAGTACATCAATCTACTAAGTACTATGTTCAATTGAAATGTTCTTCCCGACAGAACCATTATTGTTTGTTTAAACAGTATTTCGGCAGCGGGAAACTGATAAGAGCAGGAGAAGAAACAAGCATTGGTAATGCAGGAAAATATGCCACAGCCAATAGTAATGGAAAAAAGGTAAGTGGCAAGCCCAGGAAACAATAAGAAGCCAGGAAAGGGAGGAGACGGGAAGGAAGTCCATTTTAAGTTTATATTAAAAACAAAACATTTCACAAGCACAGCGCTTTCCTGTAGAGGCGAAACCTAAAGACTGTAGCATGACTATAAGCGCAGGAGAAAGGAGAAACTGGCCAACAACCTGAAGGCAGCAGTGCAGACTGGAAGAGGATCCCAGTGCCCCATGAGAAGCTGGAGGCCTTGGAGGAGCGGGTGGCAGCTGTTATCCCATATGAGTTGGTGGCAGGACAGTGCTGCCCACAAGGAACAAAAAAACGTACATTGTAAGTTACAATAAAGGGCAATGTGGGAAAAAGGTCATGTTCTGCAGTGCAGGTAGCTATGTCCCAACACTCCATCAGACTGGGTGGGAATCTGTGTCATGTGCCATTAAACATCACATAAATGTAAGTCACACTGCCCAGTTACATTTGGCACAGCTCCATCACTTTTCTCCCTTCATTGTGTGAAGTACAACACCAGTCTAGGTTCATCTCTTTATACTGTTATATGTAGTGGAATGTACAACATGCGTTACCAGAACTACAGGTCCCAGACTACAAAGCAAAAAACACAGACTGGAATAGCACATCATGCCTGGACACATTACCAAGGCCCAAACTGACTGTTTCAATGCAGGCAACCTTGCAGCATGAGGCCACTGTGTCTAACTTGGGCCCATGCCCACAAATATGTACTGTAAAGCAATGGAATGGAATGAGCTTGTCAGAGGAGAAACTGCTCAACTGAGAGAGGGAGCTGGTGTGGGGCATGTGAAGTATCAACACATAGGAACATGCCAAGAGCAACATGTATAGTAAACTGCATGAAATTACATAGCTCACAGATATCTCAGCATACATGATGAGAGCACACAGGTGTAAGCCTCCATGATAGGGAGCTGCAGAACTTCTGTCATGTACTAAATCAGACTCAGCGTGGGGGTGAATGCAACTGATGCACACCAGAGGACCGTGGGCCAGATGAACGGCCATAATTTGCAGTCGCAAGCGGGAAATCGGTCCTTTTCCAACCACAAATTTAGTCTGTCCCATGTACAAACCCTATTTTGCGAGTCTTAAACCTTTTACTGACTCACAAAATAGGGTTTGCAACTTGCTATTAGGAAGGGGTGTGCCAAGGGTGTCCCTTCCTAATAGCAGCTCGCACTGTGATGTAAGATTGTTTCGCCACAGCAATTAAGGTTGCAAAACACTGGCAGTTTACCACCGACTTAAAGTTGGTGGTAAAACACTCGCAAAAGGGAAGGGGTTCAGGAGGCATCCCTTCCCCATGTTAAGTGTGTGTGAAAATATTTTTTAGAGCAGGCCATGGTCCCATTATTATTATTATTATTATTATATTTAAGTTTATAAAGTGCACAGCTACCCGGAGGTTTCCCAGCGCTAAGGACCAGATTAAGGAGGAGAGCAAACTGAAAGAGAAGGAGGCAGATCATTGGTTAAATAACCAAGTTTTAACCTCTCTGCGGAACTTGAGGTAGCAAGATTCAGTACACAGAGATAGGGGAAGAGAGTTCCAGAGGGAGGGAGCCAGACAGGAGAAGGAACGACCACCCATTCTGGCTCTTTTAACTCTGGGAACCTGAAACTCTAGCTGATTGGATGAACGAAGAGTACGGGCTGGGCAGTACTGATGAACCAAAGTACTAAGGTAGGGAGGGGCCCAACCTGCATTGATTCTGTGCATAAAGCAGAGAGCCTTGAATTTCATGCGGCTTTCAATACGGAGCCAATGCAAGTTACGAAGGGAATTAGAAGTGGAGGATTTATTGGGGAGTTTGCAGAGCAGCCGAACCGCCATGTTCTGGACTGTCTGTAGTTTACGGGTCACCTCTTTGCAGGCCCCCAGGAGAAGAATGTTGCCGTAGTCCAGTCTAGAGGTGATTAAGGCCTGGAGTACGGTTTTCTGTGTCTCCTGAGGAAGCATCCAAATGATCTTTCGGAGCCACTTGATGAGGATGATGCAAGTAGAGGAGGTTGGTCGTCAAAAATGATGCCAAGTTTACGTGCTGTTTTTGAAGGAACGGGGAGGGTGCCCATTTGCGTGGGCCAATGTTGGGGCCCCCACAGAGTAGTGTTCTGGCCAAACAAGAGGAGCTCTGTTTTCCCCCCGTTCAACTTTAGTTTGTTTGCGTGCATCCACGTGGCGATGTTATTAAGCCCTACGCAGAGAGAAGAGGGGGTGGAGTGAGATCCCATCGAAAGAGAGTAGATGATCTGGGTATCATCGGCATATGAGTAAATGGTTAGCCCAGCTTGTTCCGCAATCGTAGCCAAGGATCTGACTTACAAGTTAAAAAGTAGGGGGCTCAAAATGGAGCCATGGGGGACACAATACGCTGATTTATAAGTTTGAGAGGCTGAGGAAGGGGAGAATACTTGGAAAGTACATTCTGAGAGAAAACTAACAAGCCAGTTGAGGGCTGAGCCGGTGATGCCAGATGATTTAAGGGCATTAATAAGGATGGGGTGGGAAACCATGTCAAATGCGGCACTTAAATCGAGCAAAATGAGTGCCACGGTTTCCCCCCATCCACTCGGCATCGAATGATTTCTAAGACCCCCAACAGAGTAGATTCTGTGGAAAAGCCGGACCTGAAGCCTGATTGGGATGGATGAAGGATATTTCTTGATTCAACATGTCGGGTGAGTTGTGTATTAATGTGTTTTCCCAGTATTTTTGAGAAAACAGGGAGGAGAGAAATGGGGCGGAAATTAGAAGGGTTTTTGGGGACAGCATTTGCCTTTTTTAGTATGGGCACAATCATTGCATGTTTCCATGTAGAAGGTACCTTGGCTTCTCTGAGGGAGGAGTTAAGTAAATCCAAAATAAGATTAAGGGAGGAAGTGTCCAGGATTTTTAGAATTTGGGGGGGAAGTGGATCTAGTGGGGAGCCAGATTTGATATTACTGATGATATCGTGAAGCGTGGAACTATTAAGGAGATCCCAAGTAAAGATCTGCTGTGCGGGTGAAAAGTTGGTCTCCTCTGAGATTTCAAGTATGGTTAGATTAACATATTCCATTTTGGCAGTTTTACAGAGTAAGTGATAGTTGGTTAAGGCGGTCTTCTAAGTTTGCTTGGAGCATGAATCATAGTGTATGCGCCACTTGCGCTCAAGGTTTTTACACATAGTTTTTTCTTTTTTCAGCGCGTCTGTAAACCAGGGCGCAGGAGGATGGTGTAGATTGTGCTTTTGCTTTCGCTGGGGTAAACATATGTTGGCAGCTTGAGTGAGCCAGCTATGAATAGCAGCCTCCGCTTTAATGCTGGTGACTTCGGTGAGGGGCCTGGTATTCTCAAGACAGGAATTGAGTTTCATGAGGTCCAAATTTTTCCAGTTTCTGGTTGGCCTGAGTTCAGTGGAGGTAGAGGGGATGTTGGACGAACAACCAATAGTAACAGAGAAGGTTACCATATAATGGTCTGACCATAGAATGGGTAGGGACGGTCTGCACGTAATAGTTTCTAAGTTCGAGAAGATGGGATTGAGGAGGTTCCCTGTCTTATGGGTGGGGCCAGAGTTGTGTACGGTGATCTTGAGAGCTGCAAGGTCCTGAAGAAGGTTGGTACTGATAGAGCAAGATGGGTCGTTAAAGTGTAAGTTCAGGTCACCAATAATCGAGAAATTAGTGGAGTTCTGAAGTAGTGGTGCTATGTACTCAGGAAGGGCAGTGGCCCAGGAGCTGGCTGGGCCAGGAGAACGATAAATGAGCATCCCAGAAAGGGTGAAGTTGGGAGAAAACAAGAGTTTAAAATGGCCCGCTTCGCTGTTAGGTATGTCAAGGTCCTCCCATTTGCAGGAGTATAGTCTGTTAAAAATTATAGCTATCCCTCCACCCTCTTTCTCCTCTCTATTTTTTCCTGTGTACGTATAGTTATCATGGAGGGCGGATGCACTGTCCGGACCGGAGTAATCTTTTAGCCAGGTCTCTGTAAGAAATAGGGCAGCTGGTTGTGAGGCAGTGAGAAGATCGAAAATATCTCTCTTGTGTTTGACTAATGACCTGCAGTTAAGGCTAATAAACGTGCACACTTGGGGGGAGTCTATGTATATAGGCCTAGATTGTAATGACGGGAAGTTGCAAGTAGCTGTATTCGTTAGAGAGGGAAGGGAAGAGAGGGAGAGGTTGCAGTTTGGACAGGTAGTGGGGGCCAGATGACAGTTCAGGTGTGTGATGTGTGAGCAGTGCGAAGACCTGAGGCTGAGGAGGACCTCTCTAGAATAAATAAGAGAATGACCAGGAGTGTAGTACCAAGGGGCATGGCCCCTGGTCCTGGCCCGTTGCGGATGGGCGAAGACGGGCTGGACTTTGGCGCGACTTCGGTGCGCCCGCTGCACGCGTCCGCTGCATGTCGGCCAGCACATCGGTATAAGAGAGGAGGCGGCGGTAGAAAGCTAAAAGTTTAACAAACAGCGCAGTGCGAGCACCAAACTCGTGCCCCCTGCAATTAAAAATAAAGAGCTAAGTCAGCGGTAGGAGGTAGCAGCGCAGCAGCACTCGTACCCTCAATCGATAGGTCTGCAACCATCCATCTTCCTGTGTTTAAGAGGGGAGGCGGCGGTAGGAAACTAGACGGCTCCCCTCTTCTGCCGGAAGTGAGTCAAGGCAAAGCAAGAAACTCCCTCCAAAACAACGAGCTTGACTCGGGGTGGACCGGGGAGTGGTAATGAAGTGAAGGTGCTCGTGAAGTTTAAAACGTATACAGCTCAGCGCCTGAGATCATGCCCCCCTGCTCTCTCACAGTAGCAGCGCCAGTGCCAGGAACAGTAGTGCGCTAGGAAAACAAAGTTAAAATAAACCCGCAGTGCGAGCACCTCAATCGTGCCCCCTGCGATGGCAGCTAAAAGTTTAACAAACAGCGGAGTGCGAGCACCAAACTCGTGCCCCCTGCAATTAAAAATAAAACGCTAAGTCAGTGTTAGCAGGTAGCAGCGCAGCAGCACTCGTACCCTCAATCCCATGGCCCACTGACTACTCTTAAAAAAATAAAACTGAAAAGTTTCATTGTTCTTTTTTAAATGCATCCCATTTTCCATTAAGGAAAAAGGGCTGCAGTTAAAAAAAACTGCTTCATTTAAAACGCCGCCACACGCATGGTGGTCTGCTGACCCCAGCAGGCCACTATCCCTGGCAGTGCTAGCCATTCCTAATGGTGTCTAAAATAACACTTGCCTCATGATTAATAATGAGGGAGGCAATTTTAGACTCGACTTGGAAAAACAGTGTCTGAGACATTGCTGTAAATTAGATTTTGCAAGTCGCAAATTGCGAGTCGCAAAGCGACGCAATTTGTGACTCGCAAATTGTAAGAGTTATACATCTGGCCCCATGAGTGTTGAAACAAAAGATGGTATGTGGCCCTGGTGGGCCCCTGGTAGTGCAGTGCATTGTACGCAGTGGATGATCACTGTGAACTGCCACTGAGACCGAATGGTGAGACATTGCTTGCATCTACCACTCCAGTCTCTTCCTAAAACCTACACAATCTGCACTGACATCCAACTGCGAGCACTTGCCCATCGAGATCTTATTTGATTCACTTGCCCAAATGCAGCTCATAAGTTTGCTAGTAAAAATTCAGAACCTTGTTTCAATGGTTCCCTTAATGAGGAACGACGTAAACTAAGAATTGTAGAGGGAACTTGGAGAAACTCCTTGACTATAACAAACCTCAAACAGCTAATAAGAACAAGGAATGTGTATAACAAACATATCCGTAGTGCCAAAACAGATAACTGTGGGTCACAACTTGACAATGCCAAAAACAAACCTAAAAAACTATTCAAAATAATCAAACAACGAACTACTTGGCCAAGCAAGGATCATCACTCAATTATTCACCACCTAGCAGTGAAGAGTTCTCAGCACGCTTCATTGGAAAAACAAAAAAGATTGAACTAAAACTGCAACTTCCCTTAACAGACATGCATCATCAGTCTCTGTCTGCTCCCTGAAAAAAGGATGGGGTTATCAGTCTTCCACACTCTTCAACTTGTACATGGAACCTCTCACTAAAATTCTGAACAATTCAAACATAAACTACCACATGTATGCAGTTGATACTCAACTGTACTTGAGAATTTCTTCTCTGGGTGACATCAAAACTCTTAATAGTGCACTTCGGAAAACCCAACAATGGCTATCTCACAACCACCTTATGTTAAACACACTCAAGATGGAATTAGTCCTAATTGCCCACCAAAATCACTCAGCCCCCATTCAGGATTGGCTCAAACAAGCAATGGCCCTAAATTACATCCCACATTTTGTAATCTCTACTAAGACCCTAGGCAGAACCTTGGACAAATGTCTAAATATGCAAGACCACATCAGTGCAGCAACAAGAGGAGCCAATCACCAACTCTACCGCCTGAAGACATGAAACAATCCAATCACTGGTCACTTTCTGTTTAGACTACGGTATTGTGACCCTGGCTTGGCTACGCAAAGCTTATCTGGCACCTTTAAGGGCTATTTTGCACTCTGCTGCAAGACTCGTCGCGGGATCAAGAAAATGTGACCTGATCACACCAAATAGAGTGCCTAATGCACAACTCACTACATCATAACACTCCCTCTTACTTGACTAAAAACCTTAACATTTGAGGCATGAACTGAGCTCTTAGAAGTTCTAATACTCTACTGCTGAAACCACAAAAGTTCTGAAAGAGAAAAACCTACAACCGCACCTTCTCTAGTATGGCTCCAAGAATATAGAATGATCTCCCTCCCGAAATCAGAACAAACCCCTCGACAGCAGCATTAAAAAAAGAAGTCAAAGGATTACTGTGACAATAAACCAAGTGCCTCCCAAAGTAACTCTCACTCCTTGTGTACAACTCAGTCCTACCTCACTACTAAGCATTTTGTGCATTTTTAACCTTTTAATTGGTGTATCCTTTTCATGGTACCGTCTTAATGTCTATGATTCGGACAGCACTCTGCTACCCTAGCGGGTCTTTTTCACACTTTATAAAACTTTTCAAATAAAAAAATACATTGCATATCAAGGTAGTGAGAAGGAATATGTGTATTGCAAGGTAGTATGAACAAAACACATGCATTGCTGTGTCACACAGTGCCACACCTGTGTTGCAGCTGGGATGGAATGACAGAGAAGAGTCCATTGTGCCACTGCATCCTACATGTGATATGGTCCTGGATGAAGATGTAACACTTGGCAGGAGGGAGTCAGAAGGCAAATTGCCTCACCTTGCTACATATGTCAAAGTCGTAGAATGTGAAACAGGGATCTGTCACAGCATAACATTAACTTGTTTTTCACCACAAAGGGCAGGAGTCAGGAAGGGTTGGAGGCTGAGGTGGATGGGCTCAGTTGTGTGGCAAACCTGGGTAGGTATACGTCACGAATTCCAGCAGCACTACCATGTGGCTACAGCTTAGACCATATCCCTCAAAAACAGCCAGCCAAGTCAATCCATTTGATGTGGTCATCATATTGTTGGTGTTGTAGGCATATGAGAATCAATGTATTATCTGACATCCATCAGTGTGTCGCAGTAAGTTGAGTCTCTGGAGGAGGCATGTACACTTTTCAAGTCATACGATGTGTGATTCTCTGCAGAAAACCAACTCTGGCAATGATGACACGAGGTGAGCATCAGTGTGAGCAATCTACCTAGTTTGACTGGGCCCACCCCCTCAGAATTGGTACACAATGCCCAAAACACAATCAGTATAGGCGTCATAAAAAGAAAGCAAATCACCAAGGAAGATGTGGACTTTACCTCATATCAAACGTGCAGGAATGGCAAACCCAGCTACCAGTGTAACTGTGTTTTAATATGTGTCATGACACGACAAGCCAACCATGTCACACAGTGGTTGTAAGAACAAGCAGAGATATTGCCATCTGAAAGGCAAACACAGGGCAACTTGGCCTCAAATCTATGAAGAAAATATGTCCTAAGCATTAATGTTGACTTGAAAGTGAATTAATAGGTATGAATATTAACCAGATTACTCATGTCACCATCTAACATAAATCTCCATCACCATTAATCTATGTCATTGCAGAGGATGTCCAAACACCACCTGACCAGCTGCCTGTCCTGGATGAGGATCCTGCTGAGGATGACAGCCTGCCAACCCTCGACCAAGACACCCTGTGGCAAATCCTGGACTCCATCCAAACATCATCTCCAGTCATACGAAGGGCCAAGAGCGTCACACGGTCTCCAGAGGGACTGCCTAACACACAACAAACACCACCAGTTATCCCACCCCCAGCCCTAGACTCTGAGGACCCAAAGATAAATTCCAATGTCATGTGGTAGGAGTCCAGCGAGAGCAGTTAGATTAGGTGCTGGTGGGGATGGAGACAGTGACAGGAACCCTAGACATTCCTGGTGTCATAAGGCAGAAACACAAGCAACTGCCCTGCTGAAGTGGCACCAGCAAGGTTGCCAACCAGCTTGGCATGATCCACAGCATCCTGGAGTCCATGTAGCGGAAACAGGACTTCTATATAGCAACAATGGGTACCTTACACTGAAACATTGTTTCTGTGCTGGCAGTCCAGCAGGCCCTTATTAGTGATGTGCTGCCTTACTTGTTGGTACAAAAGAAATGCTTCTGAGGACAGGGGATCCACATCTTCAGCCCCTGATGTGTGATCGCCCCTGTTGGCTCTGGCATCGACAACACCCGCCTCACAGGAGGCACCACACACGTCAGAAGATGAAGGTGTGGAGTCACCTCTTTCCAGCAAAAAACTGTCCAGTAGCATTTCTCTGTGCCACATGGTGAGTTTCTCTTTTGACCTGTGTTCATGGTAATGCCAGTATACTTCTCAACTGGTACTGTCCTCTATTTGCTTTCCCACCTGTTGACCTCACCCATTTGTGATCTGTCAATGTGGCCTATTTTTGCTAATAGCAAGTTGGTCCTTCTCTCTGGAACACTACTCTAATCCACATGTCCCATGACATGTATCCCTAATGGACATCCAATGGCTCCCAAACTATGTTTGGGTTGTTGCCGCAAAGACTACCACTTTCTCCTTGATGCAAGTGTCAATAAAGTCATTTACCGGAACCAGTGTGTTGTATGCCCGTTCATGATTGTACGAAGTAAACCATGGTGGATGTGCTGACCCTAAAGACACTACCTACTATCTAAAGGGAATTGTCTTTCAATCAATCAATCAATAGTATTTGTAATGCACTTCTCATCACCCCAGGGGTATCCCGGCGCTGTGCTGCCGCTCTCAGTCAAAGAGCCAGGTCTTGGGTCCCTTCCTGAAGAGGTTCAGAGAAGGTGATGTACATAGGTGTAGAGGGAGGATGTTCCAGGTTTTGACAGCGAGGTGATAAAAGGAGCTTCCTCCAGTGCGGCTGAGTTAGATGTGTGGTGTCTGTGTGGGGGCAAGGTGCATTGAGTGCAGATTTCTAGGGGGTTGTTGGAAGGTCAGCCGGTGGTTCATGTAGTGCAGTGGGGTCCAATTTGGAGAAAGAAATGGATAAATTTACTAGGGCGATGTTGAATAAGCAGTTTAACAGTTTATGGTTATGTGGTTTTAATGCCTAGCTATGTGCCTATTCAATGGTGAATGTTTGTAGAAAAGAAGATAAGGAGGGTGATCAATTGTTCCACTTCATACACCATGAATATCAAAATATCCTAAACAGGTTTTTAATCACTAGGAATCTAGAAGTCTGCAACAAGGTAGTCTCTGAATTAGGAGGCTTTAAAAAACTATTCTGTGGGGGATATGATTCAACAATTGACTTCATAGTAGCCTCTGCTACCTGTTGTCGAAATATTTTCCACACTGACACTAATATCTCCAACTTCAGTGACCATGGGGTATTATCTGTATTGCAGTGTGGGGTCGATGTTAAGCATTCACAAACAGAAAAGTATCACAACTAATTTTAGCAAGGCACAATGGCTTCCAGATTAAATTGGATAACACTGACATGGATAGAACAGTCCAACAGGTTGTGTCTAGTAAGTTCACCTGGGATCTTAACTGCCTAGCTCTTGATGTCTCTCCAGATATCCTAATCCCAATATTCTTAGCACTACTTGAGGGAATTAAATTGTCCTTTTCCCGGCCTAAAACCAGCAAGGAGAAATCAGAAACACTATAATTAGATGAGGCCTTTAAAAGCCTTACTTAGGGCACTCAAAGAGTCTCCTAGGGATCAGGCCCTGATTAAGAGATTATGTAAAACCTAAAGGACAGTCCAAAGAAATAGGGAAACAGAGCTGAAAGAAGACACCACAGAAAAGCTGTCAAAGACTGCATCCTACAAACATTGCAAAGAATTCTGGGAGGCAATAATTTCCCCTGTATTCAAGAACAATACAGAAAAAACTCTGGCTATTCATGTGGGTCAAGACGCCTGGCTGGCGCATTCTGAGAAGATATTTGGGGCTGAAGCTGCACTGAAGTATGAACCATCTGGCCCCTCCGAACCCTCAGCGGACCATTCATCATTCAATCTGGATGAAGTAAGAACTGTTTTGGGCAAAAGTTGCTGTGCCAATGCCCCTGGTCCAGATGGTATACCAATAGATTTCTTTCTTGAATACCCAGACCTCTGGGCCCCATCATTAACCATCGTATTTAACATGATATTCAAGATAGGTCCACTATTGTCTTGGAAAACACACATTATAGTGCCATTATACAAAAAGGGGGATAAATCCAAACCTCAGAATTACTGTCTTATCTCCCTTTTAGATAGCACTGCGAAATTGATGGGACGTATCCTGTTAAATAGGCTAAAAGATTTGGCGAGGGGCAAAAACATCTTGATCTCAGCCCAGTATGGATTTCAGAAGGGTCGAGGCACGATAGATCAGTGTCTGAATCTGAGCCTGATTATCACTAGGTATACCGCTGCAAAGGGCTGCCAGACTTACCTGGCCTTTATGGACCTGTCGGCCGCGTTTGACTGCGTAAGTCATATTAAACTCAGGAAAATATTGGTAGAGATGAAATGAAATTTGATTTGTAGAGCGCATGGCTGCCCGAAAGCATCCCAGCGCTTGCTTAGGGAACCCGTCCTGGTATTCCCCTGCAAGATAACCCATTACTGGGCATCCCCAAGGTGAAAGCCAGACATCCCGCTGAGAGGGGCCGTTGTGAAGATTAAGCAAGCTATTGCCCAGAGTTACAGAGTGGGACTCCATGATTGGAATAGGCACCGAGGCGAGAATTGTCAGGTCCGGGGAAATTGAGGCCAAGACCCGCCGAGGCTGGGAATTGAGCCCTTGTCCGGGCCAGACCTCTGCATCAGGGTCTGCCACTCCAACCACTCGAGCCACACTTCTCCACAAGAGATGGGTATAAATCCTCTACTAATAAACGTTATTCTTCAGATGCACTCTCAGGTAATGGTGTATGTGCAATATGGAAGGAACAGGGAACGTACAATACCTTTTAAAATCAGGAGGGACATTAGACAGGGCTGCATCCTTGCTGCATTATTATTTTTGCTTTACACAAATAGGGTGGAGGCCACCCGGACTGCCGCCACACTAGATGTCCCCTCTTTCCCTCTGGCCACATTCCCGATCCTGGCATACCTAGATGATGCTGTCCTAATAACCAGGACAAGTGTAGCTTTACAACGCCTTATATAGGCCTATGTGAGTTTCATGTCATGGCTGGACCTCAGATTAAATTAGTCCAAATCCTTTGTTCTAGTCACAGGATTATCCTCCTCTAAAAGGCTTGCGTCCTTCCATATTGGAAGTCGAAAAGTGGATGTAGTGGAATCTTTCCCCTACTTAGGGATATTATTTGACAATAAACAATCCTGGTCACATAAGGTGGATAATAGGGCATTAATAATGGAGCGAACAATGGTTGCGGTTTCTAGTTTCATCAAGAAATTGGGCTCAAAACCCATTACAACTATAAAAAAGATCTATAGTGCTAAAACAATTTCGGCCACAACATAGGGGGCACGGCTGTGGGGAACAGCATCAATAGATTCTCTTGAAAAGTTAGAGGGTAGCTTTTTAAGAGGGTAGTTTCTCTCTGTGGCTCTTTTTCCAACTATGTCTGCCACTTAGAATTAGACTTATCCTATGTGACTGACATTATTAGACTTACCCCTTTTACGTGATGGCATTCAATATGGAAAAGAAAAACAGTAGACCTAACTCAGACTATATTAAAAAAAAACTGTCTGTCATTGGATAACGTACAGAAAATTGTCTGGCTGCAGTGTGTTAAATCTATGCTGTTATGCTTAGGTGTGCCTGAACTATTTACAAACCTGAGTTCCTGTTCTAATTTTCCAAAAAACAGACTGAAAGCATTATTTCCAACAAAAGCAGCTTACGAGAGAAAGGAAAGATATCATGTGAAACTCGTTGCAATGTTGCATCAATTGACTCCCCCCCCCCCAATCGAGGGTGAGTACTCATACTTAGAAAAAGTTCGAAACTTGCAGCATAGATTTATTCTTTTGAGGTTTCACATACATTTAATCCCTTTGACGCTGGGCTTCC
Organism: Lissotriton vulgaris; assembly: GCF_964263255.1. Taxonomy (NCBI): domain Eukaryota; kingdom Metazoa; phylum Chordata; class Amphibia; order Caudata; family Salamandridae; genus Lissotriton; species Lissotriton vulgaris. Next base: position 595,129,404 of record NC_141689.1, on the reverse strand, counting down.
CTGCTAAAAAGTACTCCTTCTAATGATCTTACTCTCTGCCCTTGTGATAATTCCTCTGAACAATCTGACCATCATGTCTTCTTCTTCTGTCACATTTATAAAGAACAAAGATCTAGATATATTTTACCACTTTTAAAACTACATAAATTTGCACAATGTTGCATTGACTGTCTTTCTTGAAAAAGAGTAATGATCCTTTTGTTTGTTTTTCTGTTGCCTCATTCTTCTGGGCTTGTAACTGAAGGAGATCATTTTTAGAATCAAGAGCAGCCTACATTTTAATAACTGATTAACTGAGCATCAACATCATATAGGAAATTATGTAATTGGTGTATATATAGGAAATTATGTAATTGATGTAAGTATGAATTTCTGTCTCTTTTTATCATTTTTATGACTGTGTTAGTAGTTTCGAATCTAATTAATATCTAACCATATATCAATTGTGATTTTTATAGGCAATCGTGAGAGCTGAATTTGCACTATGTTCAATTTATTGAGTAACAATACCAATGACATAAATTTTGCATACTGGGGAACTGCTAAATTTGAAGTGCTACTGACTAGGATTTGAAATAGATACTTCTTATAGGGGGCGTGGCTTGAATGGCAAGGGGAGCAGCAGCCTAAATCCGGAGCTCCGTCTGACCCCGGGATTAGAGCCAAACTAACAGCGAGAACCAACGTCGTTTCAAACAAAAAACAGCGCGGCGGACCTCCGAACAGAGCAGGATTAACACGAAGTGTGGCAGGAGGCACAGAGAAGAGCCAACATCGCAATTTCACTCATTGCCCGCATAAGCCCACACAAGAACAAGCACAAAATGGTGTGAGAGAACAGAAACACCTAAAAGCTGTGTGTGAAGAATGACGAACAACGAACAACCACGACCTCTCAAGGCCCCAAAGGTCAGTGCGCACAGCTAGATCAGCAGATGGTTCGCTATTGAGCGGTACTCCCCCTCCTCAAAAAAGCGAAAATAGCAAAGAAAGCAAATAAAGCAAACATCTACGAAGAGAGCAATTCGAAAGCGAAACCTACTAAGCGCGCATCCATTTTGGGGAGCAGCTCTCATGAAAACGAAACTCACAAGGGGCGCAGGAGTTCGAGGTGGAGCACATCAGATAGCAGCGCCATCTTAGAAGGGGCACAGGAGGAAAGAGGCGAAAATCTAGCAGACAATCGGTCGGTTGGCAAAAAGAAACAAAACACAAGCAGCAATATCGGCACAATAACACTAAAAGCTAGAAGCCTAAAGCGAAACTACCAAGCTACAAAAGGCGACCAACTGAAGAGGCGTACAGTAAGAAAAATGCTGCTGAGGGAACGCAGGCTTCGGGCAGAAATTCTGGCGGTGGGCAAAGAACAACAAAACGCGAGCGGCAATATTGGCACAAGAATGCTAAAAACCTAAAAACCAAAAGTGAAACTACAAAAACACAAAGGGCGGCCATCTGGAGAGGCGAGAAGTAGGAAAGAGGTGCTCAAAACACGAGCGGCAATTATGGAATAACAACGCTAAAAGCCAGGAGCCAAATGCGAAACTACAAAGCTACATAGAGCGACCATCTTGAGAGACGAACAGTTGAAAAGAGGCGGAGTATCGATCGCTGACTTCTGGCAGGAAAACTGTCGGTGAGCAAAGAGAAACACAACACGAGATGCAATATTGGCACAATAACGCTAAATAGCAAAGGGCTTAAAGTGAAACTACAAAGCTACAAAGGGCGGCCATCTTGAGAGGCGAAAAGCAGACAAGAGGTGGCTTAACGAACGCAGAGCTCAGGCAAAAATCTGTCGGTGGGCAAAGAGGAACAAAAGTGAAATTACGACGCTACAAATTGCGGCCATCTTAAGAGGTGAACAGTGGGAAAGAGGTGGCTAAACGAGCGGCAATATCGGCACAATAATGCTAAAATGCTATGAGCCGAAAGAGTACCTGCAGAAAGCATAACATAAACAACCGCATCCACAACCAAAGAACAAGCACAAGCAACCGTCACAACAAAAGAGCCTAGACACACCACAGGCCCTCAAAAGACTAAAAAGGAACAAAGTCCGCCATGAACACGTAAATATGGCCAGCAGCGATGGTAAAATGTCACAACAACAAAAGAAAAACAGACCCGAGAGCAATATGAACTCCCCAATTAAACAGAAATCAGACATCGTCAGCACGCTTTAAAGTATCCTCTAAAAACTGGCGGACGTCCATGATCTAGCCAAATCAACCAAAAAAACAACGGACAAGATAGAACTGGAGCTAGTAGCAATCAGAGCGGACATCCACGCAACAAACAACAGAGTGGAAGCAGTAGAGCAAAGGGTCAGTGACATTGAAGCTAGGTCACTACTCACAGGTAAAGCCATAGGAAATATCACCAAAGCGACCTCAGAACTCCGGAGACACGCAGCAGAAGTCGAAGATCGCAACAGGAAAGGCAACATAAGGATCTTGGGAGTTCCGGAAGGAGAGGAAGACAAAGCGGGTTCATGTGTGTCTCTTATACAAAACCTCATCCCAAAGCTAACCAACCTGAGGTTCGAAGGACCATTCGAGCCGGACAAGGCATACAGAGTGCCAGCATTCAAACAACTGGGCAGAACAAACCCTAGACCGATAATATTCAGGGCACTACGTTCATACCAAACTGACGCCATATTCGGGGTAGCGAGGAAGAATCCTAACCTGGTATGGAATAGCCACAAAATCATCCTAACGCAGGATTACTCAAAGCCGACAGTTGACATCAGAAAGGGGTTCCTAGCGCAGAGAGACAGGCTAAGAAAAAAAAACATTGCCTTCTCATTCACGGGCCCTGCAAAATTCAGAATACACAATAGAGGAATCGCAATGACATTCGAAGACCCAGCTGAACTCTCACGATATTTACAAGGACCTCCAACGCAGGAAATGGAGGATTCAACACCGACGGGCAAAAGAAGCGCCTCACCAAGCACTGTAACAGATAGCGGCTAAACACCAGACAATCTATACAGTAGAGCGAACAAACAAACAGACACACAAGCAGACCCACAAGAGAAAAACCTAAGGCCTTCCCAAACATGGCACATCGTGATGAAAGGAGTTAACAAAATGATCAGAAACTACATCTCTACCTCGCAATGAAGAAAAAGCGCAACTACCTCAAGGAAGAACATGAACAGTACAACATATATACCTCAAAATTCCCCCTCGCAAGGGAGGAAAATATGCAACTACATCAAAGAAAGACTATACAAGGATGAACATGAACATTAAAACAAATCTACCTCAGAGACCCACATGTTGTATCTATATATTCTTTATAATCCTTTATACTGCTTATTAGCGAGATCGAGAAAGACAAGCGGCTCGATTTCCCGGGGTCAGGGCGGGAAGGGGAGGATCTTGCTGTCGCATGCCCACAGCACGAAGAAGCAATGGAGAAGGAGAGGGAGGAAGGGGAGGGGGGGAGAGGTGAAGCGGGTAGAAGAATAGTTCATCAAGTAAGTCTTGTATGTCATGTTCATTGTGTTCGTCTTGTTCATTTCTTTGTCAGCGAAGTAACCAACACTCGGTATAGATCGTCACCTACAGCCAAATCGTACTTAGCCCACCGCATTTCCAACAATGACACAGTCAGGTAGAAAATCACTACTAACAGACCTCAAGATCATCTCACTCAACATCAAGGGCCTCAATCACCCAGTTAAGAGGAAGAAAACATTAGACTACCTAACCAAAACAAAGGGAGACATTATCTTTCTACAAGAAACAAAACAATCCATGGAGGAAGCAGACAAACTCAGAGCCAGGTGGATAGGCCAAGTGGGGTGCTCACCGGCTGTGGGGAAAAAAAGAGGAGTCATTACCCTGATCAGTAGCAAAGCTAACATAACCATTGAGAACACCAAGCAAGACAAGGAAGGTAGACTACTGATCACGCAGCTGAAAAGAGGAGAGGAGACAATACTAGTAGCAAACATCTATGCACACAATACAGAGGACACTCCCCATCTGAAAACACTCGTACACACCGCACTCATGATTTGCGGTCTGCTGACACCAAAATCGTCTATATCCGACGACCTTTATTGAACGGGTTCAGAACCTACGAACCTCAGACCCTCGAACTACGGAACTACAGAATGCAAAAATTACAAATGAAAGGGACTATCTGTTTTCACAAATTCCATGGGAAATTTAGAGTCATGTTCGAGGTTACTGACAACATCTATAACTATGTAAGTTGAGGGATTTAGATGTGGTACTATGACCTAACTAAACAGACCTGCATTGCTGATTACATAAGAATACTCAGTCTCTGTATTATGAAGTTTATTGTTCTAAATACACTGCTGTTAGATTTGTCGGAATCATATAACAATGCAAGCATGAGGCAGTGACTCTATTGGTTTGGGGGTTCATATTGAGTTTGCTGTTGATGACTATCCCTAGGTACTTGTTGTGGGTGGTGGGGTGTGGGTATCAGTCCTAACTCTGTTGGGCACCAGGTGGACTCCTGGGGTGAGGTGCTGTTCCAGAAGATCGTGATTTTGGGGTGAGGTGCTGTTCCAGAAGATCGTGATTTTGGTCTTGTTAGTTTTCAGTTTCAGACAGTTTGTCTTCATCTTGTAGGCGATTTCAGGCATGCAGTTCTTGAATGTGATCTGGGTATTGTGTGTCCTGTCCAAGTGGGAGTGAATGAGCTGAGTGTCATTGGCATGGGGAAGGACTTATGTCATGAGAGCAGAGGATTATGGCTAGAGGGCCTATGACAGAACTCTGTAGATGAGGTTGTGATGTCTAAGGAGTACAGTGATAGGCTAAATGACTGGTCCCTTCCATTCAGGAAGGGGCAGACCAATCGGAGTGCATGTCCTTGGATTCTGATGTCGTGCAGGCATAGAATGAGGATGAGGCGGGAGAATGTGTCAAACTTTGCAAAGAGGTCCCGAAGGATGAGGGCTGCCATGTCTCTTCCATCCAAAGGGATGCAGACGGCATCCATGACAGCAATGTGGGTAGTTTCAGTGCATTGCTGTGGTTGGGCCTGGAATCAGACTGAGTGGTGTTGAAGAGCTGGTGGTTATTGAGGTGGGCATTTATTGATGTTTTTCTCTAAGACCTTGGTTGTAAAGGGTGGCTGGGAGGTTTATATGGAGTTAGCGAGCATTGAAAGGTCTGCGGAGGGTTTCTTCAGCAATGGGAGGACAGTTGTCTGTTTCCAAGTATCTGAGAATATTACAGAGCAGGTGGAGGCATTCAGAATGGGTTTGAGCATGGAGCTGATGGATTGCAGTAGGTGTGGAGGAGCAGGGGTCCAACGGGCCATTCAGTGGATGGATTTTATGGGGGCAGCAGTTTCTTCTGGGTTGATGACAGGCCATGTGGTTAGCACTGGTTCTTTGAATAAGATCGGGAGGTGTTTGACGACATCTGTCTGGCCGGTTGCAGGTTGAAGTTGCTGTTTATGGCGATTTTGTTGATGAAAAGTTGAGAGATATTGATGCACAAGCCCTACGATGGGGTGATCAAGTTAGAGGTAGCTGCTGGTGAAGTGAAATGTTTCACAATAGCAAGGATTTCATTGCTTCTGTTGGTGCTGGCATTGAGTCGGTCCACCAGAGTGGCATGTTTAGTGGTCCAGATCATTTGGTGGTAGCCTCTCAGGATGGATTTAAAAGTGGTCCTGTTTTCAATGCCCTGGATAATTCCCCATATGTGTTCTAGTGGTTTGCACTGACATTTCATCAGTCTGAGTTCCTCTGTGTAGCAGCTGGCCTGCGGCCTTGATCTTGCTCTATTGCTGTGTTTGAGGGGGGCCTGGGAGTCTGTGTGGGAAATGTTTTAATTGTTGAAATTCTTGATAGGTTTGTGGAGGATGTTGCTGTTTTTGGGTCAGTGGGTCTTGAGGGTGGTGTTTCAGTCCTTGTCAGTGATGTAGTGTTGAGTGTTGCGCAGTAGGATCTTTGGGGTCCTAGGCGAGCTCATTACAAAGTTACGTAATAAGTTGGGAAGTATTTGGGTGTGTCTGAGTGTGCTCAATGAAGTCTATGATGCAGTGCGTTCAGTAAACGGTTGCATACCAAAGAATAAAGATGTGTATTAAAGTGCTCCGTGTGTGGCATAGTCATTTTGCATGCTCCCGCCCTGGGGTGGATGATACAAGTGATGCTGATCAAGTTTCCACAGGCTGATATGGCAGTGGTGTGTATGCATTGGACGGGGCGGGCAAAGCTGAACTTGATGAGGGCATGGTTGGTCCAGGAAGGTGGTCAATATAGGGTTCAGGAGGTGTCCAGTGACCCTGATAGTTCTCTTTACTCATTGGGTGAGGCCAGGCTTACAAGGTCTTCGATTAGTGCTTTGTCTCTGGCATGGAGTGTAAAACTCCAATAGAAATTCAGTAGCAGTGAACATGCAATGATTAGTGGATCATATTAGTTAAGTCCTCATAGGGCTTTTATTGCCCCTGTTTCATGCCAAAACTGAATCAGCATGAGAATGAGACAGACACATTACAAAAGGATGCCCCATGAAATGAAGGTATGAATGCGTGAGTGCATTTGTGTGTGAGCAGCAGCAAAAAGAGTGGAGAATACTCTCCTGATACCAACATAGTTGTAGCTATCCATGCATCAAGGTACTCAGAATCAGACCGCCGTTTTATTCCATTAGACATCTTCCCGGTGAACTGGAGTGCTTGGAGACCAGTTCTGAAAACCAAGGCCCGTCTCGGTGCCCCTGTTGTTGTGTTGTCTGCCTGACCCTGTCTGCGTACAGGGCAGGCGAAAATAGATAGGGAGGGACAAAGCGGTACAGGAAGTTAGTTCGGGGGAGCAGTACAGAAATAAAGACGTGTCAACCCCTTCTCCGGCCACGAGTGTCAGTGGGGGGACCGGAACAGAACACTGGCGACGAAGGTGGGATTTACTGATCCACCGCTTTGCCCCTCACTACAATTGCAGCATGTGTCTGCCGACGCTCGAAATCGGCCTGAGAAGCGCGAAAAGGCGTGAAAAAGACACGATCGCGCTGAAACGGCAAGCCACAGGGGTACCAGCAGCAACGGTCAGCAGCGTGTAAAAGGGTGAGTCTGAACAGTGACTATCCTTGCTAAAATAACTGCCCGTAGTGAAAACAGTCTGTGGTCAAAAGAAGACTTGTGTCCCCATCGGTGGCCATTTTGAAGTCAGGCGCTGGGGATAGGGTTACATTGGCTCCTGCTACGGTGGCCATCTTGAGGTCAGGCAAGTGCAAAGGACCTCACAGAACCCTGGAAATTCATAGAAATAAGGCGTTACAAGGCCAAGTGAACCCGCATATGCACTCAAGATTCCTGGTGAACCTGATACTTCGCGCCCAGAAGCCACAGGGTGCGCCCCGCAAGTCCCGCAACCACACCCGATGATGATGGGAGTGTCATACCTACGCCTGCCAGAGCCCCTGGAACTAACGTCTTGAAACAGCATGGGGCCGAAATGGAAGAGCTGGGCAGAAGATTTTGAGGACTTTATGACAGGGTCTCAGGTGCAAGACTCCAAGCAGAAGCTCATAGTATTACGAAACCTGATAGGAAAGGACATTGCGCAAATTATCAAAGAACTACCCGCCGCCTCTGCCATTTCATATAAGGAGGTGAAAGGAACCCTGGATCGGAAGTTCCTACACAAACGAAACCTAGACTATGAGCGTTACACGTTCAACCTTGCTTCCCAAGAAAAGGACGAACCAATGTGCGACTTCATCGCTCGCATTCGGCACCTAGCACGATATTGCGAGTTCGATGCGTTCAACACCGAAGACGCCCTACGACTGCGTATTATTGAGGGATGCCAATCGGAATCACTGCGCCGCAGACTGCTGAAGAAACATTACACACTCGAAGAGATCGAAGAACTCACGCGTATCAACGATCAGGCTGAAGACCACGCCAAGAGAATGGAAGCTAGCAAGTCAGAGAAGAAAGAGCAAGCCTTTCGGATGCAATCACACCTGGACTCGAAACGCTATTCAGACCGCTGCAAGTCGGAGAGACTGACGCAGAAGACCCGAGCAACCTCATCACGCCATGGAGCCCGAAGGTATCACACAAATAGGCCCGCCTCAAAATGCTACAGATGCGGTCAAGACTACACACACTCGGGACAATGTCCTGCCTTAGGACAACGATGCCATCGATGTGGTAGAGAAAATCACTTCGAAGCAACCTGCCAAATGCGCCGGTCGGAAACAAGGACTGCCAAGTCGAGTTCAGAAAGCTGCCACCACGCCAGAGCAGTAAGAGGGAGGGAAAGTTGCTCCTGTAGCTCGTCGAGGTCAAGCACTCAATCAACTATTTCACGTAAATCTCGGAGGTCAACGTCTCGGGAATCGTCCTCTCCCACGCCAGTGTCACAAGACAGTGACGAATACGTCTGCATGGTGTCGGATCCCGACAGACTAAAGAAATATCCATGACTGAACATTCAAATAGGAAGTCACCCGGCCAAATTTGTCTTAAACTCAAGACCATCTTTAAATTACATCTGTGCCATGGAATATAACAGCATGAAGCCCTAGCCAAAATTAGAACCAGCTGCTGTTCAAGTCTACACGTGGATGTCCAGGAAACCTCTACCCTGCCTAGGACAGTTCCGCACGACTCTAACTTATAAAAACCGACAGATCCAAGCACATATCCATGTGATTGAAAGTCCCGATGCAGCAGATTGCCTCCTCAGCTTGCCGACAGCGGAGCGCCTCAAACTTGTTGAACTCTTGTACACCGTTGATGATTCCACAGATATTGTCAACAAATTCTCAAACCTATTCAAGGGCCTCGGGAAACTCAACCAATTCAAAGTCAAACTACACATTAATGAGCTGGTGTCCCCGCTAGCGCAACACCATAGAAAGGTACCATTCCATCTACAACAGGCTGTGGATGAAGAACTCCAAGACCTACTGCGGACGGACATCATTGAAAGATCCACAGGACCCACTCCATGGGTGTCTCCGGTGGTAGTCATACCTAAGAAAGGTCACGATAACAAAGTACGCCTCTGCGTTGACATGCGCGCCCCTAACACAGCCATCGAGAGGGAGAGACACCCTGGACCTCATATCAGTGATTTGATTGCTTGTTTCAATGGAGCAACCATGTTCTCAAAGCTGGACCTCTACAAGGGATACCAGCAATTGGAACTACAAGAAAAATTATATTATATCACCACTTTCACCACCCATCTAGGTCTATAGGGATTAAGGCTGGGCGCAAAATCCCTTTCGCGGGCGAATTTGCGGATTTTTCGCGATCCGCGAATCTCGCGAAATCGCGGTAAAATCCGCGAATCAGCGGGGACGACTTTTCAGCCAAGCAAGGGTTGCAGCAGCAGGTGCAAAAGTTGAACCTAATTTCTTTGTAACCTTTTACAAAAGGGTCACAAACAAATTAACTTCAACTTGGACACCTGCTGCTAATTGCTTCCTGGCGCATCGTTGCCTACTTGCAACTATTCTCTGACCCTGCTCTGACCCTTGAAGCAGGGTCAGAGAATAGTTACAAGTAGGCAATGAAGCACCTGTCCAAGGAATTAAACCTCATCAGGAAGCACTTACAGATATAAAAAACAGGAAGAAGGGAGAGGATGGCAAATACACCCATTTTGAGTTGTCAGGAGGGGTTAAACTAAAAGAGACCTTTACAGCACACTTTTCTTATGCATTTTGCTAAAAATAAAAAGCTGTATGTTCTGTAGGGGCAACTCAGGAATCTGGCCCTTCAGAGATCCGGCCTCTCTTTCTTTCTCTCGTTCTCTCTCTCCCTCTATCTTTCCCTCTCTTTCTCTCTCTTTCTATCTATCTATCTATCTATCTATCTATCTATCTATCTATCTATCTACCTCTCTCTCCCTCTCCCATAAACGACTGCATGGGTAACTTCGCTATGCAAGCAGATCGCGAAGACGCAAAAAGCCCCGCGAACACGCCAAAAACCCCGCGAACACGCAAAAAACACCGCAAACACGCAAAATTCGCCCATGCTTAATTCCGATATAAACGCCTCAACTTCGAAATATCCTCTGCAGCAGAGATCTTTCAAGAGGCCATTCGGAGGGTCATTCAGGGCATCCCAAATGCTTTTAACTACAGCGATGACATCCTAGTGTTTGGGGAGAACCAAGTGGAGCACGACAAAGCCTTGGACCGAGTGTGCCATGCCCAACTTAATGCTAACTTCACGCTCAATCCAAACAAATGTGAATTTCACAAGTCCACGCTCAAATTGTACGGACACATTTTCTCCAAAGATGGCATGAAACCAGAACCCGAAAAAGTGTCTGCCCTCGCAGACACCCCACAACCACAGGACGTCAGCGACCTCCGCTACTTCTTGGGAATGGAAAGCTACGGTGCCCGCTACATTAAAGACTATGCCACCATCAGCTACCCACTCCGGGAACTCACCCACCAAGGCCAACACTTTCTGTGGTCATCAGCATGCGAATACGCATTCAATACAATCAAGGACGCTGTGAGCACCGCCATCAATCTTGCCTATTTTGACACCAAACAAAAAAACAAAATTAAGGTGGACGCCAGTCCGGTGGGGCTGGGTGCCATCCTAGCTCAGTACAACAGTGACGCAGATCAACGTCATGTGGTCGCTTACGCCAGCCGTAGTCTTACGGATACAGAGAAGGCGTACTCTCAGCCAGAGAAAGAAAGTCTTGCGGTTGTCTGGGCCTGTGGACATTTTCACCTGTTTGTGTACGGAAAGGACTTCACACTCATCATGGACCACAAGCGCTCATCACCATCTTTGGCAACCCACGAGCAAAGATGCCTCCACGGATAGAGAGATGGGGCCTCCGATTACAAGACTATATTTACACCTTCATTCGTAAGCCAGGGAAAGCCGAAAATCCAGCAGACTACATGTCCAGGCATTCGCAATCCCACACGCGAGAACAGGGCTCGGTGGCGGAGGAATACATTAATTTTGTCATCGACAGTGCACGCCCTCCAGCGGTGCCCCTAGAAGCCATTCAAGCAGCCTCGGCCCAAGATCCTACTGTTCAGGCCATCATAGGTCACATACGCACCAACTCCTGGAAACACCTTGACACCAGCCATCATGATGCGTCTGCGGATGCTCAAGAACTGTTGGCATTCAAGCATGTTCAGGCTGAATTATCAATTAGCATGGATGGTCTACTGTTAAGAGGAGGGAGGATAGTCATTCCTCAACAGCTTCGCCAAGAGATCATCAACCTCGCTCATGAAGGACACAGAGGAGTTGTAGCCACCAAGAAAGAGCTCTGAGAACGTCTATGGTTCCCGTCCATCGATCACATGGTGGAAGACACACTCAAAAACTGTGCCTCATGTCAGCTCGTTGGTCGAGAGGAACCACCGGCCCCTTTGCAGATATCCGAACTACCCGACGGGGTATTGATTTCTTCGGGCCATTAAAATCAGGCACGTACATCCTCGTCATCATGGACGAATACTCCCGCTTCCGTATAGCGCAGCAAGTGTCCTCCACGAAAACGTTGGTTGTAATCCCCATCATTGATGAGGCATTTGCAGCATGGGGAATACCGGTAGGAGTAAAGACAGACAACGGACCACCGTTCAACAGCCATGAGTTTACTGAATTTGTGAAACACCTCAACTTTAACCATCGGAGAATCACTACCCTATGGCCCCAAGCTAACGGCATGGTTGAGCGATTCATAGGCACTCTTAAGACGACAGTTCAGCAAGCGGAACTTGCTCACCGTGACATTCAGTAAGCACTAAACGAAGTGCTGCTGGCGTACAGGACCACACCACACAGCACCACGAATCAATGTCCTGCCACCCTAATGCTAGGGCGAATTCCCTGCACGAGACTGCGGACATCAATCATCATCACGCAACCCCGACTCGTGACCACCAATCATGACACCCTGGTAAAACTAGACCATGCGAAGAAAGCTAAGATGAAAGATTACGCCAATCGGCGCAGGCATGCAAGACAGAGCGACATTCATGCAGGAGACTGGGTGCTGGTGAAGCAAAATCGCAAGACCAAAGCAGACAGCCAATACCTCGCCCACCCAATGCGAGTCTCTAGTCAAAAGGGGACTATGATCACCGCCGAATCGAAAGGAAGAAGGATAACTCGGAACATATCCCACTTCAAGAGATATCACTCATAAAGATATCACTCATTGGCCCATGTTCGCTCTCAAGACAGTGGGTCCAGTACGGATTTGTCGAGCCACAGAGAAAACAGTGATGGAGCACGTCCTAAGCCAGTGAGGCTATAGGACGCATGAGACAGGCCTACTCCTGATCAAGCACTGAGCTGTCGCCCAAGAAGAATGATCAAATGACCCACCAACTCATCGAAAAACTCTGAGAGACAGTAAGCACTATTGTATAAAGAGGGGAGGTGTTGTGTCGTCTGCCTGACCCTGTCTGCGTACAGGGCAGGCGGAAACGGATAGGGAGGGACAAAGTGGTACAGGAAGTTAGTTTGGGGTAGCAGTAAAGAAATGAAGACGTGTCAACCCCAGCTCCGGCCACGAGTGTCATTGGGGTGACTAGAACAGAACACCTGTCACGATTCCCAGTTCCTCGAGGTAAACTGCAGCAGGTACTGGATGGTTTCATGTAGAGAGAAAGAAAGGGAGGGGGAAGGCAGAGGGAAAGCGATCAAGAGGGAGAGGAGATAAGGAGAGAGAGATTGGATGGATTGAAAGAGAGAGATTGAGCAAGGAAAAGAAGGGAGCAGGACTGGTTTGAGAATATTTGCCTGGCCTGCTTTTGGTTCCCCAGTCTGGCTCTGAACTTCTATGCACTTATGTTTTCAATCATCAAACTGTTCATGTTTTCAATCAACAATTCATGCATGCATTCAATGTGACATCTTTTCATATATTCACCAACTCTTTTCGGATTCACCCACATTTTAAACCACACAATCCCCAAACCAAACTCCTAAATCAATAAGAAAACACTTTCATTAACGTAAAAGGCAGGCACATTGTTTTTTTCAATGCTGGTTTCCCCATGCAATAATAGTTTTCATGTTTAGAAGTCCCTTTTCCCAGACCTTCGCAAAATATGGGGGGTTTGCAAGCATATTCCAAAGCTAACTCCATCACACCTCACCACTGATGCCTACACTTGTGAGGTGTGAATTGAAGGTGATGAATGCACTGCAAAAATGTAATAATACTCAGAAATGAGTGTCCCTGTGGTTGTTGCACGAGTACAGCCTTTTCCCGCCCTAACCCATACCTACCTTTGTGGTAAGTCTGACCACATAAAAATCTAAAAACACAGATTTTTGGAATCGGATTTTCCGGCAGGGATGACCCTTCGTTAGCTCCTTCGTGACAATTGAGTGTGCAGAAAATGTTGAGAGTTAGGCTCAGGGTTAATTGACTACTGAGACAGGTTCATATTTGTGTGCAACCAAGACGTTCACTGCACGGTTCTTCTGGATACTACATCAGAAAGTAATAATAGATTAAACGTCAGGCTCTGGACTTTTTCTGGTGTTAAGTTTTATGTAATGTATTTATTTACTCAGTTCTTATAACACAAACCAGCTCCAAAGTTATTAGAACACTATGCATGAAAATGTCAGTAATATATACTTTACAGAATAATATGCAGAACCCTTTCCCTGGCATGTAGGGTTAAAAGAGCTCGGCTTTATGACAAGTACATGTTGCCTAAAGAGTACGAGCAGGTTAATTTTGAATGTGAATTGTAATCAATTCTTCCAGCGGTTATTCAGGAGGTAATGGGACCCATTTTGTATTCTCTTTTGAAATTAATAAATCACTAACAGGTGTGGTAGAAAATGCCACACTTCAACTTTGACATCGTTTATGTATAATTCACAACTAAATATGAATGACAGATTATCTTTTCAGTCTGGTACGCAAGGTGTCATTAACAAAAATGTAGCTAATTGCAGCTGAGCTCTTTGGAAACATAAAGCTAGCTGAAGATTCGCTATTATTGTTTTCCTCTCAATTGATCGCGGCCCATTGAAAATCAAGTTGCATTGTTCTCTTTCTCCTCTTACCTTGCTCGACGTAGGAAGTCTAGTCTAGTTTTTCACCACAATCTGCAGAGGCATTATTTTAGGGCACAAACTCTAAAAGAAATTAGGCATTGTCGCTTTTGTATCATTTATATATGCACGGCACGTCATGCTATTATGTATGAGAGTTCATGTCATCTCCTTTTTATGAGGACTAGTCAGGAGGACGAGACCGGCTCTTCTGAAAGCAGATGAAACGGTCAAAACCCACTTTTAATTAGAGATTAGTTGGGTTACTGTTATATTAAGAATGATGTTTAAAAGAAGCAAATGTAATATAGCAGCAGTTTCTTTTTACAGGCACGTCTTGAAATGATATCTGATGGTAATTCGAGGTTTTAATGTCTGGAATATTCCACTCTCTGAGGGCACTGACGTTTCTGCTCGAAACGAATGCATCGAGTTTCTTGACACAAGTCAGGCTCCGGTATAAACCGCTCACTCTTGAGTTGAAATGATACTGTAGAAGCCATAATTCTATCTTTCCTCCTCGAATAAGTATTATTAGACAGTATTAGAAGGAACCATAAGATTCGGCAGAATGCAGGTATACAGCAAATATTCCTATTGAAAAAGTATAATTCTATGTTGTGCTCTGGCAGGGTGTGAAAACAGGTCCTACAAAGATTAACTCCTCCCCGTCAGAATCTCCTCACAATTATTAATTTCTCAGTGGATTTAGAAACAGTTTAACATGAGTGACTCTATGGCTGTGCACACTAGCGTTCGATGTAATGGCTCACCTCATTCCTGAACAGCTGGCAATTTACAAGGATTGGGAACATTAAAGCAGAACCGACAAGAATGTTTTGAGGCATCCCCCAGAGTTCCTTATTTTCTTTCTCCCTCTTTTATGTGTACATGAAACCATTTGGAAACAAGATGGGGAAGCCAGATGTCATCATCAACCATTATGCAGACAATACCTAACACTAGGTTAGGATGTTTTAAATCATGGACTTATTTATTCTAAAACTATCGATTAAAATGCAGTTTTGTTTATGATGTAATTCTCCTTGTTTCCCCATCTTACCTCAGTAGTTGCTCCACATAAAAATGTAGATGTTGCTTTTTCATGTTCCTATAAGTGTCAAGTTGGACCATAGGTTTGGGCACATTTCACACCCCACGTCAACAGGATTAAGAAGGGTACACCCTGTAACACAAACAGGAGAGTCAGTCTGCATTTTATTTATTTATTTATGTTATTTAATAACATTTTTTATAGCACGAAGGTGTCAGAGCGCTTTACAATAGAACAAAGCAAGTTCCATACGGTATTCGTAATGAAGTTTACATTTTAACAAGCTACATATACAACCACGATTATACAAATGGAAGGTGGCATAATTAGGGTGAAACAAGTATAGAATACATATTTACAAAATAAGCTCATGTGAATGCCATGCGGTCATGAGGGTCATGACCTGGGTAGAATTATTCCTGGAAGTGTCTTTCTAAAAGTAGAGTTTTGATCGGTTTTGAAAGACAGGAAAGAGGTGGAGGTCCAAAGGATTGGCAGTATGGGTTCCAAATTCTCCTCACACTACCGGAGAAGGATTGCACCATAAATTGTTCCTTTTTAAAAGTAGGAGGTTCGAGCAGTTAGTTTTTGGCATTGCGTGAAGGTCTGGAACCACCTGATAATTTGAGTTTTTTGGCCAGGTAGCGAGGGGTGGAGGTGTGTATGGCTTTATGGTGATGCAATCAGTCTTGTAGATTGACCTAGCTTCAATGGGACGTCAGCGAAGGAGAAACAGTATGAGTGTATTATGATCATTTCTTTTGGCCCCATAGACGAAACGTGCCGCTGAGTGGAGGATGGATTTTAGAGGAGAAAGGTGCGTTTTGAGGAGCAAGAACAGATTTGCATTAAGGCCAATCTTGAGAGATTCAGTGATTGGACCAAAGTTTTGAGGTCTTGTTCAGGAATGAAAGACCAAACACCCTAGAAAAGGTGCAGTTGGTAGCGTGTGTTCTTGGCGATGGTTTTGATATGGAAATGTAGGTTGAGTCTTTTGTCGAGGGTAATATCAAGGGATTTAGCACTGTCTACAATGGTAGGATTGTTGTTAAGTATGTTCAGATTGTCCGCCCATGATTGAACAGGAGGAGGAGAGATTGAGGTAGAGAGAGGAAGGAATTCCGTTTTGGAGTGATTCAGGATTAGTTGATGAGTTGCCATCCTATCTTGGAGTTGAGGTTGATGTTAAGCACTGAAATGGTGTGTGTAGGACACCTTTATGTAGATTTGGGTGTCATCAGCGTAGAGGTGATAGTGGATCCCATGTTTTTTTAGGAGATTTCCCTGCAGTTTCATGTAAAGATTGAACAGGGTTGGCACTAAAATCGAGCCTTGAGGGATCCCTTGTTCCGCAGCCTTTGATGTAGAGAGACAGTTTACTATCTTGATCACCTGAGATCTGCCCAAGAGGTATGCTTCAAACCATTTGAGCACTCTGCCTTCAAAACCCCTTCTTTGATTTAATGTGTTCAGAAAAGTATTGTGATTAACAGTGTCAAAGGCTGCGGATAAGTCCAGATGGATCAGGAGACATGAGTTGCCTGAGTCGAGTACCCACAGGCATCGTCGATAACTTGTAGTAGGGTTATTTCAGTCAGTGCTGCAGCCTTGAGTGAAACCAGATTGAAATTCATCGAGAAGGTTGTTGTCCTACATGTGTTGGGAGAGTTGCTTCGCTTCACATCTTTCAGTATTTTTAGCAAGAAAAGGAAGGTTGGAGATGGGGTCAAATTGTTGAGGTCATTCACATCAATAGAGGGTTTCTTTAGAAGTGGGGTAAAATGCCCTGTTTTGTGAGCAACTGGAAGGGAGCCTTGGTTGCGAAAGATGTTGACCAGACTGGTCCAATAGGGGAGCGTGTAGGTGTAGAAATTCGAGGCAGTCACAAGGGATGGGATCGATAGAGTGGTTTGAAGGTTTTGTTTTCTAAATGCTTTTGAGTAGGGAATCTTCTGTGATGACGTCAAAGCTCTGCCTCAAGACTTTGGATTTGCGGTCCTCAAGGGGGGGAGGGGGGGGGGTAGGATGAGTGATACGATCAACCAGCAATTTCACTTTTCCATCAAAGAACAGTGAAAATTATGCTGATTTCTTGGGGAGTATTCAAATTTGATGGCTGAGTAAGAGGTGCTGGTAGTTTTGATAAGGTCAAATAGCTTTTTAGGTCTGTTCTTGGCGGAGTCAAGGAGGGCTCTGAAGTGATTTGCTTTTTTACAAAAAGATGAGTTTGTGATAGTGCGATCTTGCCTAACTGGGATTATAGAGATTAAAGGTAGAAGGGAGTTGTCTCCATTGTTTATCCAGATGTCTCAAAATCTTTCTTTCTTCATATTTAACTATGGTGCAGAAGGAGTGGGCCTTTCATTTTGCTTTGTAGTGGGGCAACCTTATCAATCATGTCTGAAAGGCTGGTGAGACATTAGGTGGTCAAGTCATTGACATCAGAGTTGGGGGTCTTAGACTAGAAGTAACCTCCTAGCTGTGTTGCAGAGAGTGTCAAGGTCAATTTTTTGGGTGTTGTGGAGCTAGGGAGTAATCCTTATAGGATGGCCAAGGGTTACAGAATGAGATGGGTGCAGTGAGAAGGGAATAAGGAAGTGGTCAGACCAGTCTTCTGGTATAGGATCAACAGCAGTTAGCATATCTTCTTTGGAAATAATATGTTCAAGCATGGAGCCCTTGGAATATGTTGGTTTTGTGCTATGTTGAAAGAGATCATTACCTAAGAGAAAGGTGGCAAGCCTGTTTGCAGCTGATTCTTCCAAAATGCCCCTCCTGAAGATTAAATGTAAATGTATTTGAGCTTATATAGCGCACAGCTACCCACAAAGGGTTTCCCGGCACTTGCATAGGGAACCCGTCCTGGTATTCCCCTGTGAGATAACCCCGGCAGGGTATCCACAAGGTGAAAGCCAGGCATCCCGCCGCGAGGGGCCGTTGTGGAGATTAAGCAAGCTATTGCCCAGAGTCGCAGAGGGTGAACCCGTGAGTCGAGAAGGCACCGGAGCGAGAATTATCGAGTCCGTGGAATTTTTGAGCCCAAGACCCGCCGAGGCGGGGAATTGAACCCTGGTCCAGGGCCGATCTCAGCTTCTGGGTCTGCCGCCTCTAACCCCTGAGCCACACTTCTCCACATTAAAGTCTCCAAGAAATATCAATTTGTCGATTTGTGAGTATTGGTCACTAGCAAAGTAAGTGAATTCCTCCGTGAAGGCAGAGCAGTTTCCTGATGGGTTATAAATAACATGAAACCTGAACGGGGAGCTGTGCTGTACTTGAAGTTCGAGAGAAGGCATACAAGGGTGCGGAAAGAGCTGCTGGAAAAACCTTGAGTTAAAGGGAGTTTCTGAAGACAATTGCAACACCTCCCCCAAATTTATCCACTCTATCAATTCTGATAATGGAATCGTCTGTGGGAGCAGAAGATTGAAAGTAGTATGAGAGGTGTCATTGACCCAGGGCTCAGTGAGGAAAAGTATATCAAGATTCTATTGATTGATGGTGTCTGAGATTTCCAGATTGTGTTTAGTTGCAGATCAACAGTTGTGAAGCAGCCAGTGCAAATCCGAAGTGGTTGTTTTTGTAAAGGGGGTGTAAGGGCTTTTAGGTGCGATAGGGGTGATGTTCCCAAACTTAGATGGGAGATGGTAGTTTCAAGTTGGAAGATTGAGGAGCTGAGATGGCCTAGTTTATTTTCTGACGAGAGCAGAGCTGAGCAAGGATAGTGATGTTGCACAATGGGTTCAGAAGGGAGTTCAACTTGAGAGGGCGAGTGAGGAGGGAGGGGGGAAAGAAGGTGTGCTGGCTTGTAGGATTTAAAAGTGGAGGGAGACTCACCAAGTGGAGTTGATTGGTTGTAAGTCTGGGTGCAGTGTAGTGGAGAGACCATTTTCTGAACCTATATTGCAAAACATAGAAGTATTGAGTTCTAAATGAGGAGGAGGAGAAGGGTGAGGTCTGTGGTGAGAGAATGGTAGGTGGGGAGGGGATAGAAAGGAGTCAAAGAAAGACATGGGGTCGAGGGAGATGAAGAGAGGAAGGTGGGGAGAAGGCACATGAGCTGGGTAAAGTGGATGTATGGGGGCTGGAGAATAGCACGATGAGGAAAATTGACCTAGAAGGTAGATGTAGAAAGTGTATGGTTCTTCTATGCTAGAGGAAGGGGGAGGGGAATGGTAGAGGTTGCCATAGGAGGGAAATGAGTTGAGCGGCAGTACTGGAATGAGGGGGTGAAGAGAGATGTATGAGGTTTGTGAAGCTTTCAGGCTAAAGGGAGAGGAAACAGGAACGGGAACGGGGGAAGAAAAGTGGGGTGGATAAAAAGGGGGAGCATATGGTGGAGAAGTCCCTATGTGAGCTGGGAAGACTGGCTGTTGGAAAAATGGATTGGAAGTATTCAGGTTAAAGGGAGAGGAAGCGTGGAAGAAGGGTAGGATGAATAAGTAGGGGGAGTGTGTGGTGGAGAAGTCACAATGTGAGTTGATAAGCCTGACAGTTGGAAAAATGGATTGGATAAGGGGCTCAATAACCTGGCAGGGGGAGGTTTCTTCAGAAACCCGGGATAATACAGAGGGGCAAATGAGAGTACTGGCTGTAAGCGTGGGTGGGGTTGTTGAGGATAACGTCTCAACTGGAGAGGGAGACATTGCAAGGAGGGTAAACCGTGGTGAAGGAGGGGAATGGGTCTGCCAGTGGAGAGGCCTGATTCTCTTGGGAGAGCTGCCTTCTGGTGACCAGGTGGATAGGGAGAGGCGAGAGGGAATTGCTGAAGGAGTAAATTGGAGAGTCGGGAGAGATTGAAGTGTCAGGGCTGGTGAGCAGGGATGGAAATAGGTGGGCAAAAAAGAGATAGACAAGTATCATTAAATTGAAGATATGCATTAAAGGGGAAGAGCTCGGAACAGACAATGTGGAGTGGTGCTGTGAGAAAGTGCCCTCTTTCTGCATGATTTCCCCCACTTTTTGCTGAATTACTGATGTACTTTGACTGAGTGTGTCCTGGGCTCCTGCTACTCAGGTATCCAGGGACTATGTTCTTTCCCTAAAACTGTAATTGAAACCTAAACCCAATTGGTATTTCTGGCCACAGGTCAGCCCCAGGTAAATGGTACCACAGATACCCTGGGCACTGTGACCAGAGAAAGCCTCTAACGGCTGCAGCACTTATTGTGCCACGCTTAGAGGTCTTGTACCCTGACACTCACACACTGCCTTTGCAGGCTGTGTGTCTTGGTGCAGAACAAAGTGAAGAGTTGACATGGCACACATCCCTGTGCCATGAACTGTTTTACAATCAGTATTTGTTAATGTAAAGTATTTATTGCTTACCTGTGCCAGGCTTGCTTGGTTCTAGAAATAAAATAACTAGAAGAATATTTTTATACAAAAAAATTGGTCTGAAGTTTGAGTCTTCGAGTGTGTGACTTCATTTGCTGACTGAGTGTGTACATCAAATGCTTAACACTGTCCTCTGATACTGCCTTACTGCTCTACCACAGTACCACAAATATAGAGTAAGGTCCTATCTAGTTTTACCTCTGGGGTTTCCACTGGATTCTGTGCACACTATTCCTCACTTTGGTATAGCATATACAGAGCCAGCTTCCTACAGGTGCTGTGCATTAGTACTGCAGCGACCCTAGCAATACGTCAGCCTCATACCTGAATCACTGAGCCCTCACCCTATCATACACACACAAAGAATTAGGCCTTTTGTTACTCATTCTGGCATTTCACCGGGGGATTTTGAAAAGATATCAACAGTACACATTACAAAAATAGGTGCTAGGTGTTTTTTAGGTTTAAACAAAATCCAGAAGAAATCTTAATTATGAAGTTCACAGAATTTCACCTAATGCAATTTAATGTTAATTTCCTTGTCTGCATCAGATTCACCTGCCGGTATAGCATGTGGGATTTTAATATGAAGTACGCTCTTGCAGAAAATAAATTCACAAGATACTGGCATAGTCCACCATGAGCTACAAGTGTGATGTTAAATAATTTCATGAAATGTTGTTGAATCAGTGTGGAAGACACCGACAAATCCAAGATTAGTAATCACTTTTTGCACCTTGCAACTAAGTCATAAAATAGGTTTAGGGAACAACGAGCATGTTGCAGGAGCCAGATATTACTATAACTTTCAGCTGCATCTCAATCACTCCTTTGTGAGGCATCAGTATGTTTTTGGCATTCGCCAAGCCCAATGAGTATAGTCCCTAGGCATGACATAGATATTGGGCTAAATCAGGTACTCTATGTGCTCACAAAGTTATTGCTCTAATATAGTGGCCCAGGCATGAGAATAATTTAATTTGTGACACCTGAAATACTTTTTTCCATGTGACCATTAGGATCCATGCCCACTCCAGTCTTTCCAACAAGATGAGGAAGGTGCTTTCCATGAAAATGACCCAAGCAGATCAAGGATACCCAGATAATTAATATACTTACCATTGTCATCCAAACCAGCTATCAGGCGAGCGAAGCGAGTAAGCCCTACCCACCCTAGAAGAGATTCCTTCACCCTCCTTCTGGCTACCTCTCTCTCCATTCTTTAATCCTTTCATCCATCTTTCTGTCCATCTTTTCACGCTTCCATCCATCCTTTCACCATTCTATCCATCCTTCTCATACCACTCTACCCATCCACCCTTTCATCATTACAGTTTTCCTTTATCTCCTTCCTTCCACTCACACTTTTTTTCATCCATTGATCATTTCACTCGCCTTTTATAAATCTACCTATCCGTCATTTCACCGTTCCATCCAGGTTTCCACTCATCCATCCATCCTTTCATTATTTCAGCGAATCTTTCTTTCACCCACCCATGTACATTTTATTCTATTCTATTCATGTATATCTTAATGTACCTTAACATTCAATCGTTTATTCATCATTTTGACACTTCTTCCTAGCACAGTTTCTTCTTTCATATGTCTGTCCTTTCACTCTTCCTTCCTACCCCCTGTTTCTCTCTCTCTCTCTCTCTCTCTCTCTCTCTCTCTCTTTCTCTCTCTCGTCATTTCACCTTCTGGGCCTCTTTACTATTACTGGCTCAACAGCTCAAATCTCTCATGATTGTCACTCACTTCAGGGCTTTTGCCTGCAGCAGTGCAGGCAGAACAGGCTTGTTAATAAGTAATCAGTGTTTATAGTGTCAACGCCACCCCTACCTAAGCTTCTAAAGCAGTGGGTGTCAATGCCTTTACTCTTCTTTGCAACTCTATGATGCCAATTGGACTACCAGACAAGGGAATGTCCGGCAAAACACCCACAGGGCTTCAGGTTTTTTCAGCTACCTTTATTCACAATACAAAAATGCAAAATGTCAAAACCTATTTACAAACCATTGCAGATAACCTGAAAACATTCCTCCCTGCAGTCACTCCTCTCAACTCTGGAAATAGAGAATGCAGTCATGTTACTCCAGTCCTAAAAGATCTTTACAGTTTTCCCATCAGACTACAATTTAAAAATCACCTGTCCTAGACATATAGATGAACACACTCACAAACCAAACATCAATGCATCCCAGGTTTTAATGCCCTCAATTTAGGTCCAATGAAATACTCAAACAGTGACTCCCAGGTTCCACTGATGCAACAAACTCAGACTTGAACTTAAAACTAAAATATCTCTATTGGACTGCTGAAGACATCTCAAGACCTTCGAATCCTGCAGCGACTTAAGGAGAAGCCAATATAATACTTCTGTGCGACACTGTTCTTTGTCACATAACAACATTTTCTCTTCTCCCTCTTTTTCCTTTATAGCTCCTGCTTTTTCTCAGGTATTACTTTAGCAAGTATGTTTTCTATTGCTCTCTGGGCTTACACCTCATCTGTTGCATGCAGAGTGTCTGGCATCCTTTTGAATTTAGCTGTGGTACTATATAAAAAATAAACAAACTGGTTCTAATTGAGAATTTTTGTGTTTCATCTGTTCACAATATAAGTGGTAATCTGACAAACAAGCAGTGTTTATGATAATATATGATCCAATATTCATTATAAAACATACATGCTAAAATGTCCGGAGCAAATGTTTATTGGAACTTGTATGACCCACTGAACGTTTAGGTGAAACCTGAGGAACTTGATAGATCTTGCTGCTCATGGCAGAATATTAGTGATTTTCAGAGAAATGTATTTTATTCTCCATGTTCTACACCCACAGGACAGTATTCTTTTATGGCAAAGCCCTTTTGGGGCAGGCAGACCATTGCAGGGCAGTGTGCCTTCTTTTTTATAGAGCAACTGCAGTTCAGGACAGGAAACTACAGAACAGTGAAGCCCCCATTACACTAATGAAAAATGTTTAATTCATTTGTTGCACACTTTCATGCCCCATTTGACTCCTCCATAGTTAATTTGAAGACTATTGCCCACACGACTAGAAGATTTATGCTAGAAAATAAGGGGCCTCTTTGAATGAGTTTTGAACGACCTCGTACCAACACATCCACTTTGGTGATGCTGGAACAGCTAGTTTGGTATTATTGTGTTCAGGCTTCCCTTAGATAGATAAATCCAGGGTGCTGCCTGAATATGAAATAGCACTGTGGGACTTCACATGCAGGAACCATAGAAAGGGAGTAATGTAATACTAATGAGATATTGAATTCATAATGGATTGGAACCAGAAATTTGTAACACAATGAATGTTAATTACAAGAACTAGATAGTCCAGGCGCCTCCTGTTGGCCGTGGCCGAAAATATTAATGATAAACTGAGATATTCAGAGATGAAACAGTTTGAAGATCTTGCAGATCTCCCATTACCATCTTATCTTCTCTAATCGAAGACGAATACTAGTATGAGTAGTATTGCTGCATCTTTTATTACAAAATATTTCCTCCAACCCCATTGGGTCCGTGGCTTGGAAAGCATTAAGGTATTTGAGTAAAATTCGTTAATATTGCTTTGTTTAGAACAAAAGGCCGAGGCTTATGATCTCTTCTTTGATTTGCCTCTTTCTTGCCCCAAAGAGATCAGATGATTAAGTATGTTTTTAATGTTAATTTGATATGTCTGTAAAGTATTGTTAGTCTGGCAAATTACACTTAAAACATTTAAGAGATCTTGTGGTATTCTGATCATTGTAGTAACTCAATCAAGTGTCTGTCAGGTATTAAAGAATGGATGATTGAAAGTGTTAACGGGGCTTAGGTTAACATCAGTATGTTTTGCAAGTACATCAGACTAACGGACTTCAGTAACAGAAAGTTCCCTAATTTTCTAGTAAGCACTAATATGATTAAAATTACCTGGAGAGATATTTGATTACCATCCGACAAAGAGCCTCCAATTCGACCATACTATAAAGAGTATCGTTTTGTTACTTGTCACAGCTATAACTAATTATGAAGGTGGGCTCAGAACCTTCTATTACATTTTTTACCACATAAGTAAATCCTAAGGTGGCCTATTGTTATAGAATCTATTGGGACCAATTACATAAAAGATAGAGCACTGAAGTTCCTTTGGTGATTGGTCACCAATTCTAGCCTACCATTTGAAGGGCCTGCTACCGACTTGAATTTGCATGTCTCTTTAAGGGGCAGCACCTCTTTGAATATAGAAAAGATTATACATACCAGCCGAATTTCTCTGATCTTTGAATCAAAATATATGTGCATCATCAACATTTAAGTTATTATTTATGGGCGGCAGTAGGATTTTATTACTTAGCACAGATCTGTGGAAAATTCTTCCTACATGCAGCTAAAAGCCTGGCCAATTTAAAACCAAGCCAAAAATGTATATGTTCTAGGAAATGTGTACAATATCTGCTAGCAAAAGGTTGCAGAACGTAGGGAATGTCTAGGTGGACTCTGGAGGGAATTAATGGGTGCAGATCCTGTCCTCCCCATTGGAGTTTAGCATGTCACAAGAGAAAGTGTTAGGGCTGTCCTTTGTTTTGCCAACTGTCCTGTACCCCTCACAGGTGACTAATCCCTGCTTAATGGCCTATTGCTGACAAAACCCCTGCTCTCCTGGGTCAAGAGGATATTGTCTCTTCCAGACAAGGCCATTACCTCAAGCCAGGAATGTGTATTATCCTCTCAATGTATGATGAGCAGTAAAGGTAGCTTAAAACAGTTCTGCTAGCCAAAATTATATTTTTTAACTCTACTTTCCCCTAATGTTATCAAACTCTGTGTTCAATATTAAACCAGATTTTGAATACTAAGTGGAAAATAAACATTTTTCTCAAGTGGAGATGTGAGAGAAGTATTTTAATCATACCTAGTCCTGTCTATGGAATATTTAGCCCAATCTACATAATGAAAACAGGTTTTAAGCATTTAGTCACTGTTGGGTTGGGGTGCCTATTCCATTTATGTATTGTGCCAATATATTTTAGGGACCCAGCCTCGTGCACTTCAAAATAACACTTTATGGGTCACTTATTAATTACAGAAATAGCGTTTCTTACATGGCCAGGACATGTTTCTGTGCCATGTGTTACTGTGCTGCCTTTTAATCTCGCCAAGCCAGTTCACAATGTTGTCTTTAGCAACTATGGGGCCGATTACCATACGGGTCGCAAAGCTGCGACCGACGGTTGGAGCCTTCTGATCCGCATCGTAATGCGCTCCTCGGTTTACTTTCCGACTGCCTAATTAAGATATAGGCAGTCGGAGAGAAAACCAGACGGTCATTCCGGCTGGCTTATGGCAGGCTTAGAGAGCCTGTCAGCCAGTCGGAATCCAGCCAGTAATCTCAAGGGCAGACTTTTCCGCCCTTGACATTACAATGCACGGTTTCCAACATTGTTTCCATGCCGGCCTGCACAACATGGAAAACATGTCAGAAACCTTGTTTGTGGTCCACCGGCAGGACCCCCTTTGGAGCACAGCCTCCGGTTGGAGGCCGAGGGGCACCCCTGTTGATCCCTGCATATTGTGGAAGGCACCTTAACCGCATCGCTGCGGCGGTTATTTTTCCCCTGTGCGGCTTTCTTCTAAAAGCTGCGTTACATGACGAGCTCAGCTCGTCATCCGCACACGACCACAGCAGCGAAGGGGTTAAGGTGCCTGCTACGGGGTGCAGGGATGAACCACACCTCCTATTTCACTATGGGAGCTTGGTTACGGCCGATTTACGGCCCTAATGCATGCTCCCATAGTAAAATTTAGAAATGCAACCGAACAGGGATTCGGTCCCATCCTAATGAGGCAGTAAATTTACCCAATCGGTAAAATAGGGCCCCTCGGTAAATTTATCGAATCGGTAAAATAGTGCCCCTACATGCCAATTACTAAATTAAGGTCGACAACGGCCGAAATCGGCCGCTACCGACCGGTATTTCGGCTCCTACATCTGGCCCTAGATTGCCTCTTTGGGAACTCGACTCACGGATAAAAAGCCCTTCAGGAGCCTTCGCTGCTCGGCTTTTTTTATTTTAGACAATACTGTGTAATAAACCAGCCTTGAAATAATTGGACTTACATTTGAAACACATTACAGCCTCCGTTCAATTTCAAATGTGGCACTTCGTGTTAGCTGTCAACATGTGCCAAAAGAAGTGAGAGAGACGGAGATCCGGACCTTGTGGTCAGCAGCATCCTTCTGATGAGATTTTTGGGAGTGCCCTTCACCAGCTGTTAATATTGCCGGTGGCCGCTACTGCGCAGGACGCGGCCCACCACATACTGTGACACCCAAACTTGGCCCATTGTCATTCTGTATGTGGCAATCAGCAGCAAACATAGTGACAATGGGCGGGTGGGGCTGCTCTTGTGCTTCACTGATGAGTGCCCTATCAGTGATCTGAGGCCTCTCACAGGGAACAGCTATGTTCCCTGCCAGGCCCAAAATTACGGACAAAAGGCGTCCGTAAAAGGGATCCTCACGGACAACGGACGTGAGGTCCAATTTACGGACGGTCCGTGAAATTTAAGGACGGTTGGTCACCCTACCGGCTCCCAGTCCTCGTTCCTTTCTGCTTGGTTCTGCTTCAATTACACGGCGTGACTTCCTGTTCCTCATCTTGTCCCCAGGAACCTCTTCAGCAGAAACTTTAACTTCTGCCTTAAAACAAAGAAACAATAGTTAAGTAAACAGAAACTGAGTTACTGCATCAACGATCAGTGAGTCATTCATTTCATTAGCAATCGCAATTGTTTATTTATTTTTAAATCTCAGGGAGAAGCTCAACCTAAAAAAATACTTTAAGGACTTTCATGTAGAAAGAAGTTACGGACTAATGATCTAACACTTTGTTGGAAACAGAGAATCTTTATTTGGTAAAAGATCAAACATATCACAAGGAACTGTATAAAGGAATCGTGAATGTGACCAGAGAACTTTTGTGGAACTAAGGAATAATATATTAGGTGGAATACATAAAAGACAATGAAAAGTCCTTAGCACCGTTATAAGAGTTTAATGAGTAGAATATGTTTCAAAGTGAATATAATTGTTTATTTCTTTCAAAAGTGAATAAATCATGGAAGACAACTATAGATGTCATTTCCTGAATGTGTTCAACAGAATGTGCCCTTCTGTATTTAGTTTAAGTATGAATGGCCAAGTGCTTTAAAAAGTACTAAAACTCAAACTGATACTAATTCAGAAGTAATTATCTTCTAGTAATATTATTTTTGAATCATTTTAGACTACAATTTGGGAGACTCCTGATCCCTTGAACACCCCAAATCAGGTACTGCTTCCAGGAGAAGTCATGCTAGAACATAGAGGTACCATATTTCGAGAAGGTTCCGGTTTTCTTGTCTTTCTCATTCCCAATCGCCCTTTCCCCCTGCAACCTATCTGAACTTCAGAGTAAATATGATTCTCTGTTGTTTGGGGAGTGCTCGGGGAGACTGGTGTTCAGCCGTCTTCAACAAGGTCAAGGAGAACAGGTGAGTGGTAGCTTGACAGGTGCGGACATTTGGTGAATTATACGTGTTTCTGACCCTAGCAACGGCGTCAAAACAATGGATCCCCCTGCTGCACATTCCCTAGTGGAGTAAAGAGAAGAACCATAGGATAACAGCTGGTATATTCCCCACCAAGACAAAGCAGCGAGTGTATCGGACACTGCAGACATTGCAATACACGCAGGGGATGATATAACTGCGGTCTGCACTGACGCTCCTTGCTGTGGCGCAGAATGGGAAAGCAGACACCAGACAACCACGCCTCACATTTGAGGCCAAGAAAAGTACTTGCATACAACAGGACGAACAGGGCACAACCGGAGTGAACACCACTCAAGATACCTCAACCATGCAGAACGAGGACATGAAAACTATCCTGCAGGAGGTTCGACAAGACTTTGCCACCATAACTGATAAAATGGATAGCATGTCAACTTGAATGGACTCCATTCTACATAAACTCTAGGGCCACGAGGACAGCATCAAGGAGACGGAGCAACGCATCTCGGACACTGAAGACACCACCTCCTAAGTTCAAACACATGTTGCACAAATGGACAAACTTTTGAAACTGATTGCGGCCAAGAACGAAGATTTAGAAGCGCGAAGCAGGCGCAATAACATTTGCGTCCTTGGTATTCCGGAGAGTACCAATACCTGAAGAATGGAAGAGTACATTGCAAAACTGCTGTTGACATCTGTAGGTGCAGAGTCCTTCTCCCCCCAGTTTATCGTTGAGCGTGCGCATCGCATTTTAGGGCCATGGCTGCCGCCGGGAATCGTGCCTCGGCCCATTATCACAAAACTCCTGAATTATAGGGATCGGGGCGCAGCACTTTGAGTGGCAAGAACAAACAACAACTGCACATCGATGGCATCACTTTTTCCATATATCCTGATTTCACGGCGACAGTGCAAGAACAGCGACGCAAATTTACACCTGCAAAAAACAAGCTGCGATATGCATTGCTATACCCAGCGTGCCTCAGGATTACTCACCAAGGCAAGGAGCTCTTCTTCACTAAACCACAACAGGTGGACAAATGTTTAAAACATTTTAAGCGCACCAACCGAAATCCTGGTTCACCTGATACTTCTCCCCAATCCGCCTCACCGGCAGAAGAGTGTGCTCCATGTTAACTACTTGCCAGTTACTAACCACGAGTTCAAGAGAAAAGACAAACGCAGCGGTAGCCGGAGAATCCCTCCTTCAACAGAAATTATTTAAGTGTCTTACTCAGAACATTACGACGATATCAGGTGACATTATGGGTCTTTACTCTAATGAAGCGCCGGGCACCCTCTGCCCTCTCTGAGATCATTTACACCATCTCTCATGATCTCTGATGGCGAGGTGTCAAAGTGCCAGCACCTAGGGGTTCCCCCAGCAGGCAATCCCCCACTGTTTTCAACTGCATACTAAATGCAGCATATTGTTTGGTTGCTGGGTTTTAGGAAGGCGGGTGGGGAATGTACTACTGGCATGTTGGGGCTGCTTCAGTGGGAGGAGGAGGGAAGGGGTGGCTGTTTGCCGTTTCAGCACCTTCACAGCATGGCAGACTAGCCCGAAAGGTAGTTTCACGTCCAAACTCACATACACTGAGCAACTGATGAGCCATTTACTGCAAACTTGCAGGTCCCATGAATGACACGTTATCTTCTGGGAAAATAAACATCATCACTTGGAATGTCAGGGGGCTACAAGATCCAAGGAAAAGGCGCCAGATATTAGCATATCTTTATAGACACCAAACCAACATAGCGATGCTGTAGGAAACACATATTTATCCAGCATATAATGATGACTTTGCACATAAATGGGCCGACCATAGAATTTTCTCATCCTACTCTTCTTATGCTAGAAGGACAGCCATTATCATAAAAAAACAAACACCTTTTGCGCTGGCTGGTGCAATCACCGATCCTGATGGGAGGTATTGCTTTGCATGGGGATGACTGGGCACATATTCTGTAACTCTTGCATGTTGCTACGACCCCAATGTAGACAATCCAGACTTCTTCACGACCCTCTGGGGCAAGATAGTAGCGATAGGTTCCACTCACATAATTTGGAGTGGGGATTTTAATGTAGCACATGACCCTTCCATTGCTCATTCTAATGCTGCCGCACACCATTACACAAAATCCTGCACAGCTCTACAAGGCATAACCAAAGCTAGCCTCCTCATTGATGCATGGTGGCACCCCACGCTGCAGATGGTGACTACAACCCTCAACACTATTAGATACAGTTTTTCATAATGAATTAGATGAAGAAATACAGGACTTTTTCCACAGAAATAGAGGTTTGGTGGAGGAAGTGGGAACCAATTGGGAGGCCTTCAAAGTTACCATTCGAAGACTTTGCATTTCCAAGAGTGCTGGGGTACTCAGGGACATACAAAACACACTGAGGAAACTTGAGACCGAACTAAAGGCATTAGAGACACAACTTTCCACGGGCTTGAATGGACATGTCCTGCGTAAATTTCGTGAGACACTTTTGAACTACACAGACACCATAAACTGAGAAGCTAAGTTCAGGGGAAAATATTGGGTGGCCAGGCGATATGTGGAGGGAGAATGACCCGGGAAAGCACTAGCGGAGACCATACAAAAGCCACGATTTTCCAACTACATCCTGGAAATACACGAGCCAGGAGGGCCAATACATCAGGACACAGCAGACATCCTCGCTATATTTACCAGGCATTATTCCTCGCTATACACTGCCACTAGAACTGAACAACTCGACCTAGACAAGTATCTTGGTGGCGTGGCATTGGGATGGTGAGGAGATGCCCAGCACGAATTCTTATGTGCCCCTTTTGAATTAGACGAGGTAATGGTGGCTATAATGCACACACAGTCCGGTAAAGTGGCATGCATGGATGGCATAGCCTTTGAACTTTATAAGGCATATATAGAGCAACAAGCTCCCATTCTTCTGGAAGTATATGAAGACGCCCTGGAATCTAATATGCTCCCCCTTCCATGAGGGAAGGACTGATAACCTCACGGCTCAAACCCGGAAAATCACCTACCAAGTGTGACTCGAATAGACCACTTTCTTTGATTAACTGTGACACGAAAATCCTCGCCAAACTCATAGCTAACAGGCTTACTCTCCTCATGGATAAACTGGTCCTTCCAGACCAATCCGGCTTGATACCCGGGAGGGCAACTACCCATAATTTAAAGACCCTATTGACGGCACTACGTTATTCCGAATGACGTAGTGCCGAACCTCCCCTTGGCTGCGGTCTTTTTTGATGCCACTAAGGCATTTGACTCAGTCAAATGGGATTATATATTGGGTGATGCAACAAATGGGCTTCCCCTCTCTATTCCTCTCATGGGTAAAGCTTCTTTATCAACGACCGACGGCCAAGGTTCTTATTAACGGTCACATATCCCAAGCATTCAACATTTTCAGAGGCACCAGACAAGGCTGCCCTCTATCGCCCTTACTCTTAGCCCTAGCGGTAGAGCCATTAACGGCTAAACTCCGGCAACACTATCAACATAGGGCACTTCGCTGCAATTTATGACAGATTCTCGTGTCTCTCCATGTGGATGATATGACCTTATATATCAGAGACCCGCAGGAGAACCTGAACCCTATCTAAAGTCAATTCATCATATTTGGGAAGCTATCCGGAATACACATTCATTGGTAGAAATCCAATATCTTCCCTCTCACCACATCGACTACTAGATTCCTCCTGGATTTTCCATTAGAATGGTGTGACACTTACTTGAGATACTTGGGTATTCGCATCTCTCGAGACAGGGAAGAGCTGATACGCCTCAATTATGGTACAGCAATCGAGCGCATCGGCGGCAACATCACTCGTTGGAATGCAGTGCCGCAATCCTAGGCGGAGCGGGCACCTCTAATTAAAATGTTTATTCTCCCGCAATTAATCTATTTGTTTTTAAATATCCCCTATAACCCTGGGGG
Source organism: Lissotriton vulgaris (assembly GCF_964263255.1). Classification (NCBI taxonomy): domain Eukaryota; kingdom Metazoa; phylum Chordata; class Amphibia; order Caudata; family Salamandridae; genus Lissotriton; species Lissotriton vulgaris. Next base: position 595,097,443 of record NC_141689.1, on the reverse strand, counting down.
ATACTTTTTCAAAACGCTACGGACTGAAATTATCCGACTGGTATGGGGGGGGGGGGGGGGCAAACAGCTGCGGCTGCAATGGAACCTCCTTATCAGACCCTATGTACAAGGAGTATTTGACATTCCTGATTTTGAATTATATTATCTTAGTCCGCAAGCTCACTTTGCTTATTACTGGATACATCCCCCGCGTTGCAAGCAGCAAGTGGCTGCAGAACACTGGTTGGCCGACCCAGAGCCCATCCAAGGAGTACTTCACAATGTTCCCAACCCACAAGATAAAGAACTCACCACGCTCACGTGTACGATAACGGCCTGGAATCGTATAAACACTATCCTGCAAAGTCCCATGCTGTATTCCCCATCATTTCCACTTCCTTATCACCCCAATATTCCACTCCTACAAGAAACAGCTTTCCGGCGACTCACAGAATGAATTCACATCACTACATGGGAAGATATACATCAGGCCGGCACATTTTGCAGCTCTGACCTTTTTGTTCGAGAGCACCAGCCAACCCCCCTAGACATTTTCCTTTATGTGTGTCTCAGACAGGGCATACCCTCCAAAACCCTGGAGTTTCCACCCCCCTACACTTGATGCTCAGCGCGATCTGCCTGAGGTGGCTGGCCTCCAAGATATACCACACAACACATAATCAACGGAAGAAGTCCCCATGCCCCGCACTCTCGCATTGGGATTCCGAGCTCGGCTGTGAGTCGTCGGATGCCAAATAGAGATATATTGCTGCATGCAGACGGAGAAAATGTCTGCCAGCAGCAGGCTACACATCATTCACTTCAAATTCCTCCACCGCCTCTACTATACTCCTGCCAAGATGCATAAATACAAACTCAGGGATTCAGACTGTTGCGATAGATGTGGGTCCCTGAGTGAAGACTTCCTACATCTAGCCTGGCACTGCCCTAGAGTACACAATTACTGAAAGCAGGTCCTGGAAGCCATAAAACAGATGACAGCACTGACTATCGAGAAAATCCCTATACTTGCCTTACTGGGATATGCCAAACACATTCCTACATCACAACGCAAATACGTTTCCATGGGAGTCTTGTTGGCCAAAAGACGTGCTGCATGCCGATGGGGCAGAGGGAGAGCTCCTAAGTTCCAGGATTGGCTAAATGACCTACTGTATTGCCAGGAACAACTGTCCCATTATGCAGAGCTGCTCCTCAGTGCATCACGGTCCAGAGATATATGGGGTCCCCTCACAAGCTATCTTCTCACTTACCCAAGACCGGACTCTGCTGACACTATAACACTAAACACGCCTTAAACCTTGTCCCTTGGGACAATACGAGAACCAATTGTGGGGTATACACTAGTGACTAAAGGGCAGATGTAGGTAGCCCTTTACCGGTCGGAAACGGCCGAAAATACCGATTTTTGGCCGTTTCCGATCGGTAAAGGGCTATTGAGATGTAGGGGCACATTTTCGGAAATTTTACCGAATCGGTATCATTACCGAATCGGTAAATTTACCGATTCGGTAATATGTACCGAATCGGTAAAATAATTACCGATTCGGTAATATTTACCGATTCGGTAAAATTTCCGAAAATACAATGTAGGTAGGCAATGTACCTTCTGCACATGGCTTACAGAATCGGTATTTTACCATGGAATACAAATCCATGGTAAAATACCGATTCCGGTGTGCATGCACATGTGTGCATGCACACCTATGTCATGTGACAGGCAGACCTGCCCTTAGGGCAGGTATGCCTGCCACATGGCACCTGTGCCTGTTTTGGGGGTGCCAGAGGGTGTCAAAGTGACACCCCCTGCACCCTTGTGAATTCTTTAATTACCGATTCGGTAAATACCGAATCGGTAATGCCTAATCATTCCTATGGGCTTCAAAGCCCATAGGAATGAATGGCCATTACCGATTCGGTATTTACCGAATCGGTAATTAAAGAATTGTTAAGGATTCGGTAACGAATCCAGATGTTGTGACCTACATACCATTTACCGATTTTGAAATACCGAATCGGTAGGATTCGGTATTTTAAAATCGGTAAATGGCATTTACCTACATCGGGCCCCAAGTCTAGAAATCCCCCACAGGCCAACTATCCAACATGTCGCCACTGGTTATATTTATATCTAGCTTTAAGGTATGCTTGACCACTGACGCTCTGTAGACTAGTCAAATGACTTCTTTCTATCATAAGCTATGTAAGTATTGCAATTGCTCTATACAGTAATATACAGTAATATAATGTGAGAACGGATTCCGAACAACACATGCACAATATGCTGCTCTAAACAATTGACTATATAACGTCATGCTGAACCAACTGGAACAACCATTGTACAGTTTATATGCACAGATATGCCTTTGAATGCGTGCAGTTATGCTATGTATTGTTACCTTGAAAAATCATAAAATAAAAGTTTTAATAAAAGAATCCCAAAGTCCTACAAATGTTTGTAGAAAGTTCATAAACATCAAACAACTCGACTTCCAGAAATACTTCTCTGTATTCCTAATGTCATTCATTACAATGCAAAAGAAGTTGCTTTGTCTTCATTAACAGAAATTCTATATCTGCATAGCAAGATCCTGTGCAGCAGCATTCTATCATAATTGTCTAGCAAAAATGCTGCCAACCAATACGAAAGTTAAAACCAGATCTCCAAGGTGGATGCCACATCACCAGAATACTGGCATCCTCAGCTTCCTCACTCCCTCAGATACAAACCCCGACCACCAAATCACTGCTTGGGACCAGCTCACCATACAGAGCACCACTGCCATCATGCACTCAGTTCACTCAGGAGCACCTACTGTCCCCAGCACATGTCCAACCTCAGAAACAGGACGATCAGGAATGAACTCACCATCATCTTCAACACATCCATCACCTCAGCCCACTTCCAGAAGAATGGAAAGTTAAGCCCCTCCTAAAGAAACCATCCGCTATCCCTTTTTTTTTTTTTTTTTTTATTGGCAAATTCATACGCAATACAAATTCCAGGAGAAAAACAGAATACAAAAAATTATTATAGCTTGAATAATACAGATAGAGTAAGAGACATTTAAAGTATCATTGGCACAGTAACAATATACAAAAGGGAAAAAGCCGGGTAAGCAGAGAAATATACAAAATTGATTAATCACTGGCAGAGACTGAATAGCTCCTCTCATTATTATACCATCTGCAGATGGGGGTCCCAGATCTGTGCTCCAACTGCTCTTATTTATTTATTTATTTATTTATTTATTTAAACACTTGTTAAGCGCAGCGAAGGCCCGTGGGCATCTTGCTTTTCTACCTCTAGTAGCATATATTGCAATTTCTTGTTTATAAATTGAGAGGAATCAACTTAGCCACATACGAAAAGTAGGGGGTTCCGGGTCTTTCCAACGAGCTGCCAGAATTATACGAAAAACGGCATACCCCAGAAAAACAACCGCTTGTCCTCACTATTGTGACCCAAAGAGTCATCATGGCCTAATATATACAGAGTTAATGAGTCTCTTATCTGATGTCCGAAGACCTGGGCCCAAAACTCCAGTATCATGGTCTTTAACCTAGTCAGTTAATAGCATTCTGAGAACATATGTAATAGATTGGCCAGTGGTTGTTTACATCTTGGGCAGTTATCGTCGGCCCGGAGACCCCAAGTAAATAATTTTGCCGGTGTGTAGTATAAATTGTATATAACTCTATAGTATTGTGCTTTTAAGTTGGAAGCTATAAAGTATTTTGCCGAAAGAGCAATTGAGAGATCAATATCAACATTGGGGTTTGCTAGTTTTATAGCCCAGGATTGTTCGGTTCGTTCAAGATCATCAGGGGTTTTATCCATCAGCATCTGATAAAGAGCCCCTATTCTTGTAGTTTTTTTACCTATAGATTCAAGAAGTGGCAAGTTATCTAGTACTGTTATTATTGGTATAACGTTACGAATTCTCGACAATATTTAAAAATATTTGGGGAAATCATAAGTGGGAATGGCGTATTTTTCTTGGAAAGATTCAAAAGAGATGGGGATGTTATGTCCTAAAAAGTCACCGACTGTACTGATACCTAAACGCTCCCACCTCTGAGAGGTAGTATCATTAAGAGAGGGGGAGATAATCTTGCTATGCCACAAAGGGGTATATTCTGTAAAAGTGGGAATAGATAGGTATTTGGAAATAGCTTTCCATACAGCCCATGCATCTAGAACTGTCTTCAGTTTAATTTTTTTGTAATACGAGGACTATACCTGCCTTGAAAATAACCCCTTGCACTTATCGCCAGGGCTAAGTTCATAGATCGAAGGGATGTATGAGTCTGGGGGCAAAGAGATAATTTTTTTACCAGTTAGTAGAGGGTCCATAGATTGAATTAATGTTGCCCATAGGTATAGTTCTAGATTAGGAATAGCTAGTCCTCCTCTGTCCTGTGGCAGCGAGATCCAACGGAGGGCTCTTCTAATCTTACCATAACTCCACATAAATTAAGAGATGGTAGAATTGATGGTCTTAATGAAGTTAGCTCCAGCTAACAACGGGATTGCTCTAAAAAGGTAGAGAATCCGCGGAAAGATGTTAATTTTTATATAGTTTGCCCTTCCAATTATAGATAGATGTAGGTTGTCTATTCTTTTAAGATGTTTTTTAATTTTATCAATAAGGGGGGTGTAGTTTAGATAGTTAATTTTATCCACCTCAGTAGAGAGGCATATTCCTAAGTATGTAGCTTCTTTAACTTTAAGAGGACTCTCATATTGAATATTTTTAGTAGCTAATACCATAGTTTTATCCCTATTTTGGGAATATCCTGAGTAGGTGCCAAAGGCCTGGGTAACTAATTCAATTTCCCGAATTGCACCGGCAGGATTGGTGGTTATAACGGCCACATCATCAGCATATGCCATGACTTTGGTGGAATATGAGCCTACTTTAACTGGTTGGATTGAAGTTGTCGACAAGAGTTTTTGAATAAGGGGATCTATGTACAAGGCAAATAAAATCGGGGAACATGGACACCCCTGTCTTGTACCTCTTTGTACCTCAATAAACTCTGACTCAGCACTGCATATAGAAATTTTTGCCCTAGGGTTGGAATATATGGCTTTAATGGCTTTAATAAAGTTGTTTCCAAAGTTCTTTCGTTCCAAGACGTTCCATAGAAACTGCCATGATACTCGATCGAAAGCCTTTTCGGCGTCAAGGAGAATCATCGCCATCTCGCCCCCCGTGGTGCCCATGATATCAAAAAGGGTAATGGCTCTCCGGGTATGATCTGTAGTGCCCTTTCCGGGAATAAAGCTGTGTTGCCAAGGGGATATGAGATGTTTGATGACCCTACTCAGCCGATTAGCTAGTATTTTGGCGTAGAGCTTTGAATCAGAGTTTATCAAGGATATCGGCCTATATGATGAAGGGAGATGAGATGGTTTTCCTTTTTTGTGGAAAATTACTATATTCGTTTGTTTCCAGGAGTCCGGTGGGACTGAGTGGTACTGTACTCCGAGAAACAAATCTAATAAAAAGGGTATTATTTGACTACCTAAGATTTTATATAAATCTAGGGGAATTTTGTCAGGGCCTGCCGCTTTACCATTGGCAAGTTCGGATAGGGCAATCTCTACCTCAGTAAGCGTGATTTCTCTGTCCAGATTTGCTCTAATCTCGTCATCGATCATAGTGCTTGAGTCTTGATCTGGGAGCCAGCTGTTAAAAAATGTTGTAATATCAGCATCAGAGTATGAAACATCACTGTGATAGAGTTTCTGATAGTATTTTTGGAATACATTTACAATATCCTGCGTGGATGTGTATTCCTTGCCCTCAAATTCAATCATCTTTATACTACTATATGATTGTTTTTGGCGTGTTCGTAATGCTAGCTGCCTACCAACATTTTCCCCTGATTCATATAGCTTGGTTTTATTTACCTGATAGGTTTCGGCAGCTTTCTGGATTAAAGAGTTATTAATTTCATTCTTTAGAATCAGTATTTTTTTAACGGTTTCTGAAGTTGAGTCACCCTGACCTATCTGAGTGGCATGATAGGTCTCAAGATCAGAAAGTTCTTGCATGAGCTGTGCATTAACATTATCCTCATTCTTCCTTTTATTAGCTACGAATGAAATGGTTTCTCCCCTTAATGCGGCTTTAAAACAGTCCCAGACAATTATTCTTGACGCACTGAACCTATTACAATCAAAAAAACCTTCAGACCATCTTTTAATGTATGTTATATACTCCTGATTGACCAAGAGTCTCCTATCAAAGGTCCATTTGGTCTTTGGTTTTACCAATTTGGCAGTGTCAAAGATAAAAGTAAGTGCATTATGGTCCGAAATTGTTTTGGGGGACTTAGTTATATCAATAATAGCCAAACCCTCCAAAGATGACATAACATAGTCAATTCGGACATATTTGTTGTGGGGATGAGAAAAATATGTGTGACAATCAGTGTTTTTACCTGACAGATCCCACATATCAAATAGGTTATGACTTTCCATCAGCTGCCTTAGTGCATTAAATACCTTTGGTTTGCGCCCTTTATAGCTTAAGGACAAGCAGTTATCGACGAGCACTCCTACATCAATATTAAAGTCCCCACAAAAAATTAGTGGACCTGTCCAGGAGGCCAATTCGATTTCTAGCTCTTGAAAAATAGTAGGATCATCAATGTTTGAACCATATATTGCACATATCGTAAGACCAAATTTTAGCTGAGCTATGGCCCATCTACCGTTTTTTATCAGCCAATCTGCGAGTCGGGAGACCCATTATAGTAAAATAGCTACTCCTCTGGTTTTAGACGATTGGGATGTGGCTACCATGAGGTTATACCCTGGTAATTTGAGTAGATCTCTGTCGGCAGCTGTGATGTGTGTTTCTTGTAGGCAGAGTATGTCTACAGGGTTCTGACGTGTTAGTTGAAATAACTGAGCCCTTTTGCTTCTATCATTAAGGCCTGCCACATTCCATGTACATAGACTCACTCTCCCCATTTAATATGATACAAACCTATCCCGGTTTTAATATATTGATCACGTAAATAACAGCTAACCTTATGTTTTATACTGGTTCTTTGCTTTCTACCATATTGATGCCAATCAAAATAAAATCTTTGCATATATTTTACCTTTCGAGTGAATTTGCACATTTTTTTGCGTTCCCCCCCCTTTCCTACCCTCCCCCAATCCCCCCCCCCCCCACAATCCACCCAATGAGGCATTTAACAAGAGTCTGTTGTGATAGAGAGACACCCCTACCCAGTGCCGCATATATAAATCTTATATCTTGTTAGAACCCTTAATTGGGCTAAAGAAAAGGTGCAGAAAAAAATACAAAAGACAAATATAAAAAGGGAATGGGACCTTATATATGACCTTATAAAGAACATTAAGGACCCTATCAAGACAGATCAATACAGATAAAGCGCCAGCTACCACTGAATCTGATAGGCTAGATAGTCCCCAGAGCCGGTTAGGAAATATCTAGAAATATAGAATATGTAATACCATTAAAGATACTTTTGCAACTATTTCCTGAATCAGATAGATTTCTAAATCCTAAACTTGTATATCGATCGGTTGGCTTTAATTCCACCAAGTTTGCACAATAATGTCCAGTGTCATACGGAAATGATTAAATGTGGCTTTAGTTCAGACTATGTAGGAAGTCTTTTGCTTTGATTTTCCGAGGTGAAAAACTTGGTTTGGCCCTTATAGATGACTTTAAGAGTGGCAGGATTATTCAGATAAACCTGAGTCTTATTCTCCAGAAAAGGCTTAATCAATTGACGGAGCCGCCACCTCCGCTCCACTGTAGTGTGGCAAAAATCGGGCCTTACAAAGTATGAGATTTCACCTCTAGATCGGTGGGCATCTGGTCTTGCTTTCTCTGCGATAGCTTGGCGGAGAAGGAAGTTTCCAAAATACACTAAGATTGCCCTTGGATATTTGCCCTGCGAGATTGAGGCCCTTACTGTAAACGGTGTTCTGTGGGCGCATTGGACCTCTAGCTCCCAGTTCCAGGTGGACAATTCAGGGAATGTATCTTTGAATAGCTGGATCACAAATGCGCGTATATTGTCATCCTCAATTTTTTCCGGAATACCTAGAATTCTAAGGTTGTTACGTCGCATACGATTTTCCATTTCCTCCAGTTTCCACCTAACGTCCTTAAGTTCTGCATCATGAGCGTCTACTTGCTCTTTAACAACAGTGGCTTCAGCTTCATTAATTACTATGCGATCCTCCATATCAATCAATCTTGCATTAGAGGCTGCCACTGATTTAGAGAGTTTGCGCACTACGCCTTGAACTTTGTGTAATGCTTGTTGAGCCCTACGCCCATCCTTTGAGGTCTGTTCTCTATGGGAGGCTATTGCTTGAAGCACCGTGTCCATCCGCTATCCCAAACGAGCTCAAGAACTACCGAGCTATCTCACTGCTCCCTTTTCCTTTCAGTGTCCTCAAAAAGGCCCTCAACCACCAACTCACAGAATACCTGGAGAACAGCGACCTTTAGGACCTATCCAAATTCAGATTCCGCAGCAGCACCGAAACCAATCTGATCTCAGCCTCCAATGACCTCAGGAATCTCCTAGACCATGGAGAGATGGCCACCCTGATCCTTCTCGACCTCTCAACATCCTTCAACAACATGTTCTACCACACCCTGATCAAGAGGCTTCATCAGATCAGAATCCACGAAGACAACCTCAAATGGATTACATCCTTCATCCTTTGAAGAACCCAGAGAGTCCACCTATCACCTTTCAACTCAGAACCCAAGGTCGACATTTGAGGCGTCCTTCAAGGCTCAGCCCCATGCTGTTCAACACATACATGACCTTACTGGCCAACATTGTCAGAACTCTTGGACACACAGCTCATCTTCTCTCTGTCTGAAGAACCAGCCACTATGAGGGTCAACATCTGCCAGTGAATGACCAGCTTTGCTGACAGAATGCAGAGCAACTACCTCAAACTCAACAGACAAAACTGAAGTACTCATCTTTGGGACCACACATCCCCTTGGAATGACTCCTGGTGACCTACTGAACTAGGACTCTCAACCACTCCCACAGACTATGCCCGGAACCTCAGCACTGTTGCAGAGATTCTGCTTAAGCACAGAATTATGCTTGGGCCACAGAACGTTAGCATGTAGGGGCTGAGTCACCATAACCCATCAGCATATATGGGCCTGAATCCAACTAGCTCATAGTGCCTCACTTTCCCTCCTAACCTTTCCAGAGAGACAAGTGATTTGGCACCCCAGAACACAACACTCCTAACTCTCTCAGGGCCTTGGTAACAGGCCACCCCCTTTCATTCTCTCACTCATACTTGTCCACAATAAATAAAAAAGAGACACAAGGAAAGTTTCTAATATTCATTTCATCTATAGTGCTCTAATGTGTAGTAGCTGCACCACAACTAGCAAACAAATACAAGTTAGTAATGTAATTAGTATGGCTATGAGACCGTACACAAGCATTTGCAATGCAATCAGTCTCTCATTTGTGATTTTTTTTGCAGTGGAGTGGATGTATGTTATTTGCTGGGGAATTACGTGCTTTGAATTTGAATCATTTCATGTGGAATTGTGTGGGTTGGAATTGTGTGGTGTGTGGGATTGTTGTGTATTGTACATATGTCGTATAGTGAATAGATAGGGGTGAGAGGTGTATAAATTAGAAAATAAGAGAGAGAGGGAAAGGTAGTTTGTGTATGAAGTGGTAAATGAACTGTAGACAACACATTATAAATAGTGTGTGAGACAGAGAGATAGAAGGGGAGACAATGTTATAGATGTGTAACAAGGCTTTGGTTATGTATGTAGAAGATATTGAAAGAAGAGGAGGAGAGTGTGTGTTTGGTTATTATTTGAAAGTTGTGGTATTAAAAGTGTGTAGAAAGATATGAAGGGAACTAATAGTATAAATGCTGGATTAGTGTGTGAGAGAATGCGATAGTGCTGTGAGTGAGTATGAGAGAGAAAGAGTTGTGTGCAATGTATGAGTTACATGACATGTTTTAAAAGCAAAGAAAAAAAGAAAGATAAAAGGCTAACCATATGAAGATATGGGGATTAAAATAAAATAGAAGTTGTAACAAATTATAAAGCATTCTAGTAGATGAACGAAAATTGGAAACAACCATCAATTTCCATTTCAAACGTTTTTTGATTTATACCACAATGGGCGTCACTGGGCAGTCACAAGTCAGAGGTACAGATATAGGGAAGCATTTTGCAGGTTTCGATGTATTGTAGAAGTGTTGAAATTCAGTCCACTTTGATATCCGCAATGGGAATTGTCAATCCATACCTTTTTATTTGCTGTGCCACAAATACCCACTGGATTTGGTTTGGATTTTTATTCTTTACAATGGCACATGGGTGGAAAGCAGTAAATCTGCACTGACTTAACGGTGCAGAGGACACACATGGCATGACTGTGCGAAAAACATTTAGGGATGAATGCCAGCAAAAGGAACTCGGGTTTGTCTCTAGCTGACACGTTTAAGTAGCAGTGAATGGTGCCCTGCCACTGAGCATAATAGCTCTTCTGGGGGTGCTAGACCTGGCACCTTGGCATCGGTCTCCCTTCCATTTTCGAAGTTGCTTCATGTTTTTTTGCTGGTGTTAGATGCTTTGGGCACTGTGCCATTGCTGTCCAGTGCCATAGTGCAAGTGCTCCCTATTGTCGATTAATGTATGGATTGGTGATTCCATTATTGGCTGGTTTGGTTTATCTGTCAGACCCTAATACAGTGCACCAGAAGTGCCAAGGGCTGGTAATCCAAATGCTGCTAGTGGACTTGCAGTACTGGTTGTGCCACCCACAGAAGCAGCCTGTAAAAGTGTGTCCAAGGCCTGCCATTGCAGAGCATGTGTGCAGTCTGGTACTGCCATGCTGACTCGGCAAGTGCACCCACTTGTCAGTCCCTAAACCTTCCCTTTTCTTCATATCAGACACCCCTATGGTAGGCCCAAGGACAGGGTGCATTGTAAGTATAAGGTAGGACATGCCCTGGTGAGTGTGGCATGTCCTAATAGTGAATTACAGCCATTTTTCGTTTTTCACTATTGTAAGGCTACTTCTTCTCCATAGGCCAGACTGGGCAGTTAGATTATTACATCTTATAATCCTAACTGACTCAGGGAACATGGTAGAAATTCAAGTTTAGTATGCCTGAACTCAGAATGATAAAGTACATTGTTTAGTGAAGTTGGTTTTAACACTCTGTGTTTGAAAATACCACTTTTAGAAAGTAGGTATTTTTTTGATTAACTATCCAAGCCTGCCTCTGCTAGGTTGTGTATTCCTTGTCTGGAGTTTGAGTGACAGGGCTGGGGGATTCCATGAGACAGGGTGAGTCAGCCCAGTGATGATTAGAGAGATCTGCATCTAGGTGGGAGGGAGGAGTTGGCCTGGGACCTGAATAGGGCTGTGCCTTCCCTCCACAATGCTGGCTGCACCTCCTGTGGTGTGTCTGATGTCTCTGCCCTGCACTGTGAAAGGAGAGAAGGAGTTATGTCAACAAAGTGCTCTAGGGCTGTGCTTTCCCTCCACAATGTTAGATCCACCTCCTGTGGGGTGTCTGATGTTTCTGCCCTGCACTGTGAAAGGAAAGAAGTAGTCATGTAAACAGAGTGCTCCAAAACTGGTTTGGACTAGGCAAAGGCCCCACTGCCTCAGAGGACAAAGTATTTTGGGGTATAAGTATTGGAACCCTGATCCCAAAAAATTAGATCACTTTTGGACAACAAGAAGAAACCTTTGCCGAGGAGAGGAACCTGAAGAAACTGAGGAGAGACTATCCCTAAGCTGAAGTGCTGCTTGGGGATTTGTCCTGTAGTGGTTGCCTGACTGCCAAAGGAAGGAGAAAGGGACTTTGTGTACTTTATTTCAACTTGTAAGGATCTCCAAGGGCTTGGAACAGAGCTTACCTCCTGCTGAAGTCTCAGGGACAACAGACTTTACCGACCAGCTCCCCGAGAGTCTTCATGAAGTGCCTGCATTTGTGCTGGGCTTTTTGAGGACTTGCGTGTTGCAAGAAGCTGGAAGCACGACTCAAGAACAGGAAGTGTGTCGCCAAACTGCCGCTGCCGCTTCATAACAGAAAGTCCCTCGCATCACCGGAGAAAAGGATCGACATCGCAGAAGATGCCACCACATCACCCGGAAGCGTGTCGCAGGAGAAGAGGATCGACGTCGTATCAGACACTGACGCATCTCCGAGAAGCTTGTAGCACGGCCTGTTGTGCCTCATCGCCGGAGAAGAGGATCGACATCTCAGCAGATGCTGACGCATCACCGGGAAGAGTGTTGCAGGGCCTGTTGTGGCTTGCATCGTTGTGGAAGCAACTCGCATCGCCAGGAGAGAGGATTGACGTTGCAGCAGACTCCGCCGCATCACTGGGAAGCATGTCGCAGGGCCTGTCACGGCTCGCATCGTGTAAATCATCTTGCATCGCCCAAGAAGAGGATCAATGTCGCAGCAGATGCCACAGCATCACCGGGAAGCGCGTCGCATCAAGGAGAAAGCGCCATCTTTATTTATTTGCACCAAATCTTCAGTGCATCACCGTCCTTGCGGGTAAGGGACTACCACATCACCTTCCCTGCAACACTTTTGTTGCCCTGCGTGTCGCACCTTAAGGAACATTGACTCAAAGTGTTGCATTTTAAGATCTAGAGAGAACTAAGGTAATTCTATCATTTTAATTACAGTATTGTGGATTTTTAGGTCTCGCCTATTAATCCCGCAACGGTTAATAGACGAGAGTATAGAGGGCAAACCAAGGTCTGAAACCATCACGGATTTCGTACAGTTCGTGTGGTGCACTTGAGCGGAAAGCGCGTCCACATCAAAGCCATCAGCCTCCCTCCCACAGGCATTTGAAGCTTCCCCCCCCAGCATGCGCTCGGACTCAGGCATTTCTCCTCCCCCCTAATTATTCACCCCTGCAGTTGCTGCCCACGGCCGGCCGTACTTTCACTTTCACAGCCGCCAGGCCGTGTCTCGCATTTCTCCTCTCACCAGTGACATTGTTTTCAAATATGTTACACATGCCGTGCAGCGCTTTGTTTACTACTTTGTTTATTGCGTGTGAGGTAAGCCTTTCCCAAACTTTTTGTTGCTTTTATCTTGCCCACATCGCAGCGTTTTATTTAGAGTTTGTGTAGCAACATTGCAGCGTTTTATTTTTTCAATTTGTGTGATGTTATATGTAACAGGCACTCCGAGCTACCTGTTAGCAGCTATCTCTGTCTCGCATTTCTCCTCTCACCATTGACATTGTTTTAAAATATGTTACACATGCTGTGCAGCGCTTTGTTTACTACTTTGTTTATTGCGTGGTAAGCTCTAAATCTTTGATACAAAAGCAGCATGTTTTTGTCCGTTACAGCTTTGTCTGTAATCTGCTTTTATATTTATTTGGCTTCTTTGAACACATCACAAAGTTAATTTTTTATAGGAGTGCCTTTCCTGAACTTTTTTGTTGCTTTTGCTTGCCCACATCGCATAGTTTGATTTTGAGTTTGTGGCTCCTATTCGTTGCTTTTGCTTGCCCACATCCCAGTGTTTTATTTATAGTTTGTATAGCAACATTGCAGCGTTTTATTTTGAATTTGTGTGGTGTTATATGTAACAGGCACTCCAAGCTACCTGTCAGCAGCTATCCTTATATATATTAGACAACTTTGATTGTCAATGCTTTAAGTGGATGCTGCATATGTATTTTATCTGTAGCGAACAATTCTCTTGTCACAAGTTGGACGTGTGCCGTGTAGCGCTGCCTCGTCCTTTCACGCAGCTGATTATGTTTTAACAGGAGACATATATTAGACTGACCTCGTGTACAGATATTTACGCTTTAAAAATTGGGTTCACTCATTTATATCAATGTACTAGTGCTGGAATTAGAAAAGCTTTATGCCAGGAACACAAAGTGGGGGTCAAGGTGTGGCAATAAAAAGGGAGCGGGTTACTTCACGCCACCCCTCCCACTGTCAGTTGTGTTACTTCTGTTTGGTGCTGCGAAATTGTAATTAATGCTTTTTTTTCAGTCGGAGTCCCTCTTGCATTTTCATTACAGAGCTATCACAACATCCTCCCACTGCGCCTCGTAATGCCTCTGACTTGTGGACGATTCTATGCACTGAATACTTTTAGCTATCATCTGTGCGTCTTCTATACTATGCAAAGCTTAGCCAGTGCTCACTACACCCTGACTGGCAGCACCAGGACATACAGCATAGTGAAAGAGAGAGATAGGCTAATGTGTGGAGCGGCCGACTTCAGAACTGCAGGACTTGGTTTTGAGTCCCGTCCTTGACTGTACTAGATTGTAGTGTAGTTCCTATTTTCCCAATAGGCTCTGCGCATTGGAATAACATAAACAGCAGTGTAGACGTAGGACTGAGGTCATCTAAGTCTCTACTGATTATTGTAAACTTAATTTAGGTTTGCGCCAGCTAGCTCAGAGGTCACTGGAAACTTTCTTGAATGAAGAGGGATGGATAACCTTCCCTGGCTCAGACAAGAAGGGATTCAGTTTCCGACAACCGCATAAACATTACAACTTTCCTCCCTCACAATATGAGTATATCTCTAGAGTCGTGTGAAAACAATAGACAGATATTTCACTCAGACATCAGTGCATACTTAGTTTCACCAGAGTACAGAGAAATAGAGAGACGGGCGTTTTCAATAAAAAGGTGTTATTTATTGAGCAGTCTTCTTTCTCATACAAGAGAAGTGAATTGCCACAATTACAATACTTAGAGTAAAGTAAAGTGTGTACAGTAAAAGTAGTATTATGAAATAATACTGTAAAAGCATTGATACGGTTTCTTAGCCATATGATACTATAAAATGGATAAAATATATACATACACAAATACATTGACTAAAATACTCAACTGGTGCTTTTAACTAAGCCTACCCAGGTGTACCTAACCTAAGCCTAATACTCGGGAAGGGACAAGTAAGTAGCGGTGTTAAGTTAAGTTGGTTAAGATAGTTTTGCCAAGAATCTGCATCAAGAATTCTCCTAAGGATTTAGTCAACTCCGTACCTTGGTATTAGGTCTGGTATCTCTTTCCTCAGGACTCGATATCGCAGCAACCCGCAAAGGTAGGCTGGAAACACCGGAGCTGGATTTTCTCGGCTGGAGAAAAAGACAGCGTCTCTCTCAGTGCGTCAAACAGGAGGGGCGGCTTCCGCAGGCACTCGCATCAGTTGGGCTCTCGGGCAAGTAGATGGCCGCTCTGCTCCAAACCACCGTGCGTTTGCTTAAGGCAACTGTTGGTATTTTATACCTGAAAGGTGCTGGTTTGACGTAAGGTTGGACATAAGACGTCACCAAGAACTAACAGTTCTTGCAGGACTTCAGGAGTTCTTGTTCAAATCAAAACAAAAGCAGGGGGGAGGGGTTCCCGGGCTGCTGAAGGCTTGGTTTGTTTAAAGAACGCGTTGTGCTTTCTAGGAGTCGATGGGAGTAGCCGTGCTGTGCTTTGGATTGCATGGGCTATTACTGAATATGAATCTGATTCTTATGCCGTTGTCAGGACATTTTTGATTATAACCTCACAAGGGCATAAATCAGGAATATCGAATTAGGGTCCTAGATAAGAACACAACAAAATCCTGTGATTTTAGTCAAATTTATTCATCTCGTAGTTCCACACCACATCAAAGGCTTCTGCTCCCCCTCACTCACACCCCATCCCCATGTGCTCCTTCCCTTCCTCCCACTCGCTGGCTCCCCCGCCCCCCACCAGGCTCTTAAAGCGCGACACTTCACCAGCGCTTCCCTCCCACTCGCTCACTCCCCTTCTCCCCCACCCAACTTGTTTTTTTTATTGCTGTTGTTGGCAGATAGCAAAGTGGGCACTGCAGTGTTCGGGGCGCGCACTGTTTATAGTGTTGTAAGCCGTGATTGTAATCCTTTCCCTGCCAGGATTCCTGGCTTGCACACATTGAAGGCTTGACCCTCCCTCCCTCTCATTACAGTTTCCTTCTCTTCAAAGCCTGGAATGTAAGATCTGATCTTCTCAAGCCCACAAGGTAGACGTGGTTGCAGATGTTGTCCATTACGGTGCCTGCTTTCATACCCGTGCTTTTCACCCCATGTGAAGACACAATTTTAAGAGCTATTAACATTTTTTTACTGGAAAATTTTAAGGCTGCTCAGCAAAAATGCTTCATTTATTGGGATTGATGCGCTTTACACATGCATAAATGCCCCACTGATCACTGGTGTTTGCCACCCTTTGTCATGCAAAGTTTCCTGTTAACTCTATTTATGCTTTCAGGTTAAGTCTAGTCCCTCCTGCCGAGTGATACACATCACAATGGAGCGCAGTCTGAGACTCCCGGGCTCCTTAATTTCTTTCACATTGGTGGGACAGGGCAGTAAATGTTAGCTATTTTCAAAAGACACTTAGTTTCCGGTTTGTTAGGCCATCGATCTCACTTTTGGGAATGTTTTTTGAACGGTTGTCTTTAAATGGTTATCCTGGGTGTACGTAGAGTGTATGTTACAGCACACTTCACCCATAATTTTAAACTTAACCCCCATAATTATTGCATTTCCGAAAACAAATTTGCTTCTAGTAGTTCATCCCCTCCACTCCATCCATCCATCCCCCCACTCCATCCCCATCCATCCATCCCACTCCATCCATCCATCCATCCATCCATCCCACTCCATTCATCCATCCATCCATCCATCCATTCCCCCCACTCCATCCATCCATCCCCCCACTCCATCCATCCCTCCATCCAACCCCCCACTCCATCCATCCATCCCCCCTACTCCATCCATCCATCCCCCCACTCCATCCATCAATCCATCCCCTCCACTCCATCCATCCATCCCTTCACTCCATCCCCCATCCATCCATCCCCCAATCCATCCATCCATCCCACTCCATCCATCCGTCCATCCCCCCACTCCATCCCCCCACTCTATCCATCCATCCCCCCCACTCCATCCATCCATCCATCCCCCACTCCATCCATCCATCCATTCACCCCCCACTCTATCCATTCATCCATCTCCCCACTCCATCCATCCATCTATCCATTCACCCCCACCCATCCCCCCACTCCATCCATCCATCCATCCCCCCACTCCATCCATCCATCCATCCCCCCACTCCATCCATCCATCCACCCATCCATCCATCCCCCCACTCCATCCATCCATCAATCCCGCCCACTCCATCCATCTATCCATCCATCCATCCCCCCACTCCATCCATCCATCCATCCCCCCTCCATCCTTCCATCCATTCCCCCCACTCCATAGATCCATCCATTCCACTCCATCCATCCATCCATCCATCCCCCCACTCCATCCCTCCCCCTCCCCACATTCCATCCCCCACCCCCTATTACATCCCCCGCCCCACACTCCATCCCTCGCCCCACACTCCATCCCTCACCCCACACTCCATCCCTCGCCCCACACTCCATCCCTCGCCCCACACTACATCCCTCGCCCCACACTCCATCCTTCGCCCCACACTCCATCCCTCACCCCACACTCCATCCCTCACCCCACACTCCATCCCTCGCCCCACACTCCATCCCTCACCCACACTCCATCCCTCACCCACACTCCATCCCTCGCTCACACTCCATCCCTCGCCCACACTCCATCGCTCGCCCACACTCCATCCCTCGCCCTCCCTCTATCTCTCTCTTGCCTCCCCTCTATCTCTCTCTCGCCCTCCCTCAATCTCTTGCCCTCCCTCTATCTATCTATCACCCTCAGTATCTATCGCATCACCACAGCATCACTCAGCACCACCACAGTATCACTCTGCAACACCACAGTTTCACTCAGGGGCACCACAACATCAATGAACGCCACAGCATCACTCGTCGCCACCACAACATCAGTCAGCACTACAACAGCATCAATCTGTGCAACCATTCAACAACAACTGGTTCAAATATGTTCTCTCAATGTTTCAAACTTTATTACAAATGTCACAAAAAGATGTTGATATTTCAGCTCTGTTCTTGGATTTTCATCACGATAAAATTCACTGAACATAATCTTCACAAAAGTTATTTACAAAAGTTTAAGCTATTGACATTATAAATTACAATAACTTTTATTTAAGTATTAATTATTAAAAAAATTAAAAGCAATTGTTATTTGTAATATCAATACATCTAAGTCACGTAAATACAACACATATTGCATTACAAATGCTATAGGTGTCACATTTGCGAAAGTTAAAAGTATTGGCATTGTAAATGACAAAGCTATTAATTTCGCTAACCAACACATAAATTAAAAAAATTGTCATTTACAATGCCAATAGCTCAAAGTTTCCTAATGCGAGACCTATTGCATTGCAAATGCTTGTTTTTGTTTGTGGTCTTGTGATAATTCTATCTAAAGAACACTTATTTTTTATATAAAACCTGTTTGGTGTCCATCTGTAGTGTTGTCACTTGATTACTGTATGTGTTCACAAATGCTTTACACACTACCTCTGAGATAAGCGTGTCTGCTCATGCCAAGCTACTAAAGGGGTGAGCAAGGGTTATTTTAGGAGTATACCCCCTTACCCTGACTAGAGGCAAGGGTCCCTATTCGTCACAAGTACCTACTTGTGCCAACTAGAAACCCCCAAATCTAACAGGGGGCAAGTGGGAACGGTGGGCATGTAGTGTCTTTCCTATTCCTAATGAAAGGGGCAATAAAGCAAAACATTCTCCAGACAAAGATTGTTGTCTTCACCATTAACAAGCTAGATGAGAGCAACGATTGTTCTCATGCTTCTCTCACCCCTTCTTTGAAACACAAAGTTTTATGCAGTTTTATATAGCGCTAATTCGACCAAAGGGATTTCAGTGCTTTACATGAGCACCACTTACAATACTCAAGAACAATAAAAATGTTCTACTTGTGTCTCCCTCATTATTTCCCTCCCAGATGCTCTCTGTGATGATCCAAAAAATGTGGAGACTTAGTACATGAAATTCAAAGTTTACTATGCTGTAAATTTCCCATCACCAGCTAACAGTAGTATCTCCGAAAAGAAGGTGCTCAGCATAGTAGCAGAACAAACAGCACAGCTGCGAAAGCAAACAAAATAGGCGCAAAATGCCACAAAATAGGAATAGAAGTAGTGGGAGTCCCCTGAACACACTAGAAAAAAGAGAATGGATAAAAGCCGGTATTAGTCCAAATTAAGGGCCTGATTACGATTGCGGTTTTCCCGCATCCTCCGGGCCGGCGGAAGCCACCGCCGGCCCGGAGGATGCGGGAAAACCGGTGCGGACTGAAAAAGACCCCCCGCCAGATTAGGATGGCTGGGGGATCGTTTTTCAGTCCGCAGCTTTTCCGCCGCGGTCGCCTTCCGACCGCAGCGGAAAAGCTTTAACATGGCTGGCGGTGTCTATCAGACACCGCCAGCCATATTAGGATGTCTGCGGAAAGATGCCTTTACACGGCGGCATTTCCGCCGTGTAAAGGCATACGGATTCGTGTTTGGGGGCCCGTTGCGGGCCCCCAGGGGTGAAGGGGGGGGTGGGGGTGCACATGGGGGGTACCTATGGTACCCCCCTGCATTTGCCTGCACAAAGCGGCAGGCACCGCGAGGTGCCTGCCACTTTGTGCATGCAAATGCACAACTCACATTTTTATCATTGCGGCGGGTGCTGCTTCAAGCAGCACCCGCCGCAATGATAAAAATACAGGATGTGACCGCCAGGGTGGCGGTCACATCCTAATTTGCACGGAGGGACCGCAGCTGCCCCTGCGGACGGTCCCTCCTACTCTATGGTGGCGGACGGACTCAGGTCCGTCCGCCATCATAATCGACCCAATAGTTTGGACTGAAGTGACCGAACTGGAGCCTATAACCTCAAGGAAATACGCAAGACCTGCTGTGTTAGATGTGTTACAAATTCTATTAATCAATTTGCCAAAATGTAGTGGAAAATTTGTGTTTAACAGTGCCTCATTGGATGTACTTACCACCTGTAACTCAAAGACCTCACGGGCAGATGTGAGAGCTACTTCTTTTTGACACACTAATGCTTTGAGTCTGCTTAGCTGGAATGGAAGGCTATATCAGGTCATCAACAACTCTTTGTGTAGGGGAAACTGGACATTATTACATCAAGTGACGGGTGTGAAACAGATAAAAGATTTGGAATTCATGCCTCAATCTCACAGCAGTCTTGATCATTAAGCATTAAATAACTACCATTTGAAAGGAGAGTTATAAGTTGAAGAATTGCCGGGATACCTTTTAAAAAACAGGACATATTTATTTGCTAGGGTAGCATTACATGCGTCGTGCACAATGACATGCTTGCAATCGTGGGAGTACCTGACCGAAGAGTTGCATTCCTTCCCAGTAAGGAATACTTCCTTGCCAGCATGTTTACAATGATAGGTAAATGGAAGTGACCATAGTTCAGGAATGAAGCTGCTTTCCAGGGGTTTATATCTACCAGCAAGGAAATGCTTCATGCACGCTGTGAACTGAAATGTCAAGATCGGCAAAGATATTACACCGTGCATCAAACATACTACTGAAGATGTTTTGGCTGTAGTAAATGGGAGTTGTTCTAACTCCTCCAAATGCAGCATTGTATAGATTGCATCTTTCATTGCCATCCATTGTTATGTGTGCGTCAAATTGAAAGGCAAAAATAATGTACGGAGTTCAGATAACTCCATGGTACTCACCCATTAATAAGTATTTGTCGTGTCTATCTAAACTGCATGATAGAGCTAAGCTGACTATGCCCATGATATAATGCTGACATGTTACTTTGCATAATATCAATAACAGATCATATAATGTTATTCAAGTTATAAATGCGAGAAGACAGCATAGTAATACTATTATCTACAACAGCAAGCACTTTATCCAGTTTCCTTATCTATTTGTCTTAAACATGCTGCCATTTGGGACAATTACCAAATTTCATTATATGTAGAATAAATAAATCTTTTAGAACATGGAGATTTAGGGCCTAATAAAAATCTGACAAGTCCATTTCTCCAGACTGCAGTGAAAGATGTAGTTTTACTGCAGACAGTGTGGAATGGTCCAACCACTGTTGGCAAAATTCCCCCACTGAATAGGTGGTAACATGACCTGAATGTTGTGAATGAGAATATCAGGGGTCAAGTCTGCTTGATTGAAACCCGGGTGTGGAATTAAGAAAATGAGTATGACAGCCATTTGTGTCTACTGGCCACAATAACCACCCATGAGGACGTGAAAGTATGGGCTTAAATATACCATTCTGTAACATACTGTCGAGTTTTCAGCAGTAAAATTTGTTAAATGTTGCCAATTGTCAAATTGTGCAAAGGAGGGTATGGTTGGGGTATTCATTTGTTTAATCTTTGCCAGTTCCAGACAGGTAGTCTGCTGGACGGTATTGTTCAATAAAATGATTTGCTTTGGAATTAAACAGGCTCGAAACAAGGTTTCTATCCCCTGAACTTGCCAAGGTTTGGTTCCCCAAATCGATTTCAGTTCACTGGTGTCTTTCCAATAATTATATCCTTTAAGGGCTAACTGGGTGATAAACGAAGCTGTATATAATAGCTTACTTTGTCTAAGCATATATTTTTTCGGTGGGGTAGGACCTAATTTTAAATTGTATGATGTAGGATTTGAAGTGTCACATACTGAAAAATAGGTGAATTTGTCTCTGTATGTTTTGGAACTTCCTTATGGGAGAGTCAGACAATTTTCCCATTGTGCATAATTAAAAAGTGTACGTTGGAAACTGGCCCGATGTAGGAAATGATGGCCATAATGATGATAAAGGAAAAAGTCAGCATAATTAGCAGAATTAAGGTGCAGGTCCTCTGATTTGAAAACAGACTAATACTCCAACTCTGAGAGCATAGAATATACGGTTTCAACATCCTAATCATCTGAATGCAACCCAGGTACTATTACATCCCCCATAGAAACTTTAAACACATATGACATTGACAGGATCTCTGTAGGGCCAAATATGTTGAAAGGAACTTTATTCTAAACAATTCTATCAGTTATTTTAATGTCTAAAATGTTCACAAGGGATAAGTGTCTTTTCAGTTAATGGGAAGAAGAATGGAGGGCCAACACCCCGTAGGCCAGTTCCGTGGCAGAACGTTCTGGGAGGTAGTGGCCATTAATTAATTGAAAAAAGGCAGTCACAAATCCAATCTACATGACAAGAAAAACCAAGAAAAGTGTAATCCAAACATATATCCAAGGCAGAATAAATAAATATGTTTCAACCATGAAATGAAAACATAAATCCCTGCTCGAGGACAGAAGAACTGTTAGAGGAAAAACCATCCTGAACCATATAATAGCACTGAGTTGAAAAACAGGAGATTCTGGTTCTGTAACAGCACTCGTAAAATCCAAAAGTGGTGGATTCACAGACGGTGGATCAGTATACACTACATCAGCTGCAGAAGACTCAGTAGTAAGAACTGTACTTCGGTCATGTTGCTGGCTGCAGACTCATTCTCCCCCCCCACCCCAGCCGGGAAGAAACAGCTTCAATCATGCTCACAAGCTGAAGAGGAATGTCCTGTGTAATTGTACACACCTGTGGCATTCTATTTAGAATCGGCCACATGGTGTAATGTGAAATGTTCAACGGAGACAAAGTGCTTATCTTTAAAAACTGGAAGCAGTGACAGATCTCAGTTCATGTGCCTTGGACTCCAAGGATGGGCAACGGTACTCGTAAATTCCTTTTTAATCACCACCTTTTCATGAACGAGATCTCCAATTTTTGGAATCCCGTCGAAAGTTCAGGTTTCACATCCGTAAACAAAGAGGGAGATGTTTTCAATTGTTCAATTGATTGGGCTTCACTGAAATTTTTTAGGTCCTGTAAGACAGCACAATGATTATCTATGTCAAAGAGCAAGGCAGTCATCACAATGTCTAGGCAATCAAGGTCTGAAACATACATCTTGATGCCAAAAGAACTTTATATGGGGTCCACCAACCTAGAGATCTTTGAGTGAGATTATTTATATAGGTGATGAATCCGACTATGTCCAATGCTTAGACCTCTTGCTGTGAAGGACTGCTTTAAGTCACGGCTCATCCTCTCTACAACAGAATTGCCCTCTGACCTACATGAAAAAAAATAATACACCTGTATACCCAGGGATGCCATAGACTCCCGGTAGTCTTTTGGCACAAGAGAATGGGCCCTGGTCAGAGTTGAGTGCATTGCGGCATGTGTCCCGATAAAGACTTGCAATCCTTTAATACCAGTTCGAGTGTGAGCTGAGCGCTGTGGCAAAACCCGAAGGAATGCAGAGCTAGAATTGACTGCAATCAAAATTAATTTCAATGCAGGGTCCGAAATTAGTGGACCACAGTTATTCAAATAGATGCAGCTGAAAGGCTTGCTGGAGATCAACAGGTGTGTCAGCGGTGGACGAGCCACGGTGGAAGTTTTAAATTGTTCCAAATGTCACAAAACTGGGTATATTTCTTGGCTTGTTGATATAAACTGTGCCACCAATAGCGTTGCTGTAGCAGTGAGATTGTGGCCATCACCCCAGCATGTGGCGAAGCGACACATTTATGTGCCACTATAACCAAACAAGTTTGAGGTCTTGGTTTGGACTCAAATGATCACCAACCTCTGGAATTGTTACAAAAGTGATCTTCTGTTCATTCAACTGATAAGAATATTTAGAAGGAAAGCCCTTAGGTAAAGGGGTGCCATTTATATTTGCATTAACGACAGCTAAGATATCATTTTCTATTCTAGTTTTAGAACGAGTAATTGCTGCAACTGTAATTGTGGTGACTGCAGATTTGGCTGCTTCATCAACCAAGTAATTCCCTACAATGTGTGCTCCTACATGCTGATGACTTAACGTTATGTATTACATGAGTCTGTGTTAAGCTTTCTTTGATGTCTGCCACATTAACCCATAGCACCTTGTGCTTGATTGTGTTACCTTTAGAATCTTTGAATCTATTTTAGCGCCAATAATGTAAATTATCATCAATCAAAGGACTGTGCACAGTAATATGAATCACACACTATAAGTGTGGGAAATCCAGGATGCATATGTTCTATTGCAAGAAACAAAGCATTCAGTTCAGCCAACTGCGCAGTGCAGTCACCTAAAGACTACGTGCAAGTTGTTTCTGGTTGGAAATCGCAGTTCAACATAACACCAATAACAATAGCTCAAGCCACTGAGTATAGTTGTTTAGAACCTATAGCAGGTTGAGCTCAACCTTCAGTGTGAATAATACATAAAGGGGCACATGCATCAAGCATTTTTGGAGTCGCAAACGGTGCGATTCCTTAAAATCGGCCGTTTGCGATTCCAAAAATGCTTTTTGGAATGCATCAAGCATTTTTAGAAATCGCACATTTTTGCGATTTCTAAAAATGCGATTGCTTTTAAGAAATCGCAAATTTGCGATTTCTTAAAAGCAATGCATGATTACTTTTATAATTGCGAATTCGCAATTAGGGTGTCAAATTTACCGAGTGGTTGAACCACTTGGTAAATTTGCAAAAAGTGTTAAAAACGCTGGAAAAGCATTTTTTACACATTCATGTTACGGACACACATGTCCTTAGGACATGTGTGTGTGCATCATGATGCGAAAACAACATTTCATGGGTGCAGGGGGGGGTCATTTGAACCCCCCTCTCCACCCTTGAAATGCAATCAGGATTTGCGATTAGCAAAGTGCGAATTCGCAATTCCCATTCATTCTTATGGGCATTTTAGCCCATAGGAATGAATGGGAATTGCGAATTCGCACTTTGCTAATCGCATAATATTTGAGAATCGGTAAAAATTGCGATTTTTACCGATTCTCAAATATTTTGAGAAAATGTACATGCATCCCATTTTGCATTTCCTAATTTGCGATTCCCTAAAAATCGCAAATTAGGAACTGCAAAATGAAACAATGATGCATGTGCCCCTTTACTCCTTTGTACTCCAATTGGGGGAGTATTTCTTCAATGGATTTAGCATCCTGTTTAATGGGATATTGTGGTTGCACTTGCGAGCTGGACCGCAAAGGTATAACATGATTGGGAGAATCCTTATCCTAGCCAACATGATTGCTATAGAGCGCACGGGGGCAGTACAAGAGCCCACTCAGCTGCATAAGCTTGTTTGACTTCTTCAGGGAAAAGAGTAGAAAAAGAAAGAAGAAAAACATCCTCTTCTTGGGGGATGTTCGTACATGTGGCGTGGGTCAATCGACCTCCACCAAAAGGATGTCATAAGACAAAGTAAAACTTTCTCAGAATATTGCTTTAATGGTGCGTTTAGTATCACCTTCTATTTGAATATCTAAAACATACAATCTATCTGGAGGGGCTACGTGTGTATTCGCGGTCTCAACTTTAACATAAGTATTGGTTGCTCTCTCTGCCAGAAACTCTGTGAGATTCTGGCTTATTATGGTGACTTCAGCTGTGCTGCAGAAGAGAGTCACCGTTCAACTTCTGTTCAGGAGTATCTTTCTATGTGTCCGTGGCATATTTAGCTGTTAAAATCACATCTTTCATTTTCTGAAATGGGGCTTTAGGAGGTTTTTCCTCCATCTTTATCTCCACGTCAGATGAGCATGATGTCTTCCTTTTCAGTTTCACATACTCTTCTTGTATGTTTTCAGATCGCCTTTGATCCAGCGGGCCAAAGGAAATTCAGTTTCATATGAATGTCTCTACACCATGATACTCACCATTATTTCATAAATCTAACACTAGGCCCATAGATGACTGAGACATGAATTGACCAACTGAATCATATGACCTAATTAAACAAAACACTTTATAAATCTATACTACTATTATAAAGAGAGAACTGTGTCCTTTGAGCCAGGTGAACTCGAAAAGTACACCACCAATCCAAACACCCAAGACATCTTTAAAAACCTCAGGGCAAGCAGGAGGACATAGGCTATATAAAAATAAAAAATATACATTTGTTAAAAAATTTAGGAATAAAAAAAAAGTAGTCCCCTGCAAGTAGCGCCGGCCGCGACGTGCTTGATGACATCGGGAGCGCGGGAAGGAGCAGTGTTCAGGAGCAAGAGGAAGAGCGGCGGACATGAGCGCGGGGAGGAGCTAAGGACAGGCGGGGAGGAGCGGCGAGCGGCGGACAAGCGGTGAGGAGCGGCGAGAAGCGGAGGAGCAGTGGAACGGTAAACTCAGCAGCGTGGGGAGGAGCGGCGGCTGAGGTAAGTGAAGCAGCCGAGGGACGGGCGGAGGGATGGGCGGGGGCCATAAGTGCTCGCAAGCCTTTTGCTCAAAGTCGGGACGTCGGGTGTAAGAGCGGACAAGAGCTGCCAGTACGCACCGAGGGACGGGCGGAGGGACGGATGGGGGCCATGAGTGCTCGGAAGCCTTTTCCTCAAAGTTGGGATGTCGGGGGAAACAGCGGATACGAGCGTGGGCAGAACCAACCAAACCGGAGCAAGGAAACACTGTAAGTACGCTCTGCTGCTCCCGGCCGCTCTGCTATGCCTCCCCTGTTGCAATGCTGCCCCCAGCCCCCTTCTACCCTGGGCAACGCCGGGGTGGGCTGCTAGTATTTAATTAAGTCAGAATCATAGGCAATGGATTAACTAATGGTAACTCAAGGAAACAAACAAGACCAGCTTGTCATTTCAAAATCTATTTTATTAACTTTATTATCAAGCAAAGAGCATTTTTAAGAATTAAATTCTTTTATTAGCATTTTTATTAAGCAAAATTATTTATTAGAAAGGCACATTTGACTGTCAGCTCAAATCAAAATCAGCATGAGAAGTGCTCAAACATTTAGAAAATCCCTTCCCTAAACCCTATTTCCCTAACTTAACTAAGGGAAAACCTAAAAGGGATAAAGTAAAGCCCGGAGTATCTTACGTGAGCCAATAGTCCGACAGCATCTCTGGAGCACAGGAACAAGCCAACAGTGCTCTTTCCAAGGGGACAATTTTTATACCTTTTTCCTATCTAAATCTAACTAAAAGAATACAAATATCCGAGCAAGACGAAGCATGATTGGTCGAGAAATGTCACTCAATGAAGTCATTCGCCTTTCACATTGCAAAAATCACGTTCCTCAAGAGCGGCATTGTTCATTGACTATGTGTGTCACAGGCTCTTCCGAAGCTTGCAACATTTAACAAAAATCTTTCGTTGCTTTCTCCGTCCACGCTTTTCCACCGCTACAAATCCTGTCCTTGGCAATGAAAGTTTTAACAATGACCATTTCAATGCACCACATAGCCTTGCTTTCTCGTGTGTCTTTCAAAGAATTATGAAGAAAATATTTTCTTTTCATAAACTGCTGTGCAAGGCCCAACTCGACAGGACTGCAGACATCCATTTTAGAAATAGGCCACTGGCCTCTTTTAGCATGACTCTAGTATGCAAGGAAACACAAGACATCAATTAATTCGAGAAATGATAATTATTCTGTTACCCACCCCCTTTGCTAATTTTAACCCATTAGTCTATGTTACCTAGCGTTGCATACAAAAGACAAACAAAACACAGTCACATAAAATGACACGACATAAACAAAAGCACATTTAAAAAAAGAATACACATGCTATTATTTGATACAGCTGCAATTAATATTCGACAGAACAAAAGACAAGGTAAATATATTATTTAAAACGTAATGGTAAACATGACAAGAGCACATATAATTAGACCCGTGTGTTTGTGTAAGTGCACATTATTCTAGGTTGAGTCAGAACAAAAACATGCAACACTCGTTAGTGAATTAAAAAATTATGGGAGTTTTAATCACCGCACTGAATCTAAACTTATCTTAAAAGTCTGCTTCATCAACTCCCTCATCTGGTGATTTTTAAATCACCAAACAAAACCCAAAAATGTACTCAAAAATTTTACTTTTAGAAATGTCATATAATGATCTCTCTCTGTGTTAGTAAATCTAAACTCCTGTTTCATCAGTCCATTTCTATCTCCTTCTCCTGAGCCTTTCTAAGTTTACATATACACTTCTTTTCCCTCACATGCTTCTTTCTCTTGTGAATCATGCAACTGATTTTTAACAAAAGTGTCACTATAACAATGATTATTACAGGAAAAAACGCTTTGCCAATGATCGAACTGCCAATTTCAGCAAACCATTCCCTGATTGCCCCAAAACTTTTAGCCAAACGTTCAGAAAAACTGTCACTTTCTATGGGTTCCATTTCAGAGTAAAATTCAGTGATATTCTTAATCAACAATTCTATGTTCTGACTGATGTCTGGGATATATGTGCAGCAGTGCTGAACATGCAAAATCCCACAGACTCCTCCCTCTTTTGCTAGGAGAATGTCTAACGCAAGCCGGTTCTGCATAACCATGCTTCTGGTGGCAATGACCAATTGGAAACCACTTGCAATATCAGTGGACAACCTGTCAACAAATGTGGAAACCATTCTGATTTTGATTGCATTCAGAGATATTCCTACCATTGGAATTATTGCACCAAACATATCTCCCCTGATCTCAGAGAAGCTTTCCCTTTTATATCTATTCAGGTGTTTGCCAATTTCAAATGAACCTTCCCCATTTCTGTCAACATGAAAATTTTTAGGGAAAACTAGACCAAGGTAACATGTGCCATACCAATGGTCAGGGAGACTGAAATATGCTTTGTTCCCACAGACAAAATAAATTCTTGGGAAAATTGGGTCCTTACTACCTTTAAATCCCCAACCCCCTACTATTCGATAAGTGTCCTCACACTGGCTTGCACCAACAAAATAATTGTCGTAAAGCGTGTTATCTCTTCTAATGCAGAACTTTCTACTAACTGGATCGTCTATGTGAATAGCAGCAAATCTATTTTTACCATTAAGCTTCACATCCTCGAGCTGCCAAAACGTGGATTTAGTCTGTTTCCGCATTTCATTCCTTTTGTAAATCGCCCTCCTCTCCTCAACCAAATTGAGAAAAGATCTTTCTTCATCTCTCATTTTGCAGGTTAGATTATTTTTGTAAGCATATTTGTATGTAAGTTCATTAGTTACCAGGAAGAATTCACTCATCTGTTTGGCAGGCCTAACTTTGTTAAGACTATGCACAACCTTCAGGTTAGCAAATGTCTCATCGAAGTCTGAGTAATAGTACTCCAGACGACCTGTTTGATAGAACAAGCTAGATATAACACTGCATGTTATTCCATAAGTAAGAGGAAGCATATTATACTGGACCCCTTCAGAAACTGAAGTAGGAAGCTTAACGCACACATAACAATCTTTGACATCCATAACTCTAACATACTCTGATAAAAGTCTTGAAAAAGAATTAGTAGAAAAATGTCCAACAGATCTGTCCTGATGGATCTCTGGTTTATGCTCAATAATCCTGTTAGTTTTGCCTGCAACATCATGAGCAGCTTGTTTAGATTCAGCTTTGCTCGTCATATTCACCTTGTAATCCTCTTTGTCTATACCAAGAGGAAAGATGACTGCTAAGATTAACCCTACTAGAATGATTAGAATCACACAAATGGAAGACATTTTAGAACATCTTCTGAGAATAGCACACCTTGAATTACCCGTATTAGGCATCTTAACTACTTTACTTAAAACAAAAATGAAAAAATTAGTATTTAATTAAATTAACACACCCCCCCATTTAATTTTTTTTTTTTAGTAACCCTCTAACAGCTTTTCTTCGACCTTGCGTCCATAAAAAGTGTATCCAGCTAACACAATTTTTCGACCTTGTGTCACCTAACACAATTTCTTCAGCCTTGTGCCAAAAACAAACCCCAACTTAAAGAAAGCTAAACCTAATTGTTGTCACTATTTTCTTCCAAGTCTTCCTGACTGCTACTGCTGACCTCAACTACTGGTGGGATTATTATATAGGCCCAATCTAGAGACTTGTATTTCTGATGTGGCTTCAATGGTCTCTTGCTTTTTCTGCTGATTACTTCAATATTCTTCCCAACTTGGTCTTTTTTGTCTAATTCACTCCTCTGACTTGAAATTTCATTAATCTGTTCTTTAGATTTTTTTACCAACTTGCACTTCAAGTCTTCTTTTGGCCAGACATCACCTTTTCTCAAGAGTTTCTTTTTAGTCTCAATTTCATTACATTCAGCTTTCCAAGCCCTTTTTCTGAATTTTCTTATTTCAGACTCTTCATCCCTGTCACCCGAGTCAGTTTCAGAGATTTGAATACTGTATCTAGGAACTTCTTTGCTCAGCAACTTCCCTCCGTTAGGAACAACATCTCTGTAGCTGGTACTTGGCAATTCGTCTTCTTCTTCTGGAATTACTTCTAAGTTCCCAATTTCAGAATTTTCGTTCCTGCTTTCAGAGCTTCTAATCTGCTTTTCAATACTCTCCTGATCTTGAATCTCTTCTGACACAGTCTCTTTTTCAGATCTTTTTTCTAGAACATCTTCATCATTTAATGCCTGATCCGCATCAGAATTCTCCAGATGTGTACCTCCCTGTCGATCTTCAGAATCTGGATCTTCAGTTTCTCCTTCTGAGTCTGAATCAGCTGTAGTGTCGTCACTTTCTTCATCAGGGTTATCAGAAGGTGGTACACAAATGGTGTACCACCTTTCAAACCCTTACATTTAACAGCATTTGTTGTGACTAGTATCACCTGTCTTGCTTTTTGCCACCTGGGTACTAAACAGTTCCTCCTGCGATGAACCTTTGTCCTGACCCAGTCTCCTGGCAATAGATCATGAGCCTGCTCCTTTTCTTTTGAAATCACATCTGTTCCCACCTGATGGAATACAGAAGTTACGACATCAGAGAGCTGCTTACAATAATCTAAAATTGCACTATCATTTATTGCTAACAATTTTCCAACTGGAACAAAAGCCTGTCTCATAACCCTTCCCATGAGTATGTCATGAGGGCTAAGACCTGTTCATTTATCTGGAGTGCTCCTCAAAGACATCAAAACAAGTGGAAGTGCATCTGTCCATTTTATTCCTGTAGCCAGGCACATTTTTGAAATTCTGTTTTTAATTGTGTCATTAATCTGTTTAACAACACCTGATGCTTCTGGTCTGTAAGCACAGTGCAACTTTTGTTTAATGCCAAAGGCCTCACAAATTAATACAATCAGTCTGTTTTCAAAGTGTGTGCCACGATCACTTTCAATAGTTACTGGAAATCCATATCTAGGTATGATCTCCCTTAAAAGCAATTTTGCCACAGTAATTGAGTCATTGTGACGTGTTGGGAACGCTTCCACCCATCTTGAAAACAGACAGACAATAACAAGAACGTAGCTTAACTTGTTATGTTGTGGCATGTCAATGAAATCCATTTGCAACCTAGTAAAAGGACCATCCACCCGTCCTATGGTTCCCATGCTTACAACTGTTTGTCTGTTTGGATTGATTTGTTGGCAGATCAAACAACGCTGGAAAAGTGACTCTGCAATAACCCTAAATTTTGGATTATACCAAGTCTCCCTGAACTGACGCATCATTGTGTCTCTTCCTAAATGACCTGGTCCATGGTACATCTGTGTCATGTCAGCAATCATGCAATTGGGAATAATAGGTCTGCCATTTTTCTCCTCATCGTCTGCCTCATCTTGTAAGTCTTTTACTCCCTGCCATGTTTCCACTTCAGATATTAGCATGAGAGAGTTCATTATATGGTCATTATCCTTTTCCAGATTAAGTGAAAAATTATTTTTCGCACAGTAACGTGCAATTTCATCTGCAAAGGCATTTCCTTTAGTTATGTAGTCTTGTCCTTTTTTTTGCGCTCCACATTTGACAACAGCAATTTTTTCTGGTAACTGAATGCCATCAATCAGTCTTTTGCATTCCTGATCGGAGTTCCCGCAGAGGTCAAATAACCTCTTTGAGACCAGAGCTGGCCATAGTCGTGGACTACGCCATATCCATACTGACTATCAGTCACTATGGTAACCTTTTTCCCTGCTGCTTTTTCACAGGCACGAATTAAACCAACTAATTCTGCCACTTGTGCTGAACGAATTCCTTCAAGAGTTGAACCCTCAATTATTTCAGAAACTGTGCAGACTGAATATGCTGCTCTTAGAATGCCTTCATCTGTTCTTAAACAGGAGCCATCAACAAAGTAAACAATGTCTGACTCTGGCAAAGGCACATCTTTAATGTCTGGGTTTAGTACAGTATTCCAGAACATCCAAACACTCATGATCAACGTCATCAGCTTCATTGTCAATTTCAGAAACCACATTATCTGGTAAAAGTGTAGCTGGTTTGAGATTAACACATCTCGCAATGGATACATTATCTGATCCCAAAATAACCTTTTCATATTTGGTCAATCTGTTACTCAACAGATGCTGTGTTTTATTTCTGGTAAGAAGTGTCTCAACTGAATGAGGTACATACACTTTCACTGGAAACCCCATTATGATTCCTTCACTTTGCTCAAGACTTACACTTGTTGCAGCCACTGCTTTTAAGCAACCTGGCAATGCTTTTGCAACAGGATCAAGCACAGCTGAAAGGTGAACAACCTTTACAACTAAACTTTTGCAACGCACTACCATTACAACGCAACCATTACAAACCAAACCATCGTGTTGGTAAGCGGAGGCGGCCATACTAGGTGAGGCAGGTCAGCGTTGTAGGGTTTGGAAGGAGGTAGGCAGACTTGTATAAATTAAGATGGCTACTCCTCCGCGCAGCGGACGCGAGCAGCGGAGGCGCCGGTCCCGCGCCGAAAGAGCGCCTAAGGAAAGCCCGTCTGTGTCCGTCCGTGACACTCACTCTGCTGGCCATTTGATTGACCATTTTTACACCAATCTCACTGACATGCAGTGGAAGGAGTCGCTACCTATTCTATGGTCAGATCACGCACTCCTCTCATTTGCATGGACGCCCACGGATGCTGTCCAGCCTTTCATAACTACAACCAAGACTGGTCGGACTTGGTCAAAACTGGCTGTGTCGAAGTTGGCAACATTTTTAAAGGACTCTATTCCGTTAATTAAGGAGGATAATCCGATTGAAGCTTACAGTTCCTTTAATAAGTGGCTAGAGTCCTCTCTTGATCTCACCCTCCCTAAATGCAAAATAGTGCACCGTGGAGGCTCGAATAAAATGCCCTGGTATACTGCAGAATTGAAATGTCTTAAACGGAACTGTAAGAAGCTAGAGAGGAAGTGGAGAAAGAACTTCACCCTAGAGGATAAAGCGGAATACAGAGCTACTCTTAGGACCTACAAGACCCAACTAAAATCAGCCCAAGCCTCTTTTTACCCGCTTGAGATATCTAAAGCCGCTAACTCCCCCAGGGAAATGTACAAAATCTTCAAGTCTCTGGTAACTCCGCCTAGTCCCCTGAATGAAGTGGCCGATCCCCTAAAACGGTGCTAGGAGCTAGCCAATTTTTTTAGCTCAAAGGTTGCTACCATCTACTCCTCCTTCTCTGTGAAGGAAGCTACAAATGATCTTGGACACCCCATTGAGGCCACTACTCGATTGGTCTCTTCACCTACTCTGGATGCTCTGCCCTTGATAGATCATTCCACAGTAGAAAAACTTCTGCAGAATCTGAAATCAGGCTCTCCTTCGGACATTGCCCCGCCCTCTGCCCTAAAACAAGTCTCTGAGGTGGTAGTACCAATTATGAGGGACGTAATCAACTCCTCCCTTTCCACTGGAGTGGTTCCCCCACTGTGGAAACAGGCCAGAGTCAAAGCTCTATTAAAAAAAGCCAATCTTGACCCTGAGGACTGGTCAAACTACCGCCCTATCTCCCTGTTGCCAGGGATGTGTAAAATCACAGCAAATCATGTAAATCTTGCTTTATCCGCCTTTATTGAGAACGAAGCAGTACTTCACCCAACTCAAACTGGCTTCAGAACAAAACAGGGCACTGAGACCGCCCTGGTGGTGGTAGTGGAGGAAGCGAGGAAGATTGTAGATGCCGGAGGCTGCGCTGCGGTGGTCCTTTTGGACCTCAGCGCAGCCTTCGATACGGTCAACCACTCCCTGCTGATCAGCCGCCTCGGCGAGGCTGGCGTCTCCGGTGTTGCTCTTAAATGGCTTCAATCTTTCCTAGCAGAAAGAACATTCTCTGTTTTTGAAGGGGAGCACACTTCAAGACAGTTCCCCCTTCACTACGGTGTTCCCCAGGGATCCTCATTAAGCCCCACCTTATTTAATATCTATATGAGGCCCTTGGCCGAGGTGGTTCTTCCCTGGGGAATAAAACTGGTCACCTACGCCGATGACACCCAGCTGGTGGTCTCACT
Source organism: Lissotriton vulgaris (assembly GCF_964263255.1). NCBI lineage: Eukaryota > Metazoa > Chordata > Amphibia > Caudata > Salamandridae > Lissotriton > Lissotriton vulgaris. The sequence goes on along the minus strand of NC_141689.1, from coordinate 595,063,176 downwards.
CACGAGGTCTGAAGACGGGACCTCTGGACCAAACAATCTGTCCCCCTGTCTCACTAAGGTCTGTGAATGGATGGAAGCCTCATTTTTGAAACTAAATGGGACTAAAACTGAGATCATGATCATGGGTTACAAGGCTCCTCTGAACCTTAATCCATGGTGGCCGAGTTGCCTGGGTCCCCCTCCGACCCCAAAGAAACAAATCAAGAGTTTGGGAGTCTGGCTTGACCCCTCCCTCGGCTTTCAAGTGCAGGCAAAGAAGGTAGCCGCAACATGCTTTGGCCTGATTAGGACATTAAGGAAGGTTATTAACCTCCTTCCTCTCGATTCCAGACGGCTCCTGGTCCAGTCTTTGATCATCTCCCGATTGGATTACTCCAATGCACTCTATCTTGGCGCCCCGATAGGCACTATCAAAATTCTGCAGTCAGTCCAGAACTGCGCTGCTCGACTTCTGGTCAAGGTCCCTAGACACAGCTCGGTTAAGCCTGCTCTGCGTGCTCTTCACTGGCTACCGATTCAGGAGAGGATAGGTTTCAAGGCCATGTGTATGGTCCACAAATCCATCACAAACAAGGGTCCAGATATTCTTTACCCTCTCTTCTGTCCGTACCGACCCTCCAGAACCCTTAGGTCTAGTGAACTCAATCTTCTGACAGTCCCTAGGATCAAAAGATCCCGTACGGGGGGTCGGCGGTTTTCTTTGCAAGCGGCCAATTTCTGGAATAATCTTCCTGAGGGCATCCGACTCCTACCGAACTATCTCATGTTCCGGAAACAACTAAAAACTTTTCTTTTCCGATGAGTGATGGTGATGTTACCTGGGTCAAAGCGCTGGGATGCCTTAGGGTAGCCATGCGCTATACCAAGTACATTTTCATTCATTCATTTCATTCACAACGCATTGCGCTGGGTGGCTCTCTAGGATAGGGAATACGTTTAATTTACTATCCAACACCTTCCCTAGTGTCCACGGGGACTGGAGTTGGAATAGTAAATTAAACTTTTCACTATCCAGCACCCCAAAGCGCTATGCCTTGTAAAGGTTTGCGATGTAAAAACCGCGTTATAAAGGCATGCGTGGTAAAAGTATGCGTTGTAACGTCATACATCCCAGCTGAAAAGTATGCTATAGGTTTTCTCATCTTTCCATGTTTCTGAATGAGAACTGACAATGCACAACCTTCCCTCTCACTGCAGTACAGCTCAAATTCTTTGTTGTGATCAGGCATTCCCAATGCTGGTGCTTCACACAGACTTTTCTTTAGCTTTTCAAAAGCCTCCAATTCTGTTTTTGTCAAACCAATCGGGTCTTTTATGTCTGCCTTTGTTAATCTTTGCAGAGGTTTCGCAATTACCGAAAAACCACAAATCCATTGACGACAATAGCCAACCATTCCTAGAAACATCCTAATCTGTCTTTGTGTTGTCGGTGGTTGTATTGCTCAATCATTTTTATTCTCTCAATTGTCACTTGCCTGATTCCTTTTGTAGTTCTGTGACCAAGGTATTTAACCTCTTGTTTACTAAACTGTAGTTTTGCGAGTGATACTTTATGTCCTTCATCTGCCAATCGATTCAAAAGTGTAATGGGGTCAGTTACACAATTTTCTCTTGTTTTTCCTGCAATAAGGAGGTCATCTATGTACTGGACCAATGTTGACTCTCTAGGCAATTTTAAATCTTCAAGGGATTTCTTTAACAATTGATTAAAGATAGATGGACTCTCAGTATACCCTTGGGGAATACGACACCATGCTAATATGAAATCCTGGAACCGGAACGCAAAAATTTGTTGGCTATCTGGATGCAGTGGAACTGTAAAGAAAGCATTACATAGGTCAATGACCGTGTACCATTCTGCATCATGCGGAATCTGACACAAGATTACCGCTGGGTTTGGTACAACTGGACAGCAAGGAACAACTATCTTATTAACCTTTCTCAGGTCCTGAACTATTCTGTACGTTCCGTTTGGCTTTTTAATTCCCATAATCGGTGAATTACATGGGCTACTCTCAATTTCTCTCAAAACACCTTGCTTAATGAATTTTTCAATCACAGGAATGACACCCTGAATAGTTTCAGGTTTCATTTTGTACTGGGGAATGTTTGGAAAGTCTATTCCCTATCTCACAGTAATTTTAACTGGGTCCACATGTTTCATTAAACCCATTTCATCACCAGTTAAATCCCACATTTTCGGATTAACTGCTTCTTTCAATTCTTCAGGTAAATTATTTTTATCAAAAGCAAGGAACATTTTATTTTCTTTGTCAACCATTAGCAATGTCAATTTATACAGACCATCTTCTTCTAAAGTCTGAAGCTCAATACCTTCCGGTGAGCAATACATTTTGCAATTCTTCTTGCACAAGAGATCACGTCCTAAAAGATTAACAGGACTGCTGTTACAGACAACAAATCTGTGTTTGTCTTTGTAATTTCCAATTTCCACATCAACTGGTTTTGTTAAGTCTGTTTTAATTTGCTGATTAGCTACGCCAACTACCTGGATGGTTTTACCTGAGAGAGGAAGATTTTCAATTTTCACTGATCTAACAGTAGAACGGGTAGCACCAGTGTCCACAAGAAAAGTGATAGCTTTGTCATTCACTTTACCATTTACAAATGGACCTGACTGATCTACCTCAAGAGTGGCTCCAAGTACACACTATTCTTCCTCTCTCAGGCACCGTCATGAGTAATCCTCTGAGTCACTGCTCTCATTTTCTTTTAGCCAAAATTGTTGAAAGACATTTGACACATTTACTTTTTGTGATCTTTTTACCTGTACAGCTTCGCAGAAACCCGTCTCTGGACTGTATGTCTGTGTATTCATGCAATTTGGCACGGGTGGCTGTGGAATTTGACTCTGCTGATTCAATTGGTTCTGCTGATTCACTAACTGTCGCTGTAGCTGTTGCTGCTGACTTATTTCATTTAACTGTCGCTGTAGCTGTTGCTGCTGATTTATCTCACTCTGCATATGTGGATTTAATGATGAATTTTTTTAATTTCTGGGTGGATTTTTACACTCACGCTTCCAGTGTCCAATTTTGTCGCAATTAAAACAAGGTAGCTTTTGTTTTAGCTCTTCAATATTTATATTACATTTTGGCTATTTGTAAAGTTCCCTTTGAACTTTCCTGGATTCTGCTGACATTTTTTATTTTCTAAGGTTGCTATCTGCTGTTCCGCTACATTTACTTGTGCCCACATTGCCCTTTCCTTGAGTTTCTTCTGTTTCGCATCTAACTCATCACTGCAGTATTTTGCCTTTCTCAGGATATCATCGACTGAAAGTGATTGCCAACCGACAATCCTGTTTCTAATCATTTCCCCAATTTCAGGTCTCAGGCCATAAACAAATCTGTAAATGAAGTGGCTCATGTCACTTTCACTTAATTTTTCATAGCCACTGTATTGTTTAAATACCAGGAGTAATCTTTCATAAAAAGAATGAACTGATTCCTTTGGTTCTTGGTTTGTCCTGTCTATTGTAACCCAATCTACTTCTTTTGCAGGAATCTTGTCTTTTAGCCAGACGATTACTTTGTCATAGAAATCCATGACAATGTCTGAAGGAGCACCTGTTACTTTATGTCGAGGCGGTTCCTCCTTGGGCCAACTAACAGAAATGTTACATTCTGTCCAAAGATATGATCGGACAACAATATCAAAGAAACGATTAAGATCAATCCACAGACCTTTTGAGACCTTAATGAATCTGTCAACCTGACGATACCATTCTATTTGCTTTTCTCTCAGGCGAGGGAAATCATTTGTAAAGAGTAGAATATCCTGTCTTGTCCAAGGAATATCAACATAACCCCCACCAGCTATTTCCCTCATAGGAAATTCACCAAAGACTTCTCCTCTTTCTCTCTTTTCTTCTTCTCTTTTCTTTGCCCATTTAACTCTCCATTGACTTAAATCACCTAATCTTTTTAAAAACACTATTAGTTCTTTTATATGGGTTATTCTGCCTGTGGTATTTAGATTCTCAATATCCTTCTCAGAAAAATCCACTCTGTAATGCTTTTGCAATTGTTTCTGGCGAGTCAAATCTATTTCTAATTCAGCAGCCACTTCTTCAAATTATTCATATTTATTTTTAGTTTTCCACTGAATGCTCTTGCAGATAAACAGCAATTCATCATCCTGATATTGCTTCAAACAGTCAGTACCAATTGTGCCAATAATTAATTCTTCTAAATCCGCTTTTAATTTTGCAACATCAAGTTGTTTAGATTCAGGAACTTGTTGAGCAATCTGTGTTAAATCTGTTTTATTTATGGAACCAGAGTCTGATTCTGCAGCTGATGGTGTGACACCATTTGACAAACTTTGATTTAAAGTTAAATTTGGCTTTGTTTTATCTTTGTGCATTTCTGTTAACTCAGAATAAAAATTTTCAGCCACTTTTTGAATTTCTGCATTTAATGGATTCGTTACGACAGAATGTCTGTTTTCACTCTGCTCAAAAACTGTTACAACAGGACCAATTGTAACTGGAACTGTTACTGCTTCCATGCCTTTTGTCAACTGCTGAATTAATTTTCCCTTCGCTTTTAAATATTTGGTATATCTCCAGGTAACTCTGTTTTTCTATCATTTTTCGGGAAATTATTTCTCGAATTCGAACTTTCTCTTGGAGTATTGGTTTTACTTCTCGATCTCGCCCTTTCAGGTAATCTCATAAATCTGGGTGAATCATCAATCTCCCTAGAAGGTGCACTAGGAGAAATTCCTGGAAAACTTCTCGGGGTAGAATGTGAACAACTGGGCTGATAAGGTGGAGGATTACTTAAAATATCTTCTAAAACTGCATCATCTAATTCTTGATCAAGATGACCTTTTTTCTGGGAATTCTTTTGACCTGATGTTTCTACAACCATATCTAAAACCGGATACAATCCTTCATGCATGTCCCCTTTCCTCCAACAGCGCACTTTATCTTGGTGGGTTTCCCTATTTATGCCTCTTGGTGTTCCCCAATTTTCTCGTTCAAGCTCCATCATTTCAACTTCCCATTCAACTAAAGCTTCAAATGGAAAGGGGCGACCACTCGGTCCCCCCGAACGTATGGCTGAGTGCCTCGATCCCCCCGGGAAGCCATTTTTGGGCGGGAGGCGCGTCTCGGCTGGTATGCCCGAAGCGGCGTAGCCGGGGCGCGCTTTTTCCCGCCCTAGAGTGGGCTGGCCTAGACACCGACGCAGCCAGCCACGCCCTCGGGGCGGGCAGGGGCGGGTTTTCGCCCGCCCTGAAGACGGATAAAAGAAGGCGCAAGACCAGAAGACGTCCTCTTGTTCTTGTGCTCCGAAGCTGCACCTCCTCGCTACACGTGAGCTCGGGACAGAACGAAGAGCCAATTTTGAGCGTTTTTGATCCTTTTCTTTGTCTTCCAGATACTTCCTCGGAGAGATGCCCAAGAAAGGCGCAAAGAGAATGACGACCGACCAGATGGTGCGGGCCCTTTGCAAAGAGGTGTCCGACATAAAGAAACGGTTGGCGGAGCGAGATGGGGAGGAGGGTTCGGGCCCTGCGCCGGCTGGAGGGAGACCTAAGAGACCGAGAAGGGTTCCAGCCGGTGGAGACGCCCCGGTTCCCTCTGCCCCGCTCGAGGCGCCGACCCCAGTACCGGTCGAAGGGAATCCAATCCCCGTTGTCGTCACCCCGACACCCAAGGAAGACATGCCCCCCGAGCTGGCAGCACAGCTAGCAGCATGGTTGGGGGATAGCAGTGATGGCGCCACGGCTGCCGAGGCACAGGCGCTGATAAAAGGGCTTCGTGAGAAGAAAGAGGCAGCTAGAGTGGCTGCACCGTTGGCAGGGATAGACAAGCCGCAAGCGGCAGAAGCTGCGTCCGGTTCAGGTAAGCGGCCATTGCCGATTGCACGGGACGAGTCAGCACCTTCTCGTAGAGAGAGATTGGGACAACATGTCCCCTTAGCGATAAAGGAAAAGATCTGGGCAGGGGAATACGTGAATATTTTTTCCTTGCTTGTTGATCATTATGATGTGGAGCATGTAAAAAGTCAGAAGGACCTAATGCATCCGAGTGTTTGGCGCGCAAAAATGGCCGCCTTTAAGGTAAATGAGAATATTGGTAACTGGGGCAACGCGTGGGGTGTTTTTACATCGATTTTGGGGGAACGTAGGCCCGAGTTGCTTCCTGAGTTTCCCGTTTACCAATCAAGGATTATGAGTTACTCGACAGCATATCAAGGTAACCATTGGTTTTGTTATGATAATCTGTTCAGGAAAGAAAAAGAACATAACAAGAGTTTGACTTGGGATTGTTACGATTCTTTAACATGGGATAAAATGAAAGAATCGGGAATGTTAAGAATGCCATTGGTTGGGAGCAATGTTGTTGATTACTCCCGCCAAAATGTGGGGTCGTCCTTTCGACCAAGTACGAGCACCGACGACCAGTCGAGGCCCGCAGGCAATACAGGGAGAAAGGGTTTCTGTTATAACTTCAACAGAGGGAAATGTACCAGGCCACCGGGATCATGTAAATTTAGACACGAATGTAGTACGTGTGGGTCATCCCATCCTGAGTCAGCGTGCAGAGCCAGAACGAGTGAGAATGGGGGTAAGGGAGGCGCCAAACAGGTCTAAGCTAGGCCGAGGGGCGCCTTTACCAACTCCGATTGATACCTTGGCAATGATTCCCTGGCTCAGCGAATACCCGGATCGGACTTCTGCCGGGATGCTGCGGAACGGTTTTACACATGGTTTCCGCATCCCGGTAGGGGACTTTCAGGGTGTAGGGGTGTGCAAAAATCAACTTTCCGTTCTACAACATACATCTGTAGTGCAAGAGAAAATTCAGAAAGAGGTTAGCCGAGGACGGGTCGCCGGCCCGTTTAGTGTACCCCCGGTACCGGATTTTGTTTGTTCTCCGTTAGGGGTGGTCCCCAAGAAGGACCCAGGTGAGTTTCGATTGATTCATAATCTGTCTGCTCCACATGGTCTTTCAGTGAACGACGCAATCGATCCAGAAGTTTGTTCGGTGCGATACGCATCTTTTGATGAGGCAGTAGCCATCTTGAATCGCCTGGGGCCCGGGACGTTGATGGCGAAATCAGATATCGAGTCAGCGTTCCGGTTGCTCCCGGTACACCCAGACGATCAGCGTCTTTTGGGATTCGGGTTCCAGGGATCATTTTACATGGATAGGTGTATGCCAATGGGATGCTCTATATCATGTGCTTATTTTGAGCAATTCAGTACTTTCCTGCAATGGGTGTTCACTAAGAAAACGGGTTTTCAAAATGTAATGCACTACCTTGACGATTTTTTGTTCCTTGGTCCCGCCCAAAATCCCGAATGTGCCCAGGCCTTAGATGAATTCTGTGTGTTGATGGGTCAATTTGGCGTGCCGTTGGCACCGGGTAAAACTATGGGTCCCACGACTTGCCTCGAGTTTTTGGGGATCGAGTTGGACTCAGGGGAGGGGTGTTTCCGTTTACCAGCTAGCAAAGTGTTTAAATTCAGGACAGCCCTCCAAGTATGTTTGAATACACCTAAGGTTACACTGCATCAGTTGCAACAATTAGTGGGGAAGTTAAACTTTGCCTTGAGAGTAATCCCAATGGCTCGCCCCTTTTCCCGCTCCATTGCCCAAGCGATGGTTGGCCTGAAGGAGGGTCATCATCGAACGAGGTTATCGGCTGAGGTCCGCCAGGACATGCGGATATGGTTAGCATTCTTGGCGGACTTCAATGGCCGAGTCGTCTGGAACAAGCCAGCCGTGTCCTCGGAAGAGCTTGGGCTATGGACGGATTCAGCAGGAAGCATAGGTTTTGGCGCCATCTTCGGCACAAACTGGTCTGCTCAAAGATGGCCCTTATGGTGGCACGAGAAGGGGCTAACGAGTAATATTGCTTTCCTGGAATTATTTCCCATTCTCGTGGCCCTGAGAACCTGGCCAGAAGGTTTCAGAGATCATTCTGTCATTTTTTGGTCCGACAATATGACTGTGGTAGAATGCATCAATAGTCAGTCAGCCCATTGTAAATTGATTTTGAGGCTGCTTAAAGAAATCGTCCTACTTTGTATGCAACTGAACGTGGTATTCAGAGCAAAACATGTCCCAGGGGTGATGAATCAGGCTGCTGACGCATTGTCTCGTTTTCACATGCAGGCTTTCTCGGGTTTCCTTCCCTCAGCGGACCCGGAGCCGGCACCCTTCCCCGAAGCTCTCTGGTCTCTCGGTGCCCCGAACTTCGTCACCTCGTGGGAGAGAGTCTAGCACCCAGGACAAGGAAGGCATATGAAGGGGCGTTCCAGGCCTATTTAGCCTTTTTAGGGGCAGAGAGAGGGGGTCTTTGGGGTCAGGAAGAGTGGGTAGTGCTCTTCCTTATGTCTTTACACAGGGCTGGGAAATCGGTGGCTACGGCCCAAAGGCATCGTGCCGCCATTTCCTTTGTTGCCAGGGCCCATGGCATCCGGGACCCGACAGCGTCTTTCACAGTACAGAAAGCGCTGCGTGGGTGGCAACGCCTAGAGGGTCGCAGAGTAGACGTGAGACGACCGATAGGTCTAGACAGGTTGTCCCAGTTACTGGCCACACTCCCGAACACATGCTCGTCCCCTTTTGAGACTTGTTTGTTCCGGACTGCATTTACGCTGGCATTTCACGGGGCTATGAGAGTTAGTGAGCTGGTTGCAAGGAACAAACAGGATGTGACGGGGGGCTTGTGCAGGGAACATGTTCAGATCAGGGGGGATGCGATGATTGTCTCCTTTCTCAGGTCTAAGACTGACCAAGATGGGAGAGGGGACTGCACGATCATTCGCAGGAACCCCGAGTCATCCATGTGCCCGGTACAGTGCTTAGAAAATTACCTAGCACAGAGAGTGGCATCATGGGGGGGGACATTGTTGAGGCATGCAGACGCCACCCCGCTGACGAGGTTTCAGTTTCAACGGGTGCTTGCAATGGCCATTGCCGCAGCGGGTTTGGACCCGGGCGAATTTGGGACCCACTCCTTTCGTATAGGGGCTGCCACTGAAGCTACAGCCAGGGGTCTTAATGTAGAACAAGTGAAACGTGTGGGGCGCTGGTCCTCCAATTGTTATAAGAGGTACGTGCGATTGCACATGTTGTGAAGCTGTAATCATGTACTCACGCCTCTTGTCTTTTGTTTGTTTTCAGTTGCGCAAGCCTACGCGGCAGGGCAGACTGAGCAGTCAACCCAACACCGGGCCAGCGGTCGCACGTCACCGGCTGTGAGGAAGGAGGTGTGGGTCGTGGGCCACTCATACGTGAGACGGGCCGCAGACGTATTCAAAGCAGGTGACATGATTCACGTACCTGGGGAATACGGGTACAGAGTGTCCTTCTACGGAAGGGGCGGTCTCTGTATTGACCAGTTTCAGGAATTTTTTGAGGGCTTGTTAGAGCGGATAAGGTCACCGCCGTCCATAGTCATAGTGCATTTGGGGGGCAATGATTTGGTCACCACCGGTAGACGACTTCTCCTGGAGGCTATGCTTTCCACGGTAAGTTGGTTAGCGAGGAGAGTTCCGGGGTGCCTAATTGCGTGGTCGCATATGATCCCACGAAAAGTGTGGCGGGGGGCTATATCGATCCCTGCTTTGAATCATTCCGTTAAAAAATTGAATAATAAAGTGAGTAGGTTGTTCCGTTCCAAGACATTGCATTCGATCTCGCATAATTGTATTAATGACGACAGTATGTATCTGGGGGATGGTGTGCATTTGTCAAGGGCGGGGAATGAGTTACTCATAGGAGACTTCCTAGCCTGGTTAAAATCTTTAAAACATGACCTTTAGGTAGGAGTTTTTGTGGGGGGTCCGGATAGCCGGTCAACTATCCGGACCTGTGGCGGTAAGGTCATGATCGGTGAGCACTAATTGGTAGATCCCTATGAGTAGGCGTCACCCAACACGGATGGGAGCGCTCGGGAGAGGTGGCCATTGGCCCCTCAGTGGGGAGGCGGTCCCGTCTAAGGGCGGGTCGCCGGAAGTAAAGGAAAGGCGGTCAAGGCCCCTTCCTTTGTAGGAGGGGTTACAGCCCCCTCCTGGGGAATTTCCCGGGGCCAGTGTCATCTGCGACGGCAGATGCGGTAAGTTGTGTGGGGTGGGGAGAGGTCAACGATACCTTCTAGATACCACACACAAGTGTTCGAACGACCTTTAAATGGCGTCGAGTCTTAAGTGCCCCCGTCAAGTCAAGGGAAATTGTTCGTAGTTGCACTTGAGGTAAGCCTCTGTGCTGTCGCCCCTCCCACGTGGGAGGGGTAAGTCTGGTTAGGGATCTTGACACCGGTTATGACCTTGCCGTTGGCCCTTAAACGTTAGGATGTACAATTTCAGTGTTCTTAGAGAATGTTTTTGTAGGATGCTAGTTCGGCTAGGAGAGCCTCTGTATTAGAGATTATGTTAAGGTTAGCCAAACATCGTAATGTGATAATGAAATTGTACATAACATGAAAACGTTTAATGTTTAATTTTTTGTTTTAATAAATACGGCCGGGGATGGTCACTCCATCCCACATCCAAAAACTTTAAGAACTGTTTCCGGTTTCCCTCCTTTTGGGGATTGTGTTGAGAGGGGGTGGCGGGTATCTCGGCCATATGGAAAGGGGCGACCACTCGGTCCCCCCGAACGTATGGCTGAGTGCCTCGATCCCCCCGGGAAGCCATTTTTGGGCGGGAGGCGCGTCTCGGCTGGTATGCCCGAAGCGGCGTAGCCGGGGCGCGCTTTTTCCCGCCCTAGAGTGGGCTGGCCTAGACACCGACGCAGCCAGCCACGCCCTCGGGGCGGGCAGGGGCGGGTTTTCGCCCGCCCTGAAGACGGATAAAAGAAGGCGCAAGACCAGAAGACGTCCTCTTGTTCTTGTGCTCCGAAGCTGCACCTCCTCGCTACACGTGAGCTCGGGACAGAACGAAGAGCCAATTTTGACCCACCCACCAGCCCCTGAGGACAGCAAGTTGTTGTGCAATAAAATGAATTGATAAGTTTGTTTCTTCTATTTCGTTTACAGGCTGTGACAATATCAGTTTGTGGTTTAATCATAATAAAGTATGGTGAATATCGTCTAGGTTGTTGCGATTAAAATGATTTGATGTAGTGTTGCATTTCTAACATGTTCTTTCGGTCGTAGCGACCAATGTTTTATAGGTTTAAGAATTGTCGTATTTATTTTTTGGTAGGCGGTAAGGTCATGATCGGTGAGCACTAATTGGTAGATCCCTATGAGTAGGCGTCACCCAACACGGATGGGAGCGCTCGGGAGAGGTGGCCATTGGCCCCTCAGTGGGGAGGCGGTCCCGTCTAAGGGCGGGTCGCCGGAAGTAAAGGAAAGGCGGTCAAGGCCCCTTCCTTTGTAGGAGGGGTTACAGCCCCCTCCTGGGGAATTTCCCGGGGCCAGTGTCATCTGCGACGGCAGATGCGGTAAGTTGTGTGGGGTGGGGAGAGGTCAACGATACCTTCTAGATACCACACACAAGTGTTCGAACGACCTTTAAATGGCGTCGAGTCTTAAGTGCCCCCGTCAAGTCAAGGGAAATTGTTCGTAGTTGCACTTGAGGTAAGCCTCTGTGCTGTCGCCCCTCCCACGTGGGAGGGGTAAGTCTGGTTAGGGATCTTGACACCGGTTATGACCTTGCCGTTGGCCCTTAAACGTTAGGATGTACAATTTCAGTGTTCTTAGAGAATGTTTTTGTAGGATGCTAGTTCGGCTAGGAGAGCCTCTGTATTAGAGATTATGTTAAGGTTAGCCAAACATCGTAATGTGATAATGAAATTGTACATAACATGAAAACGTTTAATGTTTAATTTTTTGTTTTAATAAATACGGCCGGGGATGGTCACTCCATCCCACATCCAAAAACTTTAAGAACTGTTTCCGGTTTCCCTCCTTTTGGGGATTGTGTTGAGAGGGGGTGGCGGGTATCTCGGCCATATTGAGTGGGTCTGGGTCTTGGTGAAAGAGCCATCATTTTATCTCTTAGGTTTCTTAAAACTTTAACATTAAATGATCCATCTTCTGGCCAAGCTAAAACACCATCATTTTTAGTATATTGCATCCAATTTTCAAACCAGAGAACAGTATGATAACCATGTTCTCCTTCCATATATGCTGTGGGTGTTTTGTACTTATGAAGTAATTTTCCACCACGCGCTTCAATTTTCTTGTCAGGATTGAATACATTTTTAATTTTCTGAAACAATGAAGGCTTCTTTTCTTCTTTATACCAATAACTCATGATTTAAGACAATTTTGTTTCAATTTAGAAAAGATTGTATGTATTTCCTGTTGTTCCACTACTCTAACCAATCCGTGCGTGGAACTCACCAACCTGCCAATCAGGTTATGCCACGTCACTACCTTGCTCAACCAATGAGAATTCTGTTTTCAGAAAATACCAATCAGCTAACAGCTCGTTTTGGTCATGTGAACCACTCAGCGCGCTCGCTGTGACGTATGTTGACCAATCGCAGCGCGAACCCTGTGACGTATACTGCCGCTGCAGCGAAGCTGCGCATGTCAGTGTCACTCCGTAAACTCACCCTTCCTTTACAAAATATTTTCACAGCGCCATTTTAAAACAATCCTTTTTTAATGGATTTCAGTTAATAACTACAGAAAAACAAACCATTTGTCCGTTTCACTAAACAAAGTGATAGTTTTACCAGACATTCAAGATTTCACTCTCGTGATATAGACAACGCTATTTTACACAAAAACTGTTTTACACATTCATACGGGAAAACCTATTCATGTACACATGAAATCTTCGGCAGGACTTTAACCAACCAATAGAAATCCACAAACGCCAGTAAGAATAGACAACGCTACCTCACCCTTCACACAAGCTCGGAAAAATCCTATTACTCTTTTCGCAATGAGTTTTAAAACGGGCTCCTAGTCCCTATACTCAGAGCTATGATTTCATAGGCAAACCTCACTATTCATACAACCTGTCATACCTTTAAAAATCCCTAAACTTGTGTTGTACATCCACAAAACTTAGGGATATTTCAGTATCACTAATTTGAAACAGAACAAATGAACTGTGTAACTTACCTTGTCACACTACTCTGCTGTCACATAAGATTTTTCTCACTGCTGGAAAAACCTTTCAACAACATATAACAACTAGACAAAACTTAACATGTGTTAAACATGTATCCTATGTAATTACCATGCAACATGCCAGTTACCATAGTAACCAAACTCTGCTACCAGAGATTTGATCCAGCGGGCCAAAGGAAATTCAGTCTCATATGAGCATCTCTACACCATGATACTCACCATTATTTCATAAATCTAAAACTAGGCCCATAGATGACTGAGACATGAATTGACCAACTGAATCATATGACCTAATTAAGCAAAATACTTTATAAATATTTAATTAAGTCAGAATCATAGGCAATGGATTAACTAATGGTAACTCAAGGAAACAAACAAGACCAGCTTGTCATTTCAAAATCTATTTTATTAACTTAATTATCAAGCAAAGAGCATTTTTAAGAATTAAATTATTTTATTAGCATTTTTATTAAGCAAAGTTATTTATTAGAAAGGCACATTTGACTATCAGCTCAAATCAAAATCAGCATGAGAAGTGCTCAAACATTTAGAAAATCCCTTCCCTAAATCCTATTTCCCTAACTTAACTAAGGGAAAACCTAAAAGGGATAAAGTAAAGCTTGGAGTATCTTACGTGAGTCAATAGTCCGACAGCATCTCTGGAGCACAGGAACAAGCCAACAGTGCTCTTTCCAAGGGGGCAATTTTTATACCTTTTTCCTATCTAAAACTAACTAAAAGAATACAAATATCTGAGCAACACGAAGCATGATTGGTTGAGAAATGTCACTCGATAAAGTCATTCGCCTTTCACATTGCAAAAATCACGTTCCTCAAGAGCGGCATTGTTCATTGACTACGTGTGTCACAGGCTCTTCCGAAGCTTGCAACATTTAACAAAAATCATTCGTTGCTTCCTCCGTCCAAGCTTTTCCGCCGCTACACATCCTGTCCTTGGCAATGAAAGTTTTAACAATGACCATTTCAATGCACCACATAGCCTTGCTTTCTCGTGTGTCTTTCAAAGAATTATGAAGAACATATTTTCTTTTCATAAACTGCTGTGCAAGGCCCAACTCGACAGGACTTCGGACATCAATTTTAGAAATGGGCCACAGGCCTCTTTTAGCATGACTCTAGTATGCACGTAAACACAAGACATCAATTAATTCGATAAATTATAATTATTCTGTTACCCACCCCCTTTGCTAATGTTAACCCATTAGTCTATGTTACCTAGCTTTGCATACAAAAGACAAACAAAACACAGTCACATAAAATGACACGACATAAACAAAAGCACATTTAAAAAAAGAATACACATGCTATTATTTGAAACAGCCGTAATTAATATTCGACAGAACAAAAGACAAGGTAAATATATCATTTAAAACGTAACGGTAAACATAACAAGAGCACATATAATTAGACCCGTGTGTTTGTGTAAGTGCACATAGGTTGAGTCAGTACAAAAACATGCAACACTCGTTAGTGAATTAAAAAATTATGGGAGTTTTAATCAGCGCACTGAATCTAATCTTATCTTAAAAGTCTGCTTCATCGCGTTCCTCTCTCTTACTTCATGTCAGAAAATTCCTGAAAGGAACAAGGGGATCCTGCAACAGGTACCTGATACCTGTCTTGATTTTAGTGCGATCATGAAAATCATACTGCCTCTCGGAGGACGCTGGGGGTAGAACCTCTGTGAGGTATACCTGTCTGTGGTTGGTTAGATTTATTCCATGGTTTTTTAACAAACTCACTGGCCTGCTCGGCTTCCTTTTCAGTACTAGGCTTACCAATCAATCAATCAATCAGGGTCTTGTATAGCGCAGCTACTCACCCTTGAGAGTTTCAAGGCGCTGGGGTAGGGGGGCTGCTGGTAGGACTGGTGAAGGATCATTCGAAGAACCAAGTCTTGAGGTCCTTCCTCAAATGAGTCAGTGACGTGGATTGCCTGAGGTGAATGGTTAGGGTGTTTCAGGTCTTGGTGGCAAGGTGGGCGAACAACCTTCCTCCAGTTATTGTCTTGTGTACCCTGGGGACGGAGGCAAGGGGGAGTTGGGAGTATCAGAGTGGTCTGGAGGGTACGTAGAATGGGAGGCTGTGGTCCTTCATCATGTAGAGCTTTGTATGCATGAGTGATGAGCTTGAAAGTGATTCTGAAATGTAAATGTAATAAGCGCACTATAACTCCACGTGTATCCTGGCGCTGAAGTTAACAGGAACTCCCCTAAATGCACATGTTTACCCACCCGGTGACTATCCCGCACTACATCCTAGGGAAGGGGCAGGTTTTAAGCTTCTTTCTAAGCTGAAGGAACTCTTCTGATTGCCTGAGGCTGGGTGGAAGATTGTTTCACGGATGAACCGCTGCACAGCTAAACGCACTCCTTGCAAAGCAAGAGGTTCTAATTCTGGCAGTACAGACCAGATGAGCTGTGGAGGATCGAAGATTTCTTACGGGAGAATGCCAGGCAAATTCTTTCTGCAGTGGCAGTGGTCCAAGTCCATACAGGGCCTTGAAAACAATGCATAGTGATTTGAACTGAATTCTCTGAGCTAAAGAGAACAGTGGAGCTCATTAAGAGACTCAGAGACAGAAAAACTACATGGCTTCTTTAAGGCTAACTTTGCGGCTATCGTTTGCATTCTTTGCAGTTTCATAATGAGTAAATTAGGCCCACCGAGTAGCAGGGTATTGCAGTACTCCAGACGGCTCAGAATAACACTTCTCATCATTAGAGCCCTGGCTGACAAGGGTAGCATAGGGATAATTTTCTGCAGTGCTTTAATGAGGAAGAAGCAAGTTCCAACTGTTTCATTTACATGGTTTTCCAGACTCAGCTTGTTGTCAGAGTCTACCCCCAGATTACGCCCTGCTACAGCCGTTGTAGGAGGCACGTTTACCTGAATAGGCCAGAAATTGGCCAGAAGCGGGTGGGAGACTTTCTTAGATTTCCGTTATCCCCCCATTGAACTGCAAGGAACTGTCTGTGAGCCATCTAGTAGTCCTTTGCATGCATTCATGAAAGTTACTGAGTGGAAGAGACAGGATGAGCAGTATGCCATCCCCATAATTCACTAGCTTGATATTATAGGATTTAATGATGGGGATCAGCGGTCTCATATAAATATTAAAGAGGATCGGACTGATTAATGAACCTTGGTGAACACCATGCCGAACGGTTCTGAATTCAGAGATAAAGGTCGGAAGGGCCATTGCTTGCTGCCTGTTCTTCAGATAAGACTGATGCCATTTCAGTGCCAGGCCCTCCAACTCTAATTCAGAAAGTCACCTCAAACGTGACAGACATCTCCAGTAGAATCACTGACCTCTGTCTGCCCGCATTCTAAGTTCGTCTAGGACCATTACTAGTGCTAGTGCTGTCTCCGTCCCATGATCTTTGCAAAAACCAAATTGCATGTCTTCAAGCCCCAGGCTAGTTTTCAAGAACTGTGGAAGGGTTTTACTGACCAGGCATTCTAAACTATTTACTGCGTAAGGAAGATGTGAAATAGGTTGGTAGTTATTTGGACACTGAGGGTCAAGAGTGGATTTTTTCAGCAGCTGTGCCGCATTGCCTGCTTCCAGCAGGAATGGACTGTCCACTGCTCAAGGATTGGCTGCAGATCTGATGGAGCTGTGGAAATAGCAACCCCACTGTTGGACCCGGCCCTTTTCGCAGGTTCACCCCGAGACTTTTTGCTTTTTCCTAGCATGTTTCTGTGACCTGGTGTTGGTGATTTTAGGCCTCTGCGCACTTTTTCACTGTGGTACAGTGTAAAGTGCGTGAGCTCTCTGTGTATGTGTGGTGAGTGACCTGCCCTCCCATAGGAATGAATGGGGAATATGTATGCCCATGGTAGTTCCTGATGTGTGGGGAGTGCAGGGTCGAGTTTGGTATGTGCGAACTCGTGGGATTAAATGCTGCACAATGTTATATGAGGCATGATTGTGTCTAGTGTAGAAGTGCCACTTTTAGAAGTTGGCATATTTGTGCAATTTGTGTCTGGTGTGTGATTGGCTGAAGCTGGCTGTAGCCTGGCTCCAGGAGTGAGCCTGGGCCTGCTTGTGGATTGACTGTCTGGTTTGAGGGTCCTGAATGGGGCTGGGTTTTCGCCACACAATGCGGGCTCCACCCCCTGGGGTGCATCTGAAGTCCCTAGCCTGGCCAGTGAAAGGAATTCCCTATAACCAGTTCTAGCTGGTTCTCACACTGCCTGCACCCTGCTAGACAAAGGATTTCTCTGTATAAAAAGAGGCTGTGTCCCCTTCCAAAATGTTCTTGTTTCTGACTTGAATCCTGCCAGGGGTGTGCTGCTGCTTGGGCTCAGGGGAAGGCTTGCCTTCCTGGGCCCTGCCCAGCCCCTGGATGCCTGATGGACTTGTCCTGGACCCCTGAAGGACTTTTTGATGGACCTTTGTTGCCCTAGCGCTGGGAGCGCTTCTTGGGGGTCTGCCTGATGCCACAGAGCTTGGGAGCACTTTATTTAGGCTTCTAGCATTTGGGAGCGCTTCATGTGCTGCCTGGGTCCCTATAGCGCTTGAGAGTGCTGTATTTCCCTTATAGCGCTGAGAGCGCTTTATTTTGCCCCAAGCGCTTAGTAGCGCTTTTATTGTTATTGTCAAGGGTGCCCACCCCTCATGTTGTGTCCTCAAGTGGAATCACCGCTGCCGGCCCAGAGATCGTGTGAGGGGGTGCTGCGCCCGCCTCCCTGCCCAGGGCCGCGCTGCCATTGGCGGCCCTGCGAGACAGGAAGCCAGGCAGATTCTGTGGTGACGTGGGCGGGCCGGACTGAAGGAACTTCCACTTCCCCTTGCCCGGGGGAAGCCTTGACTACGTTGCCGGTCTCCCATGCGATGGAGGGAGACCGGAGATGTGCCCGGGGTGTTGCGGCCTGTAGCGGAGCTCCCCTGTGCTGAGGGAGCCCCGGAGGAGCTGAGCAGTAGCGGAGGGGGCGCGAGGCACATTGCCGGTGCCCGCCCCCACCGCACGTCAAAGCCCGGAAAGCAGCTTGAGAGGAGGAGCAGCCCCCGTCCCAGCAGTTGGTGAGTGTTGCCGGGGGTCCGTTCCCTGAGAGGAGGGCGTCGGGGCACATTGCCGGTGCCTGCCCCTCCTCTCTAACGCATGGGGCGCTGGTGGTCGCAGAGGGCCCGGAAGCGCCCGGGCAAGTTCTTGAGCGGCCCCGAGAGACAGCGGGCCGCTCCCACGGTGTCTCCGCTCCCCCAGTGAGGCCGCATTCTTGTTTGGCCCACGAGGCTCCGGGGTCAGTTGTGAGATTTCGAGTCCCCAAGAGAGGGACTCCAACGAGGGGCAGAATTGTTTTAGAGCCCCAAGAGGCTCCTGTGGGTAGTTCTGTTTCTGCTCCACGAGGGAGCCTATGGATTGTTGTGGTGCCGGTGCGAGGCACTACATCAGAGAGGCCCCATGTGTCAGTGGGCCGCTCCAATGTGGAGAGTATCATTCCCTGGGCTAGAAGGCCCGTGATTGTCCGGTTAGGGGCATATTTCCTGGTGGCATATTTTAATGTCAGAGCCTGTGTGGCTCCAACGTGTGCAGAGTACCAGAGCCTGTGTGGCTCCAACATGTGGCGCAATTTGCTTGAAGGGCTACTGAGAGCCCATGCCGCAAGTTTGTGACTGTTCCCAGCTGCCCAGCAATTAGTGGGCAGCTGCAACGTTTAGGTTTGCGCCGGTGGCGCACCCCTGACTGGTGCTGCATTGGCAGCGCGCCCTGACATTCTGGACACAGGGCTTTTTGAGTCCCCTTGTTAGATGGCCAGTTGGCCAGGGGGCTGGTATGTGATTTCTGCGCAATGTGATTTCTATGTGATGTTTGCTCAATGTGATTAGGAGGTTAGTTTACCTATGGAGGTTTATGCTAGTGAGAGTTTATTTCACTATGTGAGTTATGCCCCTCAATGTGAGTTATGCTCAGGGGGAGAGTCTAATGTTTAGTCTAGTGAGAGATTGCCTACTGTAGTTTTTACTGGTTAGGCCCAAATGTGAGTTATGCGTAATGTGCTATGCCATTATGCCTGTGACACCTCTGAATGATACTCTTTCCAAACCTTATGAGGGAGTGGGTCCAGAGGGGACCCGGAATTGGTGCGCATAGCAAGTTTACAAAACTCATCTTCAGTAGGTGTTTTGAACTGGTCTAGGTTTACTAGTTTGTTGTTGCATGCCCCATCCTCTTTCTGATGGGCTAGCGGTTGTGTCCACACACGGGATTCAATGTCACTCATATGTTCCAGGTTCTCTATGAGACCAATAATTATATTAGAGATTTTCTCCTCAAAAAAAGTAGCAAGGCTATTTCATAGGTCTTGAGTCAAAATAGTCTTGTTTTTTAGGCAGTCAGGTTTGGACAAATCATTGACTATTTTAAAAACACTGAGGGTTTTGTTATATGACTCTAGAATTGTATTTGCAAAAAACTCGGCTTTTGCTTAAACAATTTCCCATTTATAGTTGCTCAATGTAACCTTCAGAGCCAATTTATCATCTTCATCAAAGCGTTTCCTCAATTTTCTTTCCACCTGTTTACTGCCCTTTCTTAGCTTTTTTACATTCTCATAAACCCAGGGGGCTGACAACTTGTGCTTATTCTTCAGATTTTTTCCCGGAATAAACAGATCAAGGACCTTAGTGATTGGTTTACAGAATTCTGAGTAGTTTATTTCTACATTTGTTTGCACCAAACACATTAATGTCAGTGAATACAGGCAGTTGTTTGGATATGTCAGGCAATTTATTCCATTCCCTGCCTTGGCGGTAGTTAGACGTGGATGCTGAGTCTGAGCTTTTGTTGGGGATGGCCACCTAAAAAGTGACAAGGACTTAGTCAGTCCAACAAAGAGATGAGATTGCTTCCACCTTGGCCGTGTTTTCCTCAACGAAAACTAGATCTAAAATGTGACCACCCTGGTGAGTAGGGTCCTTTAACAGTTGCTTCAAGTTCAGATTCTCTCACGATTAAAGGAAATCTTTATGTACCGACCCTGCTGTCCCATTGGTCCAGATATTAAAATCTCCCAAAACAACCATACAGGAATGAGTGAGGGACATATTATAAAGATTATTAATGCAATTCTGGAATTGAGGGATGACTGCACAGGGGGGATGATAGCATACCATGCCAGAAAGCAGATTTTCCTTGGGATACAATAAAGAGAATCCCATGAGCTCGATGCCCTCAGTTTCGACAATGGAGATTTTCCCAAAGTTCCATCTGTCTTTGAAGATCAAACCAACTCCCCCTCCTCTCCCATGTAGCTGTGGTTTGTAAAGCACCTTATAGCCTTGTGGACACGCCAGTCCTAATTCGACCTCAGAGTCAGAGCGTGTCCAGGTTTCTGTAAGAAACAGTGCATCTAGGTTGAGGGATTAAATCAGAATATATATCTCCTGTTGATTCTTTGCAAGGGATCTAGCGTTGATCAGACCACAATTGAGACTGTCCAGTTTACTTTTCTCTGGTGGTGTTCTCACCTGCGGGGATACAGTGTGGAGTGAGGCAGCACCCCTACCTTCCCCTATCAGCATGTGTTGCTCCCTTGTATAACCCTGGCGTGCATTCCCCATAACTTATGGATTAAAACCGGCAGCATGGCTGGTGCTGTACACGGCCAGTGCACGGACAGGCACGGACGGGCTCAGACGGGCTTGCCTTTGGCGGCGCTCACCGGAATTCAATTCAATTCAATTCAATTCAATTTATATAGCGCGCTACATACCCAGAGGGTCTCAAGGCGCTTGAGGAAGGGTGGGGAATTACTTGTCGAATATCCATGTTTTAAGAAGCTTTCTGAATGCTAGGTGGTTCTGAGTGAGGCGAAGGTGAGTGGGAAGTGAGTTCCAGGTTTTAGCCGCCAGGTAGGAGAAGGATCTTCCTCCCATGGTGGTTTTGTTGATGCGAGGTACAGCAGCAAGGGCTTGATTGGAAGAGCGCAGCTGGCGGGAGGGGGTGTAGAAGGAGAGTCGTGTGTTGAGGCATTCAGGTCCAAGATCGTAAAGTGCTTTGTGTGCGTGGGTTAGGAGGCGGAATGTTATCCTCTTATTGACGGGAAGCCAGTGGAGGTTTTTCAGGTGACCAGAAATGTGGTCTTTGCGAGGGATGTCTAGTATGAGTCTGGCTGAAGCGTTTTGGATGTGTTGGAGTTTTTTCTGAAGTTTTGCGGTGGTACCGGCGTACAGGGTGTTTCCGTAGTCCAGGCGGCTTGTAACCAGTGCGTGGGTGACCATTTTTCTAGTTTCGGTGGGGATCCAGCGAAATGTTTTTTTGAGCATGCGGAGGATGTTGAAGCAAGATGATGAGACGGCGTTGACTTGTCTGGTCATCGAGAGTGAGGAGTCCAGGATGACGCCCAGGTTCCGTGTGTGGTCCGTCGGGATGGGTGCTTTTCCAAGGGCCTCTGGCCACCAGGAGTCGTCCCAGGCGGAGGGGGAGGAACCTAAGATAAGGACTTCTGTTTTGTCTGAGTTCAGCTTCAGATGGCTGTGTTTCATACACTCGGCTACTTCTTTCATTCCTTCATGTAGGTTGGTTTTGGCGGTGTTAGGGTCTTTGGTGAGTGAGAGGATCAGTTGAGTGTCGTCAGCGTAGGAGATGATGTTGAGGTCGTGTTGGCGTGCGATGGCCGCGAGGGGGCTCATGTAAATGTTGAAGAGGGTGGGGCTGAGTGAAGATCCTTGAGGCACGCCGCAGATGACTTCAGTGGCCTCTGATTTGAATGGTGGGAGGCGGACTCTCTGGGTTCTTCCGGCAAGGAACGAGGTGATCCATTCCAGTGCTTTTCCTTGGATTCCGATGTTTCTGAGGCGTTGTAACAAGGTGCTGTGACAGACTGTGTCGAAGGCTGCGGAGAGGTCGAGGAGGATGAGGGTGACTGTGTCTCTGTTGTCCAGTAGGGTACGGATGTCGTCTGTTGCTGCGATGAGTGCGGTCTCAGTGCTGTGTTTGGCTCGGAAGCCGGACTGTGAGGGGTCGAGGGATTTGTTGGTTTCGAGGAAGGCGGCGAGCTGGTTGTTGACAGCTTTCTCGATGACTTTGGCCGGGAATGGAAGGAGCGAGATGGGGCGGTAGTTTTTGAGTTCGGTGGGGTCAGCTGTGGGTTTTTTCAGGAGGGCGCTGAGTTCGGCGTGTTTCCAACTTTCCGGGAAGGTGGCGGAGTTGAGGGAACAGTTGATGACGTCTCGGAGGTGTGGTGCTATGATGGAATCAGCTTTGTTGAATATGTGGTGAGGGCATGGGTCTGTGGGGGATCCTGAGTGGATGGAGTTCATCAGGCGGATGGTGTCCTCAGTGGAGATTGGGTTCCAGTCATTAAGGATGTTCAAGGGGGGGTGAAGGTACGGCAGAAGGTTGGGTGGGTTGGTATCCGGGTTTGTTGTCGAAGCTGTTGTGGATGTCTGCGATTTTGACGTGGAAGAACGAAGCTAGGGAGTCGCAAAGGGTTTGAGAGGGAGTGATATCGTTGGAGTTGGCAGTGGGGTTGGTGAACTCTTTGACGATGTTGAAAAGTTCCTTGCTGTTGAGGGCGTTGTTGTCTAGTCGGTCTTTGAATGCGGCTTTCTTGGCCGTCCGGATCAGTTGGTGGTGTATGCGGGTGGCGTTTTTGAAGGCGTCCCTGGTGTTGGTGTTTGGGTCTTTTTTCCAAGTCTTCTAAAGGGAGCGACATAGCTTCTTGGATTTCTTAAGATCCTCGTTGAACCAGGGGGCGTTTTTGCTGCCTAGTTTGATTTGACGTTTTTTCAAAGGTGCTAAGTTGTCTGCGCTGTTGGTTAGCCATTGAGTGAAGTTAATGGCTGCTTGGTTGGGGTTTGACGAGTAGGCAGGGGGCTTTTGAAGAAGCGATGAGGAGATTTGGTTGATGCTGATTTTGTTCCAGTTTCTTCGTAGAGTAGGTTGAGGATGGTTGTGGGTTGTGGTCTTTTTGTAGATAAAGTGAACGCAGCTGTGGTCTGTCCAGTGGAGAGCTGTGGTGTGGCTGAAGGAGATGTGTTTGCTGGAGGTGAAGATAGGGCAGAGTGTGTGACCTGCGTAGTGAGTGGGGGTATTAACCAGTTGTTTGAGTCCGAGGTTGGCGAGATTGTCCAGAAGGGTGGTGGCGTTGCTGTCGTTGCTCTTTTCCAGGTGAAAATTGAGGTCTCCCAATAGAATGTAGTTCTTGGAGGGGAGGGCGTGTGGGGTGATAAAGTCAGTGATGTCTTCACTGAATTGTGCACGGGGTCCTGGTGGTCTGTAGAGGAGGTGCCTCTGAGTGTGGTCTTGGGGTCGGTATGGATCTGGAAGTGAAGGTGTTCGGCGGTAGCGAGGTTGTCCTCCGAGCTGGTTGATACGCGGATGGTGTTCTTATGGACGATGGCGATGCCTCCTCCAGTTTGTTTGGTGCGGTCCTTACGGATGATCTTGTAGCCGCCCGGGATGGCTATGGCGATGTCAGGGGCTGATGAGGCATTCATCCATGTTTCTGTTAGGAAGGCGACGTCCGGAGAGATGGTGTCTAGTAGATTCCAAAGGTCGATGGCGTGTCTGTGGACCGAGCGGGTGTTGAGCAGGATGCATTTTAGGTGGTTGGTGTCAGATCTCTGTTTGGTGTTAGTGGATGAGGAGTTGGTCTTGGTGCCATCATACTTGCAGGAGTTGCATGTGAAGGGTCCATGGGTGTGTCCAGGAGCGGCTAGGGCGCAGTTGGGGAGTCGGCCATGGGGTTAGGGCTAAGAGGGTGGGGGCGTTGTATGTAATGCGGTGGGGTGGGTGGGACGGGGCCAGGGGGTATGGCGCTGGGCGCGGTCCAGGCGCGGACGGGCGTAGACGGGCTTACCTTTGGCGCACCTTCGGCGCGCATGGGGCGCGATCGCTGCGCGTAGGGGTGTCTGACTTATATGGGCGGATCGAGAAGTGGGAGGGGCGAGGTGGGGTCAGCTGGGATGCGGGGGCGGGGTGGGAAGAGGGGCTGAGAGGCTGAACAACAAAATGGTGGCAGCAAAAACTCGACCAGGTCAACAACAACTGCAACAACACAATCAGGGCTATGCAGGGATAAACAGTTAAGTCTACACAGTCAGCGCTACGATCCAATTTAGTTATTAACACACGTTTAGCAGAGCGGGTAGTTGGGGACAGAGAAGCGCTACAGACAGCTCAAGCAGAGAAGCGCTGCAATGTAAACAGGCTGCAGGTACATATGTTTATGCACGAGCAGGGAAGCGCTACGATCAGATTAAGCTGTGCTTAAGTATTTCTATGTGCGAGCAAAGAAGCGCTACAATGTAAACAAGCTGCACTAAAATGTATCACTGCACGAGCGGAGAAGCGCTATGATCAGATCAGGCTAAAATGAGTGAAGGGTTATAAAAACAATTCTGCGCTACGATCACATCAATCAGCAATAATAGAAGGGTTAGCAATGCAAATCTGGATCAGGGAAGCACTACGGGGTCCGAGGAGCACACGTAGTGGAGCGCTACGATACTAGAGCAGGGAGCGGCCGCTTCTGAGCCAGTCAGGGAAGGGATGTAGGCTAAGAAAAGTGAGATCCCACCCCTAGGAATGTGAGAGTGCAAGTGTAAATACTGCTTTCCAGCCGGTAATCAGACTAATTATCATATGTTCATATTCAATTACAACAGTACGATATAAAGTTTAAAATAAGTGGCTAAAACGGCAATTAATTAACGATCAGAAAGGCAGACAAAAAAAGGCAAACAGTTAAAATGGATGAGGAACAGGCTAAAGCAGTCTCAGCAAAATAAAATAAGAGCGTGCATGTATGACCGATTCGTAGGAGTAGCTGTCACTGGTCTCGCACTGCGGCCATGCTGAAGAAGCCCCCAGTAGTCAGCATTGAGAGTGCTGACCGGCTTTTCCCACCCTAGAGTATTTACAGCGCCCACCAGAAGTGATGTCATCTAGGAATACTAAGAACCCACACCTAGGAAGGTGCGAGTGCTAGTGCAAATACTGCTTCCCAGCCGGGAAGCAGACTAATTATCATATGTTCACATTCAATTAAAACATTACAACAGTACGATATAACGTTTAAAATAAGTGGCTAAAACGGCAATTAATTAATGATAAGAAAGGTAGACAAATAAAAATGTCAATCAGTTAAAACGGATGAGTAACAAGTTAAAATAGTCTCAGCAAAGTAAAACAAGAGCGTGCAAGTATGACCGATTTATAGAAGTAGCTGTTTACCGGAAGCCAGTGGAGTTGTCTGAAGTGTTATGTGATGTGGCGGGGGATGTCGAGTACCAGCCTGGCTATGGTGTTTTGGACGTTCTGAAGTTTCTTGAGCTGTTTCTCGGTGATGTCGGTGTAGAGTGTGTTGACATAGTCGAGTCTGCTGGTGATGAGTGTGTGGGTGACCATCTTTCTGGATTCTTTGGAAATACATCTGAACGTCTTTCAAAGCAGGCAGAGCATGTGGAAGCAGGCTGAGGAAACTGCATAGTGAGCGATGAACAGTAGGATGCTTAGGTTGCCTGTGTGGTCCGTTGGGTTGGGGGAGATCTCAGAGTGGCAGGCCACCAAGAGTCGTCCAAAGCTCAAGGGGTGGGTCCGAGCATGAGTACTTTGGTCTTGTCCGAGTAGAGCTTGAAGCAGCTGTCTTTCATGCAGATAGCAATGGCCTTCATTACAGTGTGGAAGTTGGTTCCTGTGGTTGTAGGTTCCTTGGTGAGGGAGAGGATCATCTGGGTGTCATCGGCGTATGAGACAATGTTGAGTCCGTGGCTTCTGATGATAGCTGCGAGGGGGGCCATGTAGACACTGAAGAGGGTACGGCTCAGGGACGAGCCTTGGGGCACTCCACAGCTGATCTCTGTGGGTTCTGAGAGGAACCTTGGTAGTCTCACTAGCTGGGACCGGCCAGTGAGGAAGGAGTCGATCCAGTCCTGAGCCTTGTTGTGGATGCCAACGTCTTGGAGTCTCGTGATTAGGTTGAAGTGGGAGAGACAGTGTTGAAGGCAGCCGACACGTCTAGTAGAATTAGGGCTGCAGTCTTGCCCCAGTCGAGGAGGGTGCGGATACCGGCGGTGGTGGCAAAGAGTGCAGTCTCCGGATTCGGTAGCTGGATTGAGAGGTGTCCACGATGACGTTCACTTTGATAAACTTAGAGAGTAGAACGTTGATTGCCTTCTCGATGACCTTGGCTGGGAAGGGGATGAGGAATATGGGTCTGAAGTTCTTGATGTCTGTCAGGTCTGAGGATGGCTTCTTCAGCAGGGGGTTGATCTCAGTGTGTTTCCAATAGCCGGAGAAGGTGGCAGTTTCGATGGAGCAGTTGAGGGTGTGGTGAAGCTGGGGGGGCTGCTCTGTGGAAGACGTGGTACAGGCAAGGATCTATTGGGGCTCCTGAGTGGATGCTCTTCATAGTCTTGAGCGTGTCCTCTATTGTGAGCGGGGTTAGGCAGAGCACTGTCTGTTGGGGTGTTACTTGGTTGTGTGAGATGGTGGTGGGCATAGGGGCCGTCTAGGGTGTTAAAGCTGTCAAAGATCGTCCTGATCTTGTGGTGGAAGAAGGTGCTGAGTTTGTTGCAGAAGTCTTGGGAGGGGGCATCAGTGGTCTCACTGTGGGGCCTGGTGAACTCATTGACGATGGTGAAGAGTTGTTTGCTGTTGTGTGCGTTGGCATTGAATCTGTCCTGGAGGGACATTTTCTTTGTGGTTTCAGGAGGAGGTGGTGTGTGTAGACGGTGGATTTGAAGGTTGTATGAGTATCCTGGGTTATGTGGTTCCTCCATCTCTTCTCAAGTCATCGGAAGGTGCGTCTGGATTCATGGAGGGCGTAGGTGAACCAGCTGGCCTTCTGGGAGTGTTGCTTGCCCTGTCTTTTCTTGAGGGGTGCCAGGGTGTCGGCGCAGTTGGAGATCCATGGGTGGAGGTTGCATGCTGCGGTGTTGGTATCTGTTGGCGTTGGCAGAAAGGTGGTTTAGTAGGTCTGGTTCGCAAATTATTGGGTCCTAAGGATTTGTACACACCTACAATAATTATATACAATTCACCTTCACGATCAGCCGGTGCAATCCCTGTGAGCCGCTGGCATGTAACCAGAGTGGCTGCTTCACCTTTAACATTAGACTGAATCTTTTCAGACCCTACAGGAACATTTCCCATTAGTTTAATCCCCAAATCCAGAGCAGCACCTGCCTTGTGTTCATTCTGTGTCAGTTTGAGTATGTCTGGTAAGACAAACATAGAGGGAGTGCTGTGGCAGACAGTGTACACTGCAACAAAATATTGACCGCCAGGTGTTACAGTCTTCAATAGCGCTACCATCCTGTTTGTGTAAGCACACATTCGAAATTCTGTGCTTGTCTTGTGGTCCCATAAAGGGAAACACAGCTTCAGGTTGATCTATTTTTTGGGGCCAAAATGGCCCAAAATGGAATTTCCTCATGTTGATCTTTTGCCCATAGCTGAATTTACAATTACAGGACTTATGGTAGGTGTGGAAAGCAACTGAGCATGCCCCTACATGCCAATGCTAGCTGGGCCTGCCATCTGGTGTGTAAAACAAACTGAGTCAAGCATCTGTATAAGGTCACTAGACCAGTGTATAAAGCTTGTGATGGAACAAGATTTTGATTTTGCATATCAGGGTAAGGTGTATATCCAGCTAAGGCTGGCCAGGTAGCTCCTTCATTACTAATGGGACCCATACATACAGGTGTATGTACGTGGGAGAGGGAGCCATGGAACATATTTTGGTGTTCACAGTAGGTGAGAAAACCTCAAGAAGCGCATAAGGTCTATATGTGTTTGATGATGGAGGTGTAGTGCATGTATGAAATGTATTAGATTGACCATCCATTGCTGGAAATGTGACCCAAGAATCAAATACTTCAAACCTGATTCCAATCTTGATTTTAAAATGATCGCAAAAAGCATACCGCCTCTCAGAGGACTCCAGGGGTAGAACCTCAACAAGGTTTACCTTTCTGTGGTTGCTTAGATCTATTCCATGTTTTTTTAACAAATTCATTGACCTGCTTTGCTTCTTTTTCAGTACCAGGCTTGCCAAGAGGTGGTTTAGTAGAGGTGGTTCCCAAATTATTGTATTCTAAGGATGTGTACACACCAGCAATAGTTATATGAAACTCACATTCACAGTCAGCTGGTTTAACTCCTGTGGACCACTGGTGTATAGCCAGAGTGGTTGCCTCACCTTTATCATTAGACTAAATCATATCAGGCACTATGGGGAAATTCCCCATTATTTTCATCCCAAATTCCAGGGCAACACCCGCCCTATGTTCGTTCTGTATTGATTTGAGGACATCTGGTAAGACGGACATCAAGGGAGTGCCGTGGCAGACAGTAAGGACAGCTGGAAAAATTTCCCCTCGGGTGTTACAGTCGCCAATAGCGGGAACCATCATGTTTGGGTAAGCACATAGTCGAAATTCTGTGCTTTTCTTGTGGTCCTATAAGTGAAAACACAGCTTCAAGTAGATAGATTTTTTGGGGTGATCCAAAATGGAATTTCCTCATGTTAGTGGGTCTTTTGCCCATAACTGAATTAACAATAACAGGACTTATGGTAAGTGCTGCTGGCAACTGGGCTTGACCCTGCAAGCCAATCCTAGCTGGGCATGCCACCAAGATGTGTGGAACAAACTGAGTAAAGCATCTGTATAAGACCACTAGGCCAGTGTGAAAAGCTTGTGATGTAACAAGATTTTGTTTTTGCATATCAGGGGAAAGTGTATGACCAGCTATGGCTGGCCAGGTTGCTCCTTCATTACTAAAGGGACTCATACCTACAGATGTATGTGCGTGGGAGAGGGCACCAATGAACCTACTGTGGTGTTTGTGAGCAGTTGGCCTGATATATGATGCTCACTAGTTCTAGTGATCACCTTGTATCAGTCCATACAACCCTTATGGTGATTGGTTGTAGGTCAACCTTATAGACCAGCTATCCTAATGGTAGCATGGACAAAGCAGTCTTAGGCTAAACTCTTTTGGCATGTGAAGCCAGCTATTTTACCACATATAAACCTTTGAATAACAAATGAAAGGACACCACATAGGTAGTTATGAAAATAAACAAGATATGTATTAACTAACCTACACCTCTGAACTCTTTATGAGGTCAGAGGGCTAAGCACATGACAAGACTCTTAAGAAAAATGTGTTAAGTTGCACAAGTTACAATGTTGTCCTAGGGGCGTAACAAACCATATACTAAGAAAATGGTATAAGGAAGTCGATTGAAGGAATGGAGCTTTCCAGAGGCTATAGAGTGGCTGGGACTACATTATCCTAACTTTAGGTAAGTAATAGGAGGCCACGGAACGCGTGTGCAGAGAGTGAACTCACACGCGAGATGCGTAACAACGTCTATGGACAGTACAGTTCAAGAAAAAGGTGAGCACGGACAATCCTGACTAGGTAGGACTAGAACGACTGTGAATCTGGACACTAGGAGAGTCAATCTACCCTTGAGCACCAAAATGCTCTCGTTACCTCACCCACGGGCTGCGGGTGCATAGGTGCGAAGTCGTGTCGGGTTTCTGTGTTGAAGTCTATGGAGCCTGGAAGAAAAGATGCTGCAGGCGACCAGGAGGAAGATGTCCGGGGTGATCCAAGGGTGTATCACTGAAGTTGAAGACCTGAAAGCAGAGGCGACAGTGTTCAAAGTCACTAGCCAGTGACTGGAGTGGAACCAGGAAGGAACCAGAGGCTGTCGTCGTGATCAGGTGAAGAGTGGACGCTTGACTCTGCAGCCACGTGGACTAGGTGGTGTCTTCGACGATCAGGATGGAAGCACGAGCTGTCCCACGCAGGCTCTCACTGTTGGCGGTGTTGCATCCGGATTCGGCGTCCACAGGCCTTGGCAAAGGCAATCCACACAGTGAGTGGTAAAGGCGTCTGGTGCGGACCAGGAGGGTCCGGGGTGCTTCTCCTTTGCAGGAAAGCAAAGGCCAGTCTAGAGCAACCAGACCAGTGGTGTGGATTTCAAGGATCGTCGTCTAGGAGGCCACTAGCCAGCCGGCAAGTGACCAGACAACGCGCAGGCAGCAATCAAGCAAAAGGACCCCATGCAGATCTCTTGGATGATGGAGGGCTGATCTTCTGTGCAGGAGCTGCTCTGGGCTGGGGCTTCTTAATCCCCAAAGCACTTTGTCGAGGATACCTCAGAAGTCGTGCTGGAAGCGAAGTGCAGTTTCTTCAAGATGGCCGGTCCCACGTGTCTCGTTGCACCCACGGATCTCAGCTGTGCTGCAGATGTAGGTAGAGGTCGGAGAGGTCTGGGAATCCGGGTCTCGTAGGGCTCTGAAATCTGGATCCTCGAGGGAAGATGGCAAAGTGAAGCCGCTGGACGCTTGATGGTGCCTGCTTGTGTAGGGTGGACATTCCTTGCCCACAAGAGAGATTTCTTCAGTCTTCTGTGGAGCAGAACGTCGAAGTCCAGATATCCTTCTTGTAAAATCAATTCAGGATAATCTAACTTGGAATGGGACCAGGTCCTACCTTTATTCTGCTAAAGGGGGCTGTACTATCACTAGGTCCCTTCTATGGGTGGGACTGGGAAGGGGGGTGGTTACACCCCCTATCCTTTGTCCAGCTTCGTGCCAGAGCTGGGGCTGGAGTGCCACAGCAACTGGTTTGAACCGGAGTATGCACAGGGCACCTTGTGTGCCCCAGGCATGTCTCATTCCTTTCAGGCCTGTCCTACCTAATACACAAAATCCTGTCTGGGGTGGTGCTAGCACCTCCCAAGGCAGGAAACCCTTTGTCCAAGCCTCCCTCGCTGGAAGGACTCCCAGCAGCAGGAGGTCAGACTTGTGTCTGTGGAGGCAGCATCCATTTTGTGATGCTGAGGCTTGAGTTAACTTCAACTGGGGTTCACAGTTACATATATGTTGTGTCCCTCTAGAAGGGTGGAATTCTACCCCCATCGCCAGAATTGGCGAGGGGGTAGTATTCCAATTTGTATGACACCTTACTTGACATGTTTTGATAATGCTATGCCAAAGTTAGCAATAACCGCGAGGATTATAATGCACTTAAGAGTATATGGTATAGCGTTATCATGGAAACAGCTAAAGGACTTGGTTCTGAAAGCTGCAGACAGGCTCAGCTCATGCTAGAGCACCATCTCACATAATTCCAAGCACTCTGCCTCCAGGATTGTTAAGGCCTGCCATAGGATTGACTTATAGGAGTATATGTGTCCATTTTAGGTTTAGATATAGGTATACTATATCTGAAGCAAAGGGTGATTACACCACCTTGCCCCAGCTGATTGATCAGCCAGTTGTGTCAGATTTGGATGGCCAGCCAGGGGTGGCATAATACATGCTGCAGCCCCTGGTTGGCCTTGGGTTCACTTATGCCCTGGGTACCTATGGTACACTGTACAAGGACTTACAAGAGTGACCCAATACCAATTGGTAAATGCACCTAAAGTACATGTATGCCAATTTAGAGAGAGAACAGCTAGGCTGTGGGTCTGATTAGCAGGCTCACAGCCAGGGAAAGTCGTAAACCAGTGAAGCAAAAAGCAAAAATCTGGGGTGACCATAGGATTGCAGACCCTACTCTCCTACAGTGTTCACAGTGAGAGGCATCTCAAGAAGCGCATATAGTCTAAATGCAATAGGCGCTGGAGGTGTAGTGTATGTGTGAAATGTATTAGATTGACCATCTACAGCTGGAAATGTGACCCAAGAATAAAATACTTAAAAGCGATGTGTTTCAGCCACTATAATAACAAAAAATATTAGGATCCCCTCCATTAGGAAGCCCATGTTGGGTTAAATGTGCATAAACTTCAGGTCTGAAATTGACCAAAATGTCCACACGCTGAGCCATCTGAACAACAGAAATGGATTCAAAGTGGTTCACAAACTGGTTTAGGACATTTTAATAATCAAGCTTGAAAAACCAACAAAGTCAGGTGCTTCCTAAATACTGTAGAGTGTAAAGCCCCAACACCACGGACGTCTCCAAAAAACATGTAAGGGTGTTGTGGACAACACAAGCACTACTAAGGAGACCCACAAATAAGTACCAGAATGAAAAGAACTATGCTTAGGACCATAGAAAGTCAGCATGTAGGGATGGAGGCACCATACCCCATCAGTATCTATGGGACCGAATCTGACTAGATCATAGTGCCTCACTTGCCCTCCTAACCTTTCTAGTGAGACAAGTGGTCTGGCACCCCAAAACACTACACTCCCGACTATCTCAGAATTGTGGTACCAGTCACCCCCTTTCATTCGTTCACTCATACTTGTCCACAATAAATAGGAAAGAGACACAATGAAAGTTTATAATATTTCTTAAACTATTGTGATCTAATGTGCAATAGTTGCAGCACCACTAGCAAACAAATACAGGTCAGTAATGTTATTAGCATGGCTATGACACCCTATACAATTATAAGCCCTGTCAAATTATCTGACAGATTTGCCTAAACCCACCCTCACTACGAAAGCTAAAATATTATAGATTATAGATCACTGAGCTTAGCAGCGGACCCCATACCTTAGCGTTCATAGATAGTTGTTCTACACCCCAGCTGATTCAGCTCTCTTGTCTCAGGACCTTTACGCTATCTGCTAGTCTCTGCTGTCTGTGTGTTTAGAGTGACATGCCTCCGGTTATGTGACAAAACATTTGTTTTGAAAAACAGCAGCCGGGTGTCTGTATTATGTTTAGGTGCTAATGTCAGACCACAGAGAATAGGAAAAAGCAGTGTTATTTGACCTTGCCTAGGTTGTGCAGACTAAATCCAAAACCTGTGCTACCTATATGTGAAAATACAATGCAGCAGTAAAACAAGCATGTGCTTTGGTAACATGTGCAAAGTAGAAGTGCCTACAGTTTGCATAGTTAGGCTAAAATAGGGAACACAATAATGCCCATGTAGAGAACACCCAACAGCATCATCCTGGACAGGAACCCCACCATGAAAAACCAGCTCAATGCAGTCTCCTCTGCTTGCTTCCTCACTCTTCACAGGCCCTGTAAGATCTTCAAATTACTCGAAGTCAACACCAGATGCATCGTCACTCAAGCCTTCGTCACTAGCCGAATGGAATATGGCAACACACTATATGCAGGAATCACCACCAACCTCCTAAAGAGACTACAGACCATACAAAACTCAGTGGACAGATTCATACTAGAACTCCCAAGACAGACCCACATCAATCCATACCTCAAGAAACTCCACTGGCTCCCTGTCCACAAGAGATGTCAATTCAAGTTACTGACACATACCGACAAAGCCCTCCACCACTAAGGACAAGCTTACATCAACGACCACCTGAGCTTCCACCAGACCTCCATTCTCCTGTGCTCTGCCTCTCTCTTCTTCACTCACACCTCTCGCATCCACTGAAGCAACAGTGGAGGACGCTCCTTCTTGTACCTCGCCGCAAAGTCCTGGACCAGCCTCCCCTTCCACCTCCGGACCTCATCCTCTCTTCAGGAATTCAGAAAAGGGTTCAAGGCCTGGTTATTCAACTAAGTCCACCTGCACAGAATGTCTCTAGTGTGAGAAGTTGGCATGGCATATGATGTCCACTATTCTAGTGGGCACCTTGCACCAGTCAAAATGACCCTTATTGATGGTAGGTTAAAGACAACCTTATAGAAAGCTATCCTAGTGGTAGCTGTGGAGAGCAGCCTTCAGGCTAAGTCTTGAAGGAATGTAAAGCAGCTTGTTTTACCATTCTATAATCTCTTGAAGGATCAAATGAAAGAGCATCACACCAGGTATATATATATATATGAAATATATGTATTTATTCTAAAACACACCCCTCTAGTCTCTTTATGAGGCTAGAGGCAAAAGTACAATACAAGAACTCAAATAGCGCACTGTAAATAGCACAGTATACGTTTTGCCCTAGGGGCCTCACAACCCAAATATTAAAATAGTGGTATAAGAACCACCTGACGGATAGAAGTTAGGCCTAGGGCCTGTAGAACCGCTGGGGCAACCAGGAATCACCCAAGGTAGGGACGCAGGAGACACACGGGGGACGCGTGCAGTGTCTAAACACAGCCGCGAATCACCATAGACTTCTATGAGGAAAGTTTAGGTTACAATGTTAAAGATTTAGGACACTTAGGAGTGGAATGCGAGGGAACCCCTTCAGTACTGGACACTTCGAGAGTCAAGACCCACAGGAGCACCGAAGTACTTGTGTTACCTCACCCAGGGAAGCCGGGTGCATAGGTGTCATTTCATGTCGGGTTTCATAGTCAATTCTTATGAAGAGCCTCAAAGAAATGCTGCAGGCGACCAGGAGCAAAGTGTACGGATGGATCAAAGGGTGGATCAGAGATCAAAAGCACCTGAAAGCAGAGGGGACAGAGTCTGGGTCACTAGCCAGTGACCAGGATCGCGACAAGAAGATGCCAGCCGATGTCGGGTGCTTTAAGGTGAAGTAGGTAAAGCTTGACTCTTCAGCCACGAGGTCCAGGAGGCGTTGATGACAACCAGGAGCTGGATTCAAGCTGTGCCACGTTGGATGTCGAGTAATGCAGTGTCAGTATCCGGATAGGACCCAACCAGCCTTGGCAACAGCAACCCACGCAAGATGACAAGATTGGCTTCGGTGCAGACCCTCAAGGTTTGAGGGACTCACCCTTTGGAAGGGAGTCAGAGCACGTCTGGAGCAGCCAGGAAAGCTCAAGAAACAAAGGATTGTCCTTCGTGGGTACCCACTAGCCAACAGACTGGAGATCGCGAAGGAGCCTCGAGCTGCAGTGAAGAAAGGTGGCCCATGGAACACTCATGGAGCGTAGGCCTCTCAACTTTGGTGCAAAAGGTGCTCGGGCAAGGGCAACAAATAGCCCAATGCACAACTTTGGGAAACTTTGGGAAGTAGGTGCAGTTGCAAAATTGCAGGATATCCAGGAGTTTCGGTCGCACATCTCTCGTGTTGGCTGCGGGTCTCAGCTTTGCTGGGATCTCGTGTTGGACTCAGAGATGTCTGGAAGTCTATGTCCTGTGTTGCAGATTCGTTGGGATCCGGCGGGAGCCTCGAAAATGCATACCGGCAAGCTGCTCTTTGATGACTGTTTGAACAGGGAGGTCACTCCTTGACTCCAAGGGAGATTTCTTCCGTCTTCCAGTCGATATGGAATGTCGAAGGTCCAAGATTTCTTCTTCAGAGTTTCGTCCAGGGTAATCTAAAGTCCTAGTGACTGGGTTCCCATACTTATACTAAGTTTAGGGGTTCGACTAACTCTAGGGTCCCACCTATGGCAGGACCTGGGGAGGGGGTGGTTACACCCCTTCCCCTTTGTCCAGTTTCAAGCTGGAGCTGGGGCTGAGTGCCCCAGCATCCGGTTTGAACTGGGAAATGCATGGAGCACCTTGTGCGCCCCAGGCAGTGTCTGAAAAGCATTCACTGAATGCAACCCACCCTGCCCAAAAACACTAAAGCCTGTCTGGGGAGGTGCTGACACCCCCTGGACAGGAAACCTATTGTCCTGGCCTCCCCTGCCGGAGTTTCGTCCAGCAGCAGGAGGTCAGACTCATGTCTGTGGCAGCAGCATCCATTTTGTGATGCTGAGGCTCTTTTAAACATTTACAGGGTAAGTAAGTGTGTGCATGTCTTCTCCCTCTCAAAGGGTGGAATGCAAGCCCCCGCTGCCAGAACTGGTGGGGGTAGTATTCCAAAGTGTTTGACACTAAACACAACATGTTTTGATAAAGCCAAACCAAAGTTAGCATTAACCACGAGCACTCAAGAGTATGTGGTATGGCCATATCTCAGAACAGCTATACGGAAGGGATTCCGAAAGCTGAAGAGGGGCTCAGCTCATGCTAGGGAACCCTCTCACACAAAACCAAGCACTCTGCCTTCAGGATTGTCAAGGACTGCCATAGGGGTGACTTATAGGTTAACATGTGTCTGTTTTAAATGGTGGATATAGGTATACTAAATCCGAGTAAGAGGTTCTTACACCACCTGACCCAGGCTGCAAGTGCAGACCTGTGGTGCCATTTTGGAAGGCTTCCCAGGGTCGCATAATACATGCTTCAGACCCTGGTAGGCCTCAGGGGTACCTATGCCCTTGGTACCTAAGGTACCATATACTAGGGACTCATAAGGGTGACCCAGTAACCAAACTGGTATGTACCTAAAGTACATGCAATCAATTTATAGAGAGAACAGCTAGGCTGTGGTCCTGATTAGCAGGGCCACAGCCAGACTAAAGTCGAAAACCAGTGAAACACAGCAGAAAGTGGGGGTAACCATAGGAATCAGATCCTACTCTCCTACATCTCAGCGCCTGGATTCCCTCACAGGTGAATAGCAATGCTTTATAAATCCTGATTGATTGATTTTTGCGCAATGTAGTTCATTGTCAGAGTACTGTAGTGTAGTGAGTTCTCTTCACAATCAAAGAGACTCTGAATGGCCTGCCATTCTTTCCTTCCCTGAGAAATACCCAGGGCCAACAGGTATGGAGTATTACTCACCAAGCTGTGATATTTTTTACAAATTAAACATAAATCTAAGACTTCAAGAAATTATACTTTTTAGAACATGGCCAGACCAGCTGTAGCGGGCACCTGACGTTTTCCCAGTGGGACAGAAGGGCGGGGCCGATTTTGGGCTGTGAGGGACGCTTTTGTTACTGGGTTCAGGTTTTGCAGTAGTGCTACTATATTAGCCCCCTATAACAAAGGCAGCAGCAGTGTTAAAGCTCACAGGCACTGCCCCCAAGGGGCCGGTCCAGCTGAATTGCCAGGGCTGATGTGTGTTCCCAGTCTGGCCCTGCTTTATAATAGGGAACTTTGTGCACATTTTCCTGGTTTAAAATCTTCTCATAAATTGGGTGCCTTTCCTTTTTAATTCCTGTTTTTAATCATTAAAAATAGGACATGTTAACTCGGAGTTCTGATGAAGGCTTAGCCGAAACGCGTTGTTTCCATTTTCCAACAAGCCGCCAGTCTTTGTATAGATAATCATTTGTGACACATGAATTTTCAACCTTTTAAATTGGGAAAAAAGTAAAATAAGATAAGAACAATGTGCATGCTAATTAGTTGAAAATTGAAATGTATTTATTGTCTAAACAAGAGAGCACATGTGGTCTTTATTAGATTACTAGTTTAGCATAAATTGTGTATCGTTTTTTGAATTAATGTATATATAAAAATATTTTTCTATGTTTGAAAAAAAGATATGTGGATATCAAAGTAAAAAAAAAAATAGGGGCGTGGCCTAGATGGCGTCGGAGTAGGAGGTATTGCTCAGTCCCTCCGGCACTGAATTTGCACAACGTTGTATTGAGCCCTGCAAGGTGCCCATCCTAGCCTTGGACAGTGGCGCCTGAGATCCTGGGGGTACCCGGCGACGACTGGTGGTGCTTTTGTCGCCTTTGGCGCCGTACACAGCGGGAGCGGCACGGTGCAGCCCTGATGAGCCGCGGGCTGAGTGGACCTCGTGGTAGACAGAGCATGGCGGCCTACAGGGTCGTGAGAAAGGCCGCCCGCCCGCAGCAGCCGTGGAGCTTTGGAGGCGGCGCAGCGACATCGCTGAGGACTGCCGGGTGTCGCTGGCTGTGTGCTGTGGCAGCGACGCCTGCTCGAGATGTGGCGGTGGGGGCCTGCGGTAGAGGACCGGTGGCTGAGACTGCCAAGTGATGAGGGAGGCAGCAGGGCTATCGGGCCCCCAACGGAGGTGTTGAGTCTCCCTGTATTGCCCCCGCGGGTACTGCCAAGGTGAGCGGCGGGTGCTCGAGCCCCGGGGTGCAGCAGACGGCGCCGGCCTAGAGATCGGCATCGGGCCCTGGAGGCCGGCGGTTGGCGGGCGCCTGAGGCTGAAGGGCAGCGCGGCAACGTCTGAGGCCTGATTTTTGTATATGGGGCACAGCGACATCGGGGAGGGCGCTTGGAGTCGTGGTGGGGCCCCCTCCCCGCCCATGGCTCAGCTTCAGCTGCCTGGCAACATACCGAAGGTCAGTGGGGCCTCCATAGCCTGGCCATCTCCCCGCTAATTGAGATGCCCTTTCCCGCCTGGCGGTGTTGACCTCTCCTTACTGATTGGGGCCCTGCATACCCTTGCCGCTCTTCGCCGCTGTGAGACACCCTCTCCCACCTGGCAGTGTTGCGCCCTTCCTGCTGACAGCATGTGGAGGCAGTGCGGGCTGAGTACTGTACCCGGTGAAGAATCGGCCTGGAGCTCGGGGCAGTGAGGAGCCCTAGCACTGCTTCCAGCAGAGTGGGGAGCCTAGAAGAGGATCGGTGGTCCCTTGAGTCACCCTTACAACCGGTTCTGCATGGTCTGCGGCGCTGGCGAGAGGCCGCCTGAATAGCCGGTAGGTTGGTCCGCAGGTCGGCGGTCAGCGCCAAAGGTCGGTGAGGCTGACGTGCGAGGTGGTTCTGACCTTCCCTGAAGTGGTGCCTCCAGAAGGTCGTGCTGTATGGCGCTGGGCCTCTATGCCCAGTCTGGCCTGGTGTTGCGCGGCCTGCGTGTGCCCGGGGGGGCCCGGGACGTTGGAGTCCCTGCACACGTGGTCCCGCAGATGTATACAGGAGCAGTGGTGGTGGGGTGAGCCTTCGAGGAGAGTGAAGGTGAGGAGAAGGAGGGGGTCCCCCCAGAGATAGGAGGAGGACGGTGGTGGGCCCACGCAGCGAACGGGGCTACGGCTGGCAGAGAGGGGCCGAGAACTGGCAGTGGTGCCCTGATAGCAACGCACCAGGCCGAAGCCAACAGCGGATGCCCCTGCATCGTGGAAGAGCGTAAGGCCTGAAACTCCGGCCGGGACCTAGAAATGAACCCGGTTGTGTGGGGGCCTGGGAGCAGTGCCCACTTGGAGCTAGGGAACAGTGGGCCCCGCCGTTCCCTCGGCGTGACTGTGGGCCCTTCAGGGCTTGGCGATGGCGACGTTCCGAAGCAGGTAGGATAGGACGGTGAAGGAGGGTTCCCCGAAGGTGGCGGCGCAGACCATAGCGCAGACCTCAGATAAATCCCCGCAGAAGGACGATGCGGAGGCCCCGGCAACGAAGGCTTTCATGATTGAGCTGTTTTCCGCGATCAAAGAGGACATAGCGGAACTGCGCTCCCAGCTTGCGTCTGACCTTCGCGAGGTGCGACGCAATATCGACGATGTGGGTGAGCGGGTAGCGACACTAGAAGAACACGATCTGAGAACTGCGGAGGACATACACCACCTCCAGCAAGACGTGATCCGCCTCACTGAACAAAATTTAGACCTGCAAGCCCACGCTGAGGACTTAGAGAATACGTCCCGCCGCAACAACATTCGGATTAGGGCGGTGCCCTGGAAGGGTGAGGGGTCGGATTTGCGAGAATATGTAGGGTCCCTCTTCCTGCACATTCTTAACAAGGAGGACGTGAAGGAGGTTCAGATGGACCGAGCGCACAGTGTGGGGCTCCCGCGGGGACCTAAGGCCCCACCTCCAGACATATTGGTATGTGTCCACGACTTCCAGCTCAAAGAACGGATCCTACGAAAAGCTAGGGACTTTGCCCCCCTTCAGTTCCGAGACCATCGTCCCTTGCTCTTTCAGGACCTTGCGGCCTCTACGCTGACAAAACGAAGAGAATTCAAGCCTGTCACCAACTATCTTAGAGAGCAACACGTTCCTTACTCCTGGAGTCACCCATTCCGGCTCATCTTCAAGTGGAAGGCCAAGCTCATCCAGGTACAGTGTCTGGCCACGGCTCGTGACATCTTGGGGCTGGAACGACCTGCCACCTCTTCCGAGACCAACGGTTCTCCCAGTGGACAACGGAGGCATCCCGCCGAATGGCAGAGAGTGGGTAAGCCTGCTCCCAAGGCGAAGCCCGACTTAACAGCGAGTATGATGGAACGTGGAGCGGCGGTGGCCTCGGTGGCCCAGGTAACAGACGCTTCATCGGGCACCTGAGGTATCGACTCTTTCCCAAGCATCAACAGGGCTAGTAGCTGGCGTCGGAGGGGATGATCCACAGTAGGTAATGACTGGTTCTTCTATGTCCTGGATCTGGACGTTTCCTGTATCAGGATCTGGATATGTGAATGGTTGGTTCCATGTTCCCCTGCCTTTAGGGCACATACTACGAACTTTTGTATATTCCTTTCTTTTGTACTGTTCTGTTATGACTGTTGGGGGTTTTGGGGGGGGGTTGCTTTTGGGGGCTCCGCATCAGTCCGGGGGAGTGCAGGGGTAGGCTGGGGTGACTGGGGGTTTCCAAGCTGTCCACAGCAGGTGTGGTCCCAAGAGCCACATACAATGCTTTATCCCGGTGTAGTGATTATGGGGAAAGATTTGAAAATTGTTAGCTTGAATGTGCGAGGTCGCAACAGCCCGGTCAAGCGTGCAGCCATTTTATCCCTTTTGGAGGGTGTAGAAGGGGATGTGTGTTTATTGCAGGAGACTCACCTCCTCTCCAAAGATACTAAGAGGATGAGAGATAAGCGCTTCCCAGTTCAAGTGTGGTCTGCATGCTCTACGAAACAGCAGGGGGTGGCTATCCTGATCAGCGCCAAAGCTCACTGCAAGGCCCTGTCCCACGTCGTTGACATTAAGGGGCGCTTCTTGGCGGTTAGGATTCAATGGGGGTTTACACATCTTACGGTGGGCTCCCTCTATGCTCCAAATGTCCAACAGGAAGCCTTTCTGAAGACGGCGCTGGTCGAGGTGTTAGCTTCCCCAGATGTATGTGTGCTGGTGGGGGGAGATCTGAATGTTGTGATGGACTTAGCGCTGGATAGGTCGGCTGCGCGTATGCATCAGGCGGGGGCCATATCCCAGGGAGGGAAGCAATGGCTACAGGAAGGGTGGGCTCCATGATGTATGGCGTACTCACCACCCCCTGGAGCGCGATTACACCTACTACCCAGCTTCCCACAAAACCTTTGCGCGCTTAGATAATTTCCTCGCCACAACGCCGCTCATGCCCTATCTATCCGCAGCAGAGATCTCTCCGCGCTCCCTGTCCGACGATGCCCTTATTTCCGTACGGGTCGCCTGTACCGAGCAACGGCGGCCGTCGTCGGGGTGGCGTCTCCGGGATTCCCTCCTCAACTCAGAAACGGTAATTGACCACATACGAAACACGATCACGCAATACTTCGTGGATAATGACAGGAATGGTATGTCATTGTGGCCGGCCCTCAAACTGGCGGCTCGGGGGGACTTTATCGCAATTTCCTCTTCACTGGCTCGACTACGCAGGGAGAAACGCGAGGAGTTGGAGAGGGAGGTGCGAGGCCTAGAGGTGATCCATAAGCGGACTGGGGCTCCACGCATCTGGAGGGAGTTGGAAATGAATAGGCGCATGCTTAAACATCTCGACCTGGACCGGGCAGAATACACCCTCTTACGCTTGCGTCACAAGTAAGTAAGTAAAATCTTCATTCGGTTGTAATTTTACAAAGAAACCATAAAAGCTTTCATACACTTCATTTCATTATAACATTTCTAAAACATATTCAGTTCATTTTAAAATTTATAGCACCATTAATTTATCGAGGAGATTGAAGATTATTGTTGTGTAGGTTTAGTCTGTGCTTAAAAATACATTTTAGAAAGGTGCTTACAACTTTACATGCATATTCAGAGCTTAAAAACTGCAGCCACAACATTGCAGGGCGACACCTTCGAAGACCTGAATTTCGGAGCAAGGGGGTTAGCCAAAGTTTGCGATGTGCCGAATAGAATTTGCAAAACAGTACTGTCTGGATTGTTGTCTGCTCAGATATTTCATTGCATGGGCAAGCCGTTAAACTTTCTTCCCAGCTGTTTCTGTTGGGAAATGCTACAACCCTATGGAAAATGTTCAGCCTGAATCTCGCTAGTTGGAATCGTTCAAACTGCGAGTTGACATAAGTTAAATATGGTTCCATATCCAAGGTGGTCATGACCGCTAGGGAGTGCTGTACAGATGGTTTCTTAATTTCCACAGAAATACGTAATTCTTCGAAATGGCTCAGCGCCTTTGCCTTTAGTTCTTTTTTGGTAATTTCAGCAATGGATTCAGGTTTTAATAAAAGTCTGCCAATCCAAGGTCAATAAAAAGTTTTTTTACGTATGTTAGCCAATCTATTTTTTCAGCACAGTCTAGGGTCATACAGTCCGCAATAATATCTTTGGTAAGAATATTTTTTGTTGAAACCCATATTCGGCGCCATAGGAGTACAGGTTCGATTTTGGCCAAGTCCTCAATATGTGGTAGCCCCAGTTCTGCATGCAGGCAAAAGTAGAAACTCTTTTTGGAACCGCAAGTAGAAATCTCGTAAATGTGTTCTCCGCAACCTGGACGGCTTTCGTGTTTTTATGTCCCCACAGGCCCGCCCCGTAAAGTGCGATGGAATGGCCTTTGGCTCTATAGATCTGTAGAAGTTCGACCGGGGGCTTTTTCCCTAGCTTCTGTGCGAATTTCATGAGTGCGGCAGTAGAGCGCAAAAGTTGGTGTTTACGCGCTTCTATTGCCGCTTTCGAGTTGAGCCTCTCATCTATCAAAATCCCTAAATAGGGATACTGCGGGGTGGTGTCCAGTTTTTCGTTATTAAGGTAGATGTTTTTTCCCTGTTTCCTAGATTGACCAGCTACCATGACATAGGTTTTTTTTATGTTTATATGAAGATCCAAGTCACTCATAAATTTCGCATAGCTGTTCAGGGATTTTTGAAGCTCGCGTGGGGTGTGTGCTATGATGACCGCGTCATCCGCGTACAGGAGCGCGGGGACCAGTTGATCTTTCACCCGGGGCAAGTCCAGGCCCCCCCTCAACATCTCTACCTCAAGACCATTGGTGTAGAGGGAGAAGAGAAAGAGGGCGAGGACGCACCCCTGCCTGACCCCACGCTCCACGGTAAAAGATTCCGACAGCTCGCCTCGTACTCCAAAGCGAACCCTGGAGGAAGCGTTGGAATAGAGTTCCCTAAGTAGGGTCAGAAGGGCCTTATCAATTCCCATATTAGATAGCACCGACCATAATTTTGCGTGAGAAACGCAGTCGAAAGCCGCAGAGAGGTCGACATATACCATGTAGAGCCTCTCGCGTTTTGCAGACACGTATTTCCCCATCAGCAGGGCCAGGTTCAGGGCTTGTTCAGTTGTTCCGAGTCCCTCTCGGAAGCCATACTGGATATCCGAGAGGGTCCCGGTGTCTTCCGCCCACTCCTGTAGACGCTGGAGTACCACTCTACCCAGTACTTTCCCCAGTGAGTCCAGGAGGGAAATTGGTCGGTAACAGGTCACCTCCTCTCTGTTTCCCTTTTTAAATATGGGTACCAATATAGATTGGGACCAAGAGGGGAGTAAGCCACACTTCATTGTTGCGTCAAATACCCTTGTTATGATGGGAGCCCACAGATCTAATTTAAATTTAAAAAAATCAACTGGCACCCCATCTGGGCCAGGGGCTTTTCTGCTCTTACTGGCATTGACTGCGGCTATTACCTCAAGTAAGTCAACTGTCAATGAGATTGGGAATAGATTATCTTGATTTGGGCTATTGGTGTCTATGAGGGGTACTACTGGGAGTTGACTGAAAATGTTTGCGAAGTGATTTACCCAAGTTTGTTCCTCAATGGCCACTTCTATGCTGGGACGATCTTCTGTGTCCGTTAAGAAAGGTGCTTTTACCACCTTCCAGAATAGATCGCTATCTTTATTTTTAGAGCTTTCATGCAACTGATCCCATAAGGCTTTTTTGA
Source organism: Lissotriton vulgaris (assembly GCF_964263255.1). Classification (NCBI taxonomy): domain Eukaryota; kingdom Metazoa; phylum Chordata; class Amphibia; order Caudata; family Salamandridae; genus Lissotriton; species Lissotriton vulgaris. The sequence goes on along the minus strand of NC_141689.1, from coordinate 595,019,426 downwards.
GTTCTTCTTTTCGTGCTTTACACGTGAGCCTATACGTTTTTCTCAAGGTCCTAATCTCCTCTTGGTCTCTTATTGGTTTCGATAGAGCTCTCTTTAGCTTTTTATGGGTGTCTGTACAATCGTGATTAAACCAACCTTTTTTCCTTTCCTTGGTCCCTTTCTGATTTATGGTGAGACATTCATTCACTTTTCCTAGAATTAGGTTAAACTGAAGCAGGACTTCCTCTACGCTTGCCTCCATGTCTAAGCATTTCATTATTGCCGATTGTGCTCCAGTTACTACCCTATTTGTTAACTCATTTGGATCGATCTTCCCCCACCCCAAGGTATAGCCATTTGTTTTTATGAGCTGTATGTTATTCTGGGCGAGGGTGGACATTATGGTTTGGGCAAGTGGTTGGCCATTGTCTAAGGATAATTCAAAAACCAAAGCTGAGTGATCGCTCAACGTGTTGATTTTAACTTTAAAATTCATATGCCTATTAACAAGAGTCGGTGTTATAAGAATGTAGTCGATAGTTGTTTCACTACCCCTACCGAGGTATGTGGGATCCAATTTCCCGGATGTAGGGTTTATTTGATTTAGTGTGACTTGGTCCAGACTTGACATAGTTTCATTTAAGAAATCCCCCACTACCGAATGACTGAAGTGGGTTATTTGCTCTTCTGTTTCAACCCCCATCCCGCAAACATTACTATTGAGCTTCTCACAGGGGTGATGGTTAAAATCGCCTCCCCAGAGAATAGTTGGGGGTTCCAGCCCTTGTGTTACTTTCATGCCACTAAGCAATTTCTTGCGGAGGGCCCCCAGTATGTTTACTCTCTCATTTTCCGCTAGATTATCGTATGGAGAAGTGTGGCTCAGGGGTTAGAGGCGGCAGACCCAGAAGCTGAGATCGGCCCTGGACCAGGGTTCAATTCCCCGCCTCGGCGGGTCTTGGGCTAAAAATTCCACGGACTCGATAATTCTCGCTCCGGTGCCTTCTCGACTCACGGGTTCACACTCTGCGACTCTGGGCAATAGCTTGCTTAATCTCCACAATGGCCTCTCGCGGCGGGATGCCTGGCTTTCACCTTGTGGATACCCTGCCGGGGTTATCTCACAGGGGAATACCAGGACGGGTTCCCTAAGCAAGCGCTGGGAAACCCACTGCGGGTAGCTGTGCGCTATATAAGCTCAAATACACTTACATAAATTAACGAAAAGAATAGTTCCCTTTGTCTTAGATGCTAATCGTAGGATTTGATAGTGTGGTTCTAGACTGAGTACAGTAACTGCCAGGCCTGCAATAGTATTTGATATATAGGTTATCAGCCCACCTTTAGCTCTCCCATGTGTTCCTGCGATTCCTGGTGAGAAGTAGGTTTTATACCCTACCAGGTGCATTTCTTTCGTGAGCCAGATCTCCTGGAGAGCCAGAACTTGGCATTCTTTAGTGAATTCTTGGAAACTTCCGTCCAAGATTATTTCTCGGAGGCCCGCAACATTCCAAAACATTATTTTGAATTTTTCTGATCTACTAACAGGGACCTGTCTTTTGCTTGCCCTATTTTCTTTGTCTATCACTGATGTCTCTGTGTCTAGATTATGTTCCTTATGGGTTGAGGTGGGTGGTATAGTTATTTTTATTTTACTCTGCCTGATAAGGTTTTCCCCCTCCCTCGGACACGGTCCTCTAGTACTACAAGTTTCAGCCGTGGTATTTAAGGTAGTATCACCAGAGGTAGTATCTTTTTCTGTCATGGGGGATTCTTGCATCAAAGAAGAGTTGCTATTGAGTCAATCTATTCCCTCTAGACCACACAACATTGAAAAAGGGTTAAATGTTGGTATGTTAAAATCTGGGAAAGTTGTTTGGTAATTGTTGTTCAGATTACTCCAGTATGACTGGGGGTAGAGGAATTGTGGAGGTTGGCTAAGGTAGTGATTCTGGGAGGATTGGTAGCCTGCTTCTCTCCAGTCTGGACGTGGCCTTCTGTTATGGTGGTGTTTGGGATTATTTAACAATTCCCGGGGGTAGAAGTAACTGACATAGTGTGTGGAAATATTATTCCCCCTATGGCCTCATACCAATCTCCTATTGTTCTAACCGCCCTATGGTCCTTAAAATTATTATTTATCACGTCCCCCCTTTTATCTTTTGGCCTTGAACCTACCCAGACAGCACGCCTTACTGACAGGATTTCTCCGTTGACGTGTGCAGGGAGGGGTCTATTCTGCTTTAACCCGTAAATGGTTTTATTTTTTAAGGCGTGATAATTCTCTCTTGCCCCATCTGTTAGTTCTGGTACTCCTGTCATAACAATTGTGTATGGGGCTGATTCAGGGGGAAAATCTACTATCCTACGTCTAGATCTTTTTTGGCGTTGTGGTGACTGCTCGCCCACCTCTCTATTTGGTATGGTATTCGTGGCTGGTTTAGGGTTAGTAGTTGGTAGGGGGGAATTCTTTCTACAGGGTTCTTCTCTACTGTACTTTTCCCTCTTACATTGGTTTTTGCCCCATCTTTTACCTGGATGTTATTGGGTGGTTTAGAGTTTGCGTTGTTAGTTGTTTCTTTTGAAGATTTAGCCACTGCTTTTTTTCCTGGAGCATTTCCAGGTTTCAACGATACGCCGCTAGTGGACGGTTGTTCTGATAGTATAACGTTAGGGGCAATAGAGTTTTGTGTGGTGTGTTTATTAAATTGTGGCACTAGGTTGGTGATGGCCATAGTATTTTCTTCAATTTGTTTACCCAACTTTTCTAAATGCATACTCATTAATTTTGTTCCCTCCAGAAGAGGAAGCATAAGTGCCTTGACTATTACTTCTATCCTGGAGAGAAGTTCAGCTTCCATTTCGGGGAGTAGTCCTGATGTAATGTTCTTTTTCTGCACCATACTAGGCTTAGAGGGTGGTATGGGTGGAGGGGTTATGTTCAGAGTAGTGGTTGTGTTTGGGGATGAGGGGGAAGGTTGTCTCTTTCTTTTCTTCTGATGGTTATTTAGTAATTCCGAAGAAGTTAGAGAAGAAACTGACAGATTAGGAGAACTAGATAATCTGGATGTGTTAGGGCTGACTAGAAGGATTTCTGGGGGTGGCTCAGGTTCATTGCTTTTTGTCTGATTTGTCCCCTCTCTTGCCTCAGTTCCCAGGGGGGTAAGTGAATCAATGTCAATGGGGGTTATGATGGGAGTCAGGGAATGTGGGACAATCACGCTAGGTGAGGTAGCTTTCCCAATCAATCCTAGGGAAGAGCGCTTACCAGTTAATAGGTCCATGGATAAGCGCTTTTCAGTATCCGCTATTTCTTTTTCTAGTACAATCGTTACCCTGAGGTTCCGTGACGATTGTAAGTGGTGTTTTCGACTCGCACGAATATAGTCGAGTCTGGTATCTATGAACCGCAAATGACGAGTTTAGTAAGTGGGCGCAGTTTCGCTGTGCTAACTTAAACCGTTCGTTTGTTATGTGGGTTTTTCATCTGTACCCACGGGTTCCATCTTAGATACGGCATCCATTTTGTCTCTTGCCCTCAAGTAGCCAGCGAACGGACGATGTCCGCTTCGCGACCCTGGGACTCCCAAGATATTTGCGGAAGACACATGTTCTTTGTGAGTGTCTTTATGACGAGGGGGTTGCTACTGTAAGGCAGATGGCGCCGCTCGAGGCTCATCTTGCCGCACGGACTTATTGTCTCAGCCGTGCATCTCATTAGGCACGTCCCTTTGATGCCTGTATCTCGTGTTTCCCGATACCTCCCCTTTTACACCCTTTCCGATCTCCCCACTGTCTCCGTCTTCCTCTGCACCTGTCTTTGTTCCTATTTCGATCTGTTTTACTGCTGATTGGAATTTGCTAATGGTGGGAAGATGGTTTTTACAGTTGGGAACCGCCAAATGTTTCCGCACTTATGTTCCGGACCTCGTGTGTTTCAAAGTGACCAAAGCGACCCCTCTGGGGGATAATGGTGGGAACCGGGTTGTAAACTTTTGTGTTCAATGTAATCCTATGGGTAAAAACTGTATAAAAGGAGCGATCCACAGAACCAATTTGAAGCAGTCTCCCCAAGTTGCACGCTGTGTACTTGTCGTGATCTCTGTGTTCCCTGCAGCAAATAAACCTTGAATCTTTGACGTCGAAGGAAGTGTCCCGTGTCTCTGTGATTCGTACGCCGGAGCAGGTTACCCACGAAGGTTTCAGGTGTTGTGCCCTGGCACCGCTGGGTCTTAAAGAACCCAGTCCTTCAGTTGGCGCCCAACGTGGGGCTGCATCAGTGGTACCGGTCCAAGCCCGACGATCGTGAGGAACTTCGTGTGAAATCTCCGAGGGAAGGTGCACTCCGCTTCATCGATCCTGTTGTCGAAATAAGTGGCCCGAAGACTTTTCCCGCGAAGATTCCCGCCTCCGGACGGCTGCGACGGACTGCTGCCCTGACTGTAGACCTGTTTTGGCGCCTGGCGTAGACCTTGGTATAGCGAGACGATTGACGGGCCTTCCTGGTGACGCCATCGATTTTTGAGTTAAGTATTTGTGGGTCGCTCCCATAGTTCTTGGTTGTTGACACTTTAGCGAGTGTTTTTGTTGTTAGCGCTGTGTGAGTGTTTTTGTCGGTGACACTTTGCTAGCGTACTTTGTTGTGTTGTTTGACGACTGCAGCCGCCAAAAACCGAGGGTTTTGTTCTTTGCTGGGACTTGGTAAATCCCGTAACCCTTGAAGTTTGTGAAACTCGGCTAGTGTGCAAGATGCCTGGTCGCAGTACTTTGTTTAGTTGTTTCAGACCTTGTGGTATGGATTCCCGATTGGAGGACTCATGTCCGATACCTCCGGTTGGAACTCCCACGTATGAGCTCTATAGTAAGCATGGGCTAGGCCCAGTTACCTTTAACGATTACTGGATTAAATACACGAAAAAGGACGGCGACCTTCGTTGGCCACCTCATGGTAGCTTCGAGGCCCCGATCTTAGATAATCTAGAGATTAAATTGTTCGAACGAAAGTCAAGGCCGGCCATGTTTGATGCTTTTCGGTTGTGGCGCAAAGAAGCCCGACAGAAAGAAATCAGACAGAATAAACGTAGTCAGCGAGATAATGTTGCTACCATAGTGAAGAAAGCAGAGCAATTTCAGCGAGATAAGGAGGTTAAGGATAAGGAAGTGTTTGACCGATTACAGCGTATGACTGTAGATAAATGTTACCCCGCTTTACCAACGGAGTCGGAAAAGAAGGAAGAGCCAGTTGAGGATACCTTAATGTCTTATCTTATGAAGTCACCGCCTCCGTACGTACAGGGTACCGCAGCTCCTGTGGTCCCTGCCGTACCTGTTCTTCCACCTATTCCTCCTCCGCCTGTTCCTCAACCTCCACCCGTTCTTCCGACTGTTCCTGTTCCTTTGTCTGTTTCTATTCCTACTGCTCCTCCGCTTCCATATACTCCTGTTCCCGCTACTGCTCTTGCTACTGCTCCTGTTTTGTTAACTCCTGCTGTTGCTACTGTTTCTACTCCTTCTCTTGTTAGCCCTGTGTCTTATTCTTCTCCCTCTACTCGTAGTCGCAATTCTCCTCTTGCGGCTAGCTTCTTTCATTCGCTCGGACCTGTTCATGGGTCCGCTGGTTCCGATGGTCCTCAGAGACGTAGTCAGCTTCCTGGAAACAGAGAACGCGTTGCGCTATATAATATGGCGATGGGTTGGATGGTAAATCCTCAGAGAAGTCCTCGAAACATTCTGTCAATTCAATGTGCCAACCCAGAGATATGTGTTTAATGAAATGTGTAAGTTCCTTTATGATCAAATAGCGGCTGATGCGCCTGACAAGGTGCTTGCCGCTCTGTCTGATCTCCAGCTTCAGTTCGCAAATGGGCTGATAGTGGACACCAACGTACGACGTGCTGTTGAACGATTGCTATCTCTTCGTCCCGCTCCCATCCCTCATGCATTGTTTGTTGAGGATATTGAAAAACAACCAGACGAGTCTGGCCAATACCCTATGCGGGAAGTTCCACCAGTGTGGATGCCAGGCGATGCTACTGCTATTCCTATTATTCCGCCGCATTTCCAGAGAGTATGGATACATCTCCCATGGAAAAGATCGGAAGTATTGCAGGTGAAGCAATCTTTGCCTGACCCTCGCAAAAATCCTGCAGGGTATTACAAAGAATTATCGCAGCTCGTAGATGCTACGATAATGAATCTTGCCGATATCGACATGTTGTTTGGCAATGTCGTACCGCAACCGGTATGGGCTAAGATTCGCCAGGAAGATCACGCAAATGAACTAGGTGGTGATTGGGCGGCCATTGTAGCGGCAGATGGGTTGCAAGTTGGTGGCGCTAAGCCTGAACAGTTGATTGCTGCTCTCCCTCAAAGAATAATAACATTAATGAAAACTCTTATGCCAGCTATGAAGGTGAATTGGGACAAGTTGTCAGCCTGTAAGCAGAAGAAAGATGAGAGTGTTTCCGACTTCTTTACGAGGTTCGAGGAAGCATTCATCGACCATAGTGGTCAGGATATGGGCACGGAGGGTGGTCAAAGGTTGTTTGTGGATAAATTTGTTTCGAATTTATTGCCCGATTTGAGCAATAAATTGAGAAATTCGGAAAGTGCATGGGCCGTTTCTACTTCGGCTCAGATATTGGCTACGGCACAATACTATGAGAATAGAGAGAAAGAAGAGATTGACCGTGCTGATAAAAAGACGAAAGAGCTGAAAACTAAAGTGTTGTTGCAACAAGCGTATCCTCCGCGGTCAAATCAGAATAATTCGCAACAGAATAGGTCACAGCCACAATCAAACAGATCCCAAACCCGTAACGACTCCTCCTCCCAAAGATCCTCGTTAGGGTACAATCAATGTGCTTATTGTAGACAGGAGGGACACATTAAATTCAATTGCCCTGTTTTAAACGAACGTAATAGTGGTAACTCATCTAGAGGAGGTCGTGGTGGTTCGCAGCAAACATCCCGTGGTAGAGGCCGTGGTGCTCAGAATGATCGCTCAGATAACTCATCCAATTCTAATAATTGTTTCGATCAACGTGGATCATCGCAAGGACGATCTGCGCAGTATAATGTGGACGATTATTACGTCGATCAGGGAACTGATGACAGTAATTACTAGGACAGCCAAAGACAAGGAGAGGGAGTGGTATCAGTTCCGGTTGATCAGAGAGGGCCTTACGTCGCAGTTGCTACATCGGGCGTCGTTGAGCCTTTTCTGTTGGACACTGGTGCAGCGAAAAGTTCTATCATGTATTCGAAACTCCCTGGCGCACCTTTGTCTGGCTTAACAAATGTTTCCGTTGGATTCTCTGGCGCCCCTGTTAGCAATCCAGTTTCGCGCCCTTTGCCCCTTAAAATTGGGCCACGTGAGCTAGAAGCTCCGTTGATTTTAACCACGGGTTGTGGCGAAAATCTTTTGGGCCTGGATTTGCTTAAACGTTTGTACGCAACTTTGTATTGTTCTCCTGCGGGTGTAAAGCTTACGTTGGGAGAGAGGGTTGTCTCTCCCATGTATTTGTCCCTCGATATGCTCCCACCGGAATTGAGTTCTCTTCCTGCGTCTTTGTGGGCAACAGGTCCGAATGACGTGGGCCTGCTTGATATCTCCCCTTATGTTGTTCAGTTGAAATCAAATGTGCGGCTGCCACGTATTCCCCAATATCGTATCTCCCTTGATGGTGAACGAGCACTGTTGGCGATCATCTATGATTTGATCGAGAAAGATGTTATTGAAGAGACTCGGGGAAACGTGTGCAACAGCCCTGTGCTGCCCATTCTTAAACGTACTGATCCTTCAAAACCGCCTGTTTATCGCTTTGTTATCGATTTACGGGAAGTAAATAAAATTGTGGTTCCTCAATTTCCTGTTGTGCCTGACATCACGGCGCTACTGACTCTGATTCCAGCTTCTGCATCATGGTTTTCGGTGATTGACTTGAAAAATGCGTTTTTCAGCATCCCGATTGCCGAAGAGAGCAGGGACCTTTTCGGTTTCTCTCTCGGTGGACGCAGCTTCCGGTTCAAACGCGCTCCTCAGGGCTACTGTGAAAGTCCATCTATTTACAGTCAAGCCTTGAAGGGTCAACTGGATGCATTTAGGTTGCCGGTTGGTGCGGCCTTGATCCAATACGTCGACGACTTATTGGTGGCTGCTGATACTCAGGACATTTGCAAAATTGCTATGGTGTCGTTGCTGCAACATCTCTGTGAGTTAAATCACAAGGTGTCACCTTCTAAACTCCAATATTGTTGTCAAGAAGTAACCTATCTAGGTCACTTATTGTCAAAGGAGGGAAGGAGATTGACCCCAGAGAGAATTGCAGCGATTGCGCGAATGGCTGTGCCAAAAACCCAAAGAGATGTGCGTGCCTTTCTAGGTATCACGTCGTACTGCAGGCAATGGATTCCTAATTTTTCATTGCTAGCGAAACCATTGGTGGCTCTTACGTGCAAGGATGTTTCAACTCCTTTACCATGGACGGAAGAATGTCAGAAAAGTTTTTCTGAACTGCGTGATTCATTGTGTTCGGCTCCTGTGTTAGGTACTCCTGATTACAGTAAGCCGTTTACGTTATATGTTCACGAGAGGGAAGGTTGTGCTTTGAGTGTCTTAACGCAACCTTTTGGTGGTAAGCAACGTCCATGTGCATATTTTTCCTCGACCTTGGACCCAGTAGCTAGAGCATTGCCGAGTTGTTTACGAGCAACAGCGGCAGCTGCGGTCTCCATCCGACAATCAGCAGGATTGGTCATGGATAATATGCTTACGGTGATGGTTCCGCATGCAGTCGATACTCTTTTGAATCGAACGAAAACTCAGCACTTGACGAGTGCGAGGTTGTCTGGGTACGAATTGACGCTCTTAGCAAGCCACATTCAGATAAAACGATTGTGGAGAGAGAGAGGTTTCTTGACGTCGCACGGTACGAAGATTCAGCATGGCCAGCTTGTGAACGATCTTTTGGATGCATTGACTTTGCCTACGCAAGTTGCGATTGTTAAGTGTAGTGCGCACCGTAAGGTGACGGATGATGTTGGCCGTGGTAATGCGTTTGCGGACGAGACTGCTAAGGAGACTGCCCGGAACCTTAGCACTCGAATGTATGTGACGAGTTCGGTTAGGTGGCCTACAGAATCGAGTATGTGTGAAGATACTATCGAGAGTGTGAAAGCAATTCAGAATGAGGCCACTGAGACTGAAAAGACAAAGTGGAAAGAAAGTACGGGAAAGTTGGATGCGAATGGTTGTTGGATTGATTTGTCGGATCAGAAAAGATGGATGTTGCCTGATGCGTATGTGCTGGCCGTTGTGACAATGGCACATGGGTTAGCACATATTAGCGCGAAAGGTATTTGCAAGTTGCTGGCTGCTGTATGGAAGAATGATGGCATTACGAAATGTGCTGAACGTCTGGTGAAGAATTGTATGGTGTGTATAATGTACAACCCTGGCAAAGGAACCCCAACTCCTCCTGGCAGTTTTGCTCCCCCTTCGTATCCCTTTGAGGTGATTCAATTGGACTTCATCCATATGGAGCGATGCAATAACCTGAAATACGTTTTAGTTGTGGTTTGCGCATTCTCCCGATGGATTGAGGCCTATCCCCTCAAAGACAATACTGCTTTGTCTACTGCGAAAATCCTACTGAAGGAATACTTTCCTCGGTATGGAATGCCTAGAGTCGTGTGGTCAGATAACGGAAGTGAGTTTGTTGGAAGTGTGATGAAGAGTGTGTGTAAGGGCCTTGGAATTAATCAGAAATTCCATAGCGCCAATCATCCTCAGTCAGCTGGATTGGTTGAAGGGTACAACGGCACCCTTAAACTAAAGTTAGCGAAGATTCAGGCTACGACTGGTCTTTCGTGGCCTGACGCTTTGCCTCTAGCATTACTGTCAACTAGGGCGACTGTACACTCCCGAGTAGGGCTTAGTCCCTATGAAATAGTGTTCGGCCGTCCTGCGAATGTGTGGGGGGTTCCTAGGCCAGGAATGTTTTCTGATCTTGAGTACCCAATGTTGATCGATTATCTACATGACTTGACTGCTAAACTGAGGTTAATTCACCAACAGGTTTACGACGCATTGCCGACACAGACAGAGGGTCCAGGCCACCAGCTCCAGCCCGGAGACTGGGTGGTGGCAAGGAACTTTTCACGCAAAAATAACCTGGACCCGAGGTTCACCGGACCCTATCAAGTGCTCCTGGCCACGAGGACTGCCGTTCGTCTTGAGGGACGTAAGAATTGGGTGCATGCTACGCACACCAAGCGAGTCCCCATCCCTTTGCCGGCAGACCCGTGGGTAAGGAGAGGCATTGCGTCATCTGAAACAGAAACATTGCCGGCGTTTGTGCCTTTTAGCGACGCACAGCTTGTTGAAGAATCCTCAGCGCAGCAGAAAGACACTGTTGAACGATTAGCATCAAAAGACTCAAGACCAGAACACTCAACTGATCAGCAGGACGCTGTCTCTTCAACGGATCCTTTGTTCGACGAGCAGACACGTCCTGGGAAAACTCGATACTTCTTGCGATCTCACACTAAGGACAAATAAAAAGATCTTGCCTTGCCGTATTGACAACTGCATTATCCCGCTTTCCGTGATCAGTTTTGAACTTTCATGTTACTGTAATTATTTTGTATATATATTGAGCTTCATTCCTTGTATTTTTGCCTTTACAGCTGAGAGACTTTGTTTTTGCATACGTATATATTGTGCATTGAAGGCCGTAGGGCCGCGCGCGTACTTCCTTCTGGACAGTAGGTCTTGACGCTAGGTTAAAGGCCGTCGGTTCCTAGGAACTCCTAGGGATTGACTATTGCTGCACAGAACGAAGTGCGTCAAGAAACGTTGCGGACGGTCGTAGGGAATGGCATTCTCGAAGCTGAATGATTTGGAGGGAGCTCAAGTCCATAGATTCAAGCTGCAGCAACTCAGTCGTACCAAATGTTTTATATTCCAACTGTTTGTATTGTTTTTGACTGCTTCTGCATTATTGGCGGGTGGGGTGTATTACACGATGTCTTACTTCTTACCTGCTACACCTACTCCTACTCCTTACCCTAATCTTACCTCTACTGCTTCTCCCCATTCCTTTCACATGTTACCGGAACACGAGCAGGCTAGACGTGTAGAATTCCGCAACAATTCCTTTATTCAGCTCCTCCATCAGCATCAGTTAGTGGTTAACACTACTAATTGTTGGGTGTGTGGGTTGATGCCACATACTACGGATAAGGGAATTCCATATCTGGTGTTACCGTATAGTTCCCAAGGGTCAGCTCGAGCATTTCAAACAATGTTTCGAAGCGCACTGGGTTTCCACCCCATTCGAGAACCACGTTCCCCCTACTCTGGTCCTACCTCGTATCAAAAACCTTTGTCGATAGCAATAGAGGATTTAGATAGTGATATCTATGATCCTTCGCTTATTCCCGAAGAAGAGGTACAGGCCTATAGGGTCCTAAGTAGAGGTGAATATAGTGTGTTCACTAGCGAGAAGCAGCTTAAAAGCTCGCCTCCGATATGGGTCGTACCCCACACTGGTAATTTTTGTCTTATGGGTCGTGGCCGAAGATCGCAAGCCCGACTTGGAGCAAGTGCTTGCACTGAAAATTACATTCTGCCGATGTCCTCGTCCCCTGTGTTTCTGGCTGCCAAGGGTACATACTTTATCTGTTATGATCGTGCATACACATGGTTGCCCGCTGACTTCATGGGCTCATGTTTTATTGCAAATCTGTTGCCTCCGACGTTCACTGTAGATGCCGATTATCATAAGACTAGAGTTGTGCGAGGCGTAATTAGTGAAGAGGATACTGCCGGTCAAGAGGCAGGAGACTTTTTCAAGGGTTTCCTCCCGTTTTGGGGACCTATGGTCAATAGTAGGAACCTGAGACAGTTGACTCGAGTGGTAGAATCGACAGCTAATATTACTGCCAGTGCCCTTGGTAATATCACCACAGAACTTCAGGCGGAGAGACTTATGACGTTACAAAACCGTATGGTTTTAGATGTCATCTTAGCAGATCGAGGTGGGGTATGTAAGGTGATCCATTCGAGCTGCTGCATTTTCATTCCAGATAATGCTCCTACTGTCTATCAAGCCATCTCGAGGTTGCATAAGATCTCCGAATCCATACACGTGGATGTAGGGGATTGGACGCTACTTGGATGGTTTTGGGGCCTGATGTCGACTTGGGGTTGGAAGATTCTGATGATCATCGGAGTCGTTGTAGTGTTCCTGTTCACGTGTTGCCTTTGTGTACAGTGTGGTCCTGCCTTATGTGGCCTCTGTGCTACAACGTGTATGAGACAACCATCTGTTACCAAGGGGACTCGGTTGGACAGAGCTATGCTACAGCAACATCTCGATGGTCTGATGAATATTGAATATGATTCCGACTAGTGCTTGCCTACATGAGGGCAAAAGGAGCGTCTGAGGTTCCGTGACGATTGTAAGTGGTGTTTTCGACTCGCACGAATATAGTCGAGTCTGGTATCTATGAACCGCAAATGACGAGTTTAGTAAGTGGGCGCAGTTTCGCTGTGCTAACTTAAACCGTTCGTTTGTTATGTGGGTTTTTCATCTGTACCCACGGGTTCCATCTTAGATACGGCATCCATTTTGTCTCTTGCCCTCAAGTAGCCAGCGAATGGACGATGTCCGCTTCGCGACCCTGGGACTCCCAAGATATTTGCGGAAGACACATGTTCTTTGTGAGTGTCTTTATGACGAGGGGGTTGCTACTGTAAGGCAGATGGCGCCGCTCGAGGCTCATCTTGCCGCACGGACTTATTGTCTCAGCCGTGCATCTCATTAGGCTCGTCCCTTTGATGCCTGTATCTCGTGTTTCCCGATACCTCCCCTTTTACACCCTTTCCGATCTCCCCACTGTCTCCGTCTTCCTCTGCACCTGTCTTTGTTCCTATTTCGATCTGTTTTACTGCTGATTGGAATTTGCTAATGGTGGGAAGATGGTTTTTACAGTTGGGAACCGCCAAATGTTTCCGCACTTATGTTCCGGACCTCGTGTGTTTCAAAGTGACCAAAGCGACCCCTCTGGGGGATAATGGTGGGAACCGGGTTGTAAACTTTTGTGTTCAATGTAATCCTATGGGTAAAAACTGTATAAAAGGAGCGATCCACAGAACCAATTTGAAGCAGTCTCCCCAAGTTGCACGCTGTGTACTTGTCGTGATCTCTGCGTTCCCTGCAGCAAATTAATAAACCTTGAATCTTTGACGTCGAAGGAAGTGTCCCGTGTCTCTGTGATTCGTACGCCGGAGCAGGTTACCCACGAAGGTTTCAGGTGTTGTGCCCTGGCACCGCTGGGTCTTAAAGAACCCAGTCCTTCAACCCTTTTAAAAAATTGATCAATAGTCCCTGTTACTGGCCCCTTTGATGTGTTCACAGTTATGTTTCTGGGTTTTCCAGAGTCTGAAGACATGGTTACACGTTGATATATGTACAAGTAAATAGGACAAGAACAGCCGTACAACGATGCACGGTGTCTCGTAGTGCGTAAGTCAATAAACGATTCCTGACGGATGTGGGAGAAATGGATGGAATCTTACCAGGAAATAGTCGGTAGTTGTTAAGGGGGTGGCCCGTCCCGTCCTTGGTCGACCTTGGACAGCCTTAGACGGCCCGCCCTTTGCCCGGGCTTCGCCTCGGGCGCTCCCGCGCAGCGGTGCTTTGAGACAATAATAAGGGCGAGGGAAGGCAAGGGGCGGGGCAGGCAGGGAGAGCGACCCAGGTGTTGCAGGTCTCGACCTCACGCAGGGACTCCTGGTAGATCGAGTCCCTGTGGGTCAGCTCGCAGCCCTGCAGCTCCCACACAAAGGCACACAGAGGGAAACAGCGCAGCGGGACCCGCGCAGCGGGTCCGGCAAGGAGCTGGTGGTAATCCGGTGTTTCCTCCGCAGTTGGACAAAGGCAGGCTCTGTCTGTGGCTCCCAGAACGGCAAAACCAGCTTGCAGAAGATCCCAGCGAGAGGCGGTGCAGCAGGTCCTTATCTGCAAAGGCGAGGGGCGGGGCAGGCAGGGAGAGCGACCCAGGTGTTGCGGGTCTCGACCTCACGCAGGGACTCCTGGTAGATCGAGTCCCTGCGAGTCAGCTCGCAGCCCTGCAGCTCCCAAACAAAGACACACAGAGGGAAACAGCGCAGCGGGACCCGCGCAGCGGGTCCGGCAAGGAGCTGGTGGTAATCCGGTATTTCCTCCGCAGTTGGACAAAGGCAGGCTCTGTCTGTGGCTCCCAGAACGGCAAAAACAGCTTGCAGAAGATCCTTGCGCCACAAGTTCTACCTCAGTGGGGACAAAGGGGGCTGGATGTTGGCACACAGGCTGAGGGCCCGCGCACAACAGTCTGCTGTCCAGGCCATTAGGGACACAGATGCGGTAGAGCAGATTGCCGATGCCCGTATAGCAGACTCCTTCCGGCATCTACCACACGCTCTATAGCCAGGAACTGTCAGACCCAGAACATGTGAAGGCGTATTTGGCGTCCTGTGGAGTGACGTCCCTCGCACAGGCCTCGGCAGCAGCGCTCGATGCTGAAATACGTATAGAGGAAGTCATCTCCGTGATTTCGCATTTGAAATTGGTCAAATCCCCAGAACCGGAGGGCTTCTCGGCCATTTCTATAAAAAGTTTTGTAGGGAGCTGGCGCCCTTTTTAACCCATCTTTTTAATTCTTTCCTGGACACGGGAGAAGTGACCCCATCTATGTCTTAGGCGGTAATTACAGTTATCCCCAAGGCAGGGAAGGACCCTATGGAATGTGGCTCATATCGCCCCAGCTCCCTCCTCAATATTGACATGAAGCTTTTCGCTGGCATTCTGGCTGCCCGTCTCAGTCCATTAATGTATGGCATTATAGAGCTGGATCAGGTTGGGTTTATACCAACGCGACAAGGGGGGGAAAACACGAAGAGGCTCCTGCACCTCATGGACTCGGTACACCGCTCTCGCACACAGGCCCTGTTTTTATCAATAGATGCTGAAAAGGCCTTCGACCGCATCGACTGGACATACTTGTTCGCGGTCTTGAGATCTTTTGGGCTGGGGGACAACTTCGTGAAATGGGTGCGTTGTCTCTACGCCGCCCCGCAAGCAGCGGTCCGGGTCAAGGGTTGGAGATCGTCCCCTTTTCCCATCACCTGTGGGACGCGACAGGGGTGCCCCCTGTCGCCGTTGCTCTTCGCGCTCTATATGGAGCCCATTGCTCAGAGGGTGCAGTCTAACGGGGCTATTCAGAGGATTCAGTTTGGCGCTAACGAGCACAAGATATGCCTATATGCCGATGACGTGATCCTCTCGCTTACGTGCCCCCACACATCAACTGTGTTTTTTGCAATTTTCACCCACACATCTTTGCGGCACCTGTTGGGGGAATTACGTGACTTCGTGGTGTCGCTGGTTTTAAGGTCAATTTTTCCAAGTCCCAAGTCCTTTACGTCTCGGTCCCAGTCGCTGATGTGCAGGACCTCCAAAAGGACTTTGCCTTCCAGTGGGTGCAATCCGACATCCCGTATCTGGGGATTCGCCTGGTGCCCACTATAGCGCAGACAGTCTCTCTCATCTACAAAATCTTAGTCGAGCAAACAACCAAGTCGTTGTCTGACTGATCCCGCTTGCAGCTCGCCTGGTTTGGTCAGCTGGCGGCAGTCAAAATAACGATCCTACCGCGCATTCTATACCTCTTCCAGATGTTGCCCTTGAGCCCTCCGCCGGGTACCATACAGAAGCTACAGGGGATGCTTACTAAATTTCTATGGAGCCACAAACGTCCGCGGCTTGCATCCCCGGGTCAACGGCGGACTGGGATTTCCCTCACTTATGGCATACTACCAGGCAGCTTGTCTGCACTTTATTCTTAACTGGAACAGACCGCTCTCCAGCAAACACTGGTTATTTATGGATCAGGCGGTGGCGGGCCACAACGTTTGGCGCGAATTGTGGCTCCCTCGAAAGCACAGAGCGTGGGGCCTATATTCGTCACCAGTGACATCGCCGACCATGAAGGCGTGGGATCAATTGGCAAGGCGTAAGGGTTGGACCACTTTTCCGTCGCCTATGACGCCCATTGTCGACAACCCGCACTTCCCACCGGGCTGCTCGTCCCCGGTCTTCCAGCGCTGGAGGGAGGAGGGCTGCAATAGGGCAGGCCACCTCTTTGACCTCGATGGCTTGATCTCATTCCCTGTGCTGCGTCGGGACCACTTTGCTCTCCCTGAATCTGATGCCTTTTCCTACTCGCAAGTAGCACATTGGGTTACTCAACCTCCAAATATGGCCGATATGTCCCGTCCCCTGACGGCCCTAGAGCATTGGGTGATATGCAAAAAAGATGACCGCAAACTTATATCTGACCTATATGCCCTGATTGTTGTGCGCCCTAGAGCACCACGCACTAAAGCGCCGGTTTGGTGGGAGACGGAGCTGGGCCGCCCGCTGTCACGAAAAGAGTGGGAAAAGGTGTTTTATCGCACGCAGCTTACCGCGTCCAATGTTTCAGGCGCTGAGTCGGCCTACAAGATTGTGTCATATTGGTACCATACACCAGCGCAGGTTAAAGCTTGGGATCCGAAATGCTTGCGTCTTTGCTGGCAGGGCTGTGGTGCTCCAGGCACATTGACGCACTTGCTCTGGCACTACCCGAAACTGGAGTATTACTGGGAGACAGTCCTTGATGATATTGATGAGGCATTTCACATCACTTTTCCCAGGGCCCCAGAGCACCCTAAAGCGTTCCCTTTGCGCTCTATGAGAGGCAGACAGATAGCGCTAGCCTTGTTAGCGGCGCGCTTGGTTATCCTTACACAATAGCGATACTCTTTTTCACCTGACCCGAGGGACTGGATTTGGTGACTGTGGCATTTGTTGGCCATGGAGAGGCTGTCTCTGTGTGTGGATGGCAAAGGTGAGGTGTATGCTGAGCTGTGGGAACCATTTATACACCTGCTATCTCGTGATCTGCGCGGTAACCTGTCCCACGTACTTGCAAATCTTACACCTTATCCCGGTGGTCCCCCAGGGTGCAGCTACATAGGAATGGAGGGTCTGGAGCGGGCTGAGGGATGGGAGGGTCTCATTGTGAACTAGGTGAATAGTTAGGACTGATGTGGAGGAGGGAGGCGGGAGGGGGGTTGGGATAGTGGTGGGGGTGGGAGTAGGGGGTGGGGGGGTGTTATTATTGTTTAATGCTTTTTTTTTTTCGTGAAATGCAGTGACAGTTAATAATCATGGCTGTTCCTCCTGGCATTGCATATGTCCTCGCCGGGTCGCCCCCAGGGGTGTAGGCCCTAGGGTTGTGTTTAAGACTGCTGGATTGCGCTCTGCCGGCCGGTGGATGTAGGCAGCCGAGCTGTGTTATGTTTGGTATACTGCTCAATAAAAACGATTGATTTTAAAAGAAAAAAAAATAAACGATTAATATAAATACATTTTGTGTTGTAGATATTTGCATCATGAGGATATGCATGTTTTGTTAGTCTAGAGTGAACATGTCGCGCGGTGTCTATGCATTTTCTCAGTAGCTTTTACCTGGTTGTTCGATAATTGCTAATGAGAACCTGATCTTTCTTTCTCCTTTCAGGTAAGTTTAATTGTATTACATAAGCAAGTAACTAGAAGCCAGATGTACATACAGATCGGTATCAAAAAGTGGTTGAAGATTTTGCACCAACTTTCTGCAACTTGTCTGTAATTTTGCGATGCAACCTACGTACTAGCAGTTTCCGTTGCAAAATACAACCTCCCTATTAGATATTAATTAGGCTGGTCACTATTTAGGACCCCCTGTGACTAAACACACAGATATGGCGATTTTTAAGGAACAGCAGACCACCTTTCCTGTGTTTACATTCCCAAAGGGAACGGTTTATTTTAAAAGTAGCTTATTTTCCTTAATGAAACCAGTGAAGCTTTTAGTGAAGCTTTTATAAAAACAAATATTTTTCCGATTGGGAAGACATTGGAGACAGCAGGCAGTGGTCCGAAAAGACACGATTCCCAAAGGCTAAGCTGTCCAAAGACGACAGAGTCTCCTTTGCAAATCTGTAAACATCTTTCCTAATTGAAAAGTAGGTTTGGTACATTTGTAAATATCATTTTGTGGTTGCAAATCCGGTGATTTTTAGGAATAGCAGGGTTTGCAACCATCATATTATTTTGTACTTCTGGTCCTATGATTTTATTGAGGATTAGTTAAAAATAATTAAAGCACTAAAATGCCTAAATATAATAGAATGTTCTAATACAGCCCACTTAATCCTAAAAAACATGAGTCAGATTACTGCTAACAATGCGACGAAATGACATGGAGGACTCGATTACAAGTTGGCAGTGGAGATCCCCGTGTGGGATGCCAGTCTGTGCAATTCCAGCTAGAACATCCGTTCTTCCCAGTGTGGGAACATTGCGCCTGTTTTTACCAGCTGGAAAATCCAGCAGGTGAAATAACTTAAGGCTTGTGCTATAAGTACCGACTGTCGTGTCTCTAGATCGCAGGCGCATGGCGTGATTAGCGCTGCGGCGTAAAAGACACTCGGACACATCTGCTTTGGTTCACCGCGTGGTTCGGACTAACTCCGGCCACGCCTACTTTATTTTTATATGCGAGCGCATTACGTCACGCGCTCGCGTGTGCGCACCTCACGGTGCGCGATTAACTAGACCGCTAACTCCGCGGTCAGGGACATTACATTCCTTCTAACCTTTATTTTTTTGAAACATCAACAAAACAAACGTACCGTCATTAGAGTCACAATAAATGGAGAATGGCCACACAGCCAGTTACCAGCATGATGAGTAGACAGTTCACGGTCAGCCCATAGCAAAGTCTGCAAGTTGGGACGATGGAGCTGGATTCCTCCGCAGGCCATATCCAGCCACCTCCCCTCGGACGGGGACCCTCCGTGGGGTCGCTTGAACAGTTGCATGGGTGTATCTGGGCTCCTCTGAGGATCGGTGGGGACTGGGCCTGGGGGTTCTGGATGATGGTGAACTTGCTTCACCGCTTCCGCCTGGGGTGTCGTGACCACTGTCCTCCTCGGCTCCGTTGGGCTCATCTGGTTGGCTGGGGACTTTTCTCCCGGTTCCTGTACTGGGTGGCAGGTAGTATCTGGGTGAGCTTCCTTAAAGAAGGATACATTTTGAGTGACTGTTTCAGGACCTCGTTGAGCTGTCACCATTGTACCCCGGCGGTGCGTGCAGTCCATGGTCGGGGCTGAAATGGGAGTCGGAATTTGCTTCCTGGATATCTGTCCTTCACGTATACACAGTCTCTCTCATGAATCTCCGGCTCTCGGGCCCTTCGCCAGAAACCGGCGTAGTTGTTGGACCTGGTCCTATTGGAGAGTGTCCTTTGTGGGTCTGCCTGGTTCGGAGTCCAGTTAGGATGACTGCGGAGGGTGTCTCTGACCACTCGACCTAGGGCGGACGGGCCTGGCGCCGCTTCGGTGGTTCGGTGTGGTGTAAGGTGGTACTCTCTCAGGAAACTGTATATTGCTTTTTCCATCAAGACTTCTTCTGCATGGGCTATTCTTATTACCTTGTTCAGTGTGCGCATGAATCTCTCTACCTCCCCGTTGGCTTGAGGCCATCAGGGGGTCACCTTTCGGTGATGAATTCCCCAGCTTTTCAGATACTCAGCGAACTCCTGCCCTTGGAAAGGCAGTCCGTTGTCCGACTTGACGTTCTCAAAGATTCCATGAGTGGCTATGGTTTTTTCAAATTTTGCAATGACCTCCTTGGCAGTAAGGGTTGTTACAACCTCCACTTCAGGGTATTTGGTAAAATCGTCGATGATGACGAGTACTTATCTTCCATCTGGGAGGTGCCCGAAGTCTGCACTGACGCACTCCCATGGCCTACGTGGATTGTCTTCCGTGATGACTGGGGGTGGTCTGTCAGGCTGTCCGGTGCTTGGCACCACTGGCACGCCCTGACTGTTTGTTCCACCATACTGTCCATCTCCGGGAACCACACTTTGGTGCGGAGCCTGCTCCTGGTCTTGACCATACCTTGGTGTCCACGATGGGCTAGTTCTACCGCGTGCTGGGCTAGGCTCTTGGGCATCACGATCCTCGGACCTCTTAGCAGGCACCCTTGGTTGTCAAACGATAATTCCTCTTTCACTTTGAGAAACGCTTCTATGGATGTTTTGGCTTGTGGTGTCCTCTTGCTCAATGCGGCTTGAACTGCCTTCCAGTCATTTGATTGGATGGCGCTCGCCACCAGCTGTAGCACCTCGTCCCTCTGAGTGGCACCGATGATCATCTCCAGACTCATGGGCAGGGGTCTCGATCTCTCCGTCACGACCTTGACATACTCCTCAGTATCCTCTGCATCCTCTCTTTCTCCTTGGGTGGCAGCTCGGGGGTGTCTTGAGAGATAGTCTGCGGGGTTTGTCGCCCCCGGTCGGTATTCCACTTGGTAGTCGTATTCTTGCAGTTGAAGGATCCACTTTTCGATTCTGGGGGGTGGCTTGAACACTGACCCCCGGAACAGTGGGATCAGCGGCTTGTGATCCTTTGACACAGAGAACGGGTGTCCATACACATAGATATGAAAGTGTCGGCAGGCCCAGTGGATCGCTATGGCCTCCCGTTCTATCTGGGAGTATCTTTGTTCTGTGTCTGTCAACGACCGGCTGGCATAGGCTATGGGGGTCCATTCCTCATCGCCTTGACATTGTGTAAGGACTGCTCCTAGGCCGTAGGGGCTGGCATCAACGGCAATGTTGGTGAGTTTCACCGGGTCGAAATATGACAAAGTCCTGTCTGCGGACAGTGCCTCTTTGGTATCTCTAAATGCCGCCTCTTGTTGTTCACCCCATTGCCAGGGGGTTGCTGATTTGGTCTGTTCCCGTAGAGGTCGGGTGAGGTTTGATAGGTCAGGTATGAATCTTCCGCAGATATTCACCATGCGCAGGAAGCTCCTCACTTCCCATATGTTGGAGGGAGCTGGCGCGTTCTGCACGTCCTTCACCTTCTCTGGGTCTGGCGCTACTCCTTGGTCGGAGGTGTATCCAAAAAAACTGATTTTGATCTGGAGGAATTGGCACTTCTCCCGGTGTAACGTTAGACCTGATTCTTTGATCCACTGCAACACTCCTCTTAGCCTCTGGTGGTGCTCCTCGATGGTGTTGGCATAGACCAGTAGATCATCACTGACGTTCAGGACGCCCGGGAGTCCACTCAACACCTCCCTTATGGTGTTCTGGAAAACTTCTGTGGCGCTGGATATGCCGAAGTTGAGACATCGGTAACGCCTGAGGCCGTCGTGTGTGAAGAACGTGGTGATGTAGCGGGAGTCTGGATGGAGAGGAAGTTGATGATAGCCTGATCGGAGGTCCATTTTTGAGAACCATCGCGCTCCATTTAGCTCTCCTGAGATGTCATCGATTGTCGGAGTCAGGTGCCTCTCTCTTTTGACTGCTGCGTTGGGCAGGCGCATGTCCACGCATATGCGGACTTGGCCGGGCTGTTTTGGGTTGCGCGCTATGACGATCGGGGACACCCAGGGTGTCAGTCCGCTGACCTTTTCGATGATACCCTGTCGTTCAAGGGCTTCCAGTTCCTCCTCTACTTTCTTCCTGAGGTGAAAAGCGATTCTCCGGTGCCTGAGTGCGACAGGTTGAATTGACCGGTCGATGTGGAGAGATACCTCCTTCCCTTTTAGGCATCCGATGCCCAGGAACACATCTTCGAACTCCTCCAAAATCGTGTCCATCTCTTCCGTCAGCACCACCATAGCAAAAGAGATTAGTCTGAGTTCTTCCACTGATTGCCCGCTGATAAGCATGCCGCTGCCTTCTCTGGTGACATATATGGTCGTTGGGACCTTCAACTCTTGGTGCTGCAGCTCTGTCCGGAAACAGCCTATCAGTGGTATCAGTGTTTTCTGTCCATACGCGAATACCCTGATCTTCGCGGCTTGCAGTGGTGGTTTGGTCCTTAGCTGGTTGTACACATCCGCTGCCATGAGTTCTATGGATGCTCCGGTATCGATTGTAGCCCTCACTTCTTGGTTGTGTATCCTGATGCGACACTTCGGGAGGCGCCTCTTCTTCCGCTGGGGTTGATCGATGGCAAAAACGTAGTGGAGGGGATAGTCATTAGTGTTGTCGTCCATGTCTTCGCTGTCCTGACCCTCTTTTATGGTGTGAGCTGCTTCTTTCTTGGACTTCGCCGACCTGCATACTGCTGCGAAGTGGTTCATCCACCCACACGAACTGCACCTTTTCCCTCGCGCTGGGCAGTCTTGTATGCGGTGTGGTTGACCCCGGCAGTATCCACAGTTGCTACGTTTCTCTTGCGGCTTCCTTCCGTCTTACGACATTGATTTGTTCGGCCGTATTGACCTGTACTGCCTTCACTGGTCGATGGAGAGCCGCTTCCATGTGCGACGCCCTTGCCTGTGATAATTCTTTGGATCGCTCCAGCTTCAGGATATCCCCCAGCGGTTTCCCGTCTTCTTGTAATATCATCACCCTCAGCTTTGAGGAGTAGCACCCCTGTATGATCTGTCCTCGTATTTCCTCTTGCTCATCACGGAATCCACACGTGCTGGCTAGTTCTTTGAGCCTGCCGTGGAAAGCATCAAGCGATTCTTCGGCCTCCTGTTTTGCCTGTTGGAAAATGAACCTTTCATAGTCTTTGCTAGCCATGGGTTTGAAGTGTGCGTTAAGAGCGTTGAGGAGCGTTATGTAGGTCTTTGGGGTGGCCTCTACGATGGTCTTGTAGATCCTATGTATGTCTTTCCCGCCCAGGTGCAGGAGCAGGACCCTGCGGCGTTCCATCGCTGTCCCTGCGCCTTCGAAATAGATCTTCAGGCGATTCGTCCAGTCTTTCCAGCGGGGCACCAGGGATGCTGGGGCACCATCTACCACAAACGGCTCAATGGCGGGAATGGACGCCGCCATTTTGGCACGTGGAGGGGCCTAGCTCGTTGCCTGGATCACTCTTTGCAGTGTAGCCCTGGTTCTGGCCAGGTACGGTCTTGCCACACGTGTTGGGGCGAGGCAGGGGGCACGTGCTTTGATTCGTGACTCAGCTAGGTCTATCCTCGCGCTGCAACTGACCTGCCGCCGTCGTGGTTTATTGTCCGTCCGTCCCCTCAGGCTGTGTTGCTTGGGTGTGTTGCCTTCTCTCCTTTACATATGCACACCTCTTTCTCAAACCATCTGGTTGCCTCAATCCTTCTTCCCTGCCCTCCAGGAAGCAGCACTGCAATCCGCTTTTTGGGCGCCTTGCTGGTGGTTCTGCAGGACACGGCTGCAATGGACCCGCCCTAGGCTAGGGCTGCGCGTGGAGCCGGCACTCCACCGGTGCATTCCGCGCTGGGCCTAATGCCAGATGGGGCAACGCACAGCCGTGAGCTGCCAAGTTCAGTCTCATAAGCAACACCTGGGGGCATAGTGTGGCTTCTCAGACCCTCGTCGCCATTGTCGTGTCTCTAGATCGCAGGCTCATGGCGTGATTAGCGCTGCGGCGTAAAAGACACTCGGGACACATGTGCTTTGGTTCACCGCGTGGTCTGGACTAACTCCGGCCACGCCTACTTAAATTTTATATGCGAGCGCGTTATGTCATGCGCTCGCGTGTGCGCACCTCGCGGTGTGCGATTAACTAGACCGCTAACTCCGCGGTCTGGGCGGGACATTACACCGCCCAGCAATGGACCCTGGCTCCTGAACTCACCCAGTCCTTCAGCACAGGGGAGCACTAACAGGGGAGCCTATGGAGGACTCATTCTTTCCTGTCCCCTGCTACTCTCCTGACCCTTGCCCTGCACTGGCACCCCACACCCATGTACTACCTGCTCAGAGCAGGACGCAAATGGAAGTGGTAGTCCAAAATGGAATGGAATTGGAAATTACATGTGAATTCCAAGTACAATATGACTCATAAAAACCTTTCTGTGGTGAATGATTTATAATAGTCAAAAGTATGTCCTGGGATACCAGCTGGAAAATCCCCACTGTACCATACATAAATCCATTACTTTGCATTACTTGTGATCAGGGTCAAAGTTTGCCATTGCTATGCTGACTTAGCAGTTTCCATGAGCCTAACAACAGAAAACATTAGAGAAAGTCTCTGTGCGTACTCCTAGCACTGCTCAGCTGCAGTGTTTCTGTTCTCGTTTATCATAATGTCCTAAATAGCATCGACTAGGGAGAAGCGACACACAGACTTAAGAAATAACATACTAGAAAGAGCATCTCGAATACACTCCTCACTATGTAAATGACTGCACGGTGACATGCATTTTTGATTGTTAGGTTTGCATTTTTGTACCATTTGCCTTTCTTCGCCAGCGCTGTTTAGAATTCAATAAAAGATGCGAGAAAGAAGATCTCCCATGCCTACAGCAGGGCAGGTCATGTCTCACTGTCATCTATTATGATGCTACTAGAAGCAGCTATGACCAAGAAGAACCATACAACCGCCCAACAGCACACACTAGAAAGACTATATATACCATGCGCTTCTAAGACATACAGTCTCAAGAGCACATACTAATCAACCATACATTTTAATAGAAATGGATACGATTATAATCACTCTGGGGGATTTTGCCACATTCTTGATTTTTGCGACGGTTTTTGCTTCCTTAAATCTGGTTTGCGCTGAAAATGTATTGCAGCAAGGCATTACCTGCTGAAACCTGTCTCCTGCTGATATTGTGTGGGACCTTTTTACACAAGGTATGCTATGACCCCGAGTGAAAAGTTCACGCAAGCGACCCCACACCGATGTTCATGACTGCTGTGAAATTCCACATAACTTTTATTAAATTTTACGGAAAAACATTACATCCCATTGAACAATTCTACTATTCATCATCGTCATCATGTCCAGACCTTCCCTCTAACCACTCAGAACACAGTCAATAGACTGTAAGAAGCCAGCAGCTGCAAAGCACGAAAACCATTTAGTTGGCAATGTATGGCCAGTGCAAATGCATATCCCATTAACAACCCCATCATTCATTTCAGAAGTAATCAGTATATGTTAGCATAAACTTGCCACTCATTCACATGCAAAACATTGTATTGACATAATTGCAGACTTGAGAATAACTCTCTCAGACCAGGTAATAGACAACTGTTCAACAGAGAGAACAAAAAAGCTACAATTGCTCAGCCATACTATAACATGGTAACATACAAAAAGATTTAGAGATACAAGAGACGACAAAGACTTTAAGTGACATGGTCCACAGTGGTCCACAGATTAGTTACATTAATCTTCAATTTATCACATTAGCTTTGATCGTTAGGTGCAAAGGGACATGTACAGAATTTAGCGGTTGCGATTTCCTAATTGCAGTTCTTATCAAATCACAATTAGGAAATCGCGATTCCTAATGCACAAAGCGTACAAGTTTTAAATAGATATTCCTAGTGTGACACAAATCAACATACCTCATGAATATTAATAAGGTAGGTTGCATTTTGCCACCCACTAGGAAATTCAGCCATCACAGGCAAGGAGGCCTGCTGGGGTCAGCAGACTACCATGTCTTTGATTGCTTTTTAATGAAGCAATCTTTTAATGCAGCCCAATTTCCTTAATGAAAAATGGGATGTGTTTCAAAGAAATAAAATGAAACATTTAAGTTTAATGTTTGCAGGACTAGGCAATGGTCGTGTTTGCAAATTTTCAAAGCATAAGGGGTACCCTGAGAACTTGGTCCCCTTTGCGAATGATCACATGCTCCTTTGAGGTCTGAGGGGCATATGTATCAACTGAATTTTTTGTCGCAAACGCGAATCGCTAAAAACCGCGTTTGCAATTAAAAATTTGCTATTACAGATGTATGAAGCACAATCGCATCACAAAATAAGAAATCGCAAAAATTGCGATTTCTTACTTTGCGATAGCATAAAATCTGTGAACAATTTAGCGATTTCTTAATTAGCGATGTCCTCTGTTTGCGAAATACACAAACTGGATATCGCAAAATAAGAAATTGCAATGAAATTTAACAAATATTCGCAAATTGCGAATATGCGAAAATCGTAATTTAAGAAATTGCAATTACCACCAAGTGCATGCAAGTGGTAACCAGGTAAAGGTATAAAAAGCAGCCCACAATGCAACTGAAACTTCCACAATGGCAGCACTATATGTGATAGCCAGGAGGCTGCGTATCCGTGCCCTTGCACAGAGGAAACTGAGACAGGAGCATATTTTCAGACTGGGCATCACTCTGTTCCAGCAGACTGAAGAGGACATTCATGAGAAGTACAGGCTGCACCCACACACCATCTTGGACCTGATTAAGGAGCTGAAACCCGTTTGGAACACACAACACGCAGGACACAAACAATTCCCACCGATGTGTAGGTCCTGTGCTCACTGCACCTCCTGGCCTCAGGGAGTCTTCAGGGAGTCATGGTAGAGGTTGGCGGGTGTCACAGAGTGCTCTATCTCGCTTTTTCCATGCCTTTTTGGATGCAATGCTGAAGAGGCTAGCACATCATATATACTTCCCCAGCACCCAACAGGCATTACAGCAAACCAAACTTGACTTCTATCAGATTGCACGTTTCCCCCATGTCATTGGCTGTATTGATGGGACCCATCTGGCCCTCACACCCCAGCAGCAACAGAATATGTGTTCAGGACACAAAAATGCTACCATTCCCTGAATATATAGATTGTGTGCAATGCTAAGTACATTATCAACAACATTGTAGCAAAATACCCTGGCAGCACCCCTGACTCTTTCATCTTCCGACATAGTGGGATACACAGACGTCTGAGTGCTGGAGAGTTTGGAGAGGGATACCTGCTAGGTAAATCAATAGCACACATACATCCATCCACTACTCATTTGGGGTGGGGGACATTGACTTACCTATCATTTCTATCCATGCAGGTGATAGTGCCTACGTAGTGCAAGACTTCATCCAACATCGTATCTGGATCCAGCAAATGAAAGGGAGAGGAGGTATAACAGGGCACACAGATCAACGCGCAGCGTCATAGAACGTACCTTTGGCATACTGAAGAGCCGGTTCAGATGCCTACATAAAAGTGGAGGAGCACTGCAATACAGCCCTGAGACATTTGTAAAATCGTGACAAGCTGCGCGGTGCTCCACAACATGGCTATGAGAGGAAAGGCACCACAATTGATGTGAGCGACCCAGACACATCGGATGATGATTACCCACCTCCCCCTGGCAGGACAGCAGCAGGAGTAGGGGCTGCTGCTGGATGTCAGAGACGGTCTGAGATCACACAAAACTACTTTTAGGTAAGAAATAAAGGTGATGAACCAAAATGCTTTTTGTAACATGTGATATTTTTATTCACACTTCACACTCAATCATTTTAGCAGTACTCAACACATGTTTGAACACAGTAATAGTACTGATCAATAATGTGCATTAATCAGTTTAGGTGGGTTGCTTCACCCCTTTCCACAAAAGTGTCATTGTCTAGTTCACCTCCTCCGGTGACGGCTTGGTGCAGAGCGGTGTTCTGCCTGAGTGCCCTCCGTTGTCTGCCTAACTGCAGCACTTTGTCTGCTACTGCGACGTCATGCATCAGGCAATGTAGGAGTGATGCTGCTCCTACTGGAGGTCTCTTCACTCTCCCCAGAGACCATGAGTGTGCTGCCACCAGAGTTCGCAGTTTGCATCTGTTCCACTGCGTGTGTTACCTGTTCCAGCCCTCTCGCAATGTCCTGGCAGCAGTGTGTCATTTGGTTCTGCATAGTGATGCTACGACGTGTAAGGTTGCTGGTGGTTGTGCAGAGACGGTTCACCACCTTTGTATAATTGTGCATACGTGCATTGGCAAGTTGGGCAGCCCTGTCCCTGGCCCTTTCATTAAGTTTTTTGTTTAGGGTGCTCAGCTGCCTGTTGATTGAACGTAGTGCTTTGTGTTGCAGGCGCTGAACTTCAAGCATGTTCTGCTCCAGTCCAGCAAAATTAGTGTGTTCCTGTTCAGTGCCAGTGCTGCTCCTGGGCATGGACCTCCTTGCTACATTTACTCCAACCCTTTTTTGTGGTTGTTCTTGTCCACGACTGTCAGACACTTCCTGACTTTTCACTCTATCCTCACTTGCCTCTCCTGTGACGTCTAAGTCGTCCTCCAAAGGAGCCAGTGGGGGCACATATGGGCGCTTTCTGCACATAATGGGTGTCTGATGAGAGTCATCACTTGTGTCCCCATCATCGGAGTGCTCCAAATTAATTTGTAAGTCCTCTCTCTCTGCATTGTCCTCAGGTGCCCTGGATTGTGCTGTGGATGTAAAGGGGGACATATGAGTTTGTATTTTGTCTGCATTTTGGACTGAATAAAGTTTTCAACTTTTAAGTTGTCTGACTCCTGACACTGTCATGTTGCCTTAACTGAAACCCACATTCTAGGCTTAATTTCCAATGTCTCATTCACAAACTATCCTACATCCAACTACAACGTCCATGATGCATTGCTGTGTGTGTTGTAAGGAGTGGACCGGAGTGAAATGTTTTTTCTTCATGTCACACATTCTACACAGTGTGCATGCTATGGGGAGCTGTGTAATAGTTATTTGCCATGCATCTTACCTTGACTGCTGGATGCAGGGTCGGAGCTGTCAATGTCAGCCACACCACTTACACTCTCTGGCAGGAAAGTGGACTCCACTAGCTCTTCATGGGGTGTTGGCTGTCCTGCTGTGGATGCTCTTCGCCCGGTCTTCTGTGACTTCTTCAATCTGGCTGCCACCCTCTCCTTGGATCTTTGGCGCATATCGTACCACCTCTTGTGCAGTTCCTCGATGCATTCACCTTCTCCTGTATTTGCAGCCATATATTCCTTTTTCTTGCCTCAGGTACTTTCAGGGCTTGCTTACCAAACAGAAGTTCATGGCTGCAGACCTTCTCCTCTAAGAGGACCTCCTGCTTTTTCTCTGAAAACTTGTGTTTTCTTTTCCTTTTCTCATCCTCCATGCCCTCCTGTGGCCTCTGTGACTCCATCGTTGATCTTGATGTGCTGTGCAGCCTCCAAACACACTCCAAACTGCCTCTGGGTGTGGCTCAGGCAAACAGGTGCAGCTAATCACTCCCACTTCCTGGTTGTGATGTCATCAAGCTGCATCTATATTGCGGATTCCCGGAATTGCGATTTCTTAATTTGCTAATTTCGCTATTAAGGAATCGCAAAAGAGAATTCTGAGAATTTTTTTGCGATATTTAAGAAATCGCATATATACATCCCGTTTGCGAATCTGAAACTGTGAATCGCAAATTCTCGTAATTTGAGATTTACAAAACGGAATCTTGATACATATGCCCCTGAATGTTTTGCAACGGTCACAAAACATTCATACATACAACTGCAATTCTGTATTTGGAAGAGACACCCGAAGCACACACCTTCCAAATTCAGAATCGCTAACACAAATTGCGATTAGGTAATGTGCTACCGTTTTGTAATTTGTCTTTCTGTAAATTTAAACTAGTATTTCTGGCATCGCAAAAGGCCGGTTCTGTGAATTGGTCCGTATCCTACTTCAAAAATGCTTTGTACATATGCCCCAAAGTCACTCCTTGCGAACCTGGAATATAGCCTAAAATAGCACCTCAACACAAATAGTTCAAATAAAAAAATAGTAATACATTAGGCAGTTTGCATAATCTGACTTTGGTGTTTAGCTGAATATTTGCTTTGTCCATAGACGAGAGGGTAATAGATGATGAAAAATCCTTCACAACTTTAAAGCAGTAGCCTGCATCTAAACAGTAGCCTCTGCTTGGGGTTAATTGCTGTTTTTAAAACGTTGAATAAAAATGTATCTACTCAAATTTTCTGCACCGCAGAGACGCATTAGAAGCTGTAGAAATTTTTCAGTGCTTAATTTGTAAATAAATACTTGTCAGGGAGCAAGATATTGCTGAGGAGGTCACTGTAGCTTGCACTACTCACTTGACCTGCCATATCTGCGAATGCCATTATAAATGTTCCATACTAAGGATCACATTCCTATAACAGGATGGATAATTTTAGGCCACCCAAAAATGCAAGAATGGCCTCGACCACTAGAATGACTTTTTTAAATGTGCATTTAATTGATAAACCGGTGTTCCGCTCAACAATAGGCAGACAGTACCACCATGTGTTGGACTGTCCTAAATAAGTGTTGGTGTTAATAATTAAGTAGCGGTGCTGAGCACTGGAAAATGCAGGCACAAATTAAGCACTGAAGATTGTATGTGCTTGCAAATTCATTTATTATAACATCTGTATGTCTTGTGTGAGGTAATCTTGAAGGGGCAAATCTCTTTGAGGTTTTTTGGTATAAACAATATAATAAATTAAAGCCTCTATTTAAAAAACTGTCTGTGATTTTCACTCTGCAGTCTACATGTGACAGGTGACATCATGAGTTACCAGTAGAAGGAAAATGACATAGCTACTCTTTTGTAATAAGTTATTACAGGTGAGTTGAAATGTCACAGTGCCATCTGTCTGTGCCAGCAAAGGGTGTTAAAAACACGTCACAAGCAAGAAAGGAACAGTTATTAGCACAGAAGATATTTTTTAGACCTCCCCTGAACTCAGTTTCAGCTGCTCCTTGGCAACGAGGCCTATTGTATCAAATATATATTTACATGGTGGATCTTGTGCCCCCTCCAGCACATTAATCAATGGCTTTCATTTCTGTACATCCGATTCTTTATGTATCTTTTCTGTAGGAGATGGGGGCACAACAACTAAGCACACTGGTGAACAATTTGAAGTCTTGTTTTAACAAATCACGAAGTCCTATATAAATGACGCTTCACTCTCCCAGTTCCCCCCACCAAAGACCCAGTCCACAAAAATGAATTCTACAAATGGAAAGGAGCGTCAATGTATCCGCTATGGTATCCAATAAATTATTGTTTTTCGATAATCAAATCCATAGGCAAACTCATTTCATATGTGTTTTCCGTTTATTAATTCAAAGGAAAAGCATAGCTCCAAAATAGAACAGTGTCCAGTCGTCCGCAGCCCTGCTACTGAACAGAGGATCATCTTTTCCACTTGTATGGGTTGTGCAAATGAAGAGCTGAAGAACTGTAAGAAAAAAACGCTTAGGACATACATTGGAACCCTGATGACGTCCAAGTGAGGACGAAACGCGTAGGCTGATGATTGGATATTGTTATGTTTGACTGGATACTGTTATATTTTAGCACATATGAAAAAATGAGTTTGCATATGGATTTGATTCTCAAAAAACAATAATTGATTGGATACTATAGCGGATAGATTGACACTCCTTTCCATTTGTAGAATTCATCCTATTCTTTAGTTTGCCCTGCCCAAGTAGCATTTGAGTCTCACCATGTTTGAATAGGATGAATGTATCCTCCACTGAGGAAGTCACATTTTGCATCGCACGAGGAACTATTTTCACTCCTGCTTTATGTTTTATTTCTCCCCAGCATCATTTTCCCCTCCCACTCTGTTAATTAAAAATGTGGCCCAACAGTGGCTGCTTGCTCACCGACCTCCACAAGCTCCTCACTTCGTCAACCACTTTATTGGAGGGCAAAGACCTTTAAATTGTGTCTAAATCATTCCAAGATGGCCAGCCTTGTGGTGAATGAGCGCTGGCCATATAAGAAGGATTTTTCTTAAACTAAAAGAAAAAAACATTCCAAGAAGGTTGCCATGCATATGCACCTAAGCCATTACAAGATGGCTGCCACACACAGACATGCATCAGTAGCATTCCTCTTGTAATGGTTTTTCTTTCAATTCAAGAAAAAAACATTACAAGAAGGTCATCACACATTCTTAGGCATGACACCTTCTTGCAATGATCTTTCTAGGACTAAATACAACATTTTCAAGATTACCACAGAGCGCCCATGCTTGCAGAGAATGGGAAGGAAACAAGTTCTGCGAAGGCAGTATTGTGATAGAAAATACCCATGGGCTTAACAAATGCTTATTATTTAGTTTTAGTACTGCTAAAGTTTAATTAAAAAAATAGGAATATATCTGCTTCTTACCACACAGTTGGAACGAAAGCATTTTTTAAACAGATGTACATGATACTGTTTTAAAATCAAATTACAATGTGAAAATTAATTACAATGTGAAGTGTTTCTTTTATCATGACAGATTCACTATTAATTCAATATAGCAGTTACCATTCTATCTCTTTCACATGAAAGAGCAACATTTTAAGGATTTAAGATTTTTGGAAGGGTATCGGTGTGAAAATATACTATCAGGAATAAAAAACACTCATTTGTATGTTACAAGAGTATTGCAAATCAACTCGTAGTACGATGATCTTATATACAAATTCAATCCTCTGCCTGTTCCGCTATATGATCCTGCATTTCCATCTGAGTAAACAGCAGTATCCTTAAAATGTGTCCTAAAGAATACTTTGCCATAAATTCTCAAAATAGTGAACATAAAAATATAAATACACTTGACCTCTTGTAGTTGGAGACGTGCTGCAAAGGGAGCTCTTATCTGGACATTTCAGTGGCTTCTACTTTATGGATTATCATCAGAAGCATTTCACCATCTTGGGGGCAAGCTACCCTTCCCAGCCTCAGCCTTAGAATGGGTTTAATGGTGTAGAAGTAAAGGCGGCTTGAAAGATTTTGGCATGCTGGAGATAGCCTATACAATAACACCATTTGGATCGCGATACCGGAGCAGCCGTGATTTCATGGGGTCTCTTCCGGCTGAGGCGTTGGCGTGACTGGCCGGCGGTGTTCTAGGGAGGATTGGCTGCCAGTTTGGCCAGCACCTGGGACAGAGAATGCAGCTGAGGCTGAGTAAACCAGTGAAGGAGCGGATCGACGATGAGGTGCCAGCACGCACAGTTGCCCAGACTCTACGCCATCCGGCTGTGGGAAGGAAGGTGGAGGATGCAGATGGCTGCGCCAGCGAAAAACAAGTCGGAAAAAAAGAAAGGAAAGCCGGGTCAACAGAAGGAGATGCAGCAGGTCAGTGCAGGACCACCTGGTCATAAGCAGCCCTCAATTCCTGAGATATATGCCACTGCTTCAGGTTCGAGGCGGCCTCTAAAGGAAGTTGAGCCTGGAAGCATGTATGAGTCTGTGGAGCATGCTGATTCATGGAATGAGTCACAGAATGGCTGCCCCACAGAGTACTGATGTGGGACTTCAGCAGGGGGTAGTTGGAATGAATACTGGAGTTATGAAGGGCAGCCCAAAAGAAGGGGTAGGAGGATATCTAGGGTTGGAAACCATAGTGACCACAGTGACCCCTGGTATATTGGAATGGGGGAAGGAAAAGGGGCAACAAATAAAAACGGCAAAAGCCTGAGATATGATCTCCCTTCTTTGGACATGAAAAGAAATTGGAAGAGCCCAGTAATGCTCATTACTATGATGGAGGGAGGGTCCCCAGAGCCAGGTGAAAACATTTTCTCACTTACAGACGACTATGATATTTCTGTATTAAGCGATGCTTTAACAGATGAGGAGTCTGTTTCAGGAGACTTTGGTTTAAGAAGGCTGCTACTGAGTCTTCCACCAGTCACTCAGAAATGGCTGCTGGTCCTACAAAGGTGGAAAGAGAAGGGCAGAGAGTCTGCAAAAGGGCAAGACTTGAATATAAATGTTGCCTGACAAATTTATGAGAATAATTCAGGAGCAGGTGGCATATCTCAGAATGGGACATCGACGGGTTCAGGGATGGCAGATACCCCTCTCCATCAAATGTATTTATAATATGCTGAAATAGATGCAGCGAATCAGGGGGCTTACCTCCTCAGGGACAAAGGAGTGTCGGGCCAAGCTCTCGCCTTGCTTCAATCCTTCTTGGAAGGTAGGTGCTTTCAGGTGTTCGAAGATGACATCACATCAGATCCCCTACCCTTGAAGTGTGGAGTACCTCAGGGCTCTTCCTTGAGCCCGACTCTTTTTAATGTGTATATGGCCCCACTAGCTGACGTTGCTGCCCCTTTTGGAATCCATCTTGTCTCGTATGCCCATGACACGCAGCTAGTCATAGCACTAAATCAAGCTGGTCAGTCATCCACTGACCTCCTTTCTTGTCTGGAGGAAGTAGCTAAATGGATGAGCCTTTCCCATCTTAAGTTGAATGGTGACAAAACTGAGCTGATGCTGCTTGGCAACCATCTAAGCTCCAGCCTTGAGGATCTCTGGCCAGTTTGTATGGGGCCAGCCCTTTCTCAAAGCCTGAAATAAAAAGCCTGGGCGTACAGCTCAACTAAGACCTCTCCTTCAGAGCTCAAGCTAGGAGGATGGTAGCATCATGCTTTGGCCTGCTTAAAATGCTTCACAAAGTCCTGCCCCTACTCCCCCTCCATCTAAAAAGCTACTGACACAGGCTTTGATTCTATCGAGGATAGACTACGGCAATGCCCTTTATCTGGGAGCCCCCTCCTCAGTGGTTGCTGGGCTCCAGATTGCTCAGAACGCAGCAGCACGATTGCTCACCAGCACCAGCAATCAATGCTCGGCGAAACCCACTCTGTGCTCCCTGCACCGGCTCCCAGTGCAGGAGAGAATCCACTTTCAGGCCTTATGCGTAGTCCACAAATCTCTCGGAGGTAACGGACCCCCATCATCAAAGATATGATTCGCCCATATAAATCCTTCAGAAATCTTGGTTCCAACTCGCTTAATCTGGTAGAAGTGTCTAGAATTAAGTGAGCAAGAAATGGGGGCAGGTTTTTTTCACACAATGCCGCCAAGCTTTGAAACGCACTCCCACTTACCCTCCGTAGGGAACCTTGCCACTCCATCTTTCGGAAACATTTGAAAACCTGGCCCTTCCCATAATTCTGGATCCTCCCTCTGGATTACCCACCCAGTGCTGGGTGCTTCAGAGTAGCCATGCGGTTTATAAAAAACAATTTAATTTCATTTCACTCATTTGCTTGGCCACTAAAAAACTACAGGGAGCAATTCAGAGGGTCGTGGGTGCGGCTTGGGTGTGGGGGGGACAAACCAGGCTTATGGAAAGGTTTGTGTTTTGAATCAGATATTGTAGACATAGTGCAGCATTTGGATTGCTACAGTAAATATTTGCTGGCTGAATAACCAACTCAAAAGACAAAGGGTGGCCTGTGACTTACATTTTTTAAGCCAGATATCATTTGTATGTAGGAGACTCACATAGAGAATGCATGGCAACATGTTTTATATTATTTTGGATATCTAGTTGTCTGTTGTGCCTCTCAAGGAACACATACTCAGGTGGTAGCTATTTTGGTACGGAAAGGTGTTTGCAGCATTCCTCACTTTAGTGGAGACAAATATGGCCAATGGGCTATTGCAGAATGCTGCTATCCCATTGGGTCCTTCCCTCTGTGTGCCGTGTACGGGTCGGTTGTGGATGATCCTCCAGTGTTTGACTGGCTAAATAATGAATTGGCTTTATGACCACTTCTGCCTATTCAATGTTGAAACTTTAATATTTAGCTAGCAGGAGGGGTCCTTAAGGCCGGTTTTAAACACTATCAAGGTCTAGTGACTGTCTGGTCTGAAAAAGATATTTCTGACCCTGGTTTTACAATCTCCGCACCCCACCGGGAATCACATCTAGATTTCTTTTATACATCAGAGGGGTTGTGCAGGACTGCCGGATTACTAAATATCCCTCGGTAATGTCGGATCATAACCTGCTGGTGTTGGAGGTAAAAATGACCTCCCCTTTGACCATGCTGAAGCTGGTCATTTTAAAGGGCACATAAACTAAAACACAGGTGACAATGGTCAAACCGCTCAGGTAGCACATCAGAAATGTAGGGTAGACGTAAAGACACAAACATAAGGTGAAGTGTGCTTAAATGGACAAACAAACACTACGTCACCTATCTAGTGTTTGACATATAAAAGAAAGAAACTTTCAAATATTTAAAACATAATAAGATTTCAGAGCATCACATAATTGGAGTATTTTGGTCGATCAATCTGACAGGACCAATGGTATTGCTGAGAAACGCGTGAGTTGATAGTATGTAAACTTAGAGTCCAATATACGATGACACTATAGAGGTCTATGGTTCCAAAATGCTTTTTATTTTTTAAACACCCAAAATCGTTGTGATCCAAAAATAAAACAGCCAACACGTTTTTCGTCATATTGATGACTTTTCAAGGCTGTAAATTTGAAAAATACATACTTTAACACTATGTCAAATCCATTAATTAGTTAATAAATTAGTTAGTAAAAGTCCTCACAAAATGATTAATAATAGGTAATATGTAACACACTTTAGAATTGACCAGTTTGATTTGCGTGCTTCTGAATAGTTAATCCCAAGAAAATTAACCAGTGCCAGAATTAGGATTGTATCGCCCAATTACTCTAAAGAATAGTGATGCTAAGATCTATTTGAAAATGTTGACAGTGTGATTATCAGAAGTAATCAGTAAGATAGTTTCCCCTGTGTAGCATGCTTTTATTCTGGGAAGGGATAAAATGGACCATATCCACTGGGTTATCACTCTTTTGGATGCAACCGTAACATAAGGAGACCTTATGATGTTAATACTTGTGGATGCAGAAAAAGCATTCAATAGGGTCTCCCGGTCGTATCTCTGGGCGGATATGTTAAATAGGGTTATAGGGCCAGGGTTTCTGAAGTCTGTGAAAGCCTTGTATCATAATCCAAGGTCTAAGATCTCACTGATGGAGGAGGGGTGTGGCCTGACTGAGGGTCATGACGGACGTGTGAGCCTGGAGCTCCGAATCAGCCCACGATTTATGTTGATAAACCAGGGGGCCGGGTCAGACCGAACAGTGATAAACTACCCCCAGAGCTAGGGCAGTGCCTGAGTGCTCTAGGAGCAAATTTGCAGGAGCTGAGGCCCTTGATGAAAGTGGCGAGCTGGGATCCCGGGCAAGCTCCCAAGACCCAAGTGACAAAGGCCTGGAGGCGTGATGAAGATGCTCGCCCGCACCTGACTGGGTGGGCCTTGTGGCTGCGGCTGCCTGCTCCACTTAGCCAGCAGCGACAAAATCGAGCAGAAAGAGGCATGGCGGAAGACTCCATGTAACCTGTGGGAGTGGCGGCACAATGCAGAATCCGAAGGCCGATGCTCAGCCGTGCCTGAATGAGTAGGCCTGAAGGCAAAAGCGGCTGCCTGTCCCACAAAGCCGGCAGTGGAAGCGGCATCAGCATACCCGAATGACACCATGGATGATCCAGGACAACCTGCAGTAGTGGCAACCCAGCACAGACTCTGACAGCCAATGGAGAGGAGTGAATGAGCCCGGACTGGTAGGACTGGTAAACGTGTGATGGGGCACACAAGATCGAGCCCGGCAGCGGTAAATGCTGGCAAGTGGGTGTAAAGGACATGGTCTGTGGTAAGCAGGGGCCACACCAAGAAGCTGATTGAGGTGAAAGGGACCAACCGGAAGAGGGAAGAGCGACTTGTCAGAGGTTCTGCACCAGATCGCATAGAGGCATGAAGAACAGGGAGGTGCTGCAACTGATGAATGGCACAGGCCCGCGACGCATAGAAAATACTGCGTGAATAGTGCCGGAGGGTGTAAGATGTGTGTGAGGATAAGGAGGTGGCATTAACCTGAGTGGCTGAGGATGGTTGAGGAAGTAAGTGCATCCTAGTAGGCCCAACGGGCATAGCAAGGGCAGAGCCTGGAGCGTAACTCAGCGGCGAGGAGGACAAGTCAGTGAGAAGGAGAGTAGGCCTGGGCGGTAAATTCCATTCCGCTTGTGGAATTTGGGTAGTTTCGCGTTAGGCGGAGAACGCGGAATTTCCAAAAATTCCACGATCCGCGGCTTCACTGACTGTTTTTGCTTGTTTGTGCTTTCAAATTGTGTGTTCGTGAGATATTTTCCCCCGAGCACGCAAACAGCGCTCGTGAACAGGAAAAAAGCATCGCGAACGGGCAGAACAAGCAATTCCGCTTGTTTGCGGAACTCTGCATGCTTGTGAGATTTTTTACCGTTTCCCGGAGCTTTTCATAGCACGACTACGCAAATTCCGCCCACCCCCAATAGGAGAGGCACCTCTTGAGCCAAATAGGGAAAACAGTGGAGGACTGCCTAGCCCCACTGGGACTGCTAAGAAATTAAGAGTATGGCCATGCCAGACGGCATTGCAGCGTCGAAGGCAGCTTGAAATCCACAAATGTCGATTGCAGTTGGGGCCACAAACAAGCAAGAATTGACAAAGTACCAGCTGGGGCAAGCAGCCAGCACCCCTCTAACTGGTGGGAAGATAGTGACACCATGGTCAAACTCAGGACAAAGTCAATGGGAGCCTCCCCGGCACAGGAGGAGGATGCCCTGGCCACCCAACAACCGAACACTCAGCCTCAGCCTCCAACAGACCCAGTGCAGCAACAGCTGGCCAAAATCCTGGTGTCCATAGGATATACTAAGGCCACTCTTCACCAAGACATCAGTACTGTCTCAGTGGGGATGGGGCTCCTCCGTAATGAACACCACACGTTATTCGAAAGGGTAAAAAAGGCAGAAGCAACAATAGAAGCCGTGACTCCAGCACAGATGTTGCATCACGTTTTGGACATCTCGACCAGAGTGGTGTTATGGCAGAGTTTTTGGCTTTATTTAGCAGTGATATAGATCATTAATCTTGCTCACATCTAGTATAGGTATTCTTAGCCTGTGTTGGCCCTTTTAAGCCCTTTTTCCAGACCTAGAAGAGGATAGCTGCTTAATATGCCTTTATTCTTGACTTTAACCTGTCTATTGCCTATTGGCTTTGACATATTAGACACATTGGTATGGTTTATGTAGGTATTCTGACAGAGCTAAGGGGCATTTATCCCTTTCAGGCCTACAGGCCTAGAACTAGAGCGACTCCATCTTGAGGAAGCTGAGAGGCTTTTCAGGGCAAAGGCAAAGTTTATAGTTAAGGCTGTTTTTCACTTGGAGAGAACCGGTCTGGGCCAGCCCTTATCAGTAGACTGTATTATTCTCTGTGTAGAAGACACAACAAAAGGCCGGCCGGCTGGGTGTGTGTCCTTGATGCGAGGTGATGCAGAGGCCTGGTGGGCGGCAGGCTGATGGCTGGAACTTTCCATGAGGAAACAGCATTCTATATCAGTGAAGTGCAGAGGCGGAGTCAGGGAGTCGAGCAGAGTGAGAGTCGAGTAGAGTTGCAGTCGAGTGAAGGTGGCGGTGCCAGAGAGTCGTGTTAAGGTGGAGGAGTGGAAAGCAGTGGAGTGGAGTTGGCAGAGAGAGAGGGTTCAAGCTGGAGAAGAGCTGAGTTGAATAGTGAGCTGGAACTGAAGGAAGCAGTCAGAAGCAGTTGCTTATCAGGAGGAGGTGTGAATAGCTGGAGTCTGAAGTAATGCCTTTTAGAAGAGACGGAGGAGAGATCGTGGACTAACCTATGGGAGCAGATGGAGTTAATTGGACATTGGCGCAGAGACAGAGTGAATAAGCTAGTGGAATGAACGGTGATCAGAGCGGCAGGAACCATTAAGATTGAAGCTGGAAGGTGGAGACAGTCCGTGGGGGAGAGGAGTCCAGTGCAAAGTGATCAGCGCAGAGGTGTACCCAAGAGTGCAGGAGAGAGAGAGAGTCTGAGATGAGCCAAGGCACAGACGAGAGAGGAACCCAGATGACAGCTAGAACAAGACTTCACACTAATCAGGTGATATTGTTTTCATCACATTAGTTTACTTTACACTTGCATCTTAATCTTGTTCTTATTCCCTAAGCCATTGTATGTTTAAATCTTTTCTCTTTCAGCGGTGTGTTCTACCTATAGTCTTTGTCAGTTCTGTGTAAAGGCTTATATTGTACTAATAAAACAACCCCCAGTTTGTAGAAAACTAGCCTTTGCCTTGTATTCTTGTTCAATCTAGGTAAACAACGCTCCTAGGTGTTTAGTGTTTGCATGAATGGATGAGTAATCCCAATCAGGTAAGTGGTGATCACATAAATAGGGAGTGAGTGGACCTATGATGCCAAGAATAGGAGACATATAATATTAATTGGCTAACTCCTAATATTGTAGTAGCAGACCCTTAGTGAAGAGACTTCCCAATATATATATATATATATATATAGGTGTTCATAGGAATGTGGTCGTCGTTGATATACGGCGTTAGTGAGAACACTGGGGAGGATTACCAGTGCCGATACCCACAGGATTGTGGCTTGAATAAGTGAGAGCGCTAGGAGGTCGAACTAGCGTGTAGTTTTGCAGGATTGCAAACAGTTTGGAAAAGGGAGCATTGGGTTCTGCAGGCCCATGTGTAGACGCACCGGATTGTGTGTCATATCTGCCCTAGGGTAGAACGGTCTGGGTCAGGGTGGCCGCGAGACCAACTGATGTGAATATAAGTGTGGTGTAGGGTATGGATATCCCTAGTAGTCAGTGAGTATTCTTAGTATCCCTATAGATTTAGTGGTGTTTTTAATAATATGAGCTTGCATATTGAGAGTTCCCCATCCTCAGGTAGGTACAGGTGCCTGGATAGTTGGTCCTGAGGAGGGATGTGATTACGTTCTGGCTGGGTTGGAGGGGCCCCTAGGGGCTGATCCCACCTACTCAGAAAATCCAGCCATAACAAGTGGACATGCTTGAATGCAGAGCGGAGGATGCAGAAGGCCATAACAGATGAAATAATATTTGCGTAGGGGGCCTGCCTGAAAAGGTAGAAGACGGAGATGTGATCGACTACCTTGAGACTTAGCTCCAGACAGTGGTTGCACCTGAAGGGCAGTCCACATTTTATTATACTCTGGGGAGGGGGCACTGAGTCCCTGGGAGGCGCCCAGGCCCGGGTCGCCCCCACACCCAGTTGTGACCAGACTAATGTACTACAAAGACAGAGCCCTGCTCCTGCGGAAGGGGAGATTGGATGCCCCATTCACAGTTAACAATAGTAAGGTTTCCATAATACCAGATTACACAATGGAAGTGAAAGAAGGAGAGCGTCCAACCTGGAGGTAAAGAAAGCCCTATGCGATGAAGGGATCCAATATTTATTAATGTTTTCTGCCCGCCTACGCATAGGACTCAGTGGAAAAGGCCAAGCCCTCGCACACTGAGAAAGAGAGAGCAGCAGCATTTCAGGCAGTGGTTGACATAATGCATAGTGTAGAGACTCCTTCTGAGGTGGGCTCAGGCTCAGCTGAAGGGACGGAAGGATCAAAGTCTGAGGCCTCTGGAGTCAGTAGCGTGATAGCGCTGATTATCTCCCCTGGGACCGCAGATGATAATATTCAACAAAGAACTGGGGGGACACCGGCCATTGCTGGTCGAGATTGGATGGCACAATGCGGACAGCCTCTGTGGAAGCTGACCTGGATGGATTGACTTGGGCTGGTACAACAAGGCGAGATGCTCAACTTACTCTAATGGCTGAACCGCCCGACGGGTGGGCACCATTGAGGTTCCTGCCCTACAATGGTGTTCAGTGATTGAAACAATCTTTGGGCAGCTGACCATTGTTCAGCTGCTCTGGGACACTGGAGTTGTCAGTTATGGGGAGATGTGTTTTTGTATGTGCTGATGCCTTTTTCTGCTAATATTAGGTGGTCATAGAGGACACCTGGGGAGGGTTGTGGGGAACAGGATGGTGCTAGAATACCACCATTCATGGCAGTAGACACAGGTACTGTTAGATTCCTCACCTGGAATGTGAGGGGACTAGGATAAAAGAATAAAAGGTGCACTGTACATAGCTACCTGAGGGGGAGGGGGGTTCAGATTGCCTTGCAACGACGCATCTGACACAGAG
Organism: Lissotriton vulgaris; assembly: GCF_964263255.1. Lineage (NCBI taxonomy): Eukaryota > Metazoa > Chordata > Amphibia > Caudata > Salamandridae > Lissotriton > Lissotriton vulgaris. The sequence continues at coordinate 594,977,720 of NC_141689.1, read as the reverse complement.
TGAAATTAAGAAGCTGCACAAACAATGGTGGGGGCAGATCTATGTACATAGCTACCTGAGGGGGAGGGGGGGTTCAGATTGCCTTGAAACGCATCTGACACAGAGTGAAATTAAGAAGCTGCACAAACAATGGAGGGGGCAGATCTATGCCACAAGATATTTGGCCTTTGCTAGAAGTGTCCTAGGATGGATAAGAGGGGTACCTTTAGAGGTTACTAGCACCAAGATAGATAAAGACAGGAGATATGTGTTGTCACATGGGAAATTATGCGGTTAGAATATAACCATTGGAAGCATTTATGCCCCAAACTATGACCGGTTAACTTTTCTGAGGAAGCTCTCGGCCCAATTGACAGACCTGTCACCGGAAGCCACAATAATAGGGGGAGATTTCCACTGTGTGAAGATGTAATACTAGACTCCTCACAGCCCCGTGGGCTGTGTCCCCTCCGGGGGACACAGCCACACTGCACAGCAGCAGGGTTTCAAGACCGGAGTGGCCGCTGGGGTCTTGTGGACACATGGAGGGTATAACATGCAACAGACAGGGAATTCCCCTTCTTCTCCCCATTCATCAGCTGCATACTAGGCTAGATGCAGTCCTTTGCTCCATAGACATGAATGAGACAGTCATACATACTGAGTACCTGGGGCACACCTGTTCGGACCAACGCCCACTGATACTATTCTGCCACCCTGAGAACTAAGCCCCCGATCCCTATGTGGTGGTTCATCCCTGAGATGCTGGAAGATGGCCCTTTCAGGGAATCCCTAGACTCCTGCATCAACATTTACTTTGCCACAAAATATGCTCTTTGCCTCTACTGAATTAATGGGATGGGAGGGTTTTAAGGTGGTGGTTCATGGACACTGCCTGAGTTAGTCGGTTGGGGAGTGGAGAATTCTAGGCAGGGAATTAGATGAGCTAGAGGGGTGCCTCCATACACTCGACAACAGGCAGGGAATAGACACAACAGCTCTAGCGGACCTCTCAGACATTGGAGCTCAATACAATGAGGAGCTGGAGAATCTCCGGACATTTGACTACATGACAAAGAGGGTAAATCTGGCTGACTATTAGCAAGATTGATTAAACTAGTAAAAACACAAGGATCCCATATAGCACACATCATCAATGGGGAAGACACCATTTTTAACGACCCGGGGGACGTTAACACCCTCTTTAGGGAATATTATGAAACACTGTATGCTGCCCCACCTCCACCAGACAAAGTTAGCGAATTCCTGGTTCAGCTGCAGCTACCAAGGCTAGACTGACAACACAGGGAATCACTGGGAATCACTGGGAGGGCCGGTGACACTAGTAGAAATAAGTCAAGCTATAACATCAATGCCCACAGGGAAGACACCGGGCTAGATGGCCTACCAGCCGAGTTCTATTCAACATTTGCCTCTAAACTGGCGCCTGCCTGGAAACCCGTTATGCCACATCACTAGAACAAGGGTGACTCCCCATCTACATGCAAAGTGCCATTGTGATCCCGCTCCCCAAACTGCCACTCCAGGGGCTTGTGGGGGATTAACGACTGTTATCTATGCTCAACCAAGATTTTAAAATCTTGAGTAATGTATTAGCGATGAGGCTGCTCCCTCACATGTCCATGCGGATCCATGCCGAACCAAAATGGGTTCATCCCCTCAGGAAACACCTCAAATAATTTCAGGAGATTATACTCCATCCTATACCACCCTGAGTCCAAATCACTCGAACAAGCCGCAAATCCATCACTTGACCTTGAAAAGGCTTTCAATACAGTTAGTTGGGACTACCTCTTTGCATGCATGGAGCAGATGGGGCTGGGGGGAAAGTGGGTTAACTAGGTTAAAATATTATATGCCTGCCCAATAGCTAGAGTTCGAACAGATGGAGCAATCTCTGCTCGATATGGGATCTTCCGCAGGCTGCCCATTGTCACCGGTGCTGTTTGCACTAGCGATGGAACCCTTGGCGGCTTTGTTCCACCAAGGTGGGACGGGACTAGGACTGATGCTAGATGGGAGACGCCACATTGTTTCCTTATATGCAGATGACCTGTTGATTTACCTGCCGGAGGCGGTGGATGAATCGGAGATGGCCCTGAGGCTACTACATGAATTTGCTGCTCTGACAGGGCTGAGAGTAAATAAGATGAAGACCTACCTTTTCCCTATGGCGGGACCGATGCCGAGACCGATTAGGCTACCAGTGGACCTTAACTGGGCTCAAACCATGTTGTTCTTAACTCATTTTTATATTGCAATGGTTTTAAGTAGCTATGCTAAATAAAGATTACTTACTTAAAAAATGTTGAAATATATATGGGCATACATGTCTACCACTCTTTGGCTGATATGCGTGAAGGCAACCTTTGCAGAGTGCTTCGTTTGCTCAGATCCTATATAGCTTTCTGGAGCTCACAGAAGTTGCCGGTAATGGTGCGTATATCGTTGATCAAGATTGTTATGCTGCCTAGGTTACACTATTATTTTGTGAACCTCCCTCTAGTGTTGCCCAGAAGTTGGTTTGTCCCCCCTAGATTCGTTAGTGCTGTATTTAAAACGGGGTGAAGGACGCCAGAGAGTCTCATTGGCGACACTGCGGCACCCGGTTTAAAACGGGGGGTTGGGGGTGCCCAACTTAGAATTTTACTATCTGGCCTCCCAACTGCAGTGGCTGGCCCAATGGCTGGAGGGAGCCAATGTGGAAGGAAAGTTCATGGATGTTCTGAGCAACCACCCCAACCTACTGTAGGTCAAGGTACTGGACCACAAAGTGGTAACTCCCTATAGGTCGACCCTGCAGACCACAGCACTACAGTGATGGAAGAAGAGCCTGGCCAAGCTGCTCGCAACCCCCAAATACTCACCATGGCTCCCCCTGGTGGTCCTACGAAATGGAATCCCATGCCAAATATTTACTTTGGTGCAATTGATAGAATGGGAGGACGTGGCTCTCAGGATTGTGGGAGACATTTACCAAAAAAAGAAGTTGATCCCGTTTGTGGAACTTTTAGAGCAATATGGATTGCCAGTGGGCCGGTTCCTAAAGCATGAGGCCCTTTTCTCTACCTTGAGAGAACTATGGGGGAGAGTAACCGGACACACATCCCTTAATGCATGCATTGCTCACCTTGGGGGGGACTGCAACCAAGTAAAGTGGTTTTACACAACACTAGTGGGGCATCCCTAACACATTGCCCAGGGAACAAGCGTTAAACAAACAGTTTACCAACCGTGAATGGGAAAGGGTCCTGGCATCCCCCAAGTCAAAAAACCATACCACGAGACTGAAATATATTCAGTTTAATTATGTGCACATGACATAATTGTTTACAACAAGGGGTGGTGAGGGACAGAGTCTCTGAATTAAACAGAATACTCTCACCCAGTCAAGAGATCAGGGCTAGATCCAACACCGTTTTTTAGCTCACTGCACCATCCCAGTTTCAGAACCTGGCTGTATGCAAATTAGTCTGTTCCTGTCCCAGTGCATGATGGGAACAGGGCAAACCAAACTACAAAAGCCAATTCTTACACTGGGAAGAAAACAAGCTACCGGGGACCGGTTTCTGGCATTTCAGCCTCTTCGGCCCGGCTTGCTTGAATCCTGATGTGCAATGAGCAAGGGACTCACATCTGAGTATACCCTTCCACGCTTAGGGTGGACAAAAATATTTACAACAAGGGGTGGTGAGGGACAGAGTCTCTGAATTAAACAGAATACTCTCACCCAGTCAAGAGATCAGGGCTAGATCCAACACCGTTTTTTAGCTCACTGCACCATCCCAGTTTCAGAACCTGGCTGTATGCAAATTAGTCTGTTCCTGTCCCAGTGCATGATGGGAACAGGGCAAACCAAACTACAAAAGCCAATTCTTACACTGGGAAGAAAACAAGCTACCGGGGACCGGTTTCTGGCATTTCAGCCTCTTCGGCCCGGCTTGCTTGAATCCTGATGGTGCAATGAGCAAGGGACTCACATCTGAGTATACCCTTCCACGCTTAGGGTGGACAAAAATATTTACAACAAGGGGTGGTGAGGGACAGAGTCTCTGAATTAAACAGAATACTCTCACCCAGTCAAGAGATCAGGGCTAGATCCAACACCGTTTTTTAGCTCACTGCACCATCCCAGTTTCAGAACCTGGCTGTATGCAAATTAGTCTGTTCCTGTCCCAGTGCATGATGGGAACAGGGCAAACCAAACTACAAAAGCCAATTCTTACACTGGGAAGAAAACAAGCTACCGGGGACCGGTTTCTGGCATTTCAGCCTCTTCGGCCCGGCTTGCTTGAATCCTGATGGTGCAATGAGCAAGGGACTCACATCTGAGTATACCCTTCCACGCTTAGGGTGGACAAAAATATTTACAACAAGGGGTGGTGAGGGACAGAGTCTCTGAATTAAACAGAATACTCTCACCCAGTCAAGAGATCAGGGCTAGATCCAACACCGTTTTTTAGCTCACTGCACCATCCCAGTTTCAGAACCTGGCTGTATGCAAATTAGTCTGTTCCTGTCCCAGTGCATGATGGGAACAGGGCAAACCAAACTACAAAAGCCAATTCTTACACTGGGAAGAAAACAAGCTACCGGGGACCGGTTTCTGGCATTTCAGCCTCTTCGGCCCGGCTTGCTTGAATCCTGATGGTGCAATGAGCAAGGGACTCACATCTGAGTATACCCTTCCACGCTTAGGGTGGACAAAAATATTTACAACAAGGGGTGGTGAGGGACAGAGTCTCTGAATTAAACAGAATACTCTCACCCAGTCAAGAGATCAGGGCTAGATCCAACACCGTTTTTTAGCTCACTGCACCATCCCAGTTTCAGAACCTGGCTGTATGCAAATTAGTCTGTTCCTGTCCCAGTGCATGATGGGAACAGGGCAAACCAAACTACAAAAGCCAATTCTTACACTGGGAAGAAAACAAGCTACCGGGGACCGGTTTCTGGCATTTCAGCCTCTTCGGCCCGGCTTGCTTGAATCCTGATGGTGCAATGAGCAAGGGACTCACATCTGAGTATACCCTTCCACGCTTAGGGTGGACAAAAATATTTACAACAAGGGGTGGTGAGGGACAGAGTCTCTGAATTAAACAGAATACTCTCACCCAGTCAAGAGATCAGGGCTAGATCCAACACCGTTTTTTAGCTCACTGCACCATCCCAGTTTCAGAACATGGCTGTATGCAAATTAGTCTGTTCCTGTCCCAGTGCATGATGGGAACAGGGCAAACCAAACTACAAAAGCCAATTCTTACACTGGGAAGAAAACAAGCTACCGGGGACCGGTTTCTGGCATTTCAGCCTCTTCGGCCCGGCTTGCTTGAATCCTGATGGTGCAATGAGTAAGGGGCTCACATCTGAGTATACCCTTCCACGCTTAGGGTGGACAAAAATATTTACAACAAGGGGTGGTGAGGGACAGAGTCTCTGAATTAAACAGAATACTCTCACCCAGTCTAGAGATCAGGGCTAGATCCAACACCGTTTTTTAGCTCACTGCACCATCCCAGTTTCAGAACCTGGCTGTATGCAAATTAGTCTGTTCCTGTCCCAGTGCATGATGGGAACAGGGCAAACCAAACTACAAAAGCCAATTCTTACACTGGGAAGAAAACAAGCTACCGGGGACCGGTTTCTGGCATTTCAGCCTCTTCGGCCCGGCTTGCTTGAATCCTGATGGTGCAATGAGCAAGGGACTCACATCTGAGTATACCCTTCCACGCTTAGGGTGGACAAAAATATTTACAACAAGGGGTGGTGAGGGACAGAGTCTCTGAATTAAACAGAATACTCTCACCCAGTCAAGAGATCAGGGCTAGATCCAACACCGTTTTTTAGCTCACTGCACCATCCCAGTTTCAGAACCTGGCTGTATGCAAATTAGTCTGTTCCTGTCCCAGTGCATGATGGGAACAGGGCAAACCAAACTACAAAAGCCAATTCTTACACTGGGAAGAAAACAAGCTACCGGGGACCGGTTTCTGGCATTTCAGCCTCTTCGGCCCGGCTTGCTTGAATCCTGATGGTGCAATGAGTAAGGGGCTCACATCTGAGTATACCCTTCCACGCTTAGGGTGGACAAAAATATTTACAACAAGGGGTGGTGAGGGACAGAGTCTCTGAATTAAACAGAATACTCTCACCCAGTCTAGAGATCAGGGCTAGATCCAACACCGTTTTTTAGCTCACTGCACCATCCCAGTTTCAGAACCTGGCTGTATGCAAATTAGTCTGTTCCTGTCCCAGTGCATGATGGGAACAGGGCAAACCAAACTACAAAAGCCAATTCTTACACTGGGAAGAAAACAAGCTACCGGGGACCGGTTTCTGGCATTTCAGCCTCTTCGGCCCGGCTTGCTTGAATCCTGACATAATTGACCACACATATAAGCCGAATAATACATGGAGGTGTGATGGGGGTGTGTCCAAGATGTGCTCAACACGATGTGGACTTTATCCAGATAGTCTGGAGTTGTCCAATATTAATCCCCTTCTGGGCTGAAGTAATTCAGCGAACAGGGGCCACGCTGGGAAGAGAACTGAATAACACCGGGAAGATGTGCCTACTGGGCCTCCTTCCCTGCCTCCCAAAACGGAAGGTAGGAAACAGATTTGTCAACTTGGCTATCGCCCTTGCCAAGAGATGAGTGGTGATGGGCTGGAAGGCTAACATGGGACCACGAATCGAAAGCTGGAAAATCGATCTCTCTAATTGGGCTGAGGCTGAGACGAGGGCACTACTCAGGGAAGAAGCAAGGGGGGTGCGTAAGAAGCCAAAAGCAGACCAATGGAGGGAGCTGGCGACGGCCTGGGAAACTCTAGACGAGGAAAAACGAGGCAGAAGATGTGGGAGACAGAGAACTCACAGGTAGATCGCCCGACCATCCAAAAAGGAGAGGAAGTAGCCAAGGCAGGTAACAAATTTCAAACAGGGGGAGACACACAAAGATAGATACCCTATATCTGGAACCTCAAGTGGCTGCCATGGAGATTAACACAGTAGATACTGCGCATCCAGCATGGACCGCACACACACATCCAGACCCTCCACAGCATATATTAGCAACGAAGAGACCACAAACGGAAATAGAATAAGCACAAGTTGTATAGTACAATGTTCTTAGTTAAGTTTATAACAGGCATCTATCAAAATTGGGAACTCATAAACATGAGCGCAGAGTGAGCGTGAAGTGGGGAAACATGATGTTTCTAATAATAGGTACAACAACTCCCGGGTAGACAGAGTTAAAATGAAGGAAGCTAAATCAAAATAAAGCAGAGTACTGAATGCCTGATGTGAATAATTGATCGAGGATTGGAATATAAAAAGCAAAGCTGAGAAGTTGAGATTGTAATTCATTCATCCTGTCCAGTGTTGATAATAACTTTGGAAATGCTAATAAACAAATGTAAAAAAAAAAATCTCACTGATGGGTGTCACTCAGAACCAGTGGTGATACATTGTGGTATAAGACAAGGAGGCCCATGCTCCCCACTATTGGTTGCCCTCTACAGTGATCCATTGATCGGAAACATAAAGAAAAATTCATTAATCCTCCCGGTCTGCTATCAGGGATGCGAAACAAAAATAGCGGCATATGACTTGGCAGTTGTTACTCCATATGCCTGCAGGGGCTTCTGAGCCTTTGAGCAGCTCACCTTGTTTCCGGACCCTGGACCCTGGGCTATCTAACCCCTGACCACCTCTGATTACCGGCACTCTTCGTCTCCCTCCCGCCGCCGCAGTGGACATCTATCGTGGCCACAGTGCGGAGGGGGCGTTCTACACTACATTTCCCAGGCTCCCTCTGCTGTGGATAGACGCCACACCATCGCGCCGGGCGGCGCATAAAGCAGGCGTCACTCCAGCTTCGGGGACGCGAGCGGGACGCCGGGCTAAGCCCGGGCAAAGGGCGGGCCCTCTGTGGCCCTCAGAGGGGGACGGGACGGGCCACCCCACCTGACTCTTTACAAGGAGGAGGTATAGAGACGCTTTTTACCATTTGACTTGCATTGTACTGCTTATTGTCGCTTTTTGGAGTTTTTCTTATTAATCATGTCCATCTGGGAGGAGCTCAATGCCCTGTGTGGCACCAAGTATGTTCCGGATGCATCACACCCCCCCTATTATAAACTATTATAAACCGCACTCCGCGGGACGTACCTCTACCCTTAAATAAAGATCAAACTCAACCCAATGCATTGCCCCGGGGTCTTAATATTAAAAGGAAGCATGATGGGGAAAATGTCAATGAGGACCAACCTAAAATTCAAAAATTGCGCACCAGCCTTACATCATCCCCCTCTAACCTAATCACATCAATGGTGGATAAGGCTGTGGACAGAATAGATGACCCTGTATCATCCCTCCAACTGACTTTACTGGCTCAGTTTGAGCAATTGTTAATATCTGCCATATCACCTCTGCTTATAAAAATTCATGACCTGGGGGACAGGCTGACCAGCATTGAAAATACACTTAAAAGGAATTCTCCACCAACCAATAAAATAGCAATACCTATTTGCCCTAATCCTCCCATCAACCCCAAAAAGTCTAAGCCCATTACATGTAAGAATGCCCAAACTCAATTACCGCCTCTCAATACACCTACCTCAACTGGCCCTAAAGTAACATTAAAACCAGCGTTAATAACTCACGCAGTGGCTAGAGCCGCTCTAGAAAGAACGCCACGTATTAATTTACCTCCCGAAGCCGCCCCATATGTGACTGTCCTCTCTGGGGTCCCTGCACTCAGCCAGGGGAAAGACGAAACTCATCAGGACCTCCTAAATAAGGTTATCTTTTGGCTACAGAACAACAGACCTTTGCCACCTGATCTAGATGGTGGAATCCTGAGCGTCAGGAGGGTGGGTTGGCTAGGTACGTTGCCCAAAGACACCTTGGGGGACCTGGTGTTAATTAAATTTAAGAATAGGAACATCGTTCCCTACTTATGATTTTGCCAGCCCAATGAAGGAGATGGCCCCATTTGCGTTTGGGACTTGCATTATTTCTACCCGAGCTTCCTACACATTCCGTTATTAAGATCAACGGCAAAGAAATACAACTCCTGGAGAAGGGGATCTTGTGCACCACTAACCCTCTAGCCCCTAATAGATTCGAACCTCTGTTTAAAAATTGAATTTTGGGAGAACTAACTACAAAGAGGCAACTCACGAGTTTTAGCTCAATTAACACGGTAGTATGTACCTAGTAAGTAAACTGCTGACATAGGTTTGCCTGATGTTCTTCCCCTGAACCTCAAGCCATTTTGTGGCACTGTATGCATGACCCTTTTTGTTTTTTTTAGAGATGCCCTACATGATAATGAAATGTTTTACATTGATTAGTTGATCGGTCACACTTATTTAATCCTGTTTTAATAGATGATATTAACCTTGTAATGAAATGTAAGGAATTTTATGTATTGTTGCTGCTTTTATGATTTTTAAACTAAAATCGAATAAAGCTAATCTGAACTGAACTGAACTACTCCATATGCAAAGGCTGCCTGATAGAAATTGAAAAGGAGGCTTGCAGATTTGAGAGTTTCTCTGGCTTATTGAAGTCATAGGTTATTGTTAATTGTAAAGTTGAGTTATAGGATAGACGGGTGGTCAAATCTGCAGTCTATTTTGCTGTTAATATTAAAGCCGAAATAGAGAGGATCACGGAAATTAATTTGGATCCCTTGATAAAAAAAGAAGCTAGAGTTTGGAAGATAGAATAATCTACGGCTTTCTTTAACTGGGAAGAGTAATATAATAAAATGAATTTTTTGCCTAAAATATTATGCATTTTCTGTGCCATTCCTTTCAAGGTGGGGAATAATGCATAGATGCATCAAGCTAAACAACGCTCGCAAAGGGAAAGATTCTCAGAATCTGCCCCTTTGCGACCAGTATTTTTGCATTTGGGATGCATCATCCCAAATGCAAAAATCGCAATTAAGGAAATCGCAAAATTGTGATTTCTTAAAGTGCTATTGCATTTAAGGAATCTCAAATTGATATTCCTTAAATGCAATGCATTAAAGTTAAAAAATTAGCGATTTCCCTAATAGGGGGAGCAAATTACCATTAAGTTGAACTTCATGGTAATTTGCAAAAACATTGAAAAATGCACTAAAGTGCATTTTTCAAAGTTCCATTTTACACACAAACATGCCCTTAGGGCAAGTGTGTGTGCAAGATGTACCCATATGCAGATTTCAGGGGTGCAACAGGGTGTCCTTTTGATACCCTGACACCCTTGAAATTGCAATCTCAATTTGCGATTCTCTAATTGAGAATCGCAAATTGAGATTGTCTTCCCATTCATTCCTTTGGGCCTCTAGGCCCATAGGAATGAATGGGGTGCTATTCCTTAATTGCAACTCACAATTTGCGAGTCGCAATTAAGGAATTTTAAGAAATCGCTATTTTTTAAGCGAGTTCTTCATGCATAGCATTTTGCTATTCCTTATTAGCAAATCCTTATTTTTCGCTAATAAGGAATGGCAAAATGGATGCTTGATGAATCTATAGATAAGTGCTTTAAAGAACTGGATGGGAGGATATTACAATTCTTATGGGCTTATGCTAGGCCCAGAAGGGTGCTGAAATGTATGACCTTCGCACGAGAGCGAGGGGGCTGGGCTGTTCTGAATTTTAGACTATATGATTGGACTTCAGCAGTCCAACTGATGGCTATTCTTCCTCAAATTAAGGAGGGGGTGCGGTGGTGAATAACTCTCCCTCGACATATGAGCTGCTGCTAAGGGAAAAGGCCTGGTGGTGTCTGCTGCAGCAGATAGAATTTGTGTATTTAAGAAGGGTGCTGCTTTAATTGTTACACACTTGGTAATCCCATTTTACCAAGTATCTTTTGGCACTCTCATGTTAAACTGTGGATCGAACATGATCCCTATAAACTTGGATATTTTGTTTTAGGTAAGATTGTAAATACTTTTGAGGCTATTAAGTTGAAATAACAGCTCAAGCATTATTCGTTTTTTTAAATATCTACAGATCCTGGATTATTTGGGGAGGGAAGGATGGGGGTAGTGGGTTCTCTAAGGTGGAGATTGTAAAGTTAATTATTGGTGGAAAGACCTCAATAAGGTCCCTGTATTGGTCATTGAATAGCCTGATGTTGGATGATATTTACAAACATGCTAGGGAGTGGCAAGAGATAATGATGTAAGGGCCAAGCCTATACATTCTAGACCTGATCTCAATTCACAAGATGATAGCTTTTTTTTGCAACATGATGGCATAGAGGGGAGAAAATGTGTTATTTAAAGCCAATCAATTAACAGCAATCCATGGGACACATAGGGCCTCATTAGGATGGCGAGAGGATCGACCCCGCTGGGCCGGCATTAGTCACTGCCGGCCATGGCGGGGGTGATCCGCCCGCCATCCTTGCAGCAAAGAACCCCCGCCATATTACAATGGCTGGAGGGTCCGCGGCGGACGGAAAGACCGTCCGCCACTTTTCTGCCCGGTCGACAAGTCGGGCGGAAAAGGGTTCAATATGGTGGCGGTGTCTGTTAGACACCGCCAGCCATATTACAATGTGGGCGGGAACATGCCTTTCGGAAAGACATGCAGAGTCTGCTTGCGGTGGCCTGTTGCGGGCCCCCAGGAACTCTGGGGGGCGGGGCTGCACATGGGGGGTACCTATGTTACCCCAATGCATTTCAATTAACAACGTGGCACTCACTGCGCGGTGCCTGTCACGTTGTGCATTGAAAGGCCCAACCTGCTTTGTGGCATTGTGGTGGCCTCAATGTTACAAATGCGCCATGCGCCCACCAGTGTGGGGGCGCATCCTAATTGGGAGTGCGGGACCACCGCACCCTCAGCGGGCGGTCCCGTTTCCCAGGGGTATGACGGGCGGACAAAGTTGTCCGCCATACTAATGACCCCCATAGTAATCACAGACAACTACGTGAAGTTAATTTGATTTGTTACAAAACCAAAAATAACTGAACTTAAAGACACCTCAATACTAGAGTGTAGAAATACATCAGAATTAGCATAAAGCCAAATCTGCGTATTTAATGTAGACGATGTAGCATGAATAATACAATCAATTCAAGACGCAGAATGCAGAGGATCAGAAAGCCTGGGTCCAGGTGTCCCTGCTTCGAGGGTTGATTAATGAAAACCATTAATCTATCCCTACACTACAGTTAAAGTGACATCCCTACTTAACCATCCTCAAGACGAAAGAATAAAAGGAGTCCACGTGTGGAGTCTTCCTAAGAAGTCCCTGCACCATCAATGAGTCAAGTAGCATGAAGCTACCAAGACAGAGCTTGCTCAAAGATGCTTTCTCTCCAAAGGCAAAAAAAGTGGGCTCTCTCCCTAATTCTGTTGTCACTTTATTGCAGGTATTTTTCCCAGGATCCAATGCGGACCACACCATCTGCTCTGGGTACAATCTGAAAGGTAGCCTTCCATGGGATAGCTGTGTTCTTCCATTGCAACATTTTGTCCTTGGTTCCCAGGCCTCCTCCTGTGTGAAGCACAACGACCTTTCTTTATAGACTCAAGCTGCATGATTGTAACTTATTTTCTCCATGCCTGACTAGTAAAACAAAGACATTTTTATAGCTAACAAGAGAGCTTCTTTCACCTGCAACACAAAACGTGAGAAAAAACAAAGTCTACAACACACATGAAATTCGACTTCTTAATTCTAAAGCAAAAGTTTCCAGGGAACTGCATTTCAGGCCTACAAGTTTCAGCTAACATAAGAAAACAGCATGTGAACTATTACGAATTGCATGGAAAATAGGACACATCTTATGAATGCATTCACCTACATGTCAAACAACATAATTAATAAACACATAACTGTCAGTTCCTCAACACAAATTCTTCACCTTAATATTTTCTTCTTTGTTACATTCAATTTCTACGTTAATTCTCCATGTAACTTTTCAATGGCCTAAGCTCATCACGTTTCATATTAACACAATTCAAAATTCTAACACTTCATGCTAATACAACAAAAAATGATGTGCTAGTGTGCTCTACACATATGATTATAATGCACCACTACAAATAAAGTGATTTTCGCTACATCAATGACTATGTTGATTCTTTAGATCTGGCTCAATCACTTTTAATTGCGGCCAATCTACAAGTCCAATATTTTAAAACTTGTTTTAATTTGTATATAACTCCTGGGAAAATAGTGAAATGGGAGGGGGGGTGGGGGGGGGGCCTGCAGGCATGCAATGTGCACGGCAAGGTGCCGAGCCCTTGGGAGAGCTAAAAACGAAATTAGTGTGTATTTGGATAAAAAACATTGGGTGTTAAAATTGAGGTAACCCCTCAACTTGGGTTACTACGGTCCATATTGAAGTGCGGCCTACTCATGCACATGCATTCATGTTTTTGGCAATGTCAGTATTGAGGATGTGTTTAACAACAGCATGTTTGGACCCTTCTCCCCCCTCGTCTCACCAATGGCTGGCATGGCTCTTAGTCACATACCATATTGAAATTGCTGTTTATGCATGGAAAGCCACATCTGCTCAGAAAACAGGTTTACAGATATGGGCTCCTATGAGGGACTGGTTCCTTTCAATGTCAGAAGGGGAATAACTGGAGAATACTTTGGCTGTCGGATCTAGAATATGGTGTTATGGCTTAGAGCTTGTAAATATTGATGTAATGCATGAGTCACTTTATGTCTCAATATTTATAGTATTAATTCTATGTGAATCATATATGAAGTATGTTTCTTTATATATCTTACTCTTACGGACTGTATGCTTGACTGGGGGGGGGTTAAAATATAAAAAATAGAATAAAAATGTTTTGTTTAAAGAAATTCACCATCTTGATGCATACTGAACATCCTTTTGACACAAAAAGAATTGGCATTTAAAATATAGCATTTTTCGGTTTGAGTGTTTTTCATCTTTTGATTTTACTTTTTTTAACTAGCAAGCAATGTCAGTATTTGGATTAAGAATTTGATTTAAGTTCACATTGGACTTTAGGCCTCTATCATTGCATAAAGCAGAGGTCTTCAATCTGTAGGGCGTGAACCCCAGGGGGGTCGTGGAGTCCTTGGAAGGAGGTCGCAGATTCTGTCAGAGCATGCAGTTCCTGGCATTGGGCTGAGGGTGCTCATGGCGGAGGCCGAGTTCACACCGAGGGGTGAAAAACTTCAAAGCCTCATTAACAAGTAAAAGGTCTTTTAAAGACCTGTCAAGTACTCGGGTGTGGCTGTGTGTGTGTACAATCCTGTCATCTACCACATACCAGGCTTACATGCCAGGAACTATCACAAGGAATCTGCTTCACTTGGGGCCTGCAGGAAAGGTAAATTAGGATTTTAAACACAATTGCTTCACAGAATAGCAGTTCCTTTTCTGCATGATAGTATCAAGAGCAGAAAGGGTGTGACTAATGATTGATTATTTTGTGAAAAAAAATCACTATTCACATGTGCTACCTATATTAGATATGCAGTAAAAGCACACATTTTAATTTTAATCCTCATTTTGAAATTATATTAATGAAATAATTCACAATTTAGTCGCATCGGGTTTTGTTTTGTTCCGGAAAGGAAAGGTTGACAAATAGAAGTTTAGATTAAATAAAGATTGTGTCTCCATTTCTGCTGCTCCCAAAATGGAAAACACACCTCTCAGGAAGTTGGAAATCATGGAAACTCATTTTAGTTCATCTTTGGTCTATCATAGCATGCGAACTCCCAGTGTTTAGGGTAGCTAATATTTGCAGTTAGTGGTAGTATGTGTTCGCCTAAAGCACCTTCTGGTGTCCTTTTAGGCAGCAAACGTTTTGAAGAAAAATAGGCTGACATGCGGCTTATTCGTGACCATTCTGTTTTTCCTGCATTACTTTTAAATGTATTCATGTCTTGAGGAAGATGATCACTGCTTTCGTTACAATTGCATACTGCTCATATAATAGGAAGCTTGTTATATGCTGCTTTTTATGAGCGGGCTTCACAGCGCAGCTGTCGCCGGACAAATGTGAGCATCTCTACAGAGGTTTTGGCTCCGCCCACATTTTGTGAGCCAGGAGTACAGTAGGTATTGGAATTCTTTCGCTTTTTCAAGAGAGGTCCCTGTAATGAGAATTCCTCGTTTACAGCTTTTCTTGCTTCTTTACTATCGATTGAGGACTGAATATGTTGTTCTGTAAAGAAATAGATGGGTTTTAGATTTGTGAATCTCCAATTCTTGCTATTTTCTTTCCCAGACTTCTATTTTGCTGTTAATCACTTGTTTATACATCTATCTTCTTGTTATTTTATCTTGGACAGATCCTTTATGCAAGACCTCTAAAGGCTATTTTTTTCCGTGAGCCACAGTATAGGAGTTTGGAGATTGCCTTGTATATTTAATATTTGGAACTCTGGGCCTAAGAGCCTGTGATATCTAGTGCCTATACATTTCCTTTTTCTTTTTTAGATTTAAATACGTTTTTATTCATGAAAAGGAGGAAAGGTTGGATGGATGGATGAATGATGGACGAATGTGTGAAAAGATGGGTGGATGAATGATGGGTGAATGGATGGATGAAAGGGTGGATGGATGAAGGATGGATGTATGGATGGAAGGATGAAAATGTGGATGGATGAAGGATAGATGTATGGATGAAAGGATAAAAGGGTGGACGGATGAAGGATGGATGGATGGATGAAGGGATGGATGTATGGATGGATAAAAGGTTGCATGGATGAATGATGGGTGGATGGATGTGTGAAAAGGTGGGGGATGAATGATGGGTGGATGGATGGATGTATGTATGGATGAAAGGGGGAATGGATGAAGGATGGATGTATGGATGGAAGGATGAAAGGGTGGATGGATGTATGGATGCATAAAAGGTTGCATGGATGAATCATGGATGGATGTGTGAAAAGGTGGGTGGATGGATGGGTAAAGGATGGATGTATGGATGGAAGGATGAAAAGGTGGATGGATGAAGGATCGATGTATGGCTGGAAGGATGAAAGGGTGGATGGATGGATGTGTGAAAGTGTGGGTGGATGAATGATGGATGGATGGATGGATGGATGTATTGAGGTCTAACAGGCGCATTTATGGTTGTCAAAAGTTGATAATGAGGAGTACCAGTTTCTAGAAACTTTTGCCGGAAGGGGGTCCTTACACCTAAAAAGGTTTTACATGGGGGTCTCGGCATCAAAAAGTTTGAAGACCTCTGGCATAAAGTGTTATTTAAGCTATTTTGAAGAGCGCTTGAAAGCATCAGTTGTATGCAAGTTACAGATAAAAAGGTATGGTTATTAGTACTTGTACATGTAATCAGAGCACTGTAGAATGGAGAGAGGGACTCGGCCAGGGAAAGGAACGTTACAAGATGATGTATATGAGCGTAGAAGAAAGTAAAGAGAGTTCAGATTTTGGGCCTGGAGCCAGAGGTGCTAAGTGCAGCTTTACAGTGGCCAATCAGGTGGTCCTTGAACAACTGGCTTTAAAAAGTCCTTCTGAATTCAAGGGGAGAAGGTGCCGGCAATCTGAGAGGGGGCTGTTGGTCCAGAACTTTGGTGCACAGAGGGAGAAGGCTTGACACATCAATTCTCCTTTGGCAAATTTTGATTTTGATCCTGGCGTTGTCATGATCTCTCAAATTATACCCTCTACTTAATGTGATTTATAGAGGTTAGTGGCAACGAAACATGAGAATAATTGGAAATCTATATAAATATATAGCTAGAAGCCAAACTTCGAGCTGAGTAGAGCGGGTGAGTACTTATCTAGTAAAACTTCAATAATAAATACAGGAAGATGAAAAATTCACTCTTGTTTCGAGGACCTTTTTATTTGTAAATGCACGTGTTGCCAGAGAATAGGGATCCATTTAGAAGCAAATGGGCACATGCATCAATGGAAATTGCATTCGCAAATGGTGCGAATCGCAAAATTCGGCCATTTGTGAATGCAATTCCAATTTTTGGGATGCATTATAATTTTTGTAATTTAAGAAATTGCAAAATTGCTATTTCTTAAATTGCAATTGCATTTAAGGAATCTCAAATTGAGATTCCTTAAATGCAATGCATCAAACTTTAAAAATTTGCAATTCGCAAATAAGGGGAGCAAATTACCATGAAGTTGACCTTCATGGTAATTTGCGAAAACTTTAAAAAATGAACCAAAGTGCATTTTTCAAAGTTCCATTTTACACACACACATGCCCTTGGGGCATGTGTGTGTGCAAAATGTACTTATAGGCAGATTTCAGGGGTGCAACAGGGTGTCCTGTGGACGCCCCTGCACCCTTGAAATTGCATTCTTAATTTGCGAATTTCTAATGGTGAATCGCAAATTAAGAATGTCTTCCCATTCATTCCTATGGGCCTCTAGTCCCATAGGAATGGATGGGGAGGTATTCCTTAATTGCGATTCTCAATTAGAGAATCGCAATTAGGAAATTTTAAGAAATCTCTATTTTTTTTGCGATTTCTTGATGCATTGCAGTTTGCAATTCCTTAATTGCGATTCCTTTTTTCACAATTAAGGAATCGCAAAATGCAATATTGATGCATGTGCCCCAAAGTTGTTTCCTACTCGCCAACGGACTTGCAACCATAAAAATGCCAGCGTGCACACACTGCGTGCATGATCCATAAAGTAAAAAAAGTAAAAGATGCCGTGCAACTCGCGCAGTTCTTGTGCAATTTGCAGTGTGTGTGTGTGTGTGTGTGTGTGTGCAACTTACACAATCGCAATTTGCGTGCAGCCACCAAAATGGGTCTAAATCGGGGCAGAGAAAAACAACGTCTTATGAATGCTCAATGGCAATGGGCAAACAACGGGCTATATAAATGAGGAAAGTGCACAAAAAGGTACGAGTTCTACATAGAAGTTTTGAGATCTAAAAAAAACAAGAATACATGAATAGTTAATTTTGCAAAGTTCAACATTTGCACATTTACCCTTTTTCCATGGTTTAAAACGGCTGTTCCTGGAAGGAAAACATACTCGTTTTTATCTACATTTTTTCCCGAACGTTTCCTGGTAGACTTTCACCACTGTTCCATCGCTTAAGTAAAAATGTGTTAAAATACAGGCACACAATTGATTTCCTCCAGATGCAATGACAATTGCTCCTTTCACGTTGTGCTCATGCGTAAAGGCTTAAATATGGGTCATAGTGCGCTTGCCAATAAAATGCAGGAATATATTGGTTTCTTAGTCTACTGGTAATTTAATGAGAATTGATTTGAAATATGTTTCCATCCTGTAGTCTGTAAAAAGCCCAACAAAATCTTATCTGATTCCAAGTAAGCACAGCGAGGGCGCCGCACAATCGACACTGAAAAGTCCTACATACAGGAATTCTGCTTTCAGTTCTCATGATCTAAGTTGGCGGTAGTTTTTGTTTTATTACATTTCGAAATCACTATCAATCACCGGCTGGAGCTGTAATCTAACAAAAGACATTTAATCAGACATGTCTTTGTCACAAGTGTGAATAGAGTTTCAGATGGTATCTGACGCATTTCACATGCTGGACATTTACTTTATCAAGTCTGGATTTTTATGACAGACGTGAATTTAGGAAAATGTAACCATGTTGTCTTCTGTATCTGATAAGTAGCTGTTGGTGGACATTACACGTGGATTTCAGCAGATGTTTTCAGACAGACACCAGGGGTTGTCTCATGCAGAAGCCGAGTACATTGAGTCAAAGTCAAATAAGCTTGAAACGGACTTGTGTTGGAGTCTTGACAAAGCACAAATATACAAGTGAGTAAGGGAGAAGTGTTAAAGCAAATAAATGTGTCCGAGTAAATGAATCTAACATAGTGGGCAAATGTGTGAGGAATGGGATGAGTGACTGAGCGAGTGAGTCAGTGGGCTAATTAGTTTGAAATATAACCTCTACCTTCCTGTGGATTCCTGGTCTCCTTTTACAATCTCAGAGAAGTTGTACTCCATGTCTGTGGTTGTGTTGCTTTTGTGCAGTCTGAGAATACAGACAAGCCCTCTGTCGTTGACCCCACTTGAAACATATGGGAATACTTATCAAGGACTTGCGCTGACCATGCGTTACGTAGTGTGACTCAAAGGCGACAAAAGCAATAAGTCAAATTTAAGAAACAACACAAGAGCGCAGATGCGTTATTTTGTGGCAATTGCGTGGTGCAACTGCTGCAACCAATTCAGCTGCGTCATACAGAAATTAGTTTATGCAATGTATGTGTTCCCGTGCAAAATCCTGCGCAAACATAACACCGTTGTGTTTAACGTCATATTACTGGGTCACGTATTGTGGCGTAGCACAACTCAACAATAGAAATGCATCAGAATTGCAGTCCGCCGGCAAACAAGGCAGAGGAAATGATTGAGTGGCTGTAGAACAACATTCTCACCATCTCAGTACGCTCTGGCAAGCTCAACTACAACATGGAAGTTGTTATACTGCAACTGGGAGTAAGTAGACAACCACATAGGCAGCGCAGGAGTAAAGAGTGTGTTTTCCATCAGGGCATATCCATCATTCACCTCAGGGAGGAGGAGGTAATACAGTTTTACAGACTGAAGATGGAGTCCACCATGGAATTGTTAAAGAAGATAGCACCAAGTCTTCAGGCAGCAACTGCAAGGACCAGTGCTATCACACCACACATACAATTGATTTATGTGCTACACTTGTTGGCTTCAGGATCCTTCCCAATTACATCGGCCCGATGGTTGGCATTTCACAAGGAGCATTTTCTACCTTTCCCTCATCTGTATTGGATGTCATCATTAAAAACTCACACCCCAGTACCTTCTCTATCCAAAAACTACCCAACAACAGTTGGCTTACCAACCAAGGCTTCTATAACATTGCTGGACATCCTCATGTACTTGGCATTATTGAATGCTCACATGTGCAATTTGAGCCCCCTACAGGCACATCGCACCTGTACAGAAACAGCAAGCACAATTAATAAATGTCCATGCAATAGTGGACCATCACAGAATATTCATCAATGTCCTTGCCAAATACACAGGAAGCGCACATGATGCATACATCTTTCACCATAATCCCATCAATTAGCAATTTCAGATTGGCAAATATGGGAATGGCCTACTCGGAACTATTCAATATACCGACTAATAAGTTGTAAGATATGACATAATAGTCATCCATGTGTTTGTGTCTGGATATTGTGTCATGTGCACATACTGGTAGTATCTTACTCTAACATGTAGCCAGTGATGTTCCATTGTATGATTCCCTCATTGATTCTGCAATGGAAGTAGGAAAAATCCCACAGTGAGAAGTATAGTGTCATCTCACACTGTGTGAGTGGACATAACCACAATTTCTGCAATGTCGAACACATCAACTGACAAATCATGTGGTCCACCTTTATTTTCAATATAATAAACAAGGATAACTCTTGGAAACATTTGAGATGTGTGTATGTGCAATGACGTGGCAAGTCTGGGTTTGTTGTAAATTTTCCACTAAAACAATGGTTGTTGACGATAAAGTGATCCTAAGCATATGTATCACACATAGCAGTATATCGGTAAGCTCATCAAAGTATCAGGAGAACAAATGGATAAAGAGTATCTAAATTCTATGTCTGTCATGCACTGAAGTGTAGTTTTAAATTTGAACTCAAGGTAAATATGTGATACCAAAAACTCAAAGTGCAGCTAATTCCCAGGCATTCCCCATTTCAAGATCCAAATATGCACATAGATAATAAGTCACATTGACATACTTCAACAATGTGATAAGTAATGAAATGCCTCAAGTTGGCTTCATTTCCTGCATCTCAGGCAATCAATGTAACACTAACATAATCAAGGCATATAAGTACAGATTCATAAATAATATAAAATCACATACATTAACGTAAATACAGAATGTTTTGTGTACAGGTCTGTAGTACAATGCCACTTATTTTAACACCATGTTGTCCCATATGAAATAGGGCTACTTTGCAATGCCTATGTGTTAATCTAAGTTCAGCAAGACAACTTGCCTTGCAAAACATTAGCTGATTAATGAATAAACCCAATTTAAATATCCATAGTACAATGCTGAATAATGGTTACCTGGACTACGCAATGAGCCATGCACACTTATGTAAACTAATCTAAGGCTGTGCAACTGTTACAAAGCCAAGCAAGGACATCATAAGTGAAAATAGGACATGTGAGTGTCAAACTTCTTGCCACTGTCACTAACTATACGGCTTAAAATGTATGGAAGATAAACTGATCCTAAGTTGAATACATTCCATACATTTTGAGTGATATTCTCATATAGCTGATACAAATATTCTAACTTACCTATCATAGTAATATCCTGGCTAAACATGAAAGTTAGCATAGTGATGTGCTGTACATCTTACACCATGTACAATATGTGCAATGATCCATATATGTTGAACATACTTGTGTAAAGCAATGGCTAAGACATCACCATTTAAAGATTAAGAAATGTATATGATATTGCCTGCATACATAACACAGATAGTTAGTTATGTCTAAGTCACAATGTACCAAATCATTGAAATCTGGGTTTTTCCACTTTTCAGGTGACCAAAGATAAGGTTTGCAGCCGTGGATCATGACCCCATATCAAAATCGCCATACAGAAGGGCAGAAAATGTTCAAATTGTCTCTGAGCCAAACTCAAAATGTTGTGGGGAGTATGTTTGGAGTCCTAAAGTCCTGTTTCTGTTGCCGATCTGCAAGATTATTTTAGTCTTTGAAATTTTGCATAATATCTGTCTTAAAACAAATGTGACATGGGACTATGAGACTACAATCCTACCTCAACATGAAGAGGACAATGAATTGGATGCAGATATGGAGCTCACAATGGCAGTTTGTTTGAGACTGAATCAAATTGTTGCAAATTATTTTTCATAATCTTCATAAAAACAATAGTCACTTAGCCATGATATGTGTGTTGCAAAAATAAACTAATTTTAAGACATCAACAAATCGACATGTTTGCATAATTTTTCATTTGCTTGAAAATGTTGACTTAATCACTGTCACAGTCATCAAAAAGATGTGAAGACTTATCAGACAAATATATGACATACCAAGGTATTTTATTTAGTCAATATTTTAAAGTCATGAATTATGTATGTGTGACATCAGATCCACTAACAACAAATACTGTTTGGAATAGCCATACATATGAGCCAACAAAAATGCACACAGTCGCGGCAGGCATGGCGGGTGAGGTAGTTAGGGGGGTCACGCTGGGGTTCTCGCGTGGGTTAATTTAAAAATAAAAGAAACTTACCTTCCTGGGTCCCGCTTCGTCTCTGCTCCTGACCTGCTCTCCTGCTGCACTGCCTCTGGCAGGAACAGGAAGTAGGCAGCCTCTGTCCCATAAGCCATTCACAACACTGCAATGGCAGTGTTGTGATTGGTCGGGACGCTGACCAGCCAGGCGCCTAAGGGGAAGCCATTTTCTCTATGTACAGTGCATTGCAGCCTACATGGAGAAAGGGCCGAGTGCACATGACTGGTTTGGTCAGCGTCCTCGGCAGTGGGCAAGCCCCACCTCCCCTGCCCAAAAACCAATCCGCCCACCCACCCGCCCCCAACCAAACACTTCTGCTTTCTCACAGTGCAAGAAGCAGAAACATAAAATGGTGGTTTTCCCATTTTATGTTTCTGTTTATCGCACTTCAAGAAAGCAGTGGAACGACGCTCCTGCGCCCTAGTGGAGGAGCCGTCCCCGAATACATGGCCCTCAATGAATGAATCCTAAAAAATATAATCCCATCACATCACCATGATTGTTCAGCTGTCAACGGTTCACCATACAAGTACTGTTGCATCATTTAACTCCACAATGTAAAATGACTGTTTAAAGACTGTAACTTTGTCAAAGGGTAAAATGTCTCAAAATTAAGTCCCCATGTGGCCTATCAAACATATGAGACTCATAGAAAATAATGTCCCACTCAGATTGAGATATGTAACAACCAGCTGTGTACTATAGCAATTGCCACGAAGATATTAGAGGCCTCATTTATGAGAAGTGTCCCATCGCTGTGACACAGCAGCGATGTGACACTTCTCAGGGTGCCCTCATTGCGACACCATCGATGAGTCATATTTACTGTAGGACGCATCATTTTGCAAGTAATGACAGATATGTCAGTGTTACTGACATATCTGTCGGCGCAAAACTGACTCATTGCTGGAGTTGTGTCAGAAACATGACGCAAAAACCAGCAATGCAGAGGGAGGGCTATGATTATAGCACTTTGTCAACCTTATGCCTGCTATGAGGCAGGCATAAGGATTTTTGCGTCCTAGAGGTGGCGCACTTAAATCCTATAGATTTCAATGTGCCACTTCTACGAGGCTTTGATGCAGGGGAATGCCCACCCTGCATACATTATACTAGATGCAGGTATAATGTAGCGCAGGGCTGTACAAAGAAATGCATCTGCCTAGATGCATCACTTCATAAATGTGGAGCAACATGGTGCATTATTTATGCCGCCCCAGCATCACTAAAAGTGACACAACGGCGGCGTATATGTGACGCAAGGGCTCATACATAAGCCCCCAGATGAGAAGGCATATCACACAATGAGTAATATAGATGTGTGTGCATCCATCTGTACATATCCATGTTGAATGTGATCATGTAATGGATACAACACTAAGGTATGAGGGCTATGTATAGTCAAAAATCTACACTATTGGTGGATTAATCATCATATTTACTTAAAAGTGAAATCAGAAGAAGACACACATGTACATGTAGAAAGTTATACATACACCATGTTGTGCGAACCAACTGACTCACAATCAATGGCTATTACTGGTAATCACATTGAACTAAAAACTTTGAGACGCAAGCAGTGGTATGACATGTAATCGGATTGATGAGAAAGCTTGGGAACTCTGAAGACCAACAAAATCTTAATCTTCAGTCTGGTAACAAGTCACATTTGAAGAACTTACATATACCACCATACAGGTACAACATCAGCAGTATTACTACGTATCACTAACAGTCCTGAATTATGTATGATTGGAAAGGAATCTGATGCCAAATTAATGAAGTTATCGAAGTCAATTACTCATCCTAATTCTATTTTATGGCTTACAGAAGTTCATATCAATCTATGTTGTGTAATGCCATGGGCCTCAGTTGAACTATCCATTGAGACATGTTGATGTCACACAATTCACGATGCTCAGTTAATACTTGGACAATACAAAGGGAATTATCTGTAAGCCCTCAACATAGAAAGACTGTTGTGAAGTCCATTTGACCTAAAGGAGGATGATGTCAACCTTACAGTCTGGTCCGGCTTTAGGGCAGTGTTACCAGTGTGGCCGCACTGGGCGCTGACCTGGCTGGAGAGCATTGATCTCAGTGTGGGGCTGTGATAAGCATAATTTAAGATTTAATAGCACCTGTTGCAGAGTTCCCTTGGTGTCCAGCTTTCAGGAGGCAATACAAATCTCAAGATAACTCTTGTGATTAATGTTCCTGCTTGAGAGAGGGATTGAGGTTTTGTCTAGTGGTAGTTTTGACTCACCATAAGGTTGCACAGAGGGTTATTGCTTGCTGTAAAGAACATATCACAAAACTAAAGGAAGTCTGTTAAGCCATGCCAAGGCACCTTGAGTGTTCCTGAGTGGCTTCAAGAAACTAGAGGAACCCAAGTCAGTGCAAATCACAGACTTGTGTTACTCAGCAGCAGAGAGGTGTGTCAAAGGTGGAGTGTGTCAGTTACCATATGTCCACACATGGACCAGGACCCATCACCAGAATGGCAAATATTGCTAGACTATGGAATGCATCCCAGTTGTACGGCTCCTTACCAGAGGTGCATGAGGGAAACATACTACATTCTCTCCACCTTGTTTGCACTTTCTAAGCGTGCTGCATTCAAAAGCACACCTGCAAACGGTACCATGCCTCAGAAGATTGTGTATGTGCAGGAAGGTGTAGCTTCCTGCACCAAAAATATTCTCTCTGCAAGCCAGGCACCCTTGCAACATGATGGAAGGGTGGCTGGGTTGGTGCAAGGGAAATAAAACCGTACCAGCCCTCGGACAAAACAGGCATGCTACATATAAGGAGGTTTATGGCGCATTCCGGCCCTTTTCCTTTCACACACGGTAGGCTACCAAGGCGTTTTGCTGTGTTGTGTTGCATTTTTGTATCAAACATATGGCTCTTTCTGTGCATTAGTGTGTCTAAGTGTTGTGTTTGTTGTCTGTAATTGCCTCAGTATTGTTGGGCATTTGTCTATTTTGGGGTAGTATTTACTTAGGTATAGTTAGGAATTTGAGGGGTGTGTATTTTATGTTGGGGTAATTAGAGATAGGGATTGTGCCATTGTGGCTATTTCTGAGAAGGGGAGAGGATGCAATTTTACAGAGGGAGAAGTAGGTACACTGATTTGGCTGATCATGCACTACTTCCCACAGATGCTTGCTGCAGGAGGAAGGGTCAGCCAAGGATACAGACCAAGGGATCAGAAGGATCAATGGGAGCATGTGTGGTAGCACATGCCAAAGGTGGCCCATGAAGGGGGCTCAGTGTCTCAGCTCAAAAAAACAGAGGCACTGTGCCAGACATGCTGGGTTTGGAGATCGCAGGCCCTGTATGTATGTATTAATTTACCATCTGCATATAGTAATGCAGATAACTTAGTTAAGGCACACATTAATAGCA
Source organism: Lissotriton vulgaris (assembly GCF_964263255.1). NCBI lineage: Eukaryota > Metazoa > Chordata > Amphibia > Caudata > Salamandridae > Lissotriton > Lissotriton vulgaris. The sequence continues at coordinate 594,952,025 of NC_141689.1, read as the reverse complement.
ACATTTAGTTGTGATGTGTGACACATAAGGCGAGACAGAGTGATTCCAGTCATCGTGTTCCGGCGCGACCGCCCCATGTGGCTCCAACCGCAGGCCCCGCTATTCCAGGTGCTACACTACAGTGATAGAGATGCTTTAATGCAAGAACCAAATAAGCTCCCAGAAATCATGGTAAAAAACGCCAGAATAATGATTTTTCCAGACAATACAAAAGCAGTGCAGCAACAAGCGTCGGTTGCATACGCTCAACTTAAAATACTCGCTCCTCTTTCCTTCACGTTTGCGAGTGATTGCGGAGGGGAAGACAGTTCTTCAAATCTCATGAGGCCAGTCAAAAGTCAAAATTTCTTTATTCGGCTTATTTAAAAACCATACAAAGAGATGAACAATAAAATACATTTCATACATTTATCATAATACACATGATACAGAAATCTAGCAACAATTTTAAGATTTATAATAAACAGTTAAAAAAGTGTGTTTGACATTAATAACTAATCTTGGCAGACAGCTTTCGCCCTTGAGGCGGCTACCAGGAATTTAGCAACGCAAAAAGTAATGTGGGGGTTAGGTAGCAGTTGTAAGAAGAGCAAAGCCGGTCTCACCTGGGTGAAGCCGGCCTTCTTGAGAATTGGCAACAAGAATTTTTTCCTAGGCTTTAAATATAAACCACAAAACATAACAAAATGCATTGTATCTTGCACTGAGAACTGGTCACAGCTACAGGGCGGGGCTAGTTCTGGTTTCTGCCAGTTATTAAAAGAGCCTAAATAATAATGCAGCAAATTAAATCTAAATTTGGTTAAAAGAAACCTGTGGAAAGGGAGTGTAACAAAACCAAGATATGGCGCAAGAGATGGTGAACTAAGCAGCAGGCAATGATCCCTCACTGCCGGCTTAGCTAGTTCGCTCTCTTCACGGCACATCTCCTTCCTTCCCATAAAAGACTTTTTGACAAAGTCGAGATCTTGGATCCTAATGATCTCCGGGGAAGTAAAAAGCTCTGGGCGGCCTAAATCAGCAAAAGCCTTGGCCAAATAGGCCAGCCAAGGAATTTTGTTAGATTTATCGAGGGACAGGACATCGGTCAGGATCTTGTGGTTTAATGGGAGTTCTTCGTTCATCCATATTTTTAACCAAAGAATCAAAGGGGCCATGCTCAACTTATCAGAGAGAAACTGAAGGCCTACTTCTTTATGTATGGAATACGTTGGGGTGAACTGGGGTACTGAGAGCAGGGCTCTGATGAATCCATTCTCTGCTCTCTGTATTGGTTCCACATTTGCATATCCCCACAGTGCGGAGCCATATAGTGCAATGGCCACAGGTTTGCTATTGTAGATTTTTAAAATGGCTTCCATAGGCCTGGCCCCTAGCCTACCAGCAAAACTCAAGATTGCTGAGGATGATCGTGTGACGGCCAGTCTCTTAGCTCTAACCTGTGGACCCCAGGTCCCTTTCTGGTCGAACAATATGCCTAGATAAGGAAATGTGGATACCCTAGAGACCAGGTCCCCCCCTACAAGTGAATGTTTTGTTTCTCTTCCTACGACACTCTAGGCCCACCACCATTGTGTGTGACTTGGCTACGTTTATTTTAAGATCTAATTGGTCCATAAACGTACCAAAAGCATTCAATAGGCGCTGGAGGCCAACTCCCGTACGGGCGATCAGCACGGCATCATCCGCGTATAGGAGTGCTGGGATCTTTGTTGCTCCTACACGGGGGACGTCGGCTTCCTGCCCCTCTAGGTGCGCACCCAGGCCATTGATGTAGATGGTAAAGAGTAAGGGGGCCAAAATGCAGCCCTGCCGCACACCCCTTAAAGATCTAAAGAGAGCAGTACACCTGCCCTCGTTAGTCACACGTACACTCGAGAAGAGTTCTTGGTGCAGGGAGGCCATAAAGGTGACCAATGCCTCATCAATGCCTATCGCCAACAGAATGGACCACAACTTAGTCCTATTGACCAAGTCAAATGCCGAGGAGAGGTCCATGAATGCAAGATACAAAGACCCCTCCTTAGCTATAGTATATTTGGAAATGAGCAGATGTAAGTTAATGCACTGTTCAATAGTCCCCTTTTTTTCCCTAAATCCATATTGGATTTCGGACAATCCACCACAGCCCTCGACATTCTCCCTCAGCCTAGATAGAAGAACTCTGCCTAAAATTTTTACTGAGGAATCCAGAAGGGATATAGGCCTATAACAGCCTGGATCATCCCGCTGGCCTTTTTTAAAAATGGGGACAATGGTAGAAATGTTCCATGATGCAGGTACAAGGTTATCATTCACTGCGTTAAACACGTTTGCCAAGACTTCAGCCCACAGTTTTGGGGAATACATAAAAAAGTCGGCAGGCACACCGTCAGGGCCAGGTGCCTTGTGTTTTGTGGTGGACATAATAGCTTTCTCCACCTCATCTCGGTTAAAGATAATGGAACAGGTGGCTGGTCTTGTCAACAGGGCGTCTTTAGTTACGTCAGCAATGTCCCCATAAACATTTTTGAAGTGAGATAACCACTTTTCATCAGGAATAACGCAGTACATGATATCATTGTTAGCATCTGAGAAGAAGGGCTGTTTAATAATCTCCCAGAATTTTTTACTGTCCTTCAGGACTGCCGCCGAAAGGAGGCCCTCCCATGCTTCTTGTTTAATGGTATCCTTTCGTTTTTTTATTGCTAATTTGTAAGTTTTCCTGAGTCTGGTAATCTCATCTTTTGCCCTGGGGGTACTTTTTTGGGCTACCAGTAGTGATCTGTGTGCTTTTGAACATGCTGAATCGAACCAGCGCTTATTTCCTGGAATTACATTTTTAGTCTTTACCAAGAGGTCCTGTGACACCTGCACACATATGGCCTCAAAAGCCTCTACGATTTCTAGACCCTGTGCACAAGGATTTTTACAAACCTCGATCTGCCCCTTAATCTTTGAGAAGTTTTCAGCATAGAATTTTTCCGGAACCACCTTTGCCCATTTCATACGTCTTCCTTGGCCAGTGGTCCTCAGGGGGTGGGCAGTTACTTTCAATGGGGATGGTCCTATATTGCCTCCCCAAGCCACTTCTAACTCTACCGGGTTATGATCACTAAAGTGTGATTGTGTGGTACGATAGACATTGACCCGGCTAAGAGTGCCTAAGGATACAAATATATAGTCAATAATAGTACCATGAGGGATACCAGTGAAGGTTGGCTGTCTAATGCCACCATCTGGTTCGTAGAGGTCAAAGTTGGCGAGAAAATCTTCCAGCTCCTCTCCCTCGGTGGAATGTTCAAAGTGAGGACCCTCAGGCCCATCGTCCCCATCAGGGCTACTTCTCCTGCAATTTAGATTGCACGGGTGGATGTTAAAATCGCCTAATAAAATATAATCTGTATCAAGCGTATTATTCTGGCTGACCAAATTTAAAATACTATCCAAATCCGTAATATTACGGCCTCTGTGATCACTGTTCCCTGAGTTATAGAAATTTATAAAAATAGTCCTACTAGTGTTTTTGATCACTCTTTCGACCAACAGGATATTAGGAGAGTCAGTGTTAATCTGCCTGCAGCTACCCTTTAAGTCTAGAGAGAACAGAAGTAAAAGGCCTCCCTTGGCCCTCCCCGTGCGACTGTGAACGGCAGCTTTGGTAAAGCTGATAAACCCGTCCCACCACAAATTGTCAGAGGTGTCCCACGTTTCCTGAAGGGCAATAATGTGGTGGCCTAGGACAAAGCTTGACCAAGATTTATCCTGACGCTTGCCATTTAGCCCCGCTATATTCCAGCTTATTAGTCTACAGGAATCCATAGATGTCTTAGATACTGGGCACGGAGCCGATGCCACTTCGGGCTCACGGGGTGTTTGTATTGATTCATTGAATCCTACATCCAATGGACTATGTAGGTTCGCACTACCCCAACCCAGAATCGGGCTGTGGTCGGGCAGATAAGACATGGGTATTGGGTGATCATTCGAAGTCGTGTTATGGCCTTCGTGCACTGACTGGGGGTAGGGCTGATCCAGATGTTGGACTATGACATCTTTCCCCTGGTTTGTAACCTCTATATGTCAGTCACAGTCGTTTAGGCCTGACAAAACACCATATCTGTTTCCCATTCCCAAACCCCAGTCAAAGGGAGTGTGCACCTGGCCCCAACCATTTGCTGCTGGATTCCACATAGGCTGGGGAGTATTAGGTCCCATGAAAAATTGTTCATTCCCATGCCTAGTCATAAACCCATTGCCCTGGCCTCTATTATCATAACCTGGAGTATTTGATCCCCACCTATTTATATTGGGCCAAAGTAGCCCTGGTGTTCTGGCCGTAGGCCCAATCGACAAGTTGTATTGCCCTAACCCGCGGCTACTCATGGGGCGAGAATGGTTGTTGTTAAATCTGGGTCTAGTTTCCCCTCCCCATTGAGCAATTCTAGCGTTCCTTCTAGGCCTGGAGATGTTAGAAGAGGTCGCCATCTGGGTCTCAGTATAAAAGAATTTCAGGGTAAGGGGAATTATGGATCCAGTTCTACGTTGTGGTGGGAGGATGTTAGCAAGAATGTTAGGGAGTACTTCTGCGCTAGCAAAATTTAGTATAACACAGTCCCCATTAAACTTCTTAGTCTTATTTCGGATCCATGATACCCTCCTTGCCATGACAATTTCCCCCGCTAGCTGGTCAGCTCCCTGGTCTGCCATGCGCATATTATTGGTAAGCCAATATAAAGCTATGTCCTTTAGTCCTTGGGCGGATTCTTTTTGTTCCTGAGATAAAACAGGGACATTCGCCAATACCAGGACTAATGGTGAGGCTTCCAAAATAAATTGTAAAGAATCATCCCCTAAGTGCAGTGGGGTTGGTGCCATAGGTTGTGACGTGGGGGGCTCTCTAATTACATCATGGGTGGGCACAGGTGGTGGCAATTGGCCTTCCAGGATGGACTGTTGTTGAGTATCTATAGGATCTGTATCAACACCCAGGTCTTCCTCCACGGCAACTACAGGTTTACTAACTTCGTTGACTAAATTCTCCAAGTCATTAACCAACTTGCTTTGCAACCCTCCCATCTTTTTTATTTCGGATGTTAATTTATCTATCTTCCCGATAAGTGGCTTGATAATGGTTTTGATTTTAATGTCTATCATGTCTGAAATCCTGTTAAATAGATCATCATCGATGATTTGTCTGAGCTCATCAACGTCTTCGCGCTCCACATTTTTCCCTTTGTGTCTAGGGGGTGAGGTAATCTTTTTCTTTCCTGGCTGTTTTCCCCCCCGTTTGGCTTGAGCTTTTCTACAATTTCTCACAGGACGCATAACAGGCGATGAAGATGAGGGAATTTCTGCTACAGTATTTTGCTGTTGCTCAGAGTCAGACACTACATTTGTTGACTGATCAGCTAACTAGTCGGAGTTTCCGTCATCTATTTCCAAATTTAATAAGTTAGCATCAGGTATGAGAATTGTAGGGTCAGGTAGTGGGGTACCAGGTGTTTGTGCGCTGGGGTCAGGGCTCAATGGGAGCAAAATTGGTGATTGACTCAAACCTAGGGATTCCCTTCTGTCATTATTTATTTTTTTAACCACTTGTACTAAGAAGGAGTCTAGGGTTTTAAGTGGTGCTGGGGTGACAGAGGCCGATTTTTTAGACATGATTGCAAATGAGTAAGAGTAGTTTCAAAGATCAAGAACGACACAGGTAAGTGATACAGGGTAATAAGGGCAGGCCACGGGTCTAGCAGAACAGAAGATAAGACAGTATCATACAACATGTACAATTTATAAGTTCTGTAGACTCGGATCCTGGATCAATTACAAGAAATGCTAAGGTTCAAATGTGGGGTAATCTCGAAAGTAGCCTAAAATCAGTCCCAAATGATCTCAAGTGAGTCAGCTGTAAGGCAAGATCATTCAACAAAAACATCTAGTAAAGACCATATATTCAAAATCTAGTCCTATTCTATAGCGTTAACCCCCCCTACTAGGCCTTGTTCCTGGGCGATTCAGTAAGGGCTCGAAAACCCTGCTGACCCCCGTCTGGTAACGAGGTGAAGAATGGAGGGTGCACTATAGGTAGTGGACCAGGCGACAGTGTTCAGAGGCAGACAATATCAGGAGTCCACAATTATTATCTCATACATAACAGTACCTTGGCTAATCCGTGATGTAGGATGTTAGGGAGTGGGCCCAGCCCGGCCTCCCTCGGCCCCGGATGGCCACAGACGGTCCCGCCCTTGTCCCGGGCTTCTCCCGCGCGCTCACGCGCAGCGGGAATGGCACTACCCGTATATAGCTGTGTGATAGGTCACTGAGAGGGCGGAGCCGGCAGGGAGAGCAGCCCAGCTGGACACGGGCGCGCGGGGACTCCTGGTCCTTGGAGTCCACCGCTCAAGCTCGCAGCCCTGCCGGTCTGTTAGAAGCAAGGCCCTTTGCAGTTATTTGAATGTCCGCAGCAAACCGCGAAGCGGGACCCGCGAAGCGGGTCCGGCGAGGAGGGGCGGCTGCAGCAGACTATCTCGGCGTTCTTAAGGCTTCCCTGTCCGCTAGTCCTTGCAGGGTGTAGGCGTCGTTCAGCGTTCAGCGGTTGTGGCAATCCACTTGATGTCTTCAGAGGCGCTGCTTTAAGCTGAAAGTGAGGGTGGAGCCGGCAGGGAGAGCAGCCCAGCGGGACACGGGCGCGCGGGGATTCCTGGTCCTTGGAGTCCACCGCTCAAGCTCGCAGCCCTGCCGGTATGTTAGAAGCAAGGCCCTTTGCAGTTATTTGAATGTCCGCAGCAAACCGCGAAGCGGGACCCACGAAGCGTGTCTGGCGAGGAGGGGCGGCTGCAGCAGACTATCTCGGCGTTCTTAAGGCTTCCCTGTCCGCTAGTCCTTGCAGGGTGTAGGCGTCGTTCAGCGTTCAGCGGTTGTGGCAATCCCATGAGGCATCTTGGGAGCGACTGGACACAACTGGACTGGTCCACTCGTCTCAGTCCACACAAGATCTGAGTGAACTGTTGCAGTCGTAGGTCCCTGTCAGCCATAAAACACGTCCCAGACTTGGAACAAATTATTTCAAGAAAAGCGTAGAGCTGTGGTTCCCAAACTGTGCGCCGCGCGCCCCGGTGCGCCGTAATGAGGTGCCAGGGGCGCCGCGCACACTATCTGTAATTTTGGCCATCACAGGGAGCAGCGCTGCTCCCCTGTGAGTGGCCTCACCCCTGCTGCTGGAGGCGCCTCGCACTCCTCCAGGAGCACGAGCAGCCCCTCCCTCCCATTGTCATTCAGTATGCCGCTGATTGCCACTTACTGAATGACAATGGGGCAGTCTGGGGGTGTGACACCATGTGGCGGCCTCCTCCTGCTTCAGAGTACAGAAGGGCATTCTGTACGATAAACGCTGCAACGTTAGAAAACACTTCATTTAAGGAGCCTGTAAAATAAGTTTAAAAGAACACTGTCCTGTCATTTTAGAACTGAAGTATTTTCAATATTGTATTCAAAAAAGCCATGGTTGCTCCTTTTTTTTTTAAGGAACTAGAAACCATTGACAAAGCCAATAGTCCTGGATTGTTGAGGTGTAATGATTCTTGCTGTATTATATATCTGGATGCAATGACAGAGACAACATAATACCAGTGAGGCAGAACACTATGCTAAGCGCATATTTTTAGCCTAGGTGTTTTAAGCTGCGCTCTTAATTACGTCAAACACCTCCTTTGAAGAGACCCCCCCCCCAGTTTTTTTACACCGCTTAAAGCCCTGGAAACAACACCATGTTACAGTAACCTCACATCCTGGCACTGTGCATCATGCATGACTTCTACGTTTTCAGTCTGGCTATGTGCAGGAGCATAGTGAACTCTCCACCAGCCCACCCCTTGCTTTAGTTCATTCTTGATGGGACTCTTCTGCCTGCCACTCTGCAAACAAAGGCTCAGCTCATAATGTGAAACGGTGGGTGAGTAAATAAGTGAAGGAATGTCTGAATGGATTACTGAAAGGATGAATGCATGAATGAAAGGGGGAATGGATAGATAATGAAAGAAAGGATGGACGGATGAGTGAATGAATGGAAGTATGGATGAGAGAAAATGTAAATAGATGGATGTATGGGTGGAAGGGTAGATCTATGGGTGCAAGGGTAGATGGATGGGTAAAAGTGTGGATGGGTGTGTGAAAGGATGGATGGATGAGTGAAAGGGCAGCTGATGGGCGAGTGAATTGGTGGATGGGTGTGTGAAAGGATGGATGGGTGGATGGATGAATGAAAGGGTAAATGATGGGCAAGTGAATGGGTGGATGGATGAATTGATAAGTGAAATGGTGAATGGATGGATGAGTGAAAGGGTGGATGTAAGGATTGATGAGTTAGTGAAAGGGGGTAGATGGACCAAAGGATGGATAGATGAGTGAAGTGAAAGGGTGGATGGATGAGAGAACGGATGGCTGAATGAGAGAACGGATGGCTGGATGAGTGAACGGATGGTTGGATGAGTGAAAGAATGGATGAGTAATAGGATCAATGGATGGATTCATGAATGGATGAGTAAATGGGTGGGTAGATGGATGGATAAGTGAAAGGGGGATGGAGAGAGAAAGGGAGGATGAATGACTGAAAGGGTGAATGGGTGGAAGGATAAATGACTGGGTGAATGGATGAGTAAGTGAATGGGTGGATGGATGAGTAAGTGAATGGATGGATGGCTGGGTGGAAGAGTGGATGCATGGATGATTGTACAGATGGATGGGGTGAAAGGGTGGGTAGATGAATAATGGATGCATGAGTGAAAGGGTGGATGGAGGGATGGATGAGTGAAATGATGGACGGAAGGATATATGGTGGATAGGTGTGCAAATGGTTGAATATGTTTGGATATCGATGGGCACACAGATGGAAGGACAGACCTTTTTAGTGTAAAAATAAGGCTGGGGATACTGATTACGTCAGACCAAACTCAATGTTCCATTTTCTCAGAGCGGGTCTCAGTACCAAAAGGTACTGAAAGCAGCAGCTGGCATAAATAACCCACCCACCGGTAAAAAAATGGTGGGGAGCCACGGCCAACTGCCGATTAGGTCAGGGGAGCCACAGGTCAAAAAAGTTTGGGAACCACTGGCGTAGAGCCTTGCAGTCAGCAGCAGCCATCCGCAAAATGGCACAGAACTCAGACCCTTACGATGCCTCCTACTAATCCAGCAGCGACGATGTCTCTTCCACCATTTAGCCTTCGGAGGTAAATTCTGGAGCTCCACCTGATGTGATTCTGGAGCTCCACAGACAGCGGATAATATTTAACATGTACTTTGTTGAATTGCTGTTTTCAGTTGTCTGCGCTGACATTCCTTTTCTATTGCTAGTGAATCACTGTTGTGCCTGTTCCACCATAGTCTATACATGCTGCAGACATCATCTGGCAGGTGCACTTTTTAGGTCTTGCCTACGCAGCGCACAGGAGGAGACCTCTTGGAATTGATTCGCTTTTTCGCCCAAAAACGTGCACGCTTTGCATTGCTTTCCATGGCAACACGTGCACGTTTGGAGATTCCCTTGAAGGAGCCAGCTTTGGCGCAATCTGTTTGTAATTAACTTGCAAACAAATAGTGCCCCTGCTCGCTCCTGCAAGGGAAACGCTGTGTGTGTCTGTTTTTCCCTGCTTTCACTTACTCTGCATCCCTTAGCGCAATCGATTTCACTTTCACGGCTGCAAAACTAATAAAAAGTAATCTATCTCCAAGCTAAGAGAACCATGCAAATAAAACAGTAAAATAATCAATTCATTCACGATACTCCTGGCCCCAAAACAAATAAGAAGTAATCTATCTCCAAGCTAAGAAAAACATGCAAATAAAACAGTAAAATAATTAATGATTTCACGATACTGCAGGAAGAATGCTTGCGCCAGTATTTTCAAATACATGCAATCATGGGGCCTCATTTATGAAAAGTGACACATCGCTGCGTGAAAACAGAGATGCGTCACTTTTCACTGCGCACTCCTTACGACATTCCTGATGCATCATATTTAATGTATGACGCATCATGTCGCAAGGAGTTACAGATACGTCAGTATTTCTGACGTATCTGAAAGCGCAAAAGTGACGCATTGCTGGAGTGTGTCACAAAAGTGACGCAACTCCAGCAATGCGTCCTTTCACATGGAGAAAGCCCCATGTGAAAGGGCTTGCGTCAGTCTTATGCCTGCTGTGAGGCAGGCGCAAGATTTTGACGCAACAGCGTCCTAAAAGTGACGCAGTGAAATCTCATAGATTTCACTGCGTCACTATTACGAGGCTTTTTTGCGGGGGAACGCCCCCCCTGCATACATTATACCTGACGCAGGTATAATGTGGCGCAGGGGTTTAACCCCTTCAGTGCTGATGACGAGCCCAGGCTCGTCATGCAGCACGGTGCTCGTGTGCTCATGACGAGCCTGGGCTCGTCATGAGCCGTGGAACGCTCACACGCAGGGCTAATTCCCCTGCTCTGCTGAGCGTTCCATTGCGCGGGCGGGTTCATGACGAGCCCAGGCTCGTCATGAGCACACGAGCACCGTGCTGCATGACGAGCCTGGGCTCGTCATCAGCACAGCAGCGCTGTGCGCGGCCCCCCTCCTCCCCGCACCGCGGGGAAATTAGCCCCACAGTGAAGGGGTAAAAAGGGACGCATCTACCTAGATGCTTCACTTTTTAAATATGGCGCAACGAGGCGCATTTTTTACACCGCTGGTGCGTCACAAAAAGTGACGCACCGGCGGCGCAAAACTGACGCAAGGCCTTCATAAATAAGGCCCATGCAATCTAAACGTCAGGCAAAACGTGCTGCCGCCGAGTCCGTGTAGACATAAAACGCAGCAAGTTTGGAAGCGGAAGCCATACATGATTGCACTTTACTTTTAGTGAATCAGAAAACAATATTTATTGCGCTGACATAGCGCAACCCCCATCCCCGCGCAACGATAAAGGACAAGTTAACAAAACGCGGTCATTATCGGACCTATTGACACACTTCTTTAAGGGTCAATCATTCCCCTCAATATCACTTTTTACAGATTCTTGCACAGCCGCACTTATATAGTCTCTCAAACCCCACAACAAATGCATCTAACTGTTGCACGTGTGTCTAAAACCGCGTACTCACAGCCTCTACAACCAACTCCTCCCACCTCAACTCTTCTCTAACGAGAAAGTCTCCACAGTGTATCACACACGACAAGTCCGGCTGGTTAACTCACCCGAGGTCTCGCAATTCTCCTCATTAAAACGAAACGAGCAATGAACGACTTATTGTATTTAGGCTGGGCACGAAGATGCAAAGACGCGAGGACTGATGCTTTGCCACAGTGGAAGTGCCACGCTGAACGGCAACAGCAATTGGTTCCTACAAGAGTTCTGTTGGAATAGGGTTTTCTAACAGGAATGCATTAGACCTATTAGAGGAGTTTGATCTAAGCAAACATTAGTTAAATTATTAATGACCTTGCTTTCCTTTAAAAGCCTACCGATGCACATTTCCCATATGGATTTTGACGCCATTTACGTTTGAAACTGCAGATAATTAGGGCACTGATGATTGAACAATAAGAAACAGCAACACCAGGCTTTCAAACAAGCAGACAACCTGCAATCTCCGAGCGACGCAAACCGAAGTGCAAGTTACTCAAGGACCCCATTGGTAAAACCTTTGCAAAAAGTGAAAAAAATGTAGGCATCATAGATTCACACCTAAAATTTGTGCAGTTGTGTGAAAACCTTTTTCCTACTTATTTGATTTCCAAAAAATAATTTGGAAATAAGGCATCCAATCCGGAAATCTGTTTGACCTCATGATAACAGGTTTGAGGTCTGTAAGGTCCTGCCAGCCTTTCATCCATCTGAGGTCGATAAAATGAGTACCAGCAAACAACTGTTATTAAGTGGCAAGATGCCTCAAGGGTATTTACAAATACAGATTATAGACTACTTCGGTCTCTTATCAAAGCCAGACCCTTACCCTAAAACAATTCCCACACAAATGTAAACCTTAATACAATTAATTAATATTCCTCCATAACATAGCAGTTAATCATAACCCTAATGTATTACACATATTTAACAATTCATTTTTTTTCAAATTAAGTCCATTTTGTTTTCCACTTTTTGACGAAACCCACCCACAGACAAAATCAATAATTGGCAAAGCCAAGAGGTCTCACCTTTGAAAGTGGTAGCTGATCTTTTGACTTTGACAGTGCTTGTTGCCGATTCTGATCAACTGTGGCTAACGCAAACAAAAATAAGCATTGGCATAGCCAATAGGTCTCTCTTTTGAGACCTTATAAGTATTTAGTTATGCAGCACAATATCCTTGGTGCAACAATATCAACTGTTGCATGGCTGCACACTTATAAAATCCCAAAAGCGAGACCTTTTGGCTATGCCAATGCTTGTTACTTCTGTTATGAACAATTGCAGTACCGTGCTGTGCATGTATGCAACTGCTTTGTTATAAATGTCGTTGCAATGTATGTACCGTTGTTGCGTGATTATCTTGACTACTAGGGATACCTCTCACTTGGCTCCTTGTGCCTTTCGTCCCCCCAGGTACCCTCTCCCTCTTATATAGTTGTGCCGAACTGTGCAGTTCAGCAGTTTGGGAGGATACATGTCGGCCCTCTGCTCTGATGGTATTTTCTGTCAATCGTTCTTGGCTGATTTTTATTTCAGGTTCTCTTCTGTTGTTTTGGGGAACTCACCCCGTGCCTCGCATGCACACATTGGACATCGCCTCCATGGGATCCCTCCACCAGGCTGGTGCCTGTCGATGGCTCCACTTCCCTCCAAAGCATACATGACTTCCACTACCACTATCACCTGGAATCTGCTATGAATCCATATGCTCAGACACCTAATTCAGAGCAAACCCTTTTTACTAACACTCTGACAAGCGTGGAGAATCACGACGCGCGCACTTAGGACCCGGCCTCTCCGGACCCCGCCCGCTCCTGGTCTCTGGTGGTTGGTCGGGCGGACGGCCCAATCGGCGTCCGGCCGACCCATTTCCGCTCCGGCGATATCGCGTGACCCGAGGGTCAGGGGGTGGAGACTCTGGGCCTATTTAGGGTCAACTCCCTGTGACTGGGGTCTCTGTTCCCGCTATCACTCCTTGATACCTGACTGCTCACGCCGGCACCTGGCCATTCTCGTGATCCGGGCCGGCTTTCCGAAACTATAGAAGCAGAAGACTCGAGCATCCTTCGTGCAGCCAGGTAAGGCGTCGAGTGCCTCGGGGGGCCTCGTGGACAGCCGTGAGTCACGGTGGGTGCTGGGAAAGGCATAGGAGTGTCGCTGCTTTACGGGGCTTACGGCTGTGTGCGTGGTTCCTCGTGGTGTGGACTCCTGCCGGGCGGCGTGAACGGTGCGTAGGGGTGCGGGAGCAGGGAACGCGCGCTTTAGGTGTTATAGCAAGGTAGCGCGAAGCGTGAGATAGTTAGCATGGCGCCCAAAAAGGGAGGACAAAAGCGGAAAGATTCTGAGCCTGAATTGGCACAGATTATGAAATTACTGTTGAAAAAGTTGAGCAAGGAGGCTCCTGATAGCGGGGATGAGAGCGACTCTTCTCAGGGGGATCAGCCCGAGGTCGTAGAGCGGCCACGCAGGGGGGTGCCACCAAAGGTCGCGGATCCTCCATTAAAGAAGAAACCTTAGGCACAGCCTAAAAAGAAAGGGGGAGCCAGGCAGGGGAAGAGTAGGCCTAGCCCTGTCAGGGGGAAACAGGACAAGGGATCAGTAGGTCCCGTCCCCACGCCTCCGTTAGATGCAGAGCTGGTGTACCCTTCCGTCCCCATTCCGAATGTACCCGCGCCAGTAGACCCAGTGGGTTCAGTGTTGTCTGAGATTAGGGAGGCAATGAAGGCGTTGGCCCCGGGAGGCCCGGGACCAGTAGTTACAGTTCCCCGGCCCCACTCCCACCGCAGACGGTGGCCACAGTGGCAGCCGTGGGTGATCCGTTAGATAGCTTGCTGGCGTCGGTTTCCACATTGGTTGGCCAACTATCAGCTCCGGAGAAAGTGGGGGAGAGAGTGAGCGCTGGAGCGGCTGCACCGTGGGGGCCCCCTCAGGCCGCAGATCAGGGCGCGTTGCAGGACATTCAGAGGCAGTTGGCCCTCGTAGTCGAGTCGCGCAAGGCGTTGCCTAGTGAGGCGATTGGAGCCCGTCCCCCCGCGACAGCGATAGCTGTAGCACCTACAGGAGGTAAGCCTGGTGACTCTACGGCAAGGAGCAGCGAGGTGGGGGTTAGTCAGGGGAACGTATTGTCCCAGTCAGGGATGTTAGCTACGCATGTGAGTGTGGAAATGCGAGAGAAGATTTGGAGGGGTGCCTACGTAGACATATTCTCCCTTATCAGGCCAAAGAGAAGAGAGGAGGATTACAAAGACAGGGAAGGGAAAGAGCATTCCTTCCGAGAGCCGAGACCTAGGATTGAGGAGACGATTACCAATTGGTTGTGCGGTTTTCACGTTTATATGACAGTGTTGTTGGAAAGAAGGCCGGAGTTGGTGATTCCACTGGTGTTTTATACCAATAAGATCGTGAAGGCTCACTCCACGCATGGTGGTTCAGCCTGGTTGACTTATGATAGGGAGTTTCGCTGGGCGAAGGAAGAAAACCCCTCCATTTGTTGGGATCAGGTTGAGGTAAATGCCTGGTTGGGGAGCGTGAGCACTAGGGAACACCCGGCTAGGCAGCCCTTTCGGACTTCCCAGGGAGGGCCGGGCGAGAAGAAAGGTACATGCTGGGCATTCAATGGTAAAGGGTGCACATGGCCCCCCGGGCAGTGCAAGTTCAAGCACGCATGCGCCTACTGCGGTCACCCGTCCCATCCCGAACCAAAGTGCAACAAGAAATCCAAGGAACAGGGGGTAATGCCTCTAAGGATATCAAGCCTCCCCAAGTCTAATCTGCCTACTCCTGTTGATATCGAGAAGCTGATCTTTTGGTTGGACAGGTATCCAGATAGGGTAGCTGCTAGGAAGTTATTCGAGGGTTTTTCCAGTGGTTTCCGTATCCCAGCATCGCATGTCCCCCCTATCACTCAGTGTAGGAACCAAGTTTCAGCAAGAACCCATCCCTCAGTAGTGGCCACAAAGGTGGAGAAAGAGCGGGCCTTAGGCCGAGTAGCAGGCCCGTTCCCGGCTTCTCCCTGGGAGAACTATGTCTGCTCCCCTTTGGGAGTAGTGCCCAAGAAGGAGCCGGGACAGTTCAGAATGATCCATAACTTATCCGCACCGAGGGGTGCATCGGTAAACGATGCCATCGACCCGGCAGTATGCTCAGTGACGTATTCGTCCTTTGATGCCGCGGTTCAGAAAGTGAGGGAGCTAGGCCGTGGGGCGTTGTTAGCGAAAACCGACATTGAGTCAGCATTCTGCTTGTTACCGGTACACCCTGAGGATTACCATTTGCTAGGCTTTCAGGTCCAACAGCAATTTTATTACGACAGATGTATGCCTATGGGTTGTGCGGTCTCCTGCAAGTATTTTGAGACCTTTAGCTCCATGCTGCAATGGGTGTTTTTGCAAAAGTCAGGATGTACAGATGTGGTGCATTACTTAGATGATTTCATGGTGATGGGTCCCGCATTGTCGGATGCCTGCGCGTTGGCCCTAAGTCAACTGGTGGCGATGCTAAAGGATTTTGGGGTGCCGCTGGCACCGAGCAAGACAGTCGGCCCTGACTCGTGCATGTCCTTCCTGGGCATCGAAATTGACACAGTAGCGGGGGAATGTAGATTGCCAATGGATAAAGTAAAGGCCTTTTCCCTAGCCATTGAGGTAGCATTGGCGTGTCCAAATGTGACGTTGCATCAGTTACAAGTGCTTGTGGGGCAGCGAAACTTTGCTTTGCGTATCATTCCCATGGGACGCCCTTTCTCGATGGTCTATAGCCAGAGCGATGGTGGGTCTTACCCAGAAGCATCACCGGGTGAGGTTAAAAGCAGGGGTGAAGGAGGACCTCAAAGTGTGGCGTGACTTTCTGGCAGATTTCAACGGGCGGGTAGTATGGCCCGCGCCGCCGGTGTCCAGTGTGGAGCTAGGATTATACACCGATTCAGCTGGAAGTGTTGGTTTTGGGGCAATCATGGGCCCTGCCTGGTGTGGGGCGGTCTGGCCAGCGGAGTGGCACTTAGCAGGCTTGACTAAGAATTTAGCCTTCCTAGAGCTTTTTCCCATCTGGGTTGCAGTTACGGTTTGGGCGGAGCGCTTCAGGGACAGGGTTGTGACCTTATGGTCAGATAACATGGCAGTGGTTCGGGTTATCAATCGGCAAGGGGCGACTTGCCCACATGTGCTGAGGTTGCTGAAGTTGTTGGTGTTGGCATGCTTGAAACTGAATTTGACCTTTAAAGCTGCGCATATACCTGGAGTTGATAACCATGATGCTGACGCTTTGTCTCGTTCCAAGTTGCAGGACTTCCGGAGGTTCCACCCGCAGGCGGAAGAGCGCTTGACGACGTTCCCTACGTCACTGTGGAAAATTGGAGCCCCGCTTTAGCGGGGCTGGTAGGTGCCGCTCTGTGTGACCGCACCAAACCTGCTTATCAGTCACAGTTTAATGTTTACAGATCATTTGTGGAACAAGCCGGAGGGGTTAGGATCTTCTCAACTGAAACAATGTATGCCTTCTTACAGGTTCTGCGGGATCAGGGCAAATCGGTGACCTATGCTAGGGCCGCCTTGGCAGCGATAGGCTTCTTCGCTAAACTGGCGGGGGAGCGGGACCCTGGGGCTTCATGCTTGATCAGGAAGGCCTTAGCGGGTTGGGCCCGATTGGACGGGCCACGGCGGGACTGTCGTAGGCCTCTGGATCTCTCGACCTTGATTGATATTTTGGGGGTACTGCCTGTTATTTGCCAGTCACTGTTCGAGGGAATCATGCTGGGGGCGGCATTTTGCCTAGCCTTTTATGGGGCCTTTCGCCTGGGTGAGATAGTTGCAGCCTCCGAGGTAGACCATGGGGGAGGGTTGCAGTTCAAAGATATCTCCCTTTCCTCGGGGGGCCTAGTACTGCGGTTGGGACATTCCAAGACAGACCAAACAGGACAGGGGGTCACCATCCATTTGCTGCCAGCCCCAGGGATAGCAGCCTGCCCCGTATCCCGTATGCAGGCGTACTTGGCCCGACGCCCAGCAGGGGGGGGGGGGGGGGGTCGGCTGTCTTCGTCCATGAAAACGGGGATTGCCTGTCTCAATACCAATTTAAAGCAGTATTTGGGTTGGCCTTGGGGAACCTGGGTCTGGGAGCAGTGGGCTATTCCTCTCATTCCTTTAGGATTGGTTCCGCAACTTTGGCGGCAGGGGCCGGTCTCGCCCCCAACGTGGTAAAAGGTGTGGGTCGCTAGACCTCGGATTGCTATAAGCGATATGTGAGTCCTGAATTGTTGTAAAAACATGTGTGTGCAGTGTCTAACGGCCTCATCTCTCTCCTTTCTGATTAGTATGCCCGCTTCCGTGGTATGGGTACTCGGGCACTCTTTCGTGCGTCGCGTGGCGGTGCGCTTGCAGTGAAGAGAGGTGGTGAAACCGGCCGCATTGGGCGAGACCGAATTCGTATGGCAGGGCGTTGGAGGAATGCGTATCCGACACTTGAGGCGGATCGTTGAGGAGCTCAAGGCACAAGAGCACAAATCGCCGGATTGCATTATTCTACATTTGGGTGGCAACGACATGGTCGACAGAGGGCACTTGGCTGTCAAGGAAGCTCTACTAGCAGAGTTTGCCTGGCTGGGGCATGAGTTCCCATCGACAAAAATAGTCTGGTCTGGCATGATATCACGCAGGGCATGGGGCCCAGGAGTGCGTCCTAGATCTTTGAACGTCTCGGTGAGGCGATTGAACTGCGAACTAGCAAGGTTGTGCTCAGTGAAGGGCTGCGTGCGCTACCTCCAGCACCGGATGATTTCCGAAGAAGCAATGTACCACCAGGATGGGGTGCATTTGTCGTACTATGGAACTGATACTTTTATCCGAGAACTTTGGTAATTTATTCTGAACGCAGGTGGGGAGGGTGTCAGACCTGTGGGCCTTGGCCACCCTTGTGGCGGAGAAGAGACCTGCGATCAGTAAATAGTGGCTAAACAAGATGGATGGGAGCCCGCTTGCCGGGCTCCATAGGCCAGCTCTGAGGGGGGATATGGCAAGCTCTCCACTGGGAGGAAGTGACCACCGGCTGGGGAGGCTAGGGCGACAGATTTTGAGCCTCCCGGGCGACCCTGGGCAGCCTGGTGGTCGAGAGGTGGGCCCCGGTAATGGCGGACAAGGATAGAAGGGCGGGACCCACCACTCTAAGGGGCAGGTGCACGGCACTTGGCGTAGGATACCCAGTTGCGAGATGCGAACCAGATGGTGTTCCTCCCTTAGGGTTGGGAAGGTGATGGAGCATGATATGCTCATAAATGTAGTTATGTTATAACTTGTGAATTTAGATATGCATGTTATTGCTTGTCATGTTTATACAATGTGGTGAATAAACATGGCCTTTTTAACCCCACCTGAATCTCTGGTGATTTCAAATGTGGGGATCTTGCATGTCTAGGGTAGTTGGGCGGCGGGGGCATATCTGGAGGGTACGGGTCCTTTGTCGAACGCGTTGTCTCATTGGGTTGGTATCCCGTGGCTCATGGGGGAGACTTTAACAGTGTTCTCCACATTGGCCTTGCCTGCTCTTTCCCTTCCCTACCCCATATGCCTGTGGTGTCCACTGCAGGTGTGCTGCAAGACTGGCTCCAACACTGGCAGTTAGTGACATCTGGTGCTTTGCGAAATGCAACCGTGAAAGTGTATTCCTTATTCTCTGCACCACATCAACTGCACGTCTGAATTGACCGACAACTCAGTACAGTCGATTTGTTACCTTCAGTTCTCCATACTGACTATTTAGGTCATACCCACTCCGAGCATAACCCATACTATTTTCACTGACCCTCTGTCCATCTCTGCTTGGAGGCTACGCCTCTATTGGTACCGCCATCGCAAATTATTTTAAGCAGAACAATGATATAGCTTCCACAAGATTTCTTGAAAGGGACCCGTATAAGGTCATAATCTGAGGTCATTGTTTGGGCACACTACACAATGAAATATGCATAAACACCTCGAATAATGAGATTGGCTGCATCAAAGGTGCGCTCCTCCACAGTGAAACCCAGGTGGCACAGAACTAGACTAGGATTCATCAATTAGCGACCATGCGGTACCAACACACGTCCCTGCTAGAGAGGTTACGCTGTCTTAATTATGCTGCACATTCAGCTCGCACGCGTCACTGCTGACCATTCGGGCCGGTACTGGCACAGCTTATTCACCAAGACGAATCGCGCTCCCCTATAACAACGCTGCACTCTGTCACTGGACCCTTGCTTTAAACTCAACATGAAATACACCGCAAGTTTACACAAAATTATAGGACATTATATCAGACAGACACTGTCACCGATTCTAGCGAGCTTGAGCAATATTTTTCTGCCCTCATGTTGTCGCGCATTACACCGACCAATTGGACAGAAGTAAATGACCCCATCACACTGTTCGAAATACACGAGGCCATTCATGCGCTTGCTGCCTGCTGACTTCTATAAAGTGAATGCCCAGCTTATCGCCCCGACTGCTAGTGTTGCATGAGGGGCCCTTTCAGCATCAACTTTATCTACCTCCATGCGAGAAGCATTGCTTGTCCCTCTCCCCAAGTCGGACAGGGACCTCACTGAGTTGGGATCCTACCGGCCTTTAGCCTTGCTCAACACAGACTATAAGATCTTTGCCAAAATCCTTGCGGACCGCCTGATGGCCTCGTCCCATTACTGGTACACTTGGTCTAAAATGGGTTCATGGCAGCGCGTAGCACTTCTTTGAACCTAAAGATCTTTTTTCGTATTAAATGTTCTTCGCATTATTGGCCTCGGGCAGGGTGCCTCGTTCTAGACCTTGAAGAGACATTTGATTCGTTGGAGTGGCCTTTCTTATTTAAAATGCTAAGTAGATATGGTATTGGGATCCATTTTCTTCGCTTAGTTCAGTTGCTGTGCATTCACCCACTGATCACGTTCATGACTGGCTCTCTCATTTCTGACCCTATACCCATAGGCAGGTGCACCCGTCAAGACTGCCCGTGCTCTCCCTTACTCTTTTCCCTGGCAATGGATCTGCTGGCTGTTGTGATCTGGGATATTCCTCTGGGAGACGAACTGCACACCATATCTCTCTATGAGGATGATCAGTTGCTGTAACTCAGAGATGTTGATAACATCCCCGATATGATCACTGCAATACTTAATCACTTTGCTTCCTTATCTGGCCTAAAAGTCAACTGGGTGAAGTCCTGCCTATTCCCCTTTGCACTGGATTTACCAGATCCACATCTCACTTTCAACGGAACGCGATACCGTCACAACTCAGGATGTTCAGGGATTTGGGAGCTCGAATATACCACTCTCCAGTAGGCTTTTTTGATGACAACCTCAAACATGCAGCCACCTCTAGCAGATCCCAGATGATCTTTTGGCAGACTCTGCCATTGTCAGTGGCAAGCCAGGTGGCTCTACTGAAAATGGTGGTCCTTCCTAGCCTCCTATATTATTTTTCCAATTTCCCTCTGCATATCTCAACAACATTTCTTTGGCATTTCGAGACACACAAGGACATTTATGTGGAACAAAACATGTTGCAGAGTGGAGCTGGCAAAACTCTATTTGCCCCTGGACCATGGCGGTCCAGCAGTGCCAAATCCAGAGCAGCATTATCTTGCATCCCGGTTTCAATACGTGACAAGATGGGTCTCAGGTCTACAAATGGCTGACACAGCCAAGACACTGCCAGCCTGGACACTGCCCCAGATCCTCCACCAGTTTTGGCCATGCACTAAAGGGAGGATACTCAAATCTCTGTTGCTGGGAGTGGCGCATCGCTGTTATCGCCAGAGCCTCTATCTTACACAATCTGTGACACCTTATGCACCTGCGCTAGCTCTGTTAGGTATACCCAGGCATATCGCCCTCAGTTCACCGGTGAAACTTACCACCTAGCATGCAGCTGGCTTGTACACTCTGAGAGATCTTTACCGGGGCTGCACCCTCATTCTCTATAGGACACTAATGGATGTTAAGGTTTACCGCCTGGACAGTTCCTATTACATAATGTGCTGCTCTTTGCACTGTTTTGTGGATGGGGCGACCTGACCCAGGAACCTTCAAACCCACCTAATGGTGCAGTACCATCATGTAATAGAGCTGGGCAGACACCTAGTGCATTGGTTTGCTGAATCATCACAAATACACACCATGCCATCATATATGGCACTCAGAGTGCGATCGTACCCATCCCCGCACAGACGAGGAGTTTCACATATATACCGCACAATGCTAGGTTTTGCCTTATACAATTTTATATTGTGTGCAGAGCCTGCCAAAATCAACAGCTACTTCCATTGTGTCAATGCTACATGTCCACAATGAAACCTGGTAGATGCCGAAATTCTGTATATGCTTTGGTCTTGTCCAAATCTCCAGTTTTATTGTCAGGGTGTCACTGTCAGGCTGTCGTCTTGAATGGGGCGCCCTGCACTGCAAATGGGAAATATGTATATTGGGTCTTTATCACAGGGATTTAAAAAAAAAAGGTTACCTCCTGCTTTCTTGATCTGGGCTTCTTGAGGGCCTAGCGCATTATCACCCGCAGATAGATTACGTCATTACCTCCAACATCAGAGGCATGGGTGAAATCCCTCATGGTGTGGGCACATGAGAAAAGTGTGGCGTTAGGTAGAGAAGATGCCCTGGGGTTGTGCAAATATCCTATGACCCCTAACTGGGACACCATACTGACACATCTCTGGACTGACACACAGGAATGAATGGGATGGAAGTGGCACAGGTCTCCTGGATGGCATAGATGGTATGGCAATTGATTTTGCCTCACATTAGTCGTTTTTAGATATTCGGTTTCCCATTTAAATAAATTACTCATTGTTCTGTAGTTAAATATTATTTATTTGTCATAAATTCCTACTATTGGGTTGGGTGAGTACATGATGTTCAATTAGTCCTGAGTGCCTTTTGCGAACATTTTGCATTGTCAGACTCCTCTGGACAGCTGTAGGTCTTTCTCATATAAAAATTAATGTATGGACCCATTGCCATGCTTTAACACTGTAAGTAACGCTCAGTATTTGATTTTACACATTGCACAACACAGATAGTCTCCTTTCTGTAGCACCCTGCGGGAAAGGGGAAGGCAAGTAAGTGTTGGATTTGTCATGATACAACAGATTGCTGCTTCCTGCCTACACCAGGGTACAAACTGCTGCCTAGCACTAATGCAGTCTGCATTGATGATTGGATTATTTTTGTGCAGGAAGTCACTTCTACTGGGACAAAATCAACCCTCATTGGCATTTACTCCTTGCTAAGTTTGCCACATCATGCAGCTTACTTAGAAAGAGCACACAACAAGCCATTTAGTCAATATATCTCCTAATTTGCCCTCCTCTGGGCAGGTGTAGCATTGTTACAGGTTTCCTCATCTGCCACTTATGTAAAATTGTGTGCAAATGATTTAATGTATCACCTCTCTGTGTCAGGAAAACATAAGTCTGCTATTTTGGCCTGTATTGCATTACTCCACATTTACCATAATACACAGGGCCAGTAAGGTACCCTTGCATGTCTTGGTAACTGTCATTCAAGGTATTGGGTTGCCCTTGTTTATTATTGTGTGGCACAAGTACAATGCAAATCCATGAGGCATATGGGCATGAATATTTGGCTAGTATTGGTATAACCATCCTGAGCAGCCTGAGTCATGTATTGTTGATCAACATTTGTGAGAGCAATGAGGGGTACATTAGGTAATGATGTTGTCATATTTACTTAGCAACATTTATGTGAATCAGTGAAACAGTATTTGGGGTCACGTACCTCACACATCCAATGTATTAGGGGAAAGGATTTGTGTACTTTGCAATAATCTCACTGTGTGTCAATCAAGAAGATGTGACTTGTTCCAACGTTCCATAAGGAAATTACACATTGCTCATTATAACATTTGCAATAGATGTCAGTTTTGTAGTTGCATCTGCAAAGACATGCTGTACACTTAACTTTAGGTCCCTTTTCTTCAGCTTAAACAAAGTATTGGAGAGTTTTTGATTTACATTATGTATGAAGCCTTTTTAGAATCAACCATACAAATCTCGTATTGGTATTTTAGATTTTTTGGAGAACTATACATTTTCCTTCTCTGATATGTGTTCTGCATCCCCCTGAAGTTGTGGTTTTGGAATGGGAGGCAGCTGAGTGATATTACTAGGCTCAGACAAAAAAACATCAGAGGAAGAAGATTTAATTCCAATGTTTCCAATAACATTTGCAAATGCCAGTTAGGCAGCATGGTAGTCTCTGGCAAGGGTTTGCTGGTTGGACAATATTGAGAGCACCTACTGATGCTGTCAAGGAGTCTAGCTTGGCCTCCAAATGATGACCTAAGGCCTCCAGGGACAGGATGAATGTATTGATGGCACTCAGCTGTATGACAACATCACCAGGGTCAGGTGTAAAAGGCTGGTGTTTTTCCTTCTGCATCATGACACCAGCAACGTCAGCTAGGGAGTCATTAATCCCATGAAAGGAGTCAGGAGTAGGTGTCTGTGCTTGCCTTTGTCAACCCCTTTGTTGGACTTGGCCCTTTTTGCAGGGTCATCCCTGAACTTTTTGCCTTCCTCCTGTATTTTGTATGACATGTTTTTGTTGGTTTTATGACTCTGGGCACTTTTTTACTGCTGATCAATGCTAAAGTGCATATGCTCTCCCTATTATAAATTGATGTATGGATTAGTGATTCCATGATTGGTTGTTTTGGTTTACTTGTAAAACTTTAGTACAGTGCACTGAGTGTGCCCAGGGCTTGTAAACCAAATGCTGCTGGTGGGCTCACTGGGTCACCTCATACAAAAGAAGGATAACATTCTGCATTGATTTGAGTGCACCGAACTACATGATTTTTATAAACATACAATTAAATATGTATGGTTTAGTGCAGGACGGTGTCGGTCATTTAACACAAGGCTTTTTGACCCCGTCCTCAAAATCTTTGTTTAGGAAATACAATTCCCAGAGTGCACTATCCAAAACATGGGGGAGTCCTCTCACGCGATTGGTTGAAATGGCGGTCACGTGATCACATGACTCGGTAAACTAACCGAAAGTTTCTCCCGGTTGTCTCTCCCTTAACTCGGAGTGTGAGATACATTGAAATGACTTCAGAAGCCCAAAAAGGTGAGCTACCTTTGTAACTATTTTACTTAAGCCCAGCTTTGTTCATGCAGAAACCGGGGACTAAATTTGTCCCGTTTTTCCGTAGCTGCACGATCATAAACAAACAGCGACTGGAATGGATATATGAGAAATTCTTCTGTTGTTTGCAGTCCTTGACCGGTAAAAGAGTAAGTAGTCAACTTTGTTTGTTTGGACATAACATCTCGGCACAACACATAGACACAAAGTTAAAACCGCTATCACCCGTTTTTTCAGAATTAAAGACCCATGAGTGCCCTGAATCGAATCGAACAATACTGAAAGCACAAGTGGATTGCATAAACACAGCACTAACAAGGTAATTCTCTCTGCCAAAACTGCCGCTAATTGTAATTTAAATGGCTTTTTGGATACAGTACCATTAAGAAACCGATATTTTGTTGCAGAGTTGCACCTACTGCGTATAAACAGAATTCTAAGGCCAGCTAACCTACATTGGCACCACACAGGTATGTGGCCATGCACTGAGTTAACAATAAAATGGGCGTTGGAGGTAGTGGGGAAGCTTTCTAAAAAATACTTTGTTTTTTGTCATGAACAGTCCTTTAAAGAAAAGATTAATCCAGCCCTGATGAGAGTCCAGTAATCCATAAACCAGAACTCGAAACGCGTCGGCTATGACATTAAGTGGTAATGGAATTCGAATCAATAATTAACGATTGAACTGATTCAAGTCCTCGAATGCTTAGAGTATTAGTATCATTTATACTCTAAGTTCTGGGTTTTTAGTTGTTCAAAGCTTTTCAATTTTTTGACAACTAGATGAGATCAATTATGTTTATATCACTGTTTTGTGACATACCATTTGTCGTGTGTAAATGTATTTATTATAATTTTGTTGTGACACAATACAGGTTGTGTTTAAATGTATTGAATGTATGTGTGTAGTTATGTATGCACAATGAGACACAATGTATTTGTTGTTGCACTGTTTTTGTATTAATGTAACATTTTGTCTAGTAGATGATGTGTTTTTTTTGTGATCAAAAGTATAATCTTTCAAAAAAAGATATAAAATAAAAAGGCAAAACTTATTGCCAAGATAAACGTATTAATTTTTGTTTATATTATTGTACATCAGTAATATGATTGAAACAGTTTGAGGATCAGGTAAATTTTCTTGTTGTTTGACATTGAGGCCCTACTTACCCTTTAATCCTTAGTGCCACCCCCCCCCCCCCGTTCATAAAGCTGGTGGGCTTGCAGCACTGGTATTGCCACCCACAGAAGCAGCCTGTAAAAGTGTGTCTCAGGTCTGCCATTCCAGAGCCTGTGTACAGTCTGGTACTGGCTTGTTGACTGGGCAAGTGCACCCACTTGCCAGTCCCTAAATCTTTCCTTTTCTGCATATTGGTCATCCCGTTGGTAGGCCCATGGGCAGGGTGCATTGTAGGTAAAAGGTAGGACATGCCCTGGTGTGTATGGCATGTCCTAATAGTAAATTACAGCCATTTTCGTTTTTCACTTTAGCAAGGCTAACCGTTCCCCCTAGGCCAGAAATGGTAGTTTGATTATTACATCTTATAATCCTAACTGACTCAGGGAACTAGGAAGAAATTCGAGTTTAATATGCCTGAACGCAGAATGATAAAATGCATCTTTTAGTGAAGTTGGTTTTAACATTCTGTGTTTGAAAATCCCACTTTTAGAAAGTAGGTAATTTCTTGTCTAACCATCCAAGCCTGCCTCTGCTAGGTTGTGTATTCCTTGTCTGGAGTTTGAGTGACAGGGGCTGGGAGATTCCAGGAGACAGAAACCCAGTCTCAGGGAACCTGGATGGTTCTTTAAGGGAACACCAGGAAGGGATCTTAGGCTGTCCTGATGGGCCGCCCGTGGAGGGGGATCCCCTAGTGTCTGGTGAACTGCAAGGGTCTGTAAGCATGCCTCCATCAGTTCTGGTGTCTGTCAATGCCACTTTTAAGTGGAGGGTGCAGAAGTCCAGATTGAGGGGTGAGAGGGTGCGAAAGAGGCCACAGTAGAAGAACCAGTGGGTCAGGGGTCAGCCAGAAGGGCTGAGTCACCGGTGAATGACCATGGTGACCCCACTTCTGCCCTGGGGGATCTTCATGCGCTGTCAGATTGATAGGGGTCAGGAGATCTGCACCAGGCAGACTGTCACACGACACATGAGTGGTGTGTCACCCTCAGGAGGGTATATGTGTTACCAAGGAAGTCCTGGTACGCAGGTCAAGTGTTCAACCACAATGTTTGATCCCTGGGTTGGGAAGCCAGATTCAGGAGTTGTCTGACCTGAAGAAAGGGTCAACTGTAATCAGTGTCCTGACTGATGTAGCTTCTAGGGATACCACTCCAATTGGGAGGGTGCAGTGCTCTGGAAGGGGGTACAGAGGGAGGGAGTCCTCGCCTCTGACCCCAGGTCAGCCCGAGGGTTTAGACCCTAGGTTGGAGGGCCAGGTTCAGGGTGTCCCTCCTGACTTGAAAGCCAAGCTGCAGGATGGAACCCCTGAACTCGTGGGCGAATTGTGCAGGACAACTGCTACAGGCACCCTGACAATTCTGGAAGGAGGTACCGCTCCAGGTGGAAGGGTAAAGAGCCCCAAGGAGGAGGACTGGGTGTGGGAGAGGCCACCCCAGTCTCTGGTCCATCTGCCGGGTACAGGCCTGGGGCTGGTGGGCCAGTTTCAGGATGTCATACCTGACCTGACATGAGGAAGAGTGTACAAAGTGTGCCAAGCACATAGGACTACTGCCCCCACTCTCTAACACCCCAGAGGTTTGAGAGCCCTGAGAGGCAGAGGGTCTGGGTCTCATCACTGACTACTGTCAGTGGCCACTGTGGCTTGATGTCTGTCTGTTGGGACACACCTTTGAGCAAGCTATGGTTACGTGCTGCACATATGGTGTCCACAGGTGAGGAGAAGGGTTCCCCATGGGTTTGTATGATGGGCCCCTTAGAGTATGGACGGAGGGATCCAAAAAGGTTCAGATTGGCGTAGAACTGGAATATGCCCCTACTGTTGGCGGCCAGGGTCCATGTTGTATTGCCCAAAGCAGGGAATCCCATCAAGGTAGTGATTGGTCTACCCTGCGTTTTTGACTGGAAGGGGGTTGTGTTGGACTTGGCCGTTTTTGCAGGGTCATCCCTGAACGTTTTGCCTTCCTCCTGTATTTTGTCTGAC
Organism: Lissotriton vulgaris; assembly: GCF_964263255.1. Classification (NCBI taxonomy): domain Eukaryota; kingdom Metazoa; phylum Chordata; class Amphibia; order Caudata; family Salamandridae; genus Lissotriton; species Lissotriton vulgaris. The sequence goes on along the minus strand of NC_141689.1, from coordinate 594,924,572 downwards.
CTGTTTTTGTTGGTTTTATTACTCTGGGCACTTTTTCACTGCTGATGGTGCTAAAGTGCATATGCTCTCCCTATTATAAATTGATGTATGAATTAGTGATTCCATGATTGGTTGGTTTGGCTTACTTGTCAGACCCTCGTACAGTGTACCCAGGGCTTGTAAACCAAATGCTGCTGGGGGGCTTGTAACGCCACCCACAGAAACAGCCTGTAAAAGTGTATCTCAGGTCTGCATTGCAGAGCCTGTGTGCAGTCTGGTACTGTCATGTTCACTGGGCAAGTGCACCCACTTGCCAGTTCCTAAACCTTCCTTTTTCTCCATATTAGTCACCCGGATGGTAGGCACAAGGGCAGGGTGCATTGTAGGTAAAAGGTAGGATATGCCCCGGTGTGTGTGGCATGTCCTAATAGGGAATTACAGCCATTTTCGTTTTTCGCTGTTGCAAGGCTACCTGTTCCCCATAGGCCAGAAGGGGCAGTTTGATTATTCCATTTTATAATCCTAACTGGCTCAGGGAACTAGGTAGAAATTCAAGTTTAGTATGCCTGAACTCAGAATGATAAAATGCATCTATTAGTGAAGTTGGTTTTAACATTCTGTGTTTGAAAATACCACTTTTAGAAAGTAGGTATTTTCTTGTCTAACCATCCAAGCCTGCCTCTGTTAGGTTGTGTATTCCTTGTCTAGAGTTTGAATGACAGGGGCTGGGAGATTACAGGAGACAGGGTGAGTCAGCACAGGGCTGAACAGAGAGATCTGCAAGCAGATGGGTGGGAAGAGTTACACCTGGGACCAGAATAGGGTTGTGCCTTCCCTCCGCAATGCTGGCTCCACCTCCTGTGGTACGCCTGATGTCCCTGGCCTCTACTGTGAAAGGAAAGAAGGAGTCTTGTCAACAAAGTGCTCCAGGACTGACCAGAACTGGCTTGGACTATGCAACGGCCTCTCTGCCTTCAGAGAACAAGGAGGAAATGAGTATAGAAGAGAGGACCCCAACTCCAGGACTTTAGATCACTTTTGGGAAACAAGAAGAACATTTGCTGAGGAGAGGAACCAGAGAAACTGAGGAGGAGACTATCCCTAAGCTGATTGCTGTTTGGGGGATTGACCTGCAGTGGTTGCCTGACTGCCAAAGAAAGGAGAAAGGAACTTTGTGCTACTTTCAAATCAACTTGTATAGGATCTCCAAGGGCTTGAGATAGAGCTTGCCTCCTGCTAAAGTCTCAGGGACAACAGACTTCACCAACCAGCTCCCCTGCCTTCCCTTGCTGGGAATTCAAGTGCCTGCTGTTGAGCTGGGCCTTCTGAGAGACTACGTGTCACTGGGAGCAGGAAGCGCAACTCACGATGAAGAAGCGTGTTGTCGCCACAGCCGTTGTCATCGCATCACCGGAGAAGAGTGTCGCTGTTGCAGCAGATGTCGTTGCATCACCGGAGAAGCGTGCCGCCGCTGCCACTGTCGCCATCGCATCACCCTAAACGCCTCACATCGCCGGAGCAGAGTGTGGCCATTGCAGCAGATGCCATCGCATCACCGGAGAAGCGTGTTGCAGGGCCTGTCGTGGCTCAGAAGAATCGTTGAGTCACCACACGGCCGTTGGCCATGCACGCATCATTGTTTCATCAAGAAGAAGATGCCATTTTGTTTCATTGCATCAGATCTTCATCACATCATGGCGCTGCTGGTCGCATCGCCACAGAAGTGCAGTAAGACTCCGACGCATCACCTCCCCACGCGGAGAAGAACCGATGCATCCCCTACGCAGCAGTAGGGACCCGACGCATCACAGTTCTTGTGTGTAAGGAACCAATGCACCACCTTCCCTGCAACAATTTCACTGTATAGCGTTAAGCATCCAAAGGTACATTGAACTCAAAGTGTTGCATTTTACATCTAAAGAGAACTAAGCTGTTTCTACCATTTTTAAAGTGCAGTATTGTGGATTTTTGTGGTCTTGTGTTAATGCTTAATTATATACTACAACTTGTGTGGTGTCCTTCTGTAGTGTTGTCACTGGGTTAATATATGTGTTCACAAATGCTTTACACACTGCCTCTGAGATAAGCCTGTCTGCTCATGCCAAGCTACCAAGGGGGTGAGCAGGGGTTATTTTAGAAGTATAGCCTCTTACCCTGACTAAGCACAAGGGTCCCTATTTGCTCAAAGGAACCTACCTCTGCCAACTAGAGACCCCCAAATCTAACACCCTTGTTGGGGCTAAGAAACCTATGGAGTCTTCAAGAGTGCCTGCTATAGCCTCCGTTCCCAGCAGGACTTCATCAGCCATTCACTGCTAGACTTCTACCACTCGCTGTTGAAATTTAACCTGGGGGCTTACAGCTGTTATGTGATAGGTTGATGTTCTATGTCCAGTCTGGGTTGGCTAATCTGGAGATGTTGTCTATCCTTGCCAATATTGCTGCAGATGCTTCAAAAGTTTCCAGGAGCAGCTGGAATTTGTCTTCATTCATGGGGCAGGATGGTGTCATCCACTGGTTGTACATCACAGGCAGGCTGATCTCTAGGAGATGGTATTTGTCTCTCTGGAAAGAAATAGGGATGTGTTACAAAGATTCCATGCTTGGATATGGCATAAGTGTTTTCTGTTCCATTTAGACAGTTCTTTACTTCCCTTTCAAGTACACAAGAATATGTGATGCATATGTTTCTACAAGTGAAGATGCCAATGTTTTACTATTGTTAATTTTCTAATGGCAATACATGTATATTGATAGAACTGTTCTCATGTCCAGCTTGCTTGCAGTCTGCTACCCGCTGCTGCCTGTCTACCTGCTGCCCTCTGTTTGTGCCACCTGTACTCATTCCTTGCCCTATTTTGTCTTTTTCTGCCCATTTTTCAGTCCTCTGATTTGCCTTTTTCTGTTCATTTTGCTGCCCTCGGTTTTGCCATTTCTTCCTGATGTTCTGCTCTCCGTTTTGCCTTTTCTGCTTGTTTTTCTGCTGTCCATTTTTCCTTTTTCTGCTAGTTTCTTCCCTCTTTCCGCTGGTTTCCTGCTCTCGCAGTTTCGTTTCACCCGGAACCTGGAGCCCGCCCTAAGCTCAGGACCTACTTAATTAGGGCCGCAGCATGGCTGCATGCAGTGGACGCACTGATGGCGCACCAAAGGCAAGCCAGTATTTGCTTGTCTGTGCCTGTACCGCACACAGCGCCAGGACCCCTGGCCCTCCTGCCATCCGTTGCTACACCACCAAGGAGTTCCTGGCCCAGGCCCTGGACCCCGAACACCAAAGCAACATCTACTGTACAACCTCCATGCGATCAACAAAAGGACCTTTTACCTGCCACCACTGCCGCTCCTTCTGCAACACAGGGCCGTCAGCCTTCAATGGATCCTTTGCTACATGCACCCAGAAGAGCAAAATCAACCCAGAGCTGCTCCAATACATCTTGCCAAATGCCCATTCCCTTTGAAAGCACACCACTGAATCTGGGATACCATCACCACCTTCCCCCTTGACATTGTCTTCATCACTAAAACATCGCTCAACCCATCCACGAACCCCAACATCTCCACCTCAATACCAGACGGCTACAAGACTATACACTGAGACTGCACCAACATGGCAATACCATCGTCTAGGAGGAAATTATCTGAACGATGATCCAATACCCCTCATGGAAGATCTCAACTTCAAATGACAGACTTATGACAAGACCATGATAAAAGGCACCCTTATATACAGACCCCCAGGACCCAGACCGGGCTTCTGCAAAGCCATCTCCAACCTCATCACTACACTAGCTGTTAACTCCTACCCCTACATCCTACTTAACAACCTCAATTTCCACATTGACGACCCCAACAACACCAATTCTACCTCACTCCTGGAGAACCTGAACAACATCAGCCTCGCCCAACTGGTTATCCAACCCACACACAAAGAATGACATACACTCAACTACATTTTCACCACCAGTGACAGAATCAAATTCAGCCAAGTCATAGAACCCACCTGGACCGACCACGTCATCGTTTACTTCACCATCTCTGACAATCAGCACACTATCCCCAAGCATCACAGCTCCTCCCACCGCAGTTGGGGCAAGGTAACAGAGACACAGTGGACACAGGCCCTCAGCACCACCCAACCCGATGCTTTATCAGACCTTGACCAGTCCATATAGAACTTTTGTACATGGATCAACAAATGCACCGACGAGTAGCCCTGATGAACCAGCAAAACTTTAAAACAAACCAACTGGCACACCCCAGAGCTCACAACCCCCAAGCACAACTGTTAGTGACTTGAGAAACAGTGGTGCACAACAAAGAACCCCTCTGACAAAGTCGCTCACAAAGCAGCCCTTAGTAACTACCACCGGCGAACCAAGGAAGCTAAGAGAACAGCCATAACAGCCCACATCGATACAGTGGCCAACCTCGCAAAAGAACTCTTCAAAATAGTCAAGGAATTATCCAACTGAACAGCCACAGAGAACACAATGCACCACTTTCAAAAACTCTGCTGCACCCTCTTGGTATACTTGCACAGCAAGATTGCCACCATGTACAAAAACTTCGACCCTCAACCCACTGTTCTCGACCTCAACAGCCTCGACCAACAAGGACACACCTGCCGAATGATCACCAGTTGGTCTCCGTTCATCACTCAGATCATCACGGTCATCATGTCATCCATACCCTCTGGGGCACCCACCGACACCTGCGGTCACCACATTTTCACCCTCCGAACCGACCCTGTCAGCACAGAACTCACCAGAATCATCAACACCTCCATCACCAAAAGAGCTTTCCTGGACAGATGGAAACATGCAGAGGTCAGACCCTTCCTAAAGAAACTCTCCAACGACCCCAGCAAATTCAAAAATCATCATCCGACCTCCCTGCTCACGTACCCGGCCAAAGTACTCAAGAAGGTCATCAACAAACAGCTTACTGAATACCTTGATCAAAACCAGTAACTTGATTTCTCTAAATCAGGATTCCGTGCCAACCATAGGACTGAGATCGCCCGGATGACTGCCACAGACGACATCAGAACACTTCTCAACCATAGAGAGACTTTGGTGCTGACCCTCCTTGACCTCTCTTCTGCCTTTGATACCGTTTCCCACCAGACCCTTATTAACAAACTCTACAACATTGGCATTCGACAAAACATCCTCACAGGACACACAGAGAGCATCTGGTTGCCTCCTTTTACATTCTGAATCCAAGGACATCTTATGCAGCATACCCCAAGGTTTATACCTGTGCCCCAGCTTATTCAACACCTACATGATCCCCTAACAGACTTCACAAGATCCCACGGCCTAAACATAATTTCCTACGCACACAACATTCAACTCATCCTCTGGCTCACCGAAGACCCATCCACCACCAGAACATACTTCTGCAACACCATGACCAATGTAGCACACTGGATGAGAGACAAGTGTCTTAAACTCAACTCTGACAAGACTGAAGAACTGAATTTCGAGAAAAACACAACTGCATGGGACCACAGCTGATGGCCAGAGGAATTAGGACAAACAACCACACCTGCAGACCACACACGCAACCTAGGCATCATCCTTGACAGTAAACTGAGCATGAAATAACAAGTCAACGCAGTAACTTGCTCACCCTTCCCATGCTCCACGGAATATTCAGCCTCCTTGACTGCGGCAACTATTTCTACAGCAGGCATCTCCACCGACCATACAGAATGCTGCAGTCAGACTCATCCAGGACCTCACCAAATGGGCCCACATCACCCCCCACCTCAGAAACCCCCACTGGATCCCCATACAGAAGTGATGCCAGTTCAAGATTCTCATGCATGCCTACAAAGCTTTGCACAATCAGGTACTAGCATACATCAACAGACAATTGAAATTCTACCAACCCAGAAGACAGCTGTGCTCCTCCTCACTAGCCTGTGCACACCCTCCAGCATCCGTCACAGCTGCAGCAGGAACCACTCCTACATCGCCACCAAGACCTGGAATGACCTACCCCTCCATCTTCGAACAGCACCCTCCCCGGTGGACTTTAGAAAAAACTCACACCCACAGGGCCCAGATATCTCTAGGGGTGACAGTGCTGCACTATACAAATGCTTATTCATTGATTGATCGCACAACCTCAATATTCACTATGGGCCTTTTTTGGTTATTGTCACACAACGCAATGCAGCTAGGCAGCGTGGTGCTCAGTCCTGCTTAAAGACAGAGGGCAGGAATGGGCCACATTTAACGTGATACAGTGCATTCCTGCTCTGCCTGCACCCAATGTAAAATGTGCTGCCTAGCACCTCCACAGGGACAATTGCACCATGTAGCAAGGGTGCAAGCACTAGCCGAGAGTTGTAAGCACCATATGTTGTTAATGAGCACACATTCCACCACTCTACTTTTCATGCACCACAGCACACCAAGCTGCCTTGGTGCACTGTCTTGCATGTCATTTGTGCATTATTAGATATCTTAAAGCTTCTATAGCCAGACTCCGCACAGTAGAAGAGGTTGATGACAGTTACAGCTACTATAGATAATGGCCCATGGATCACGTCAAAATCTACATCAATGGATTTAAATATTGCCTACCTTACCACACACTCATTGGTTAGACATCAATTGAAGATATTTTACCTCCTTGAGCCGGAATCCCCTGTATTGTTTTTAACAGAAACTTGACTAAAGGAGGACTCTTTGCCTGATATTTCAGCGGCACTCCCAGAGAATTATTATCTGCTTATTTTTAAAAGACCTCTGGGGAAAAAAGGTTGGAGGGTACCTGCAATTATAAACAATCATTGATAATGTATTGGTTTCACCTACGTGATGAATAAAGACCTGTCTTTATCAATCATCGTTCGGGAGAAGGAAAGAGCTCCCTGATATGTAACACAGGATTGGAGAGGATGTGGCGAGCTGCTGACTCAATACCTGGGGATCCCGGTTCGAAACTCGGTGGTGCAAGGTCCTATGATTCTATGCAAATCATGTATTCTCTCGGTGATAAATTGTTATATAAATATGCTGCAAGAGTAAAAAGCAAAAATAGGTAAAACTTAATGGAAAAATTGTGCCACCAAAGCGGATGTTAACAGTATTTCAGCTATGGGGAACTGATAAAAGAAGCAGATGAGAAACAAGCATTGGCAAATGTAGGGAAATATGCTACACCAATAGAAATTGATGGAAAGTAAGGAGCACGCACACGGACAAATGAGAAGCCAGGAAAGAGGGGAGGCTGGATGTAAACCCCTTTTAAGTTTATATCAAAAACAATAGATTTCTCAAGCATAGCGCCAGCCCTGTGCAGGCAAAACCTAAAAAGGATCTCGCCTTCACTAAACTTAGCCTCCTATTAATCCCGATAGTAGAGAACATTGTAATCAAATTCAATTCACCCATGTCTTCCTTAATATGTATCCTCATGTACAGACCCCCGGGTTTTATGTCCCAATTCCCACTACTCTTGACTGATTCTTTATTTGCTTTAGGTTATCGATAATGCAAAAATATTACTTCTTGGCGACTTTAATCTGTGGGCCAGTGAGGAAAATGACAGGCACACTTCCTCTGACCTTACTGACTCTCTTGCTAGTCTGAAATTCAATCAGCAGGTGTGTACAGCCAGACATTAGATCAGGTCTGGTCACTGAATCTCACTATATCTAACCTCATGGTCTCCCCATGTTTCTGGTCGGATCATCATTTAATTAAATTTGGCATGACCGATATAACACCGAGGCCCATGCATATTTTTCTGAAATTGGAAACGTGTCTATCTCAATAATTGCTGTAACTATTTGTCAATGCCTCTACCTTCTGAGAGCGAGAACTTAGATGATCTTGAAGGAACAATTATTGACTGGCTCAGAGAAGCCAGCAATAGACACGCCCCCATGCACAAAATAAAATCAGTCCACCACCAAGAAGCATCAATATGGTAGACAGATAATTTAAAGAAAGAAAAACTTGAGTTACGCCAGTCTGAGAGTAAATGGTCATTGTTGTTTAAAATTAGATTGAAATTACAATTGCCTGCCAGATAGGGCAAAATTTCACTTACTAGCAGACCGAGGGTTCCGTTGCTCTTCAGGGGCTTAGAGAGGGGGCCCAGCCCAGCTCCTCACAGTCTCGAACGGGCTCAAACGGGCCCGCCCTTGGCCCGGGCTTTGCCCGGCGTGCACCCCCGTGCGCTCCGCGCAGCAGGTGCCGCGAGAAGTTAAGTGGCGGCTGGGATGGGGGCTGATGCGCCTTCGGTGGTGCAGGCAAAGTGTCCCTGGGACCTGTAGTCCCTCTTGCAGGCAGCGGTATATCACTCCGGGAAAAACTCCACCAGTGATGCGAGAAGTTAAGTAGCGGCTGGGGGAGGGGCTGATGCACCTCCGGCGGTGCAGGCAAAGTGTCCCTGGGACCTGTAGTCCCTCTTGCAGCCAGCGGTGGGTCACTCCGGGAAAAGCTCCACCAGCGATGGGGCACCCCGTGTAAATGGCGGGAAGCATACTTGACTTGCAAAAAGGATAGCTTTGTCCTGTGGTTAAAAGCCTATAAGAAATTGATCTGGGAGGCCAAATCTACCTACTTTTAAAATAAAATATGAAACTCTGAAAGCTCAAATAAAGTAATATTTGACACTGTTACTGAACTTTCCAACCCAGACTGCTCCAATTTTCCTGTGGTCCGTACTCAAAAACTGTGATATGATTTTAATATTTTTTTCATCAATAACACTCAGATGATAAAATGTAGCATCTCCCTTAGCTCTCTAACTACTTTTCCACTGAAGATATGAATTCTATAAAACTCACACATGCACATTTCAGGGGTGCAACAGGGTGTCCTTTGGACAGCTTGGCACCCTTGAAATAACTCCCGCTATTAACGATTCTGTAATACAGAATCACTAATAGTGAATCTCTTCCCATTCATTCCTATGGGCCTCCTAGCCCATAGGAATGAATGGCTAGGTATTCCTTAATAATGAATCGGAATTACTGATTCGTTATTAGGGAATGTTAAAGAATTGGTAATATTTTAGCGATTCCTACCTACATTCCATTTAGCGAGTCCTAATAGCGATTCAGTAATAATCGCTATTAAGGACTCACTAAATGGAAGTTACCTACATCTGGCCCATAATTGGGTATTAGCCAACTTTACCATGTTTAAAGGATAGGGCACAATCGCTTTAGCACTGGTTAGCAGTGGTAAAGTGCACAGAGTCCTAAAAGTCAAAAAATAGATTTAGAAAACAGGACAGATGAAGACAAAAAGTTTAGGGGTGACTCTGTTGAGAGGGCAATACCCAACAAATATTTATACCTATATTACAGGGTGACAGTAGCCACTCAGAAGTTATAGTTAGGGTTACCAGAGACAGGAATTCCTCGGATTTTGACTTTTAATAACTTTTCACGCATTTGACGAATGTCCATGATACTTTGTAGACCTATTCCTCTTTCTACATTGGCACATTTTCACAGTGATTGGTAAAGGGGATGCAAAGAAAAACAGGTTTGGATACTAATACATTTTCCATTGACTTTTTACTTATGTGTAGAGCGAAAACGGATTGGAAAGACATTTGGCATGAACTTACTGTAGGATGTGTAGATTGATCATTTTTTGACAATTGAATAAAGTGCTACAGTAGTATGTAAGTTATAAGGCAAAATAACTTAGTGATATCTGTAGATGCAGTAGTACCATGTTACATGACGATAAGAAAACAAAATATGATTGGATAATCCAAGTTTTCCAAAAATGAAACAGCAAGCATCTTAATTTCAGTATACTTTGAATGGATTTTGTAAAAATATATGAAATACCCTGTATTACTTATACTGTACAGCAACAAATATGGCATTCTAATACACTGTGTAGTAGTACGACAAATTAGTTTTATAGGTTTATACAGTTTAATAAAAACTTTTACAGAGTACTGAGATACTACAGCAGTAGTGTCTATGAAGGACCATTGTACCAGCAAAATTCCAAAAAAAGGTTAAAACATTATAAATAATATTATACATAATATAGGGCAGATCTTACAAGACCCTTTGTTTTTTTTTTAAATAAAAAAATGTATATATGTTTGATAAGCCAACATTTCAGGTTTGAAAGGAAGGTATGGTTTCCATAGGTATTGAAATGGACTTCATTTAGACGATATAGTGCTGCTCCGTAAATGTAATATTTAAATGAAAAATAGAGGACATTCTGTAATCTCGCAGGAATGCAGACACTGCCCTGTTGACATGCCTGCAAATTTCTTCAAATCTTACATCATGTAACGAAGACCTCTACCACTTTTGTCTCTGACAATGGAAAACATTAAATGCATGTTGGGAAATTAACTTGGAAAATATGTCCTTCATTTCTATCTTTAGTCGCACTCCAGTTAGATGATGCCATGTTAAAACCTTCCTCAATCCAGGTAATCTCTGCTCCTTTCAAACCTAAATTACCTTCAAAATAGCCATTCTCTGCATGCTCTCTGGCCCAAAAAACAAGGTTATGGCCAGCAATACTGACATGAACCATATTGCTCCCAAACTTACATACAAGAAGAATAAATAGTCACAAACAGAATCAAATATAAGCCTGCGCACATGTCCTGACCACTCCATCATTTACTTCCAATTCAACACACCTCAAGTCAACACCCCACCAGGTTCATTACTCCAAGCAGCAGCTGGAGTAAAATCACAGAAGCAGACTAGCTCAGCACTCTCAGCACTGATCATCTTAGGCCCACAGACAACATCGACAAGGACAGCAACAACTTCAACAGCTTTATCAAGAACAGTGTGGACTCCCTCAATCCCATCAAACTCGACAATCATTGTAGATCGGAGAAGCAGGCCAACTGGTGCACAGAAGACCTTTGAGACACCAAACAATACTGTAAACAGCTAAAAAAGAAATGGACTGCCAGCCACAACATCACTAACAGACCTACCTACAAGGCTGCACTCAGACGCTATCACCAGCAAATTAGAGACACCATGAAAATAGCACTAGTGGACCCCATTGAAGGAAAAAGATCTTCTGGATCGTCAAGTATTTCACCTCACCCTCAGCCACTGTCAACAACCTGGTTGCCTCCCAACAACTTTGTGTCAAACTATCCAACTGCTTCCACAGCAAAATTGCAAACTTCTACAGCAACTTCACACACCAACTCAACACCAGAGAACTCATTGTCAACCTAACCATCACTAACAAAGACGGCCACCTGACTGAAGGGACAACCCTAAGTAGAAAAGACACAGTGGCAATCATGCGGACCATCCACTCAGGGACCCCAATGGACCCATGACCCCACCACATCTACAACCTTGGAACATTACCAGTCAGCACCATCCTGACAAATATCATCAACACCTCCATCACATCTGACAGTTTCTCAGATGAATGAAAACTTGCAAATGCAACTTCAAACTCATCTCCCTCATCCAAAGTGATTGAGAAGGCCATTAACTAGCATCTCAATGCCCACCTCAAACTTCACCATCTTCTAGACAGCACACAAGCAGGATTCAGAAAGTACCACAGCACCCAAACAGACAGCGGCCATCAATGACATTCAAAACATCTTAGACCAAGGAGAAAGAGTGGCCCTCATTCTGCTCATCCTCTCTGTGGCTTTCGACACTGTCTCACACAACACCCTAATCAGAAGACTCCACAAGATTGCCATACAAGGAACAGCTCTCAAATTGATCTGTTCATTCCTCATGGGAAGAACCCAAAGGGAAAGCTACCATTCTTCACATCAGTGACCAAGAAACTGATACGTAGTGTCCCACAGTGATCTTCCCTCGGCTCTACTGTTTTCAACATATACATGGTACAGATCACTAACATCATCGAATCACAATACATCCACATCATCTCTTACGCCTGATGGACATGACAAACATCACCAAAACCAACTTCACCAACTGCATGACCATGGTAGCAAACTTGATGTGAACCAAATGCCTAAATCTCAACTCAAACAAGACAGAAGTGCTAGTCTTTGGCAACCAGACATCCCAATGGGATTCCAACTGTTGGCCTTTAGAGCTAAGACCAACACCCACAGACCACACAAGGAATCTAGGGATCATCCTACATGACAAGCTCAGCATGAAGGCTCAAGTCAGTGCAGTGTGTCCCTCCTGTGTACACATCGTATGCATGCTGTGAAAGATCTCAAATAGTTGCCTCAGATTATGACAAAAGCATTCATCACCAGCATGCTGGACTACATCAGCACTCTCTGTGCCAGAATCCCTAAACAACTCTTACACAAACTCTAGACCATCCAAAATGCAGCCGCAAGACTCATACTTGATCTCCAATGCCACACCTATATCACACAGCAACTCAGGAATCTTAACTGGCTCCCCTTTCAAAAGTGCAGCCAATTCAAATTTCTCACATACACATACAAAGCCCTACACAATACAGGACTAGAATTTCTGAACAGTCGCATTTACTTTCACCATCCCACGGGACACTTAAGCTCTTCTTCACTCTCACTCGAGCACACTCCCTGAATCCGCCAAAGCATACTCCCACATTGCACTCAGGACATGGGACGACTGCCTTCAGTTCATCTGAGTATCCTTCCCACTTGTTGAGTTCTGCAACAAGCTAAAGACCTTCTCTTGATCTAAGCATCTTGGGACCACAGACCCACACACCTTGCCCAAGCTCCTGGTTACCCTTTCAGGTGATTAGTGTGCTATATAAATTAACATACCATAACACAGCTTAACACAAAATAGCATTACATACCATGTTAATATCATTGGCAAGTAATAAATAGCTTTGCAATCACAACTTTTTAAAGCCAGCCAATGATTGGGTGAGATACATTTTGGGCTATATGTGTAGCACAATACCACTACATTTTTGCTTGATTTGGCTCCATAAACTAGACTGCTGCTATTAAGTTGTACATGTATGACAACACCTCCTAAAACACACATTTCTGCTCACATGATAATAAAAACCAATACAGCACTACATGACAAACAGAAAAGATAAATAAAGCACTATGGGCCAGATGTAGGAGAGGAAATACCGGTCGGTAACGGCCGAATTCGGCCGTTACCGACCTGTATGTAGGAATCAGCATGTAGGGGCCAGCATTTTACTGAATCGGTAAATTTACCGAATCGGTAAATTTACCGAATCGGTAAATTTACCGATTCTGTAAAATACCGAATTGGTAATTTTACCAATTTGGTAATTCCACATGTAGGTGGCACTCCTGAGAGTGCCACAGGCCCTTTAGAGTCGGTATTTTACCACCCAATCCTATTGGGTGGTAAAATACCGAATGCAGGTGTGCCATGTGAGGGCATGTCTGTGTGTCACATGGCACACATGCCTGTATTTGGGGTGCTAAAGGGTGTCAAAGTGACACCCCCTGCACCCTTGCAGGATTCGGTAGTTACCGATTCGGTAAATACCGAATCGGCATTGCCCATTGATTCCTATGGGCTTCAAGGCCCATAGGAATCAATGGGTAATACCGATTCGGTATTTACCGAATCGGTAAATACCGAATGTTACAGATTCGGTAATTGAAAATTTAATTTTACCTACATCTCCCACCTTCTACTTTACCGATTCATACATACCGAATTGGTAAAATTCGGTATTTATGAATCGGTAAAATAGAATTACCTACATCAACATCTTTCTATTTAAAACAGGTATGGATGGGGCGTGGCTAAGATGGCGGCGTGAGAGGACGTTCTGGCCCACAGCTCCCGCTGACGGCCTTCAACAGCACCGGCTTTTTGGCCGTCCAGAGCCGAGTGTCCCTGAAGCTGCGGGGCTGCAGGCTGAGGCGGAAACAGCCGCTGAGGGGACGTTTTGGTGGCGGTTGGCAGGCCGGCAGTTTGTGAGGCCCGCGGGGCGGAGGAGCCGGATGTCGCAGCCGAGCAGCGGGAGGCCTGAGTCGGCATTGAGAGCTGCAGAGCGGTATATTTGTGGACCCCCGTGGCGGAGGTCTGAGGTGCCGTGGGAGGCCCTGGCTTGGGAGAAGCACTGCGGCGCAGGTGGCAGGCGACCGGGGAGAGCCCGGCGGGATAAGGGGCCAGCAGAGCTGCAAACCACACAACGGCGGGTAGGAGAGTAACCTCTTGGTGTTTCGTCGGCGGAACAGATGGGCGGATGAGACAGGGAGGCGCACCAGGCCCGCCATTTTGCGACGAATCAGCCGAGCCATGAGTAAAGGAGTAAGAAGCCCAGTGGGGGTGAGGCCCAGCAGGGAGGAGGCCGGAGAGCACCCAGCGATCCCCTGGGTGGCAGTGCCTGGTTGAAAGAGCCGAGGCACAGCAGAACCCCGTTTTGTGGGCATATTAACGAGTCGGCGTGGCGGGCAGTCTCGAAGGGGCCGGAGATCCTGGGCGGCCTGCACAGCAGAGGAGCTTGGTGAGATTGCCTGACAGCACTGAAAGTGGGCTGGCGCCGGCTGGGCTGTCTCCACGGGAGACTGGCGAGTCCTTGTTGGGGTGCCCTCCTGGGAGCCTGGACCATGGCCGGGGAGATAGCAGACTGAGCTGCGATTAGCGGACCTGGTGGGAATCCGAGGCGGCTGCAGTGGTTCGGTGCCTCCCTGAAGGCGACGGAGGCCCGCAAGACAGAGCCACACCGCCCGAGAGAGAGGTCGGAGTGATGGCGGCAGAGTGGGTAGGGCTTAGCCATCAGCGCGAGTGGAGGGGGGAGAGGCGGACGGCTGTGGAGCTTGGAAGGGGCAGGGTCCAGGACTGGGATCTGCAGTCAATGGGCCCCAGCACTCAGCACTCAAAGAGAGCAGAACTTGCCTGACGCTCCCCCACGGCTGCGCTGGCCCTGGAGCATGGCCCCCTGAAGACGAAGGGAGATTAGGGGAACCCTTTGTCGACAAGCACCTGCAGCAGTGATCAGCGTGGAGAAGCAGACCCGGTGACGCCATCATAGGAGCCACGAGCATTGCTCTATGTACGACTAGGCCGTTGTGAAGAGCTGCACTGCGGAGGTTCCCACTGGGCCTGCTGCCTCTGGGGTGTGTAGCGGTCACTGGCATCAGGGGTGGCGGACCCAAACCTGTTCAAAGCTGAAACGCCTGGAGCCCTAGGCGGACTCACCAACCCCCATACATTTACAGTACACCCGGCCTTCCGCCTCCCTCGTGGACAGGAGGAGTCCTCAACTGATGCTAACTGCTGAGGGGGGGCTGACAACGGCAGCAAGGGGGGCTCATCTACGTTTCACCTGAGCTTATCCAGAGAGTGCTATATCCTCCTCCAGAAAAAGGAAAGACAATACCATTAAGGGTTTGTTCCTCAAAACGCAGTCGGATTCAATGGCCTCCACTGCAGCCGTGGGGTCCTCGGGCCCGAAGCCAGGGAAGGAAGATGGATCGGAGCCCATCACTAAGGCGTTCCTCGAATCCATGTTTGTCGCTCTAAGGGATGATATACATAACCTCAAGCAAGAGTTCACGTTGGAGATTCGAAAGGTCAGATGAGAGATGGATGGCATTGGCGAAAGGTTTGCTGACTTGGGAGGTAGAAGCGACGGGAAGGACACAGATATCCCTACTTAATGTTGACCTTAAATTGTACACAGAGATCCTGGCCGCTCGATTAGCCCCTCATATGCCCGGCCTTATCGACCCGGATCAGGTGGGTTTTATTCCCGAATGGCAGACACCAGATAACACCAAGCGGAATTTCCACCTTATAGAGAAAGCTACTTGAGTGCTTGGGGAATATATGATGTTGGCCATACATGCCGAAAAGGCCTTCGATCGCGTTCACTAGCCTTATCTAGAGCAAGTCCTGGAGAGGGTCGGGATACGGAATAAATTTTGCACCATTATTTTTAACTGCTACAAGTTCCCAACAGCCGTGGTCAGAATGAATGGATACACCTCTGCCTGTTTTGCCAACGAGAGGGGCACGAGGCAGGTGTGCCCACTATTGCCCCTTCTCTTTGCCCTGTACATGGAGCCTCTGGCACAGAAAATGCGGCGGAACCCAGCAATCGCAGGGATCAAATTTGGTGGTTACATCCACAAAATCAGTCTATAGGCAGACGATGTGTTGATCTCACTAGCTACCCCGAAGACAGCCTTGCCAGCGTGCATGGCAGATTACACAACGATTCAGAAAAGGGGGTGGTGATGAACAGAGTGTCTGAATTGAGCAGACCACTCTTACCCAGTCCAAAGATCAGGGCTTGATCCATCACCGTTATTTATCTCACTGCCCCATCCCAGCTCAGAACCTGGCTATATGCAAATCAGTCTGTCCCTGGCCCAGTGCATCATGGGAACAGGGCAGACTAAACTACCAAGCCAATTCTTCACCAGAAAGGAGACAAGCTACCGGGGACCGGTTTCTGGCATTTCAGCCGTCTTCGGCCCGGCTTGCTTGAATCCTGATGGAGCAGTGAGAAAGGGACTCATGTCTGAGTATACCCTGCCACACCTATAGTGGCCAAAAACGATTCAGAAAAGGGGGTGGTGATGAACAGAGTGTCTGAATTGAGCAGACCACTCTTACCCAGTCCAAAGATCAGGGCTTGATCCATCACCGTTATTTATCTCACTGCCCCATCCCAGCTCAGAACCTGGCTATATGCAAATCAGTCTGTCCCTGGCCCAGTGCATCATGGGAACAGGGCAGACTAAACTACCAAGCCAATTCTTCACCAGAAAGGAGACAAGCTACCGGGGACCGGTTTCTGGCATTTCAGCCGTCTTCGGCCCGGCTTGCTTGAATCCTGATGGAGCAGTGAGAAAGGGACTCATGTCTGAGTATACCCTGCCACACCTATAGTGGCCAAAAACGATTCAGAAAAGGGGGTGGTGATGAACAGAGTGTCTGAATTGAGCAGACCACTCTTACCCAGTCCAAAGATCAGGGCTTGATCCATCACCGTTATTTATCTCACTGCCCCATCCCAGCTCAGAACCTGGCTATATGCAAATCAGTCTGTCCCTGGCCCAGTGCATCATGGGAACAGGGCAGACTAAACTACCAAGCCAATTCTTCACCATAAAGGAGACAAGCTACCGGGGACCGGTTTCTGGCATTTCAGCCGTCTTCGGCCCGGCTTGCTTGAATCCTGATGGAGCAGTGAGAAAGGGACTCATGTCTGAGTATACCCTGCCACACCTATAGTGGCCAAAAACGATTCAGAAAAGGGGGTGGTGATGAACAGAGTGTCTGAATTGAGCAGACCACTCTTACCCAGTCCAAAGATCAGGGCTTGATCCATCACCGTTATTTATCTCACTGCCCCATCCCAGCTCAGAACCTGGCTATATGCAAATCAGTCTGTCCCTGGCCCAGTGCATCATGGGAACAGGGCAGACTAAACTACCAAGCCAATTCTTCACCAGAAAGGAGACAAGCTACCGGGGACCGGTTTCTGGCATTTCAGCCGTCTTCGGCCCGGCTTGCTTGAATCCTGATGGAGCAGTGAGAAAGGGACTCATGTCTGAGTATACCCTGCCACACCTATAGTGGCCAAAAACGATTCAGAAAAGGGGGTGGTGATCAACAGAGTGCCTGAATTGAGCAGACCACTCTTACCCAGTCCAAAGATCAGGGCTTGATCCATCACCGTTATTTATCTCACTGCCCCATCCCAGCTCAGAACCTGGCTATATGCAAATCAGTCTGTCCCTGGCCCAGTGCATCATGGGAACAGGGCAGACTAAACTACCAAGCCAATTCTTCACCAGAAAGGAGACAAGCTACCGGGGACCGGTTTCTGGCATTTCAGCCGTCTTCGGCCCGGCTTGCTTGAATCCTGATGGAGCAGTGAGAAAGGGACTCATGTCTGAGTATACCCTGCCACACCTATAGTGGCCAAAAACGATTCAGAAAAGGGGGTGGTGATGAACAGAGTGTCTGAATTGAGCAGACCACTCTTACCCAGTCCAAAGATCAGGGCTTGATCCATCACCGTTATTTATCTCACTGCCCCATCCCAGCTCAGAACCTGGCTATATGCAAATCAGTCTGTCCCTGGCCCAGTGCATCATGGGAACAGGGCAGACTAAACTACCAAGCCAATTCTTCACCAGAAAGGAGACAAGCTACCGGGGACCGGTTTCTGGCATTTCAGCCGTCTTCGGCCCGGCTTGCTTGAATCCTGATGGAGCAGTGAGAAAGGGACTCATGTCTGAGTATACCCTGCCACACCTATAGTGGCCAAAAACGATTCAGAAAAGGGGGTGGTGATGAACAGAGTGTCTGAATTGAGCAGACCACTCTTACCCAGTCCAAAGATCAGGGCTTGATCCATCACCGTTATTTATCTCACTGCCCCATCCCAGCTCAGAACCTGGCTATATGCAAATCAGTCTGTCCCTGGCCCAGTGCATCATGGGAACAGGGCAGACTAAACTACCAAGCCAATTCTTCACCAGAAAGGAGACAAGCTACCGGGGACCGGTTTCTGGCATTTCAGCCGTCTTCGGCCCGGCTTGCTTGAATCCTGATGGAGCAGTGAGAAAGGGACTCATGTCTGAGTATACCCTGCCACACCTATAGTGGCCAAAAACGATTCAGAAAAGGGGGTGGTGATGAACAGAGTGTCTGAATTGAGCAGACCACTCTTACCCAGTCCAAAGATCAGGGCTTGATCCATCACCGTTATTTATCTCACTGCCCCATCCCAGCTCAGAACCTGGCTATATGCAAATCAGTCTGTCCCTGGCCCAGTGCATCATGGGAACAGGGCAGACTAAACTACCAAGCCAATTCTTCACCAGAAAGGAGACAAGCTACCGGGGACCGGTTTCTGGCATTTCAGCCGTCTTCGGCCCGGCTTGCTTGAATCCTGATGGAGCAGTGAGAAAGGGACTCATGTCTGAGTATACCCTGCCACACCTATAGTGGCCAAAAACGATTCAGAAAAGGGGGTGGTGATGAACAGAGTGTCTGAATTGAGCAGACCACTCTTACCCAGTCCAAAGATCAGGGCTTGATCCATCACCGTTATTTATCTCACTGCCCCATCCCAGCTCAGAACCTGGCTATATGCAAATCAGTCTGTCCCTGGCCCAGTGCATCATGGGAACAGGGCAGACTAAACTACCAAGCCAATTCTTCACCAGAAAGGAGACAAGCTACCGGGGACCGGTTTCTGGCATTTCAGCGGTCTTCGGCCCGGCTTGCTTGAATCCTGATGGAGCAGTGAGAAAGGGACTCATGTCTGAGTATACCCTGCCACACCTATAGTGGCCAAAAACGATTCAGAAAAGGGGGAGGTGATGAACAGAGTGTCTGAATTGAGCAGACCACTCTTACCCAGTCCAAAGATCAGGGCTTGATCCATCACCGTTATTTATCTCACTGCCCCATCCCAGCTCAGAACCTGGCTATATGCAAATCAGTCTGTCCCTGGCCCAGTGCATCATGGGAACAGGGCAGACTAAACTACCAAGCCAATTCTTCACCAGAAAGGAGACAAGCTACCGGGGACCGGTTTCTGGCATTTCAGCCGTCTTCGGCCCGGCTTGCTTGAATCCTGATGGAGCAGTGAGAAAGGGACTCATGTCTGAGTATACCCTGCCACACCTATAGTGGCCAAAAACGATTCAGAAAAGGGGGTGGTGATGAACAGAGTGTCTGAATTGAGCAGACCACTCTTACCCAGTCCAAAGATCAGGGCTTGATCCATCACCGTTATTTATCTCACTGCCCCATCCCAGCTCAGAACCTGGCTATATGCAAATCAGTCTGTCCCTGGCCCAGTGCATCATGGGAACAGGGCAGACTAAACTACCAAGCCAATTCTTCACCAGAAAGGAGACAAGCTACCGGGGACCGGTTTCTGGCATTTCAGCCGTCTTCGGCCCGGCTTGCTTGAATCCTGATGGAGCAGTGAGAAAGGGACTCATGTCTGAGTATACCCTGCCACACCTATAGTGGCCAAAAACGATTCAGAAAAGGGGGTGGTGATGAACAGAGTGTCTGAATTGAGCAGACCACTCTTACCCAGTCCAAAGATCAGGGCTTGATCCATCACCGTTATTTATCTCACTGCCCCATCCCAGCTCAGAACCTGGCTATATGCAAATCAGTCTGTCCCTGGCCCAGTGCATCATGGGAACAGGGCAGACTAAACTACCAAGCCAATTCTTCACCAGAAAGGAGACAAGCTACCGGGGACCGGTTTCTGGCATTTCAGCCGTCTTCGGCCCGGCTTGCTTGAATCCTGATGGAGCAGTGAGAAAGGGACTCATGTCTGAGTATACCCTGCCACACCTATAGTGGCCAAAAACGATTCAGAAAAGGGGGTGGTGATGAACAGAGTGTCTGAATTGAGCAGACCACTCTTACCCAGTCCAAAGATCAGGGCTTGATCCATCACCGTTATTTATCTCACTGCCCCATCCCAGCTCAGAACCTGGCTATATGCAAATCAGTCTGTCCCTGGCCCAGTGCATCATGGGAACAGGGCAGACTAAACTACCAAGCCAATTCTTCACCAGAAAGGAGACAAGCTACCGGGGACCAGTTTCTGGCATTTCAGCCGTCTTCGGCCCGGCTTGCTTGAATCCTGATGGAGCAGTGAGAAAGGGACTCATGTCTGAGTATACCCTGCCACACCTATAGTGGCCAAAAACGATTCAGAAAAGGGGGTGGTGATGAACAGAGTGTCTGAATTGAGCAGACCACTCTTACCCAGTCCAAAGATCAGGGCTTGATCCATCACCGTTATTTATCTCACTGCCCCATCCCAGCTCAGAACCTGGCTATATGCAAATCAGTCTGTCCCTGGCCCAGTGCATCATGGGAACAGGGCAGACTAAACTACCAAGCCAATTCTTCACCAGAAAGGAGACAAGCTACCGGGGACCGGTTTCTGGCATTTCAGCCGTCTTCGGCCCGGCTTGCTTGAATCCTGATGGAGCAGTGAGAAAGGGACTCATGTCTGAGTATACCCTGCCACACCTATAGTGGCCAAAAACGATTCAGAAAAGGGGGTGGTGATGAACAGAGTGTCTGAATTGAGCAGACCACTCTTACCCAGTCCAAAGATCAGGGCTTGATCCATCACCGTTATTTATCTCACTGCCCCATCCCAGCTCAGAACCTGGCTATATGCAAATCAGTCTGTCCCTGGCCCAGTGCATCATGGGAACAGGGCAGACTAAACTACCAAGCCAATTCTTCACCAGAAAGGAGACAAGCTACCGGGGACCGGTTTCTGGCATTTCAGCCGTCTTCGGCCCGGCTTGCTTGAATCCTGATGGAGCAGTGAGAAAGGGACTCATGTCTGAGTATACCCTGCCACACCTATAGTGGCCAAAAACGATTCAGAAAAGGGGGTGGTGATGAACAGAGTGTCTGAATTGAGCAGACCACTCTTACCCAGTCCAAAGATCAGGGCTTGATCCATCACCGTTATTTATCTCACTGCCCCATCCCAGCTCAGAACCTGGCTATATGCAAATCAGTCTGTCCCTGGCCCAGTGCATCATGGGAACAGGGCAGACTAAACTACCAAGCCAATTCTTCACCAGAAAGGAGACAAGCTACCGGGGACCGGTTTCTGGCATTTCAGCCGTCTTCGGCCCGGCTTGCTTGAATCCTGATGGAGCAGTGAGAAAGGGACTCATGTCTGAGTATACCCTGCCACACCTATAGTGGCCAAAAACGATTCAGAAAAGGGGGTGGTGATCAACAGAGTGCCTGAATTGAGCAGACCACTCTTACCCAGTCCAAAGATCAGGGCTTGATCCATCACCGTTATTTATCTCACTGCCCCATCCCAGCTCAGAACCTGGCTATATGCAAATCAGTCTGTCCCTGGCCCAGTGCATCATGGGAACAGGGCAGACTAAACTACCAAGCCAATTCTTCACCAGAAAGGAGACAAGCTACCGGGGACCGGTTTCTGGCATTTCAGCCGTCTTCGGCCCGGCTTGCTTGAATCCTGATGGAGCAGTGAGAAAGGGACTCATGTCTGAGTATACCCTGCCACACCTATAGTGGCCAAAAACGATTCAGAAAAGGGGGTGGTGATGAACAGAGTGTCTGAATTGAGCAGACCACTCTTACCCAGTCCAAAGATCAGGGCTTGATCCATCACCGTTATTTATCTCACTGCCCCATCCCAGCTCAGAACCTGGCTATATGCAAATCAGTCTGTCCCTGGCCCAGTGCATCATGGGAACAGGGCAGACTAAACTACCAAGCCAATTCTTCACCAGAAAGGAGACAAGCTACCGGGGACCGGTTTCTGGCATTTCAGCCGTCTTCGGCCCGGCTTGCTTGAATCCTGATGGAGCAGTGAGAAAGGGACTCATGTCTGAGTATACCCTGCCACACCTATAGTGGCCAAAAACGATTCAGAAAAGGGGGTGGTGATGAACAGAGTGTCTGAATTGAGCAGACCACTCTTACCCAGTCCAAAGATCAGGGCTTGATCCATCACCGTTATTTATCTCACTGCCCCATCCCAGCTCAGAACCTGGCTATATGCAAATCAGTCTGTCCCTGGCCCAGTGCATCATGGGAACAGGGCAGACTAAACTACCAAGCCAATTCTTCACCAGAAAGGAGACAAGCTACCGGGGACCGGTTTCTGGCATTTCAGCCGTCTTCGGCCCGGCTTGCTTGAATCCTGATGGAGCAGTGAGAAAGGGACTCATGTCTGAGTATACCCTGCCACACCTATAGTGGCCAAAAACGATTCAGAAAAGGGGGTGGTGATGAACAGAGTGTCTGAATTGAGCAGACCACTCTTACCCAGTCCAAAGTCAGGGCTTGATCCATCACCGTTATTTATCTCACTGCCCCATCCCAGCTCAGAACCTGGCTATATGCAAATCAGTCTGTCCCTGGCCCAGTGCATCATGGGAACAGGGCAGACTAAACTACCAAGCCAATTCTTCACCAGAAAGGAGACAAGCTACCGGGGACCGGTTTCTGGCATTTCAGCGGTCTTCGGCCCGGCTTGCTTGAATCCTGATGGAGCAGTGAGAAAGGGACTCATGTCTGAGTATACCCTGCCACACCTATAGTGGCCAAAAACGATTCAGAAAAGGGGGAGGTGATGAACAGAGTGTCTGAATTGAGCAGACCACTCTTACCCAGTCCAAAGATCAGGGCTTGATCCATCACCGTTATTTATCTCACTGCCCCATCCCAGCTCAGAACCTGGCTATATGCAAATCAGTCTGTCCCTGGCCCAGTGCATCATGGGAACAGGGCAGACTAAACTACCAAGCCAATTCTTCACCAGAAAGGAGACAAGCTACCGGGGACCGGTTTCTGGCATTTCAGCCGTCTTCGGCCCGGCTTGCTTGAATCCTGATGGAGCAGTGAGAAAGGGACTCATGTCTGAGTATACCCTGCCACACCTATAGTGGCCAAAAACGATTCAGAAAAGGGGGTGGTGATGAACAGAGTGTCTGAATTGAGCAGACCACTCTTACCCAGTCCAAAGATCAGGGCTTGATCCATCACCGTTATTTATCTCACTGCCCCATCCCAGCTCAGAACCTGGCTATATGCAAATCAGTCTGTCCCTGGCCCAGTGCATCATGGGAACAGGGCAGACTAAACTACCAAGCCAATTCTTCACCAGAAAGGAGACAAGCTACCGGGGACCGGTTTCTGGCATTTCAGCCGTCTTCGGCCCGGCTTGCTTGAATCCTGATGGAGCAGTGAGAAAGGGACTCATGTCTGAGTATACCCTGCCACACCTATAGTGGCCAAAAACGATTCAGAAAAGGGGGTGGTGATGAACAGAGTGTCTGAATTGAGCAGACCACTCTTACCCAGTCCAAAGATCAGGGCTTGATCCATCACCGTTATTTATCTCACTGCCCCATCCCAGCTCAGAACCTGGCTATATGCAAATCAGTCTGTCCCTGGCCCAGTGCATCATGGGAACAGGGCAGACTAAACTACCAAGCCAATTCTTCACCAGAAAGGAGACAAGCTACCGGGGACCGGTTTCTGGCATTTCAGCCGTCTTCGGCCCGGCTTGCTTGAATCCTGATGGAGCAGTGAGAAAGGGACTCATGTCTGAGTATACCCTGCCACACCTATAGTGGCCAAAAACGATTCAGAAAAGGGGGTGGTGATGAACAGAGTGTCTGAATTGAGCAGACCACTCTTACCCAGTCCAAAGATCAGGGCTTGATCCATCACCGTTATTTATCTCACTGCCCCATCCCAGCTCAGAACCTGGCTATATGCAAATCAGTCTGTCCCTGGCCCAGTGCATCATGGGAACAGGGCAGACTAAACTACCAAGCCAATTCTTCACCAGAAAGGAGACAAGCTACCGGGGACCGGTTTCTGGCATTTCAGCGGTCTTCGGCCCGGCTTGCTTGAATCCTGATGGAGCAGTGAGAAAGGGACTCATGTCTGAGTATACCCTGCACACCTATAGTGGCCAAAAACGATTCAGAAAAGGGGGAGGTGATGAACAGAGTGTCTGAATTGAGCAGACCACTCTTACCCAGTCCAAAGATCAGGGCTTGATCCATCACCGTTATTTATCTCACTGCCCCATCCCAGCTCAGAACCTGGCTATATGCAAATCAGTCTGTCCCTGGCCCAGTGCATCATGGGAACAGGGCAGACTAAACTACCAAGCCAATTCTTCACCAGAAAGGAGACAAGCTACCGGGGACCGGTTTCTGGCATTTCAGCCGTCTTCGGCCCGGCTTGCTTGAATCCTGATGGAGCAGTGAGAAAGGGACTCATGTCTGAGTATACCCTGCCACACCTATAGTGGCCAAAAACGATTCAGAAAAGGGGGTGGTGATGAACAGAGTGTCTGAATTGAGCAGACCACTCTTACCCAGTCCAAAGATCAGGGCTTGATCCATCACCGTTATTTATCTCACTGCCCCATCCCAGCTCAGAACCTGGCTATATGCAAATCAGTCTGTCCCTGGCCCAGTGCATCATGGGAACAGGGCAGACTAAACTACCAAGCCAATTCTTCACCAGAAAGGAGACAAGCTACCGGGACCGGTTTCTGGCATTTCAGCCGTCTTCGGCCCAGCTTGCTTGAATCCTGATGGAGCAGCGAGAAAGGGACTCATGTCTGAGTATACCCTGCCACACCTATAGTGGCCAAAAACGATTCAGAAAAGGAGGTGGTGATGAACAGAGTGTCTGAATTGAGCAGACCACTCTTACCCAGTCCAAAGATCAGGGCTTGATCCATCACCGTTATTTATCTCACTGCCCCATCCCAGCTCAGAACCTGGCTATATGCAAATCAGTCTGTCCCTGGCCCAGTGCATCATGGGAACAGGGCAGACTAAACTACCAAGCCAATTCTTCACCAGAAAGGAGACAAGCTACCGGGGACCGGTTTCTGGTTTTTCAGCCGTCTTCGGCCCGGCTTGCTTGAATCCTGATGGAGCAGTGAGAAAGGGACTCATGTCTGAGTATACCCTGCCACACCTATAGTGGCCAAAAACGATTCAGAAAAGGGGGTGGTGATGAACAGAGTGTCTGAATTGAGCAGACCACTCTTACCCAGTCCAAAGATCAGGGCTTGATCCATCACCGTTATTTATCTCACTGCCCCATCCCAGCTCAGAACCTGGCTATATGCAAATCAGTCTGTCCCTGGCCCAGTGCATCATGGGAACAGGGCAGACTAAACTACCAAGCCAATTCTTCACCAGAAAGGAGACAAGCTACCGGGGACCGGTTTCTGGCATTTCAGCCGTCTTCGGCCCGGCTTGCTTGAATCCTGATGGAGCAGTGAGAAAGGGACTCATGTCTGAGTATACCCTGCCACACCTATAGTGGCCAAAAACGATTCAGAAAAGGGGGTGGTGATGAACAGAGTGTCTGAATTGAGCAGACCACTCTTACCCAGTCCAAAGATCAGGGCTTGATCCATCACCGTTATTTATCTCACTGCCCCATCCCAGCTCAGAACCTGGCTATATGCAAATCAGTCTGTCCCTGGCCCAGTGCATCATGGGAACAGGGCAGACTAAACTACCAAGCCAATTCTTCACCAGAAAGGAGACAAGCTACCGGGGACCGGTTTCTGGCATTTCAGCCGTCTTCGGCCCGGCTTGCTTGAATCCTGATGGAGCAGTGAGAAAGGGACTCATGTCTGAGTATACCCTGCCACACCTATAGTGGCCAAAAACGATTCAGAAAAGGGGGTGGTGATGAACAGAGTGTCTGAATTGAGCAGACCACTCTTACCCAGTCCAAAGATCAGGGCTTGATCCATCACCGTTATTTATCTCACTGCCCCATCCCAGCTCAGAACCTGGCTATATGCAAATCAGTCTGTCCCTGGCCCAGTGCATCATGGGAACAGGGCAGACTAAACTACCAAGCCAATTCTTCACCAGAAAGGAGACAAGCTACCGGGGACCGGTTTCTGGCATTTCAGCCGTCTTCGGCCCGGCTTGCTTGAATCCTGATGGAGCAGTGAGAAAGGGACTCATGTCTGAGTATACCCTGCCACACCTATAGTGGCCAAAAACGATTCAGAAAAGGGGGTGGTGATGAACAGAGTGTCTGAATTGAGCAGACCACTCTTACCCAGTCCAAAGATCAGGGCTTGATCCATCACCGTTATTTATCTCACTGCCCCATCCCAGCTCAGAACCTGGCTATATGCAAATCAGTCTGTCCCTGGCCCAGTGCATCATGGGAACAGGGCAGACTAAACTACCAAGCCAATTCTTCACCAGAAAGGAGACAAGCTACCGGGGACCGGTTTCTGGCATTTCAGCGGTCTTCGGCCCGGCTTGCTTGAATCCTGATGGAGCAGTGAGAAAGGGACTCATGTCTGAGTATACCCTGCCACACCTATAGTGGCCAAAAACGATTCAGAAAAGGGGGAGGTGATGAACAGAGTGTCTGAATTGAGCAGACCACTCTTACCCAGTCCAAAGATCAGGGCTTGATCCATCACCGTTATTTATCTCACTGCCCCATCCCAGCTCAGAACCTGGCTATATGCAAATCAGTCTGTCCCTGGCCCAGTGCATCATGGGAACAGGGCAGACTAAACTACCAAGCCAATTCTTCACCAGAAAGGAGACAAGCTACCGGGGACCGGTTTCTGGCATTTCAGCCGTCTTCGGCCCGGCTTGCTTGAATCCTGATGGAGCAGTGAGAAAGGGACTCATGTCTGAGTATACCCTGCCACACCTATAGTGGCCAAAAACGATTCAGAAAAGGGGGTGGTGATGAACAGAGTGTCTGAATTGAGCAGACCACTCTTACCCAGTCCAAAGATCAGGGCTTGATCCATCACCGTTATTTATCTCACTGCCCCATCCCAGCTCAGAACCTGGCTATATGCAAATCAGTCTGTCCCTGGCCCAGTGCATCATGGGAACAGGGCAGACTAAACTACCAAGCCAATTCTTCACCAGAAAGGAGACAAGCTACCGGGGACCGGTTTCTGGCATTTCAGCCGTCTTCGGCCCGGCTTGCTTGAATCCTGATGGAGCAGTGAGAAAGGGACTCATGTCTGAGTATACCCTGCCACACCTATAGTGGCCAAAAACGATTCAGAAAAGGGGGTGGTGATGAACAGAGTGTCTGAATTGAGCAGACCACTCTTACCAAGTCCAAAGATCAGGGCTTGATCCATCACCGTTATTTATCTCACTGCCCCATCCCAGCTCAGAACCTGGCTATATGCAAATCAGTCTGTCCCTGGCCCAGTGCATCATGGGAACAGGGCAGACTAAACTACCAAGCCAATTCTTCACCAGAAAGGAGACAAGCTACCGGGGACCGGTTTCTGGCATTTCAGCCGTCTTCGGCCCGGCTTGCTTGAATCCTGATGGAGCAGTGAGAAAGGGACTCATGTCTGAGTATACCCTGCCACACCTATAGTGGCCAAAAACGATTCAGAAAAGGGGGTGGTGATGAACAGAGTGTCTGAATTGAGCAGACCACTCTTACCCAGTCCAAAGATCAGGGCTTGATCCATCACCGTTATTTATCTCACTGCCCCATCCCAGCTCAGAACCTGGCTATATGCAAATCAGTCTGTCCCTGGCCCAGTGCATCATGGGAACAGGGCAGACTAAACTACCAAGCCAATTCTTCACCAGAAAGGAGACAAGCTACCGGGGACCGGTTTCTGGCATTTCAGCGGTCTTCGGCCCGGCTTGCTTGAATCCTGATGGAGCAGTGAGAAAGGGACTCATGTCTGAGTATACCCTGCACACCTATAGTGGCCAAAAACGATTCAGAAAAGGGGGAGGTGATGAACAGAGTGTCTGATTTGAGCAGACCACTCTTACCCAGTCCAAAGATCAGGGCTTGATCCATCACCGTTATTTATCTCACTGCCCCATCCCAGCTCAGAACCTGGCTATATGCAAATCAGTCTGTCCCTGGCCCAGTGCATCATGGGAACAGGGCAGACTAAACTACCAAGCCAATTCTTCACCAGAAAGGAGACAAGCTACCGGGGACCGGTTTCTGGCATTTCAGCCGTCTTCGGCCCGGCTTGCTTGAATCCTGATGGAGCAGTGAGAAAGGGACTCATGTCTGAGTATACCCTGCCACACCTATAGTGGCCAAAAACGATTCAGAAAAGGGGGTGGTGATGAACAGAGTGTCTGAATTGAGCAGACCACTCTTACCCAGTCCAAAGATCAGGGCTTGATCCATCACCGTTATTTATCTCACTGCCCCATCCCAGCTCAGAACCTGGCTATATGCAAATCAGTCTGTCCCTGGCCCAGTGCATCATGGGAACAGGGCAGACTAAACTACCAAGCCAATTCTTCACCAGAAAGGAGACAAGCTACCGGGACCGGTTTCTGGCATTTCAGCCGTCTTCGGCCCAGCTTGCTTGAATCCTGATGGAGCAGTGAGAAAGGGACTCATGTCTGAGTATACCCTGCCACACCTATAGTGGCCAAAAACGATTCAGAAAAGGAGGTGGTGATGAACAGAGTGTCTGAATTGAGCAGACCACTCTTACCCAGTCCAAAGATCAGGGCTTGATCCATCACCGTTATTTATCTCACTGCCCCATCCCAGCTCAGAACCTGGCTATATGCAAATCAGTCTGTCCCTGGCCCAGTGCATCATGGGAACAGGGCAGACTAAACTACCAAGCCAATTCTTCACCAGAAAGGAGACAAGCTACCGGGGACCGGTTTCTGGTTTTTCAGCCGTCTTCGGCCCGGCTTGCTTGAATCCTGATGGAGCAGTGAGAAAGGGACTCATGTCTGAGTATACCCTGCCACACCTATAGTGGCCAAAAACGATTCAGAAAAGGGGGTGGTGATGAACAGAGTGTCTGAATTGAGCAGACCACTCTTACCCAGTCCAAAGATCAGGGCTTGATCCATCACCGTTATTTATCTCACTGCCCCATCCCAGCTCAGAACCTGGCTATATGCAAATCAGTATGTCCCTGGCCCAGTGCATCATGGGAACAGGGCAGACTAAACTACCAAGCCAATTCTTCACCAGAAAGGAGACAAGCTACCGGGGACCGGTTTCTGGCATTTCAGCCGTCTTCGGCCCGGCTTGCTTGAATCCTGATGGAGCAGTGAGAAAGGGACTCATGTCTGAGTATACCCTGCCACACCTATAGTGGCCAAAAACGATTCAGAAAAGGGGGTGGTGATGAACAGAGTGTCTGAATTGAGCAGACCACTCTTACCCAGTCCAAAGATCAGGGCTTGATCCATCACCGTTATTTATCTCACTGCCCCATCCCAGCTCAGAACCTGGCTATATGGAAATCAGTCTGTCCCTGGCCCAGTGCATCATGGGAACAGGGCAGACTAAACTACCAAGCCAATTCTTCACCAGAAAGGAGACAAGCTACCGGGGACCGGTTTCTGGCATTTCAGCCGTCTTCGGCCCGGCTTGCTTGAATCCTGATGGAGCAGTGAGAAAGGGACTCATGTCTGAGTATACCCTGCCACACCTATAGTGGCCAAAAACGATTCAGAAAAGGGGGTGGTGATGAACAGAGTGTCTGAATTGAGCAGACCACTCTTACCCAGTCCAAAGATCAGGGCTTGATCCATCACCGTTATTTATCTCACTGCCCCATCCCAGCTCAGAACCTGGCTATATGCAAATCAGTCTGTCCCTGGCCCAGTGCATCATGGGAACAGGGCAGACTAAACTACCAAGCCAATTCTTCACCAGAAAGGAGACAAGCTACCGGGGACCGGTTTCTGGCATTTCAGCCGTCTTCGGCCCGGCTTGCTTGAATCCTGATGGAGCAGTGAGAAAGGGACTCATGTCTGAGTATACCCTGCCACACCTATAGTGGCCAAAAACGATTCAGAAAAGGGGGTGGTGATGAACAGAGTGTCTGAATTGAGCAGACCACTCTTACCCAGTCCAAAGATCAGGGCTTGATCCATCACCGTTATTTATCTCACTGCCCCATCCCAGCTCAGAACCTGGCTATATGCAAATCAGTCTGTCCCTGGCCCAGTGCATCATGGGAACAGGGCAGACTAAACTACCAAGCCAATTCTTCACCAGAAAGGAGACAAGCTACCGGGACTGGTTTCTGGCATTTCAGCCGTCTTCGGCCCAGCTTGCTTGAATCCTGATGGAGCAGTGAGAAAGGGACTCATGTCTGAGTATACTCTGCCACACCTATAGTGGCCAAAAACGATTCAGAAAAGGGGGTGGTGATGAACAGAGTGTCTGAATTGAGCAGACCACTCTTACCCAGTCCAAAGATCAGGGCTTGATCCATCACCGTTATTTATCTCACTGCCCCATCCTAGCTCAGAACCTGGCTATATGCAAATCAGTCTGTCCCTGGCCCAGTGCATCATGGGAACAGGGCAGACTAAACTACCAAGCCAATTCTTCACCAGAAAGGAGACAAGCTACCGGGGACCGGTTTCTGGCATTTCAGCCGTCTTCGGCCCGGCTTGCTTGAATCCTGATGGAGCAGTGAGAAAGGGACTCATGTCTGAGTATACCCTGCCACACCTATAGTGGCCAAAAACGATTCAGAAAAGGGGGTGGTGATGAACAGAGTGTCTGAATTGAGCAGACCACTCTTACCCAGTCCAAAGATCAGGGCTTGATCCATCACCGTTATTTATCTCACTGCCCCATCCCAGCTCAGAACCTGGCTATATGCAAATCAGTCTGTCCCTGGCCCAGTGCATCATGGGAACAGGGCAGACTAAACTACCAAGCCAATTCTTCACCAGAAAGGAGACAAGCTACCGGGGACCGGTTTCTGGCATTTCAGCCGTCTTCGGCCCGGCTTGCTTGAATCCTGATGGAGCAGTGAGAAAGGGACTCATGTCTGAGTATACCCTGCCACACCTATAGTGGCCAAAAACGATTCAGAAAAGGGGGTGGTGATGAACAGAGTGTCTGAATTGAGCAGACCACTCTTAACCAGTCCAAAGATCAGGGCTTGATCCATCACCGTTATTTATCTCACTGCCCCATCCCAGCTCAGAACCTGGCTATATGCAAATCAGTCTGTCCCTGGCCCAGTGCATCATGGGAATAGGGCAGACTAAACTACCAAGCCAATTCTTCACCAGAAAGGAGACAAGCTACCGGGGACCGGTTTCTGGCATTTCAGCCGTCTTCGGCCCGGCTTGCTTGAATCCTGATGGAGCAGTGAGAAAGGGAGATTACACAGACAAATCGATAGCCTTGGATCTCTTGCTGTCCCCTTCCACCCGGGCTTAGTTGCAGAGTTTGTTTCCCATCCAATGGGCGACGGACACAATCCCATATCTGGGGATCCAACTGGCCTCCTCACTCCCTACTATGGTCATCACCAATTACGCCACCCTTTTACGGGAAAATCCGAAGCGAGGTCAACCGGTGGAGGCACTACCCTCTCTCCTGGCTAGGCAGGATCGCGCAGTCAAAATTACTATTTTGCCCCAGATCCTCTACCTTTGCTTGCCCTCCTTCTTCGACTGCCTGCGGGGTGAATCCGGCAGACACAATCCGACCAGGCCCAATTTATCTGGCATGGCCGGAAGCCGCGAATGCGGAGAACAGTGGTGGCGCTTACCTCAGAGATGGGAGGACTGGGTATCCCCGATCTCCACCTGTATTATCAAGCGTCACAATGGCGATACCTAGTCGAATGGAGCGAATGGGAATCAGAGAATCATTGGTTGTTTCAGGACCAGGCGGAGGCGGCAAGACCATTAAAGGAAATTCCTTTCCTGCGCAAGCCCCACAGGCCCCCAAACCTGTACGCCTCTTACATAACACGGGTCCCTCTTGAGGTGTGGGATGCCACTAACATCACACATGACCTTACAAACTTCCCATCTCCACTCATCCCGCTGGTCAACAATCCCGATTTTACCCAGGGCGCAGTAGGTACGGCTTTTGCACATTGGAGGCCTGCTAGTTGCTGCTGCTTGTACCACATATATGGAGCTAAGGGGGTCATTCCGTTTATCCAATTCAAGATGGAGTACGGCCTTCCTGAGACTGAACGGCTATGCTATTTACATGTGAGGCACTGGGCACTGCAACCGCAGGTCAGCACAAGGGCGGATAGACGCCTATCCCCATACAAACGATTTCTCATCACCCGCACGTCAGATGCCAAACTCATCTCTGATCTTTGCAAGATGTTACAGGCTATGCAGGCGCACACACACAATCCAGGCAGGGAGGGGTCCGAGAGAGAATTGGCCAGGACTCTCAGCCACAAAGAATGGGAGGGGATCTACTACAGGGCACGACACTCTGCATACCACATGGGACTCACAGAGACATTCACGAAAGTGGTGACATATTGGTATTATACCCCAGAAAGGTTACATGCGATGGACGACAACCGAGAGGCAACCTGTTGGCGTGGCTGTTGCCAGATTGGCAACCTGGTGCATTTGTTGTGGGAATGCGTAGAGATTCAGCCCTATTCGGCTCAAGTGTTGGATGAAATAGACAAGCACTTTGAGACAGAAATCCCGCGCTTCCCGGCTTATGTACTACTAGGTCTTCCTAACTCCCTGACCTACCCTTTACGATCACGCAGAGGCAGACAGATGGCTATCACACTAGGCTCCGCAGTACAAAATATACTCACACATTGGCGTACTCCCACCACACCCTCCTTTGTAGGATGGCTGCACCGGTTATGGCACATGCTTGGAATGGAAAAACTGTTACTTACTATGGTGGGGGAGGGGGACAAATATGATGACCTGTTGCAACCATTCCTGTCACTCTTGGCCACCGAATTCCGGGAAATCACATGTCCTGATATCTGTTAAGTAGGTCATTGGGGACTTAGCACAGTTGGGGGGAGAGGTTGGGGGGTTAGGGGGAGCACTGGACGGGAGGAGGGAGGTGGGGTTCCTGCGAAAGGGGGGTTCGTTTCTTCTTCTTTTTTTTCTTTTTCTTACATTTTTCATACCATGTACGAGCACTTGACTAATTTTACCTTGAATACTGAACCCATGCCTCTAGTTGACTATGCCCGATTGCAGGGCTTTGATCTTGATGGTTGAAAGCTACACTGTACATGGAGATGGTTGTTTGCTTTTCTTTTTTTAAATAAAGAAAGACATTTAAACCATCAAACAGGTATGGCCCTGACTTTCATATTGTTTTCACACTAAATTAGTCAAATAACTGAAAATTTCTTCCCTAAAGTTTTACAACCAGAAGTAAGGAACCCGATTTTTCCCTTATATTTTCCTGGCAGATCTAATCACATTGAACTAAATTCCTACAATCAATACCTCGAGAAGAAAAAATTAGACCTTGTACAACAGGGATAGAAAATAGAAAAGTATGCTAAATACAGAAGAAGGAGGCATACTCAAAGAGAATACTATCACAGTTATGCATTGTAAACAATCATCTGAAACACCTACAAAAAAACCATTCACTTTTACTAGAAAAGACAAGTTTCAATCAATCAAACAATACATTTATAGAGCGCGCTATTCACCCGCGAGGGTCTCAAGGCGCTGAGGGGAGAGGGGCGGGCTGCTCCTGCTCGAATAGCCAGGTCTTGAGGTGTCTCCTGAAGGTGTGATGGTCCTGGGTTAGTCGTAGGTGTGCGGGGAGGAAGTTCCAAGTCTTGGTGGCCAGGTAGGAGAACGATCTTCCTCCGGTGGTGGCTTTGCAGATCCGTGGGACGTTTGCAAGGGCGAGGTTGGGGGAGCGGAGCTGGCGGGTAGGAGTGTAGAACGAGAGGCGGTTGTTGAGGTATTCGGGCCCCATGTCGTGGAGCGCTTTGTATGCATGGGTAAGAAGTCTGAACGTGATCCTCTTGCTGACGGGGCTAGTGCAGGTTTTTCAGGTGGGCAGATATGTGGCTGTGGCAAGGAATGTTGAGGACGAGTCATGCGGAGGCGTTCTGTACGCACTGAGGTTGTTTCTGGAGTATGGCTGTGGTTCCTGCATAGAGGGCGTTCTCGTAGTCCAGTCGGCTGGTGATGAGGGCCTGGGTGACCGTCTTTCTGGTTTCTGTGGGGATCCAACGGAAGATCTTTCGGAGCATGCGCAGGGTGTTGAAGCATGAGGATGAGATGGCGTTGACTTGTTTGGTCATCGTGAGGGAGGAGTCCAGGATGCATCCCAGGTTGCATGCGTGGTCTGTGGGTGTCGGTGCGGTGCCCAGTGCTGTGGGCCACCAGGAGTTGTCCCAGGCTGATGGGGATTGTCCGAGGATGAGGACCTCCATCTTGTCTGAGTTCAGTTTCAGCCGACTGAGCTTCATCCATTCTGCGAAGTCTTTCATTCCTTCCTGGAGGTTGGTTTTTGCGGTGGATAGGTCTTTGGTGAGGGAGAGTATCAGCTGGGTGTCGTCGGCGTAGGAGATGATGTTGAGATTGTGTTGGCGTGCGATGACGGTGAGGGGGCTCATGTAGATATTGAAGAGGGTTGGGCTGAGCGAGGAGCCTTGAGGTACGCTGCAGATGATCTTGGTGGCTGTGGAGCAGAACGGTGGGAGGCGAACTCTCTGGGTTCTGTTGGAGAGGAACGAGGTGATCCAGCCGAGTGCTTTTCCTTGGATCCAAGTGTTGTGGAGGCGGGTTATTAGGGTGCGGTGGCAAACGGTATCAAAGGCAGCTGAGAGGTCTAGGATGATGAGGGCGGTGGTCTCCCCGTTGTCCATCAGGGTCCTGATGTCGTTGGTGGCTGCTCGGTGCTGTGGTTGGCTTGAAATCTGGATTGAGATGGGTCGAGCAAGTTGTTTGCCTCGAGGAATGCAGTCAGCTGTTTATTGACAGTCTTCTCGATGACTTTAGCTGGGAAGGGAAGAAGAGAGATGGGGTGGAAGTTTTTGAGGTCTTTAGGGTCAGCTGTGGGTTTTTTCAGAAGGGCATTGATCTCTGCGTGCTTCCAGCTCTCAGTGAAGGTGGCTGATGCAAAGGTGTTGTTCATGACGTTCCGGAGGTGGGGTGCGATGATGGTGCCGGCTTTGTTGTAGATGTGATGGGGGCATGGGTCAGAGGGAGAGCCAGAGTGGATGATGTTCATGACGTGGGTGATGTCTTCTGTGCTAATGGGGGTCCAGTAGCTTAGGGTGGTGGTGGGGGTCGTTGGTTTGGTGACTGGAGGCGGAGTCTGGACGTCAAAGCTGTTGTGTAAATCTGCGATCTTGCGGTAGAAGAACGTGGCGAGGGAGTTGCAGAGGTCTTGTGACGGTGTGATGTTGTTGTCGCTGGAGCTGGGGTTGGAGAGCTCTTTTACTATGCTGAAGAGTTCCTTGCTGTTGTGGGTGATGCTGTCCAGCCGCTCTTTGAATGATGTCCTTTTGGTGGTGCTGATCAGCTGGTGGTGTTCGCGAGTGGTGTTCTTGAGGGCTGTCATGTTTTCTGTCCTCCGTTCGTGGCGCCAGGTTTTTTTCGAGAGTCCTGCATGCTTTCTTCGAGTCTTTGAGGCCATCGGTAAACCAAGTGGTTTTCCTGTTGCTGGTCTTGCCTGGGCGTTTCTTCAGTTGAGCAAGGTCGTCAGCGCAGTTGGTGATCCACTGTGCGAGATTGTGAGCTGCGTCGTTGGTGTCAGTGGTGTCGGCTGGTGGGTTCTGGCTCAGTAATGTGGTTAGCTGGTCTGTGGTGACTTTGCTCCAGCATCTGTGGGGGATCTGTAGCATGCGGTGGTGGGATGTAGTCTTCTTGTAGGTGAAATGGATGCAGCTGTGGTCGGTCTGAGGTAATTGAAATTTTTATGGTCAGGTATTGTGGAAAAAGGTAGGGCTATGACCTTTTTCAAGATTTGCCCGGCGCTAACCGCCCTCGTACCATTCAAATTACCAAGCAATGAGGCAGGCGCCGGAGACCAGAAGGCAGGAAACAGAAGTTTTATTCCGACGGAGCAGAACACATCAGATCGGACAACAAGGTATCGTCTCGAGGTGCTCTAACAGCCTCTCGGAGGCCTGGCCTCTTATACACTGGTTTATGGCATGTGACCTTTCTTTATTACAATCAGAACATTGTGAAATAAGGAAAAAGACATCCCCGTAATCCTCGTGTCAATCCCACCCCCATATACCTTCACAATAGAGGTCCTCAACCCGCTGATAAGAGGAGGGGGTCATCACGCAGCTGAGTGTTTCGCCAAGTCTTAGGATGTGTGCGCCTGATCATATCCCAGGGGGTGGGGAGGCCCTGATCAACAGCGTGTCCTTTGAAGAGGGGTGACTCCATACAATGAGGGGCAGTAAATGGTATCTCCTGGCTTAGGCGATGGCCTCGGACCTGTGTGGACAGTCGGACACGGGGTAAGGGGCCATCAATGGAGTGGTATTCATGCCGCGTGGACAATTGAGCGCGGAGGGAAGGTTTATCAACAGAGGGGCATTCATGGGAGGAGAGGAGGTGCTGGTCAGGCGCTGGTGTGACTCCCAAGGACAGGGTCATGCAGAAGGGTTATGCTCATAAGGGGGAGGGAGGGGGAGCCAGGGTGCGCGGAGGATGCTTGCTGGGTCAGAGGGCGCGCTGGCGGTCGATCGTGGACAGAGAGACCATGTTACCTAAAATGGCTGTTATGCATGTTGTACGTGGGTAACAAGCTGGCGCCGACGATGTTTAGCCCGCAAACTAAAATTCCACAGTCCTCCCTTTTAACATGTCTCGCCAACTTGTCAGTTTGGATTTATCCCCATAAGGCCACGTATTTCGACTTCGTAGAGGGGACTCATGTGCTCAGTTCGGAAGTCCAAAGTCTTTGGGCACATACAGTTAGAAATGAAGCTGCACAAGGAGGGTAGACATTGAATACCCAAGCAACACCCACATAATATCACAACAGGTATCAGCACGAAGGAAAACAACCTCCAACCCCAGTTCCTCAAAGTGTCCCAAAGCCAGCTCCCAAGCGACCATCCTTCCTGTTCTTGGTGAACCTCCGAGGAAAGTCTGTGGAGGTGTTCAATGGCTTTGTAGACTGAAGGCGAGTTATCTGGCACGTATGTGCAGCAGCTGGATCCGATGATGCGGCATGCTCCTCCTCGGTCGGCTAGGACCACGTCTAGGACAAGGCGGTTCTGAAGGGTCACAAGGCGGACCGCCTGAAGCTCCGCCGTGTTGTTAGCGAGGATGCCAGCTGTGATGTTGATCGTTGTTTCCACTGCCTGGGTCAGGTGCCGGATAGCGCGGCTGTTTGCCATTGGGCCCCACAGAGGAACAAGTCCCTTTGCTGCATCTAGGAATTGTGCTCCAGTGGAGTCGGCTTGTCCAATGTCATCTGCACGCCTCTGCCGGTGATGGTTGGCAGGGGCTACATAGGTGGGTGGAAGAACGAAGGCAATGTAACAGGTACCCTTCCAACTTTTCGGGAGCCAGGTGTAAGCTTTGGTGCCACACACAAAGTACATATTTGGAGAAGCAACAAAGGAAGGGGAATCGACTGAGTTCAGTGTTCTGGTGATTCGGCAGGAACTGCGACCCACCAGCTGCGTTCCCTGACCTTCAAGGCACACGAGACCTGTGACATTGATGACAGACAGAGCCACAGTCAGAGTGGCGGTGGTTTGTTTTTGCAGATGAGAGAAGGTGGATCTAGCTGGATTGTGGAGTACCTGTACTTCAACACGTTCTTTGGCTGGAATGTCTTTAAGGAAGGTGGCGCCGGTGAGCACAGGACACAAGGCAGCAGAGGTTTTTTCGGTTTTGTTCAGCCAGAAACCAGAGTAGAAGTGTGACACTGTCTGGCTGGAGGTGGCGTTGTCC
Source organism: Lissotriton vulgaris (assembly GCF_964263255.1). NCBI lineage: Eukaryota > Metazoa > Chordata > Amphibia > Caudata > Salamandridae > Lissotriton > Lissotriton vulgaris. The sequence goes on along the minus strand of NC_141689.1, from coordinate 594,886,433 downwards.
TTGTGGCTCTCTTGCATGAGGATCAACCAGGCGAGGCAGGAGCCGTGAACTGAGAAAGGAGAAGGGATGAAGGGGATGGAGTGTCCAGTGGCATGCGGGAGCAACCCGCAGATCCAGCAGTTCATGGCATTTGCAGCAAGGTTGTGTTGGTGCAACAGTTGCACGAAGGAATTGTTCCAGAACTCCTTCCGCCTTTCTCGGAGCTGAGGCGACAGAGAGATTAGGTGATGCTCTTTCAGGGGTGTTGGTTGTGTAGTAGGTAGCAATGCCTCATGAGCCGGTGCGCTTTCCTCCAGAATCCAGAAGGAGGTCATGAGGAGGAGGCAGAAGAGGAAGGCAATAAAAAGGGCGATTGTCTTTGATTTGTGCAAATTGTCAGTCTTTGGGTTTCTATAGTGGGTATTTCCTGTTGCTTCCATCATCTTCTTATCTGGCGCTTCCATCATCTTCTTATCTGGCGCTTCCATCACCTTCAAGGGGCTCGGTAGCGGGCAGAACCACAGACTTCGTTTAACTTCTCTCCCGGCAACCCTTGGTTGTGCTTAGGTCACCGTTCTGAGATTCAACTTAGTCCGTGGCCTACTTAGCCGAAGCTCCCTCCTTTCGACGCAGGAAATACCCTTCTCTGGATGGCACAGTGGGATCAGGGAATTTTGCAAGTTCAAGTGCCTCAGTATCGGGATAACAGTTCAATGTCGGTCGGTCCTTGTTCAGGAGCTCTTCTTGGGTGTTGACGTTTTCTGTCGTGGCCAAATTCGCAGAGACCTTCCGGCAATGATGTGCGTGCAGCCAGTGCTTCTTCCCCTCCACTCGAAGCGCCGTTCGTGTGGTGATCAGCACCTGCCAGGGGCCCGTCCACCGGGGTTCCAGACTCTTGGTCCGCTGGAAATTTCGTATTAGCACGAAATCTCCCGGTTGGATGTCGTGGCCGGGGCCCCTGGAAGCATCGGGGATGGCCTGCTGCACCTGTTGATGAATGACAGACAACGTTTTAGTTAATTTGCACAAATAATCAGACAGTAGGACGTCCGGGACGTCATGAATGGAGGTCGGCTTGGGAGCGGTCCAGAGGTTCATCGGTCGCCCGAATACAACCTCGTAGGGGGTCAAATGATGCTTGGTGGGAGTGGAGCGCATTGATAACAATGCCAGTGGGAGGGCATCCGGCCATTTAAGTCCAGTGGTGGCCACTATTTTTGACAATTTCAGCTTCAGTGTGGCATTATGGCGTTCCACCAGGCCGGCGGATTGGGGGTGGAAGACTGCATGGAATCTCTGTTTCACCCCCAACCCCTTTAGGATTAGTTGGATAACCTCAGCTATGAAGTGGGGGCCATTGTCGCTCCATAAAATTCGACAAAGGCCATAGCGAGGGAAGAATTCTTTCAGTAGTACTTTGGCAGTGGTCATGGCAGTGTTGTCACGGGTTGGATAGGCCTCTACCCATTTGCTGAAGGCACATACGATGACTAGTACATACTTCAAGCTTTGGCATCTCTCTAGTTGGATGTAGTCCATCTGAAGGACCTCAAAGGGGTGATTGGGGGTCCCAAACCCTCCCCGGGGTACCACAGTTCCTTTCTCGGGGTTGTGTTGCAGACAGATAAGGCACTGCTGAACTAGGCGTCTGGCTGAGTCGGGGATTTTGTCGTTGTGCCAGACTGTGGAAATGAGTTCGATCATGGGTGCAGATCCTATGTGTGCGGGGGAATGAGCCATAGTCAGTATGGGGATCAGGTATGAGTCAGGCAGTAACCATTTGTCTGCATCTCTGGTTCGCCAGCAGCCCTCATCATCCTTCAGACCCACCCCGGCCCATTTAGTTAGTTCGTGCGGGGTGCTGGCCGACTGGATGTCTCTGATCATTTCCCTTGCGTCAGTCCATTTCTCTGCTTGTGACCTGGTCACATACATGCGTGTCACCGTCCTATTCTCAGCTGTTGTTCATGCAGTGATGTCGGCTAGTGCATTCCCTTGTCCGACTAAGTCTGTCACCCTCTTGTGTGCCTGACATTTGATCACCGCTAATCGTTTGGGGAGGAGAACTGCATCAATCAGGGCGGAGACTAGATCTCCGTGGAGGATGGGGGTGCCGTGGGACGTCAGGAATCCCCTTTCCCTCCACAGGAGTCCAAAATGGTGGACCACCCCGAAGGCATACTCGCTGTCCGTATATACGTTTGCGGTGGTCCCTGTGGCTATGATGCATGCTCGCGTGAGGGCTATCAGCTCTGCCGCCTGGGCAGACCGTTGTGTGATGCAGGCTGTTTCAACTACTGTTCGGGCTGTAGTTACTGCGTAGGCAGCTGAAGTGGTGCCATCTGGGAGTTTGATGCATGAGCCGTCTACCCATAGCTCTCCATCGGGGTCAGTGAAAGCAGTGTCTCGGAGGTCAATTCTACTCCTAGTTTGTTCGTCCGTGAGGGTCACACAGTGGTGTATGGGAGGAACGTCAGGGTCATTTTCAGGCAGGGGCAGTAATGTGGCAGGATTCAAAGTCGTGCATCTCTTTAGTGTGATGTGGGGTGCAAGTAGCGTCAGTTCATACCCTGTCAGTCGTGCGCTAGTCAAATGTTGAGTCTTGGTTTGGTTCAGAAGGGTGTCGACTGCATGGGGTACTAACACGGTGAGGGAGTTTGAAAGTACGATTCCCTCACTCTGACGGATAGAGACAGCAGCGGCAGCTACTGCCCGAAGGCAGGCAGGTAAAGCTCTGGCTACAGGATCAAGAGTGGCGGAGAAGTAGGCACAAGGGCGCTGCTTAGGACCAATTGATTGAGTTAGGACAGACAATGCACACCCCTCCCTTTCGTGACTGAAGAGGGAGAAAGGTTTGGAGTAATCCGGTGTTCCTAGGACGGGTGCTGAACAGAGTGCATTTCGCAGTTCACAAAAGGATGCTTGACATTCAGGGGTCCAAGGGAGCGGGGAGGGGACATCTTTGGCCAACAGGGCAAGTAGGGGCTTTACAATGAGGCTGAAATTAGGTAACCACTGTCTGCAAAAAGAAGTTAGGCCAACCAAAGAGCGGACTTGCTTTTGTGTTTTTGGGATGGGGGTGTCTAGGATGGTTTGGATTCGGTTGGGTGTAAGTTTCCTTCCTTCCTTGGACAGGAGATGGCCTAGGTATGTCACTTGTGGCTGGCAGAACTGTAATTTCTTTTTGGAAACTTTATGGCCATTCTCTGCAAGAAAGTGTAGGAGTTGGACAGTGGCTGTCGTGGCAAGTGGGGTGGTGTCGGCCGCCAAAAGGATATCATCAACATATTGGATCAACACCACTCCATCTGGTAGCTGGAAGGCATCCAGCTGTCTTTTGAGGGCCTGGCTGTAAATGCTCGGGCTTTCAGTGTACCCCTGGGGAGCTCTACAAAATCGGTACGAGCGGGATTTTAAAGTGAAGCCGAAGAGATAACGGCTGTCTGGATGGATCGGGATAGAGAAAAACGCATTTTTAAGGTCGATGACAGTGAAGGTGGTGGCAGTGGACGGGATGAGGGTCAGAATGGTGGTGATGTCTGAGACCACGGGGTATTGGGGTACAACCACTTTGTTAATCTCTCGCAGGTCGATGATGAAGCGGTACGCTTTCTCATCTCCTTCACCTTGTTTCTTAACAATAGGTAGGATTGGGCTGTTGCAGACGTTGCTAACTACTTCTTCAACCACTCCTGCATTTACCAGAGACTGAATGATCGCTACCAGTGCCTTCTCGCCCTCGGGGGATATCCGATATTGTGGGAGTTTCGGGAGCATAGCGTCCTGTTGTACAGTTATATGAATAGGGTCAATCATCATTCGTCCCACATCAGAGTCATTTTTGGCCCATAGGTACGGGGGCAGGGTGTCAAGTAAAGATGGGTCAGCGTCAGTTATGGAGCACATGTGTCGTGCAGGGCAAGATTTGGGTGTGTCCGGATTGTCGTACAGGATGACTCGGATTCCATCCGGGGAACATCTAATGGTGGCTCGAAAATGTTTCAGTAAGTCGATACCCATAATGGCGTCAGGGGAGTTGGAGGAGAGCAGAAATGTCGTGTCAGTGGTGTTGCTTTCTAGGTCGAAGGTGATAGGTACGGACAGGGGGTTAGTGGAGGGCGTCCCATCGAAACCTATCGATGTAATGTGTGAGCCAGACAAGGGTGCCCTTGGAATCAGTCGTTTCGATAACACACTACGTGTCGCCCCAGTGTCTACCAAAAATGGAGACTCTGTACCCAGGACCTTAGCGGTGACGTAAGGACCTTGCTGGTCAACACAGAGCTCGACTGGATCCCTCCCTTGCCCCTGGCAGTCCTATGCAAAGTCGGGGGTATTTTCACCTTCGGACAGCTGATATTGGTTCTGCCGAGGACGGTCAAATGTGTTCAATCTCCCTGATCTGTCATTGTTGGTGTCGTTAGTGTGCCCTCCTCCTTGTACTCTATTTCTCGGCCCTCCTGCCACATCCCTGGAGTCTCTATTTCCATTCATCTCTAGCAGAACCGGACACTGGGATTTCCAATGGCCGAACCCTTTGCAGAAGGCGCATTGGTCATTGCTAATGTCTCTACGTCCAGTGTGGGGTGTTGGGGTGTGATCTTTAGGAGGTAGATTTCTGGGGGTGGTCGATTGGTAGTTCCCCCTGTTGGGTTCCCGTCCGACCGCTATACCTTGTATCTGGGCTATCATCACTCTTTCTTTCAAATCTTTCTTCTTTTTCTCGGACGCCCTATCATTCTCATTCTTCTGGTGCTCGTAATACTGAGCCATCTGAAGGATAGCTGCGGGTTTGGAGGCCCCCCAACTACTCTCACTCGTCTGCAGTTTTTGGGAGACCTCTTGTGATAGGCCCTTTACATAATTTTGCACAAACAGGTGTTGTCCGGTTGCGGTGGTCATGTCTTGGCCACTGTAGTCGGAGAACACTGTCTCGAATCGGGAGAAGTATTCTGACACATCTTCCTGGGGTTTCTGTCGACAGGCCGTGACTATCGACCAGTCTACCTTTCTTTCTGGGATCAGCGTCTTTAACTTCTGAACTAGTTTGTCTGGAAGTTCTAGTATGTCCTTTACTGGTTTCCTTCCAGGCTCTCGCTGTCTATCTAGTTTACCGAGTTGGTCCCAGGTATGCCCAAACAGATCTGTGTGGTCAGCCTTCCGGATTTGCTTCCACACGTCAGCTGGCAGGCATAACCCGAAGAACAAGTCAATGTCCGCTAAAGTCATTATCGTCGAACCCAAGACTGTGCCTAATTCGGTATAAAATGCTGTCGGGTTCTTTCTTAAATCGGGCAGGGTTTGTTTAAAGGTTAGGATATCTTGTCGGTCCCACGGTTGGTAAACCCAATTGTACACAACTCTCCCTTTTGCATCTGCATCGTTAATATCATCGCTTGTTCCCTGGCCACGTGGCGGGATCCAGTAAGGGGCCGCCTCTCTAATGGGCATCATAGTATTGGCTACTTCTACTGAGGTCGTTTCAGGGACTGTAACCTTGGTTTCTGGTTTTTGTTCCATGAGGTGGCGGAAGACCTCAAGCATCTGCATGAAGAGCTCCGTCGCCTCACATTCAGTCCCATCTCCAACATCAATCTTCCTATACAGTTTTGTTAGTTTAGCGGGGCCCTTACTCTGATACCTATCTTCATATGCGTTCAGGGTGTGGTAGCTGAATCGCAAAATGAAATGCCGTCTGTGGCTGTCGGCATGTGAATTATATATGCTCATTGTATATTCTTCGCTTTCCCTTCGTTCTACTAAGGTTCTTGCTATTTTGTCGATCCCATCCCGCTCATCTTTGCTCAACCTATTTGGTCTGGCTGGTGGTTGTTTGCTAGCCTCAGGGTCGTCTGACGATGTTGTTAATGTGGCTGGTGCAGAGGCCGTGACGGCTGGTGCACTAGCACTAAGGTCACTTCCGCTCGCACCCGGGGCTTGCAAACTTTGTTGGCAGGGGGCATATGGAGGGGGCATGTAGATGATTGGGGGACCTAGCAGTAACTCATCGTTCGCCCGTTGTTTGGAGGGTACTTCAGGGTAGAGCGCAGAGGGGGTCCTAACAGGACATTGACCTGTCGACCCTGGTTCGTGGTTTTGCGTAGCTTTCTTTCTTTCTTTTATTTCTTCTTCTAGTTGCTTAGCGGCTAGGTGGGCTGCCTTTCGTAATTCTTTCCCTATTTTTGCCTCTTCTCTTTTCTTTCGTTGTTCCGTTTCCTTGCGCCACATGCCGATACTGTCGAGCATAGTGGGCGTGGTCTTATTTTTCTGAAGCGCTATTTCTAATGCTTTTATTTTATGATCGTCAAAGGAACCTATCAGTGGCCACTGACTTTCAGGGTTCTTCTTTGTATATTTATGCCATAACTTAGTATAAGCTATAGCGACTAGTCCATGCTTAGTGAACATGTCCTTATTAGGGGTGCCCTCCAGTGGAGCCGGATGGTTCATCTCTAATAAGCGGTCCGGGCTGTACAGGCTACCAACCAGTGGGGAGAAGATAGGCATGACGGGTTACAACGGGGACAAAGGTCTGCACTACCTATCTTATCACGGCGGACAAAGACTAGACAGAATTTTTCTATTCTACGTTGTTTGTAGGCCGTGAATACCTCAAAAGGACCAATACCTAACACTTAATGTACGGTCAATCAAACAATCAGTGGGGAGAATAAGTGAGTACGAAAAGTTTGCGTTACCCACCCTTTCTCTACCTACAAAGAGAGACCTTGTTCTTCCCTGTTTGCAGACAAAGAATCTCCAGACAATAATCCCCGAACGATAGTTCGGGAAAACAGTGGGGGAGGAAGATAGGCACGACGGATTACAATGGGGACAAAAGTCTGCGTTACCTATCCTTCACTGCTTGCAAAGAGAGAGCCTGTTGTTTTCTCCGTTTGCAGACGGTGAATCTCCAGAGGGTTCAACAAAGCGTAATACTAGTATTATCCAAACAAAACAATTATTCCTCAGTTCGTCGTGTTTACACGACCTTACCCGGACCGCATGGACGGTTTCCTGTCTTCTGAATCCAGCGCCCAATTGTCCTCTCTTCTTCGTGATGTCCGTGGCACTCCTGATGGTTCCCAGTCAGGACCGTAGATCACTCGAGAGAGGTCTGTTCGGAACTAGTGAAGGTCGGATGATCGGCTGTCAGACGAGGGTCTATCGGACACGAGCTCTTCCCGATCGTTGCAGTCGTTCACTCTGTCGTCGGGACCTCTCCCACTGGATCCACGTGTCGCTGATGGGCCCCACGCTTTGGGACGCCAATTGTGGAAAAAGGTAGGGCTATGACCTTTTTCAAGATTTGCCCGGCGCAAACCGCCCTCGTACCATTCAAATTACCAAGCAATGAGGCAGGCGCCGGAGACCAGAAGGCAGGAAACAGAAGTTTTATTCCGACGGAGCAGAACACATCAGATCGGACAACAAGGTATCGTCTCGAGGTGCTCTAACAGCCTCTCGGAGGCCTGGCCTCTTATACACTGGTTTATGGCATGTGACCTTTCTTTATTACAATCAGAACATTGTGAAATAAGGAAAAAGACATCCCCGTAATCCTCGTGTCAATCCCACCCCCATATACCTTCACAATAGAGGTCCTCAACCCGCTGATAAGAGGAGGGGGTCATCACGCAGCTGAGTGTTTCGCCAAGTCTTAGGATGTGTGCGCCTGATCATATCCCAGGGGGTGGGGAGGCTCTGATCAACAGCGTGTCCTTTGAAGAGGGGCGACTCCATACAATGAGGGGCAGTAAATGGTATATCCTGGCTTAGGCGATGGCCTCGGACCTGTGTGGACAGTCGGACACGGGGTAAGGGGTCATCAATGGAGTGGTATTCATGCCGCGTGGACAATTGAGCGCGGAGGGAAGGTTTATCAACAGAGGGGCATTCATGGGAGGAGAGGAGGTGCTGGTCAGGCGCTGGTGTGACTCCCAAGGACAGGGTCATGCAGAAGGGTTATGCTCATAAGGGGGAGGGAGGGGGAGCCAGGGTGCGCGGAGGATGCTTGCTGGGTCAGAGGGCGCGCTGGCGGTCGATCGTGGACAGAGAGACCATGTTACCTAAAATGGCTGTTATGCATGTTGTACGTGGGTAACAAGCTGACGCAGACGATGTTTAGCCCGCAAACTAAAATTCCACAGTATGTCCCCTAACGTGTACCCCAACGTCTCCATGTACGAGTTTAAAGTGCATGTAACTTCCCTCCACGACCGAATCTGAAGACGCAAATACATTTGCGTTCAACGTTAACATGTCCTCTATCAGATCCACCATGAATGGATCGATAATTCAGTTTCTAACCATGCCATGCCAACGTCTTTACATGGTGCACTTTTACGTTTTTCCTGGCTCTGCCGAGCTAGGCCCTGATTTCTGCCTTTGAACCACTTCTGTCTCTGCCTCTGAAAGCTGCAGCGTGGAGATGCATCCCTGACCTCTGCCTTACTTCCTGCCAAGCGAAGCGGTGCCTGGCTCGGCCTGGCCTGCCTGCTAAAACAGTATTTTGCCTACAAGTTATCAGTTCAGCCTCCTCGAAAACACATTCCAGTCTAGTGATATAGGTAAACATATCCCCGGCTGCAGAGCAAAGGGCCAAGCCTTCCTGTCTCCTTCATGTAATTCATTGCTCCCGTTACCATGGTAGGCCCATGGCCCCGTGCATTGCACTCAGACACATATGCATTCAGTATAGAATAGCCTCTGCCCGAGAGACCTTTTACTTCAGATTAGACATTCCCCAAACACAAGATATCAGACATGTTACAGGAACAGGTCGATCTGACATGCCCGACTTCTGTCTCCTCTACTAGTGCTAAAAGTCAGACCCCCGGCTTTCTCCAGTTCCACGTCAATGACACGTCATACTAATTGCGCGCGCACCCAGGTGAAAAGTTTCAGCTGACTCTGCAGAATCCTCTATGCACCCACCCACTTATGACACTTTCTGTGACGTTTCTAGCACACGCCTCCGTACACACCCTTGTACACGCCTTTTTGCTACGCACATGTGTTCTTATCTTACTCTTTTCACTTGTCACGCCTACTGTATCCATCACCATTGTACAGTTTTACTATATATGCCATGTACTGTTAATAAATCGTTGACATCTTTTGCCATCATTTTACCCCTTCCCGAACCCTTGTATTGATGGAACTGATTTCCATGGCTCGAGCCATCCCGATTAAAGCCCGTATGACTCAGATACCACGGACTCTGCCTCTCATTTGATTGAGCTATTCTTTTACCTGTCAATAATTATACGTAAAAATTGTACGGTATTTAAATTTACCACATAATTTGGCGCCCGAACAGGAACCCCTCCCCCACCCCACGCGCCGGCGATGCTTCGCAGGCCTTGCCCCCTACTACAGCCGTGACGGACTCCTATGCGCATCTGCAGGTTTTCCTGTATCTCCCTCAGGCCTACGGTGGAGACGGAGACTGCGGGACAGCATCCAGACGAGGCGGTGAGGAGTGCGGAGGATCCCGACCAGAGCCCAGCCGAGAGAGCAGTCTCCGAGGTATCCAGAGGCCCACCTGTTCGAGGCGCATGCGTAGTGCGCAGCAGCAGTGACGTCGTAGTAGTCCAGTCCAGTCGAGTTTCCGAGGCCTTCCGTTCCGTGCTTCCCGGTGAGTACCGTTGCTGGGGACGCATCAAGACGGGTGCATTAATTTGTGTCTGGTCAAGACGGGTTTGGGTACACAGATCCGGTCTGTACTGTTTTAGCAGTGCATCTGTACTGTTTAGCAGTACATCTAGTAATTCAGTAATTCAGTAATTCAGTGATTCAGTATTCTGGTCTTCTAGCAAAATACTAGACAGTATTTGTTCGAAATGTTTCAATGTGTTTAATGTCGTGGTATGAATGATTGTTTGCTTTTTGTTATTGTGTTTATCGTGTTTGCATCCAGGTAGAGGTAATCATGCCTTTGTTTTCGAAATTGCGACAGATAGGAACTAGGAAAGGGATACTCGAAGAAGCAGTTCCCGTCCCACCCAGGGACACTCCTGGACATTTTATGTACCATAAGCATGGCTTAGATGCCATACTGTACTTAGACTTATGGGTGGATTATACGAAGTACCTAGAAGAAAAACAGAGATGGCCCGTTACAGGGACATGGGATGCCGGTTGCATCATGAGAGTAGAAGAAGCGTTGTGGAAAAAGAAAGCCAGACAATCACAGAAAGATGCCATAGAATTGTGGCGTAAAGAATCGCATAAACGAACAGAGAAAGAATACAGAAAAGCAGAAAAAAGTAGAGAAGAATCTGAAAAAGTTAGAGAAAAAGAACTACTAGAAGAAGGAGAACGAGTCAGAATAGAACAGCATGACAGACAGAGAAATGCCCTTATTACAGGACTATATCCAGTTCTAGCCGAGGGCCTGCCCAAGGCGACCCCGGAAATGCCAAGTGATCTACCGCCACCTTTGGTTCCGACCAAACTCCGTCACAAACAGACCGCCGCAGACATATTCCTTTCTTCCTATTTAGATGGTGTAGCTCCAGCTTATACTAATGTACCCGTACCACCCGTTAACAATGCACAGCAGCTTGCTCCGATTGCTCAAGCCACGACCCCTCCACGTCATCAACTTCCCGTGTCTGTTGTCACTTCCCCTACTGGCCCCCCTGCTACTGTTCCCCCTACTAGTGGTCCTCTTAATCCTTTTTCGACAGATGCAATCCAGGGTCCAACCCCATTACATATACCCGCCATGACTTCATCTGCCACAACCCAGCCAGGTTATGCCCACGCTTCCGTTTCAGGAGGTGCCGTAGGTGGCCTTCCCCACACCCCGCCACAATTACATCGACTGACAAGACCAGAAAGTGTTTGTGAGGCCATGGCATATCAGAAAGTTGAGACTCAAGGGTTAATACTGCGATTTCTGATTAATTGTTTGATAAGGGAACAAGATCAGCCAGGTTTTTCTCAAGAAGAGATGGAGGGATTGACAAAATGGAGTCAGAATATTGCTGATTGTAAACATGATAAACAGAATTGTATAGATGCCAAGACACAATAGCGTACGTAGGTAGAACGAAACTCCCTAAACAGTATTCTTCGGATAGACCTTTTGACAGACCGATACGTCTAGTAAATTAAAGACGTTTTCTTTCCCCATACCAGAAAAATGTTCCCTTGAACATTTATTCCAAGCCACTGATAAGATCCTGAAAGATAGAATAGGTTACAATGAACTTAGTACAATGCGTGAACAAGAACTAGCACGGTCCGCAGTACAGTGGGCCGATAATGACAGCGTATATAAAGATGATTCAGTAGCGCAAACATTTTTGAGTCTTACTTCAACTGAACAACGTTTGGCTGGTATGTACATGATTCAGCATATCATTTTGCTATATGAGAGTCAGCATTCTGATCCAGGTCCCCTATACAATGTACTCCTCGCCTCTGCCTCGAGTGATCGCTCCCCTGTCTGCGCTCGGCAAAGTGATATCGTATTTTTAAAAGCTGCACTGCTACTAGCCTGGTGATTTCATAGCGCTAGGATTTTACAGCGCTTTCATTAAAGTGGGATCGTATTTGTAAAAGCTGCACTGTTACTAGCCTGGTGATTTCATAGCGCTAGGATTTTACAGCGCTTTCATTAAAGTGGGATCGTATTTGTAAAAGCTGCACTGTTACTAGCCTGGTGATTTCATAGCGCTAGGATTTTACAGCGCTTTCATTAAAGTGGGATCGTATTTGTAAAAGCTGCACTGCTACTAGCCTGGTGATTTCATAGCGCTAGGATTTTACAGCGCTTTCATTAAAGTGGGATCGTATTTGTAAAAGCTGCACTGCTACTAGCCTGGTGATTTCATAGCGCTAGGATTTTACAGCGCTTTCATTGCTTGCTTCTTTTAACTGGACCTGCGCATTGTATGTGAGATATCCCCCGGCGCCCTGCTCTGCCCTCCCCTCCATTTTGATTTTGTTGTTGTTGTTGTGCTCCGTCCCTTGAGCCCGCCACGCCTCCCAGCTGAGCCGCCCTCGCCCCTCCCCCTCCACTCTCCATATATGACAGTATTTATTTATTTTATTTATTTTATATTCTTGTAAAGCGCCAGACTAGACCCCCGGAGGGGTATCTCCGCGCTATTGCTGTAACAGGGAGAGTTCTGATTTAAATTGTGTGTCCAACCTAAAAATAGGAAACTACAGGGCATTATTTGTTAGGGTACAGATAGGTTTTTAAAGTTTTCCGGAAGGTCAGGTGGCTAGAGAGAGATCTTAATTCCGGGGGCAGAGAATTCCAGAGTATTGGTCCGGCATAGGCTAGTGCACGGCCACCTTGTCTGGTCTTTTTTACTCTGGGTACTTGCAGTAGCTGCTGATGACTGGAGCGCAGAAGGCGCCCAGGGGTGTAGGGCTGGAAAATAGTGGTCATGTATTTTGGGCCCTCCCCTGTCATACTCTTATGGATAGTACACAGTGTTTTAAACTGGACTCGTTTCCTCACTGGAAGCCAGTGGAGTCTCATCAGCAGGGGATGTGAGGGTGTCCTTGGAGGGGCATTCAGGATAATCCTTGCAGCTGTATTTTGGATTACCTGCAGTTTACTAAGTTGCTCCTCGTTAGCTCCAAGGAGCAGTAGTTCCCGCGCGCAGCGTTTACGCACAGCGTTCGCGCCCAATCCGCGCCGAAGGTGCGCCAAAGGTAAGCCCGTCTACGCCCGTCCGCGCCTGGACCGCGCCCAGCGCCAGAGCCCCTGCTCCTCGCGCTGCCCAGCCCTCCCGCATTACCTACGATGCCCCCACCCTCCTAGCCCTTAACCCCGGTCGCGCCCCCAACTGCGTCCAAGCCGCTCCTGGACACACCCATGGACCTTTCTCTTGCTACTCCTGCAAATTCATCGGCACCGACAACATCTCCACTACAACCACACCACAGATTCCTGACCCCAACCACCTACATTGCATCCTTCTCAACACTCGATCGGTCCACAGACACGCCATCGACCTATGGAATCTACTAGACACCATCTCTCCAGACATCGCCTTCCTAACAGAAACATGGATGAACGCTTCCTCCGCCCCAGACATCACCATTGCCATCCCTGAAGACTATAAGATCACACGCAAGGACCGCACCGGCCACACAGGAGGAGGAATCGCTATCGTCCATAAAAAATCAATCCACATCTCAACCAGCTCTGACGTCAACCTCGCCAACTCTGAACACCTTCACTTCCAGATCCACATCGACCCCAAGACCACACTCAGAGGCACCCTCCTTTACAGACCACCAGGACCCCGCGCAAAATTCAGTGAAGACATCACGGACTTCATCACTCCACACGCGCTCCCCTCCAAAGATTACATCCTTTTGGGAGACCTCAACTTTCACCTTGAAAAGAACAACGACCGCAACACCACCACCCTCTTGGACAAACTCGCCAACCTCGGACTTAAACAACTGGTCACTTCCCCCACCCACATCGCAGGTCACACTCTCGACCCTATCTTCACCTCCAGCAACCACGTCTCCTTCAGCCACACTACGGATCTCCTCTGGACTGACCACAGCTGCGTTCACTTCACCTACAACAAGCCGAAACCCACCAACCACCTCCAACCAACTCTGCAAAGAAACTGGAACAAAATCACCATCGACCAGATCTCCTCATCGCTCCTTCTAAACACCCCAGCCCACTCTTCTAACCCAGACCAAGCCGCCGCCAACTTCACCCTATGGTTATCCAACACCGCCGACATCCTAGCACCACTGAAAAAACGTCAACGCAAACCTGGCAGCAAGAAGGCTTCATGGTTCAACGATGATCTTAAGAAGTCCAAGAAACTCTGCCGCTCCCTTGAAAAGGCCTGGAAAAAAGACCCAACCACTAGCACCAAGGACGCTTTCAAAAACGCCACCCGCACACACCACCAACTAATCCGAAAGGCGAAGAAAACAGCTTTCAAGGATCGACTAGACAACAACGCCCACAACAGCAAGGAACTTTTCAACATCGTCAAGGAATTTACCAACCCCTCGGCCAACTCCAACGACATCACCCCTTCTCAAGCCCTCTGCGACTCCCTGGCTTTATTCTTCCACAACAAAATTGCAGACATTCACAACAGCTTCGACAACCAACCCGGAGACCAACCCACCCAACCATATGCTGAACATTCTCCCCCCTTGAACACTCTTAACGACTGGAACCCAATCTCCACTGAGGACACCATCCGCCTGATGAACTCTATCCACTCAGGATCCCCCACAGACCCATGTCCTCACCACATCTTCAACAAAGCAGACTCCGTCATAGCACCGCACCTCCGAGACGTCATCAACTGCTCCTTCAACTCCGCCACCTGCCCGGAAAGCTGGAAACACGCTGAACTCACCGCCCTTCTGAAAAAACCCACAGCGGACCCCACCGAACTCAAAAATTACCGCCCCATATCGCTCCTTCCTTTCCCAGCCAAAGTCATCGAGAAAGCCGTCAACAACCAACTCGCCGCTTTCCTCGAAGCCAACAAATCCCTCGACCCCTCACAATCTGGCTTCCGAGCAAAACACAGCACTGAGACCGCCCTCATCGCAGCAACAGACGACATTCGAACTCTACTGGACAATGGAGACACAGTCGCCCTCATCCTCCTCGACCTCTCTGCAGCCTTCGACACAGTCTGCCACAGCACCCTTTTACAACGCCTCAGAAACAACGGAATACAAGGAAAAGCACTTGAATGGATCACCTCGTTCCTCACCGGAAGAACCCAGAGAGTCCGCCTTCCACCATTCAAGTCCGAGGCCACCGAAGTCATCTGTGGCGTACCACAAGGATCCTCACTCAGTCCCACCCTCTTCAACGTATACATGAGCCCCCTTGCAGCCATCGCTCGCCAACACAACCTCAACATCATCTCCTACGCGGATGACACTCAACTGATCCTTTCTCTCACCAATGACCCCAGCACCGCCAAAACAAACCTACACTAAGGAATGAAAGAAGTTGCCGAATGGATGAAACACAGCCGTCTGAAACTGAACTCAGATAAAACAGAAGTCCTCATCTTAGGTACATCCCCCTCTGCATGGGACGACTCTTGGTGGCCGGAAGCCCTTGGAAAAGCACCCATCCCGACAGACCACGCACGGAACCTAGGCGTTATCCTGGACTCTTCACTTTCAATGAATAAACAAGTCAACGCCGTATCCTCATCCTGCTTCAACATTCTTCGCATGCTCAAAAAAACATTTCGCTGGATCCCCACCGAAACCAGAAAAACAGTCACCCATGCTCTGGTCACGAGCCGACTGGACTACGGAAACACCCTCTACGCAGGTACTACCGCTAAACTCCAGAAGAAACTCCAACGAATCCAAAACGCCTCAGCCAGGATCATATTAGACATCCCGCGTAACGAACACATCTCTGGCCACCTGAAAGACCTCCACTGGCTACCCGTCAATAAGAGGATCACTTTCCGACTGCTAACCCACGCACACAAATCACTCTACGACATCGGACCAGAATGCCTCAACTCACGACTGTCCTTCTACACCCCCTCCCGCCAACTACGCTCTTCCAGCCAAGCCCTCGCCACTGTACCCCGCATCAACAAGACCACCATGGGAGGCAGATCCTTCTCATACCTGGCAGCTAAAACATGGAACTCACTCCCCACCTACCTTCGCCTTACCCAGAACCACCTAGCATTTAGAAAGCAACTTAAAATGTGGATATTTGACAAGTAATCCTCCTCCCCTCCCTTAGCGCCTTGAGACCCTCTGGGTATGTAGTGCGCTATATAAATTCTCTGACTTGACTTGACTTGACTAGACGAATTACTCCTGAATAGATGGAGAGGCCTAGGTACTGATTTGATTAATGTGATTCTCGAACAACGTCATAGATACAGAACATTTTTGACTCCCCATTTTGTGCCTGTTCCACCCCCAGTAAGCTATCCTTTTCACCTAGATAGACAGAACCCTTTACGAGAAGTTCACCCCGTCCAGACAGCGCCAGGGGGTGCGCTTCAACGCGTATTCGTATACACGCCCATAACTAAAATGGAATTATTGGAAATGAAGAAAATAGTGCCTAGTCATGATAAAGACCCAGCAGGGTTTCACCGTGAATTAAAAGACATGTTACTTATGGGAGATTACACATATCCCGATATTATGAAAATACTAAAGGTATTATTGCCTGCCGGTATTTACGAGAAACTCAAAGAAAAAGAATGGGAGGTGGGAGATCAAAAGATTAATTGGACTGAATTAGAAAACGAAGAAACAGGACGAACCCCAGGTCTAGGTCTTGGGGACAAAACCAAAGCATTACCAGGATTATTAGTACAGGTTTTGCCAAGGTTGTTGACAACTAAAAAGGAAGACTGGGACGCAATCTCAGCCTGCAAACAGAAACAAGACGAAGATACTAGTGATTTTTATTCCAGATTCGAGATATGTTTTATTATTAATAGTGGCCTGAAAACAAGTAGCGAGTCATACCCACACCTTTTTGTGACCAAATTAGTCGAGAATTCCTTACCCCAGGTTAAGAACCGTGTATTAAAGGTCGAGAGTACATGGCAAGCAAATACGCCCTCCCAAATGTTACAAATGTTACAGTACCACCAGAACAGAATCAGGGAGGAACATGAACACGAACAGAGACGTATGAAAGACTCGAAAATGAAAGTGCTAGTTGCTCAGTCAGTTCCAGTTGATGGTCAGAAAAGGGGTACGACACAGTCCAATAATTCGACGGCTCCTGTTAAAGGGACATGCAACTATTGTAAACAGCCAGGTCACTACGTAAATGATTGTGCAGTTCTGAAGCACAATATAGCTACAGGTAAAACGAAAGAAAGACCGCGTCCACCTAGACAGGATCAGGTCCAACAACATATTCCGCAGAACGTGCCGCCTATGCAGATTCCGCAACAGACCGTAGCGGTACCACAGCCTCAGCCCATTGCCGCAACACAACATGTCACTCAGCAGATGTATCAGTATGCACAGTCCGATTACCCCGATTATCCGCAGTACACATGAAACAGCCTAGAGAGGGAGGTTGGCTTGCCTCTTATTGAGGTTCCTGTAGATCAAGAGGGTCCTTATGTACATAGTCAGGTATTAGGAAAGGATAGAAAGTTTTTGATTGACACAGGGGCAAGCAGAACTACCATTAGTCATGACGAGGTTCCAGGGGCACCCCTCTCAGGCTCACAGAATGTTTCCCTTGGATTTTCAGGAAAGCCTATTGTAAATGAAGTATCGAAACCAGTTCCCCTTGCTGTTGGTCCTTTATCCCGTACTACAGATTTGTTACTTACGAAATCATGTCCAGAAAACGTACTTGGTATTAAAACACTGAAAGCTCTAGGAGCTGTAATTTGTTGTTCTCCGGAAGGAGTAAGGCTGTTCCTTCGTGATTTTAAGGGTCATTATGTGTTGAGAGATTTTGATCCCAGATTACAGAATGTTCCTGCACATTTGTGGGCGCAAGGCCCCACTGATGTAGGTTGTATGCATATTACACCATACCGTGTCACACTCAAGCCAGGAGTTGTTCTGCCCCGAATCCGACAATACAAGTTACCACCTGATGCTGTAGTGGCTTTACTGAAAATCATTGACGAGCTCATTGCACAAGGAGTGGTTGTAGAGACCGACTCAAATGTTTGTAATTCCCCTACCATTCCAATTCTTAAACGTACTGATCCGAATGCACCTCCAATCTATCGGTTGGTGATCGATTTGCGAGAATTGAATAAATGTATTGTACCACAATATCCGGTGGTCCCAGACATCTCATCATTATTGACAGCTATTGATTCAGAAGCGACGTTCTTTACTGTAATCGATCTCAAGAACGCCTTCTTTAGTGTCCCCATTGATCCGGAAAGCCAGTACCTTTTCGGATTCTGTTTAAATGGCCGTAGCTTCAAATTTGCACGCGCCCCTCAAGGATTCACAGAAAGCCCTAGCATCTACAGCCAAGCAGTGAAACGACAACTTGACAGTATTCACATGCCTGCTAACACTGCCTTACTCCAGTACGTCGATGATCTATTGATCACCGCCCGAAGTGAACCGGAATGTGAACATGCATCACTGACAGTCTTGTATTTTCTGGCGGACAAGGGACACAAGGTGTCTCCTTCGAAGCTGCAATTCTGTGCCCAGCAAGTGGTGTACCTTGGGCACTTGCTGTCCAAGTGGGGTAGGCAGCTGACACCTGATCGTATCCAGTTAATTGCACATCTTCCGCTACCCAAGACACAGAAGGAAGTACGAGCCTTTATTGGCCTCCCTTCGTACTGCAGACAATGGATCCCCCAATATGCATTTCTAGCTAAGCCACTCATACAGTTGACAACACAGGAGGCAGCGTCTTCGACTGTTCTCCCTTGGACCCAGGAACATACACAAGCTTTTGACGAATTAAAGAAAGCCTTATGTCAAGCACCTGTTTTAGCAACACCATGTTACAGCAAACCTTTTACACTTTTTGTCACAGAACGCGATGGCACAGCATTATCGGTTCTCACTCAGGTTCAAGCTGACAAACACAGACCATGTGCTTATTTTTCGAGTACATTAGATCCAGTAGCCCAGGCCTTGCCTGCGTGCTTAAAATCAGTTGCAGCAACAGCTCTAGCAATAAGACAAAGTGATTCCATTGTATTGGGACATCAATTGACAGTACAGGTTCCACACTCTGTGGAAGTTCTCCTAAATAGAACACAGACTCAGCACTTGACTATAGCACGACTGACAGGTTATGAATTGACATTATTCCAACCACACATAGAGATCAGACGCTGCAATACACTAAATCCTGCTACACTTTTACCATCAATGATAAGTGAAAATGTATGTGTGTGGGTACTGCACACAGTATTCAAATTGTGAGGGCGTTTTAACAAAAATTGTGTGCTACCTTTGATTGATGCCTGCCACACCCTATAGAACCTGTATTAAGCCTGACACCAGAAAGGCTGTCAGGACTCTAAGGTGCACAACATAAAACTGAGCAAGCTCTTAATTCGTTTGACTTCTTTTGTTTATATTTCAACCATTAAATTTTCATTTTGTAAACATTTTTTACATGCAATTGTTTTTCAGAAAAGTTCACAGCGTGCATTGTTTCAAATCATTACAAATCATAGTCAGAACATAAAGGCAACATAAAAATCAAATAAAGGTGCTTAGTATGAACACATAAGAACCCAATGCATTTCGGGACCCTTCGTGGCCCCTTCGTCAGGGGTCTGTTGAAAAAACAAATATAAACAAAAAATTAGTATAAAGCAAACTATTGCTTTAATGTTTATAAGTGGCTCAGCCATTTTTAACTGTTAAATGGTTTACCTGTCTCTGTATTTGAGATCTAAGTCTTTTTAATTTGAAATTTACTAAATTTAGGTTTTTTTCTTTTTATTATACTCTTCACTGTGAGAAAAACAGTCTGTGTTGTGACTAAACTCCACATAATCATTTTAAACTCATTATTCATTAAACTAGTCGCTGTGACTACATACCGTGTTCAGCAGGTTACTTGGAACAAAAAGGGGTGTTCCTATGTATAAGGAAAGATGACATTTAAAGGAATTATTTTGTATCTAAACTTAGCTACAGCATGTTTAACTAAATTTGAAAACGAAAAGGAGTGAACCAATTTTAAAATGATTACCTGCGAGCCGTTGCGTAGTGCGTTGGTCTCGCTTTAATAGCCAGTTGAGATGAATAGGTGCTAAAAAAGAAAATAATAAAATTGCAGTCTCGTTCCTTAGAACCCCCGAAGGTATTTTCTACCCAGCGTTTTGATATGAAAAATACCTGCTGTATCTGTAGGGTTTCAGAAATTCTGCTCATTGTTCGGTAACCTTCTCCAACCTGTGAAAGGTTGAGAATATTATTTTAACATTATGGACTTTTAATTAGTTTGTGCGTCCTACCGCTAAGGGAAGGTGAGGTTTCCAGTTTACCTGCGGTCCTAGGCTGTGGCGCTTCGGTTCCGCAGTGTCGGTCTTTGTTGCAATTAAACTGTGGAAAAACCACAGAATTAGTCAATCTGGTTTAGAAATCCCTTTTCTATTTGGCGTTTTTACATCCCCGAGTAGCGGAGCTTACCTTCGCTGCGTGCTGCACTAGTCTTCAACCGTTCAACTCTGGCGTGTTCGCTATCGCCATTAGAGTTTGGTCCTTTTTCTAATTCATTGGTGTCAAAAAGTTTCTCTGACACTGAAAACGGACTAAGGTTATCTTACTTTACTCGATTGTGAGCGGATTGGGGCAGCCATATTGGAGTATTATAAAAACGGTCAATTTGCATCTTTGCTATTTAGATTTTGAGAATGATGTAAAGCTGTTATTTGACTATGAATGATTTAGTTCGAACCTTTGACTGCATAAGTGCTAAATTTTCGTAACCCATGTAAAACACAAAATGAATAATAAATAGCGATGCTAATATCCGGCGTTTAAACCAAAAACAATATTCCAGAACATATCTCAATAAATTGTCATTTACAATCCTATTATACTGAAAACAATACCTGCCTATTTACAATCTTCATTTTAGTAGATTAGAGTATGCAAACTAGTATAAATTTATGTCAGTTCAAATTTATGTTGTTTCGAGTTAATTTAAATGGTTATGAATATGATGTGTGCTTACAATTCACTGTGTTGTATAGTCACTAAGGCGTGTATCAGAATTCACTAGGGAGACAGGGTCGCCCATCAGTTTTGATTATTTACAGAAAGCATGCCATCTCAATTTTATCGTTGAGCCCAAATGGGACCAAAGTCTGCAATTTGCGGATCCAGAAGGCTTCTCGCTGGAGAAGAATCTTTGCATTATCGAATCCCAATCTTTGTGGTACTTGTTCTATTATTTGGAATCTTAGTTGCGCTATCGTATGCCTTGCTTCTGTCCAGTGTTGCGCTAAAGGTGATGTGATGTTTTTTGAACGTATTCTACTTTTGTGTTCCGTTAGTCTCACCTTGAGTTTTCTGTCAGTTTTACCTATGTAGAGAAGTCCACATGGACATTTGATGGCATATATCACATGTTCTGAATTACATGTTGTGTCGTGTTTTAGTTGAATTTTCTCCCCTGTTCTGGGGTGTAGTAAAATAGTGCCCAAAATGATGTTATTGCAATTTTTACAATTGTGACATTTCCTTGTTCCTTTGAATGACGATCGCTCTTCAGCGGTGGTTACCGACTTGCTCGGTTTGTTCAGCATCTCTTTTAGATTTTGTGCCCTTTTGTAGGCAAACAAAGGTTGCTCTTGAAACAATGTACCAAAGTCCTTTTCTATTTGTAGTATCTCCCATCTCTTTTTGATTATTTTCTTGATTTGCCAGGATGATGTGGAGTATTTCGATACAAATGCCATTCTTTTATTTGCATTCTTTTGCTTCTTTGCTAATAGTTCACTTCTGGGGATGGTCTTTATCTTCTCTACATGTGCCTCCAAGAGTTTTCTTGGGTAACCTCTGTCCAAATACCTTTGTTTTTGCTCATTAATGCTTTTGTCGCATGTTTCTGGATCAGATGTGATCCTCTTGATTCGCATAAATTGCGACACTGGCAGGTTGTTGATCAAATTGGCTGGATGAAAACTCCCATAAAGTAGGGCGTTATTCTTGTCTGTTGATTTTTTGTATACCCTTGTGTGTATGGAACTTTCTTGTATTTCCACTAGAACATCTAGGAAAGGCAGTGCTTCAGTACTTGTATTGTGTGTGAACTGGATGCGAGCATCAATGCTATTGAGTTTTTGAATGTTCTCCATTAGTTTCTTTTCCGAATCTTTCCAAAGTATAAAGATATCATCTATATATCTTTTGTAGTGTACCAGTCCTTGCTGCCATTCAGGTTTAGTCAAAATGTGATTGTCCTCGAATTTAGCCATAAAAATGTTGGCATAAATACAAGCTCCGGGAAAACCCATTGCTGTTCCATTTAGCTGTAAGTAAAAATCATTTTGCCATGTGAAATAGCTGTTTTCTAGGCAAAATTCCAATAACTTAAGAATCATGCACTTCACTTCTTCAGATTTTTCTCCTTTTAAAAGTGCCCATTCCATGGCTTCTAGGCCTTGCTGGTGTGGTATTGAAGTATATAGGGATGTAACGTCTATAGTACAAATTATCCACTGTGCAGCATCTTGTGTGTCGATTGTTTGAAGATTCCTTAAAAAATCTGAAGTATCTTCTAAATACGTTGACCAGTTCTGTATGAATGACTGCATATGGGTGTCTATAAATATTCCCAAATTTTCAAAAATTGAGGAGCAACCTGAGACTATTGGTCTAAAGGGTGGATTTTGAAGACTTTTGTGTATTTTAGGTAAAAAGTATATCCGTGGTCTCCTTGGATACAATTGTCTCAAATAGCGTTTTGTTCTAGTGTTGATCCAGCATAACTCTTCTGCTTTATTTAGAATTTCATCTAAAGCATGTGCTATTTCGATAGTCGGATCTCTGTCAAGTTTTGCATATGTGGTTGTGTCACTTACATGTTCAGTGCCTTTTAGTACATAAAACGTGGAGTCCATAATGACTAGACCCCCTCCTTTGTCCGCCTTCTGGATTACAATAGTTGGATTCTTCGCTAAAGTTTGCAGTGCACTGTATTCCGCTTTAGTCAGATTCTTTAGTTTGCTCTTGAAGTGAATTTTACTTAAGTCAGCCTTGACTAGTGTCTCAAAAGTATCCAATGTCTTGTGCGATATTGGGGCTACAAAAGTGCTCTTAGGTTTGAATATAGTGTCATCATTTTCCTCAGTTTGGATTGGATTTACCACAGTAAAAAAATGCTTGAGCCTGATCAGGCGCATGAACCTAAAAAATGCTATCTCCGTTTCAAGCTCATTTGTTTGATACGTTCTCACAAAACCTGTGCCTTTATTGAGTAAGTTTGTTTCAAACTGTGTTAGAGGATATTGAGATATATTGATCACGAGGCTTTGGCTTGGCTCCTGAGACTTGCTTTCCTTATGCCCTCCTTTTCCTTTTCCTCTTCTCGTTTTCTTTCCGCTTGCGTCGATGCTGTTGGATCTGGTGGTTTGCTGGGCAATTGGCCCTCCACTAAAAAAGAATCCGAGGTTAAATTGGTGCCGCTTGCACCTTCCGTTGATGTTGAGGGAGTTACTTGTTGTTTCTGCAAAGGTTGTCTCGTGGTGCTAGTATCACTATCAGATACTCCACTTTCATCTGATGTTGTGGGTTGTTGTTTCCTATTTGTGTATCTCCTTTTCGCGTAAACTTCAGCCCAAGTATAAGCTTCGTTGAGCTTGTAGTCGATTGTGTCGCGTTTAAATTTCCGCAATTTTGTCTCCTGTATCTCTTTGCCATATTTGTCTAGTTTGATGTCCAAATCTGCTAAGAATTTGTTCCACGGTTCTACTTCCATTCTGGATGACAACTCTCTTTTGACATTGAATATTTCTTCCTCTAGTTCTTTAATGATTCTTGAGAGCTCTTCCACTAGTAACAAGATCAGGTCAAGCGAGCATTTATTGAGGATACAGTACCATTTCTCCATAAATTGAGGATTGTTATTCAATCTGTACAGCATTGGTCTGATGGCGAGCCTGAGGCCTCTTGGAATCCGTCTCACGCGATGATATTGGATTAATGTTGAGGCGTGTAGTCGTTGGTTCAATTCACGCTTTGTTAAATACTCCAATTGTTTAAGTTGTTGTGTGACTGAGCCACTTTTTGCATCAAAGGTTTTTGTTTCCTTTATCAATTGATATATTTGATCTGCTTCATCCGTAGTGTATATTTTTATGTTTGCTCTATTTTCCGTGATTCCAGATATCGAGTCGAAAGACATTTTCTATGGTGCTAGTGCCCACCGTTTTGCAGAATGATAAGTGAAAATGTATGTGTGTGGGTACTGCACACAGTATTCAAATTGTGAGGGCGTTTTAACAAAAATTGTGTGCTACCTTTGATTGATGCCTGCCACACCCTATAGAACCTGTATTAAGCCTGACACCAGAAAGGCTGTCAGGACTCTAAGGTGCACAACATAAAACTGAGCAAGCTCTTAATTCGTTTGACTTCTTTTGTTTATATTTCAACCATTAAATTTTCATTTTGTAAACATTTTTTACATGCAATTGTTTTTCAGAAAAGTTCACAGCGTGCATTGTTTCAAATCATTACAAATCATAGTCAGAACATAAAGGCAACATAAAAATCAAATAAAGGTGCTTAGTATGAACACATAAGAACCCAATGCATTTCGGGACCCTTCGTGGCCCCTTCGTCAGGGGTCTGTTGAAAAAACAAATATAAACAAAAAATTAGTATAAAGCAAACTATTGCTTTAATGTTTATAAGTGGCTCAGCCATTTTTAACTGTTAAATGGTTTACCTGTCTCTGTATTTGAGATCTAAGTCTTTTTAATTTGAAATTTACTAAATTTAGGTTTTTTTCTTTTTATTATACTCTTCACTGTGAGAAAAACAGTCTGTGTTGTGACTAAACTCCACATAATCATTTTAAACTCATTATTCATTAAACTAGTCGCTGTGACTACATACCGTGTTCAGCAGGTTACTTGGAACAAAAAGGGGTGTTCCTATGTATAAGGAAAGATGACATTTAAAGGAATTATTTTGTATCTAAACTTAGCTACAGCATGTTTAACTAAATTTGAAAACGAAAAGGAGTGAACCAATTTTAAAATGATTACCTGCGAGCCGTTGCGTAGTGCGTTGGTCTCGCTTTAATAGCCAGTTGAGATGAATAGGTGCTAAAAAAGAAAATTGAGATGGCATGCTTTCTGTAAATAATCAAAACTGATGGGCGACCCTGTCTCCCTAGTGAATTCTGATACACGCCTTAGTGACTATACAACACAGTGAATTGTAAGCACACATCATATTCATAACCATTTAAATTAACTCGAAACAACATAAATTTGAACTGACATAAATTTATACTAGTTTGCATACTCTAATCTACTAAAATGAAGATTGTAAATAGGCAGGTATTGTTTTCAGTATAATAGGATTGTAAATGACAATTTATTGAGATATGTTCTGGAATATTGTTTTTGGTTTAAACGCCGGATATTAGCATCGCTATTTATTATTCATTTTGTGTTTTACATGGGTTACGAAAATTTAGCACTTATGCAGTCAAAGGTTCGAACTAAATCATTCATAGTCAAATAACAGCTTTACATCATTCTCAAAATCTAAATAGCAAAGATGCAAATTGACCGTTTTTATAATACTCCAATATGGCTGCCCCAATCCGCTCACAATCGAGTAAAGTAAGATAACCTTAGTCCGTTTTCAGTGTCAGAGAAACTTTTTGACACCAATGAATTAGAAAAAGGACCAAACTCTAATGGCGATAGCGAACACGCCAGAGTTGAACGGTTGAAGACTAGTGCAGCACGCAGCGAAGGTAAGCTCCGCTACTCGGGGATGTAAAAACGCCAAATAGAAAAGGGATTTCTAAACCAGATTGACTAATTCTGTGGTTTTTCCACAGTTTAATTGCAACAAAGACCGACACTGCGGAACCGAAGCGCCACAGCCTAGGACCGCAGGTAAACTGGAAACCTCACCTTCCCTTAGCGGTAGGACGCACAAACTAATTAAAAGTCCATAATGTTAAAATAATATTCTCAACCTTTCACAGGTTGGAGAAGGTTACCGAACAATGAGCAGAATTTCTGAAACCCTACAGATACAGCAGGTATTTTTCATATCAAAACGCTGGGTAGAAAATACCTTCGGGGGTTCTAAGGAACGAGACTGCAATTTTATTATTTTCTTTTTTAGCACCTATTCATCTCAACTGGCTATTAAAGCGAGACCAACGCACTACGCAACGGCTCGCAGGTAATCATTTTAAAATTGGTTCACTCCTTTTCGTTTTCAAATTTAGTTAAACATGCTGTAGCTAAGTTTAGATACAAAATAATTCCTTTAAATGTCATCTTTCCTTATACATAGGAACACCCCTTTTTGTTCCAAGTAACCTGCTGAACACGGTATGTAGTCACAGCGACTAGTTTAATGAATAATGAGTTTAAAATGATTATGTGGAGTTTAGTCACAACACAGACTGTTTTTCTCACAGTGAAGAGTATAATAAAAAGAAAAAAACCTAAATTTAGTAAATTTCAAATTAAAAAGACTTAGATCTCAAATACAGAGACAGGTAAACCATTTAACAGTTAAAAATGGCTGAGCCACTTATAAACATTAAAGCAATAGTTTGCTTTATACTAATTTTTTGTTTATATTTGTTTTTTCAACAGACCCCTGACGAAGGGGCCACGAAGGGTCCCGAAATGCATTGGGTTCTTATGTGTTCATACTAAGCACCTTTATTTGATTTTTATGTTGCCTTTATGTTCTGACTATGATTTGTAATGATTTGAAACAATGCACGCTGTGAACTTTTCTGAAAAAAATTGCATGTAAAAAATGTTTACAAAATGAAAATTTAATGGTTGAAATATAAACAAAAGAAGTCAAACGAATTAAGAGCTTGCTCAGTTTTATGTTGTGCACCTTAGAGTCCTGACAGCCTTTCTGGTGTCAGGCTTAATACAGACACTTTTACCATCAAGCACAACAGATCCTACTCCACATGACTGTGTGGATGTCATTAACACAATCACGAAGCCCAGACAGGACTTGACAGATATTGCATTACCCGATCCGGACCTGACACTTTATGTGGATGGTTCATGTATGAGAACAAGTACAGGAGAGTTAGTGGCCGCATATGCAGTGACCACTGAAACTGAAGTCATAGAAACACATCGCATTAACACCCTATCAGCTCAAGCAGCAGAGCTCATCGCTCTGACCCAAGCCTGTATACGAACCAAGAACCTTAAAGTAAACATATACACAGATTCACGTTATGCATTTGGAGTCGTACACGACTTCGGTGTCCTTTGGCAAGAGAGAGGTTTCTTGACCTCTCACGGAGCCAAGATTCAGCATGGTCCCCTCATTCAAGCTCTGTTAGAAGCAATACATTTGCCTACAGCCATAGCCATCATGAAGTGCAAAGCACATACTAAAGTTACAGACACTATTTCCCAGGGTAACGACCTGGCAGATCGAACAGCGAAACATACAGCTCAGACTCATACTCATCCGACTGATATGACAAAGACTGACGTAACTTCATTGACACATTGCATGACAGTTAGGGATCCCACACAAGATGTAATCGACATGCAGACACATGCTACTCCAGACGAAATAAAGAAATGGACTGAACAATGAGGGGTCCAGACAGAACAGGGATGGATGACGAAGGGAAAGACCACGTGGTTTCTCCCCGACTCTATGGTTCAAGTTATCATCAACACAGCACACAGTCCAGCACATTTAGGAGAGAAAGCCATGTTAGACAGTTTACAGAACCTCTGGTTCAACAAGCATTTACGAGCAGCAGCAAAACAGAAAGTGCGTACCTGCATGATCTGTTGTCAGTTCAATCCAGGAAAAGGTATTCCCATGGAGCGAGGTGGATTTCATCCTCCCGACCATCCTTTTGAAGTCCTCCAGTTGGATTATATCCAGATGGACAGATGTCGAGGATTCAAGTATGTCCTCGTAGTTGTATGTGCCTTATCCAGATGGACAGAAGCATATCCCGTCCCAGATTACACTGCCCCGGCCACTGCCAAGCAGTTGGTTCGTGAATTCTTCCCTCGGTACGGTTTACCCCGTGTCGTATATTCAGATAACGGTCAGCCATTCTCGTCCGAGCTCATGAAGCAGGTTTCACTCCTGTTAGGCTATCAATGGAAGTTTCACTGTGTTCGACATCCCGAGGCAGCAGGCCTCGTGGAGAGACACAATCAGACTCTGAAAACACGTCTTTCTAAAATCTGTGCAGAGAAAGGTGTAGATTGGATGGTAGCTTTACCAGTTGCCCTCTTTTACATGCAAATGGTAGCTCATTCTAGGACAGGGCTATCCCCGTATGAGGTGGTCTTTGGTAGGCCTCCTAATATGTGGGGGACGCCTATGCCCCGTAAAATAACAGATGTTGACAGTACTATGCTGACAGATTACCTTGCCTCCTTGATGTCTGCACTACTATCATGTCGTTCACAGGTCGCGGCAGCCTTCCCAGACAACACCGAGGTGAAACTGCATGAACTTGTTCCAGGAGATGTCGTCGTGGTCCGTAATTTTGACAGATCAAGCCCTCTGGAGCCCCGCTGGAAGGAGCCGAAATCGTTCTGATGACCACAAGGACTGCAGTAAAGGTCGAAGGCAGGAAGGGGTGGCTGCACTCGAGCCACGTGATAAATTTGTATGGACTTCCGCCAAAGACTGTTCCCCAGGACTGCCGCATTCCAGACACTGATACTAAACTCCCCCTGTTAGAGAAAACTCCGCAGCAGGAGTACAGATTGAAATTGAGGTCTAGTAAGTCAGACAGTTTAATTGTTTAAGTCCCCCTCGGGTGAAGCGGTTAGACAGGTTCCTGACATGTATAAGATAGACCCCAATAGAGAGAGAGATAGACAGGAGATCAAGAAACGAAAATATTGTAAAAGTCTCCGGAGTCGTTGTATACTGACATTACTTATCATGTTTTTTCTGAGTCTTACGATTATTTGCATTAGTTGGATGTTACATATGTTCTTTCCTATTGCACATTCTTCTTCCAATGACACTGTAGAGCACACGTTTAGTGCTCTGCCTCCACATGAACTGTCTTATCGACTTGCGCTGCGCAACAATACATTCATCCGTATGTTACACCATTCTCACCAGATCAACAATGCTACTAATTGTTGGATATGTGGCCGACTCCCTCCCTATCAGAACTACAAGGGAGTTCTGCCCCTCTTTCCTTACCCGTTTACACACAATGGTTCCTGTGGTGCATGGTTTAGTTTAATATCCTCTTTAGACTCTGAATCCAGGGTTTCCCAAGGCAATTGGATATGGGGAAACCTGAACACAGTTATGAACAAAGCATGTTTCCCAGACGAGGAAGGTCTTCCACAAATGACAGGGACCGATCTAGAAAATGAAGTGTATGGATTAGGTAATTTTATGCTTAACCTCATGATTCTAAATGTTCAGTCAGAGACTAGTCCAGACTTGCCATCTATATCAGTTCTACCAGCAAAAGGTGTATTATGCGTCAGAAAGAATGGTTCAGTTCATCTAGGACACAGTGACTGTACTACTGTGGTCGAATTCAGTGATAAAGGCAAGTCTACTTTCAAAGCTTCCCGACATTCCTATTTCATTTGTGGTCAGACAGCCTATGTACGTTTACCCCTAGACTGGGATGGTACTTGTTTTATTGCATTCCTATTGCCACCAGTATTCCTAGCCCCATCTGATTATCACAGGAATTCCCGCCTCACTCACGTTAGACAAAAGAGAGATCTCCCAATTGTTGATCAGACTGAAACTACATGGGAACAATACACAGATTTCAATAAAGGATTCTTTCCTTATTTAGGCACTGTCTCAAATAGTAAACTGATACGCAAATTAACCAGGATCCTCGAAGCGGTAGTGAATGAGACTACTTCTGCTTTGGGCAACTTAACAGAGGAGCAGTCTGCTATGAGACTTGTTGTTCTTCAGAACCGCCTTGTCCTTGACGTCATCCTGGCCGATAGGGGCGGAGCTTGTAGAGTCATCGGATCCAGTTGTTGCGTGTTTATTCCTAATAACGCGCCATCCGTGTATAAGGCCATTACCAGGCTTCACGAAATAGCCCATCTGATACACCAGAATCCAGGCTCCTGGACTTGGTCCGGTTGGCTCTGGAGTGTAATATCCGCCTGGGGATGGAAGCTACTATCATTCCTAGGAATCATACTGCTCATAGTGTTTAGTTGTTGTCTCTGTCTGCAATGTAGGCCAGCGATTTGCGGCTTGCGCGCCACAGCTTGTATTCCTCGTCCAAGTTCACGTTCCCATTCCCGAATAAAGAAAGAAGAACAGATGATGTTATATGAACAGATAGATGGTCTCATGAAAATAGATATATCTTGATGGGTCCGTAGGGGACAAGGAGGGAATGAGGTAATTGAAATTTTTATGGTCAGGTATGTCCCCTAACGTGTACCCCAACGTCTCCATGTACGAGTTTAAAGTGCATGTAACTTCCCTCCACGACCGAATCTGAAGACGCAAATACATTTGCGTTCAACGTTACATGTCCTCTATCAGATCCATCATGAATGGATCGATAATTCAGTTTCTAACCATGCCATGCCAACGTCTTTACATGGTGCACTTTTACGTTTTTCCTGGCTCTGCCGAGCTAGGCCCTGATTTCTGCCTTCGAACCACTTCTGTCTCTGCCTCTGAAAGCTGCAGCGTGGAGATGCATCCCTGACCTCTGCCTTACTTCCTGCCAAGCGAAGCGGTGCCTGGCTCGGCCTGGCCTGCCTGCTAAAACAGTATTTTGCCTACAAGTTATCAGTTCAGCCTCCTCGAAAACACATTCCAGTCTAGTGATATAGGTAAACATATCCCCGGCTGCAGAGCAAAGGGCCAAGCCTTCCTGTCTCCTTCATGTAATTCATTGCTCCCGTTACCATGGTAGGCTCATGGCCCCGTGCATTGCACTCAGACACATATGCATTCAGTATAGAATAGCCTCTGCCCGAGAGACCTTTTACTTCAGATTAGACATTCCCCAAACACAAGATATCAGACATGTTACAGGAACAGGTCGATCTGACATGCCCGACTTCTGTCTCCTCTACTAGTGCTAAAAGTCAGACCCCCGGCTTTCTCCAGTTCCACGTCAATGACACGTCATACTAATTGCGCGCGCACCCAGGTGAAAAGTTTCAGCTGACTCTGCAGAATCCTCTATGCACCCACCCACTTATGACACTTTCTGTGACGTTTCTAGCACACGCCTCCGTACACACCCTTGTACACGCCTTTTTGCTACGCACATGTGTTCTTATCTTACTCTTTTCACTTGTCACGCCTACTGTATCCATCACCATTGTACAGTTTTACTATATATTCCATGTACTGTTAATAAATCGTTGACATCTTTTGCCATCATTTTACCCCTTCCCGAACCCTTGTATTGATGGAACTGATTTCCATGGCTCGAGCCATCCCGATTAAAGCCCGTATGACTCAGATACCACGGACTCTGCCTCTCATTTGATTGAGCTATTCTTTTACCTGTCAATAATTATACGAAAAAATTGTACGGTATCTAAATTTACCACAGGTCCAGTGTAGTCCGGTGGAGTGGCTGAAGAAGACGTGGTTGCTAGCTGAGAAGATGGGGTCCAGCGTGTGGCCGCGTAGTGGATAGGGGTTTTCACCAGTTGCTTGAGTCCGAGGTTGGTGAGGTTGGCGAGCAGAGTCTTGGTGTTGTTGTCTTTGTTGTTCTCCAGGTGGATGTTCAGGTCCCCTAGGAGGATGTATTCTGGTGAGGTTAGTGCGTGCGGGCTGACAAAGTCGGTGATGGTTTCACTGAATTGTGTGCGCGGGCCCGGGGGTCTGTAAATGAGGGTTCCTCTGAGTGTGGTTTTTGAGTCGGTGTGGATCTGGAAGTGTAGGTGTTCAGCGGTGGAGAGTGTGTCTTTGGCGTTGGAAATATAACAGCAAAGCATTACAAAGCATCTTAACAATCTCCTTCAAACGGTTCCATTTATAAGGAAAAATAAGGAAAAATTAAAATTCAAACTATATATTCAACAAATTGTGGCTAAGGCATTTGTTGTGAAAATATATGTGTTCACTTTAATTATGCAGACCCTCCAGGATTTCGCGATTTCGCAGTTTGCCACGAAATTGGCACTTTTGTAAAAATGCCGCGATTTTTACAAAAGTGCCCGCGAAATCGGCACTTTTGTAGAAATCGCGGCATTTTTACAAAAGCCGCTATATCCTGGGGGGGTCTGCTTAATATTTGGAGAATCAGATTATATCGTGGGTGATATGCAGAAGCATATTTTATTTTTGTCAATTTTGCACATTTTTTTAAGGACATCAGAGCGCTTGACAACCGAAACAGAGTACCGTACACATCTATTTGTCTTCAGCACATGGAGATTTACTGGGATTCACAGGATGCTGAACCGGGGTCAGGATTTGAACCTGCTCCTTAATGTTGCACAGTCAGCAGACGTGGGCACTAGGCCACATCACCGTCAGAGAAAGCTCGGCTTGTTCTGTGCTCAAGGTTGGAAGAGGACTTCCAACTGAGCCAACGCCAGGCATGTTCCTCGAGCTTTCAGTGTCTCGCCCATCTTATGTCTTTGCTAAAGGTTAGCGCATGATGTCTGTAATCCACCGTTTTAAGTACATTTCAACTATTTTCAGCTTCATATAATGTCTGATTGTTGTTTTTATGTAATCTTTGCTGCATAGCCTAGCCCACCTTATAGGATTGAATTCACGATCTGCAGCAATGTTAATGTCCAGTAGTTTTCTTTTTGACACAAAGCTGTGTTTTTCGGTGTTGTGAGAATGTAGGTCGGGGGTAAGATTTTGTTGCATTTTTTTGTATAATAAATTCTTTTTCTTCCTGCACTATGAAATGTCAATGAAGTGGTGGAATCCCTTCAGGTGTAAATGCGGGAGAAATGGCTGTTGAGTGAGAGTAACTAGATTTGAAGGATTGGTCCATTCGGTGCTGGTGGTCATTGCACTTAGAAATGGGTGGACACTGCGCGGAGGCTGACTTCATCAGGCCAGCTTAGGCGTTTCACGTGGATGCCTGAATGAAGGGGCTATGGTTGAATAGACAGTTTAGAGAACTATTTGTCACTACCGATATTTACATGCAGTTATCAATTAGCCATTTCAAAATAAACAAACAATTTGATTTCTCCACACCTTATTTTGTATCTAAAATGCCCAAACGTCATAAGCATATATTTATTGTTTATCAGATCTTAATATTTCAGTTTATCGCCCAACCTCTTTTTTTACCACCAGTTATACCACCAGCTATACTCGCAGTTTCTGGGTGTATAGCTCAGGTAGCAGGTTAAATGTATTTCACACTGGTCGCTGCTTTGGTGAGCTTGTCGATAGATCACTGCTTTTTTAACCCGTTCACTTCCCTCTAATACATTAGATTTATTCAGCATCAGATCTTATTTCTCTCACAGAAGCAAAGCTATCGGCCGTCAACGCTCATTCTCTTTTTTGTTTATTAGGAGTCACACTTCTCCGTTTTTTAGGTCTCGCCTACGACGAGAACTATAGTCGGCGTCTCAGCAGTCTGAGCCTGACGAAGGGAGACAAGACCTGGCCGCGCGCAGCATTGCCCCATTGGATAACGTTGTGCGCGTGGCCAGGTCTTGTCTCCAAAGCATGCATTGCAGACCGGATCGCGACGCGCGCCTCTCTGGAATGCAGGGGGAGTCTGCAGAGAGGCGTGCGGCGCTGATAAACAGCCATGGTTTTTTTTTTTTCGTCTCATTTCTGAGCCTGGATGGCGGCTGGATTCAAATTACAAAGCATGCTGGCAAGACTCGTTTATATTTCTGACTGCTTCTGCCTCAGTCTGCTTCTAACTGCCTCCATCTATCTGTTTGCCTCTATCTAGCTGATCCTATCGTATCTAACTCTCTATGTCTATCTGTCCCTCGCTCCTTCTGTCATTGCTGTAGCTCTGTTAAAGTCTCTCAGTCACTGTCTCTATCCTTCTGTGTCTCTGTCCCTTTTAGTGTGACTGTCCCTCTGCCCTTCTCTGTTTCTCTGTCACTCTCGCTCATCCTCGGAGTCTCCCTTTCGTTTTAGACCCTGCCTCGTTCTCCTCCCTCTGTCTTTCTCAGTAGAAGCCCCTTTGGCTGACAATCTGACGAGCGTTCCTGGCACAGCCTGACCCTGCGTCAGTCACGTCCGTCTTAAAAATACCAGGGCCTCTGGTTGCACACAGTTTCCTGGCTTCCAAATTCACAAAGGGAATATGTGAGCTTTAGGAAGGCTTGGAATAGAGAACAAGTAATATCTTCACTTGCCCTCTATGAAAAACAAGCCCACCCACGTGGGCGGATGGACATGCCCTGAACTCTCCACCCACGTAAGTGACAGGAGTGAATCTCATATTTCAGATCTTAAACGGCTGGACTTATAAAGTGAATTTAATCCTAGCATCAGGATATCGTAAACACAGATCCTTTGGTTATTTTGCTTAGAGCGGTGGGATTAGAAAATTATTTGTGTCAGAATGGTAAAGAGCCGGCACCCCACAGGCTTGCACCTGCAGTACAAGGCCATAGGCGTTTCCCCCTGTGGGCTCACACTGTTAACAATTCCCTTGCTTCCACAAAGAAGTGTGTGAACTGAAACCTATCTCTGTTGTTTCTGCATTAACTATCTACTGGCCAGTCTGTCCACTTGTTTCTTTTGCTGTTATCTTTCCCTTTTTTTGCTTCCTGGACAACAATAAGATGAAAAGCTCTTACTTTAAAAAACCTTTAAAAGTTCATGTAATTTCTTTATGGTGATGTGCTTTGAACGGAGGGACATGGGTCGTATATTTAAAAACGATTGCACCAAAAACTACCAGACAAGTGTACACATAGACACCACCACTGCCATACACACACGGATACCACCACTGCCATACACACACGGATACCACCACTGCCATGCACACACAGACACTACCACTGCCTTACACACACGGACACCACCACTGCCATGCACACACATACACCACCACTCCCATGCACACACAGACACCACCACTGCCATGCACACACAGACACCACCACTGCCATACAGACACGGACACCACCACTGCCATACACACACGGACACCACCACTGCCATGCACACACAGACACCACCACTGCCATGCACACACGGAAACCGCCACTGCCATGCACAGACGGACACCACCACTGTCATGCACCCACAGACACCACCACTGCCATACACACACGGACACCACCACTGCCATGCACCCACAGACACCACCACTGCCATACACACACCAACACCACCACTGCCATGCACACATGGATAACACCACTGCCATACACACACGGATACCACCATTGCCATACACACACGGACACCACCACTGCCATGCACACACGGACACCACCACTGCCATACACACACGGATACCACCACTGCCATGCACACACAGACACTACCACTGCCATACACACACGGACACCACCACTGCCATGCACACACAGACACCACCACTCCCATGCACACACAGACACCACCACTGCCATCCACACATAGACACCACCACTGCCATACAGACACGGACACCACCACTGCCATACATACACGGACACCACCACTGCCATGCACACACAGACACCACCACTGCCATGCACACACAGACACCACCACTGCCATGCACACATGGAAACCACCACTGCCATGCACAGACGGACACCACCACTGCCATGCACCCACAGACACCACCACTGCCATACACACACGGACACCACCACTGCCCTGCACACACACACCACCACTGCCATGCACACACAGACACCACCACTGCCATGCACACACGGAAACCACCACTGCCATGCACACACGAGCACCACCACTGCCATGCACACACGTACACCACCACTGTCATACACACACGGACACCACCACTGCCATGCACACACGCACACCACCACTGCCGTGCACACACGGACACCACCTCATTATGCAGGAGCTGTGCCCCTCGCCCGGTTATGATGTCTCGGGGGCGTAAAAGAAAAATGTTATTACATCGCAACACATCGCAAGTTGTGTTTTTTAAATTATTTTTTATCCTTTTTACGGTTTGAGGCATATTGAATTTTACATTGTCTGTTATTTTATTAACCTATGTCCTGTCCCGTCCCCCCCACTTCAAATAAGGCATACAATCTACAACACATCACTCTGCACCACTGCTATACACACACGGATACCACCACTGCCATACACACATGGACACCACCACTGCCATGCACACATGGACACCACCACTGCCATACACACACGGATACCACCACTGCCATGCACACACAGACACCACCACTGCCATACACACACGGACACCACCACTGCCATGCACACACAGACACCACCACTCCCATGCACACACAGACACCACCACTGCCATGCACACACAGACACCACCACTGCCATACAGACAAGGACACCACCACTGCCATACACACATGCACACCACCACTGCCATGCACACACAGACACCACCACTGCCATGCACACACAGACACCACCACTGCCATGCACACACGGAAACCGCCACTGCCATGCACACACGGACACCACCACTGCCATGCACACACGGACACCACCACTGCCATACACACACGAACACCACCACTG
The DNA here is from genome assembly GCF_964263255.1 of Lissotriton vulgaris. Taxonomy (NCBI): domain Eukaryota; kingdom Metazoa; phylum Chordata; class Amphibia; order Caudata; family Salamandridae; genus Lissotriton; species Lissotriton vulgaris. Next base: position 594,850,118 of record NC_141689.1, on the reverse strand, counting down.
CCGTGCACACATGGACACCACCTCATTATGCAGGAGCTGCGCCTCTCGCCCCGTTATGATGTCTCGGGGGCATAAAAGAAAAATGTTATTACATCGCAACACCTCGCTTGTGTTTTTTAAATAATTTTTTATCCTTTTTACGGTTTGAGGCATATTGAATTTTACATTGTCTGTTATTTTATTAACCTATGTCCTGTCCCGTCCGCCCCCACTTCAAATAAGGCATACAATCTACAACATATCACTCTGCACTGCTACAAGTTAAACACTTGTGGTCATTGACTATGTCTGTTGACTTCCATTACAAAGGCGTAGCGAACAAGGTCTATATATGATCAGCACAGCAAAACTAGCACTCTATATTACTGGCAACTTTGCTTGGCATAAGCAACAGCTAACCATTCACAAACAATGTTTATATACCAATTGCAAATAAAAAAAAAAAGTTAATGCAAAGCATTGTCATTTACAACGCCAGTAACTCAAACTTTAATTCTGCAAGGCCTATTGCATTGCAAATGCTTGTTTTGTTTTGTGATTTGTAAGGTGAATATGCTATGCATTTTAGTTATTCGGCGAGAGAGGATTTGCATGCAGTCTGATGGTCGCAAGTGTCATTTCACTATCTATGTTCGGTGCCACGTGAACTCCAGGACTGTATTTACTCTACCAGGTTCTCTTGTTAAGTACTAGAGTACTTATTCAGATGTGTTTCAGTCCTGGCTCTGAACACAGCTTCTATTTTAATACTAGCAGAGACATGCAAACATATTGTATTATAACTGTCTTTATATAGTGCTTAACACCCCATACGAGGTGTTGAAGCACTTTGCGCTGAGTAGCATGCTATTCCAGACCCAATGTTAGTGGTTAATCCACTGGTTAGGGGGATTAGTCTAACAGTCTCGAAGAGACCTTTCATGCTTTTTATCCAGGGACCTTGTAGTGGATTAAACAGTAGTAGACAGCTGTGGGCATTAATGGAGGATATCTATTAATAATGACCTCTGCGGATCAATCACTTGGGTATCAGCAGGGGTGGTGCAGGCCCCGGTGCCTCTGCAGCGCCTGTGGCAGCACAGCCATAGGAGGGTGTACAGACTCAGCCATTGCTGTTCCAGTAGTGAGGCCCTGTACACCTCCATCACTGCTCCCCAGTACCTGCCAGCACCCCCTTTCACTGCAGTGCTGGGCACCCACGCGGCAGTGTAGTGTTTCAGGGAGGGAGTGCATTGGCAGCACTTTCTTTGTATGGAAACACGTTATTTCCAAAGTGACAAAGTGTTGAGCTTGTGTGGTCTCTTATCTAGAGTAAAGTTTCATCACAACTACTTGTCTGATCGCTGTTGAGCAGAACATGATGTCGAAACTAAGATCTTATTCTGCGTGCAGCGGCCTGGCCTGTGCTGGAGACACAAGTTACACAACACTGAATAGTTCCACACTACACTACCTTGACTAAAGAATTGGTATAGGGCCCACCAGCACGCTAATGGTGTTGAAGCACAGCCCTACTGTGGGGCCATTTCCTGTTGACTTGGCAGTGTCATCAACCTATGGTGTTTATCACCTGTTGATGTTGTCTGTTGGTTGCTGTTGTGTCTGGTGATAGCGGGGGCAATCTGATGACTCCGACACCAGTGTGGGGGGTAATAGTATGGCCGGTGCTATGATATAATTACAGTAGGCAGTGATGCTGGTAACTGGGTCTCGTCGGCATAGCCCAACTGGCAGATGAAGAATTGCAATTCCAAGGGATAACAGCCTTCACCTGTGGGCTGCTTCCTCTATTCCATATTCCAGGTTGCCTATTCAAAGTGGAATACTCTGCTAAAACAGTTTCCATTGATTTAAGGCTGGAAATGAATGATTATGAGTAAAATATAGTGCCGCTAAAATGCCGCTAAATTTCCATATTTGTGCCGCTAAATTTCCATATTTGTGCCGCTAAATTTCCATATTTGTGCCGCTAAATTTCCATATTTGTGCCGCTAAATTTGCGAATCCATGCCGCTATATTCTGGGGGGTCTGATTATGAATCACATCAACAGCCTTGACCATTTAACCAGTGGCGGTTCCTCCGCTATGGCTGAGGAGAGTTGTACCCACTTCCAGCAGCCCAAAGCAAATCAAAATAAAGCAATAATAAACCTTGGTTTAATATCATTTAATTTGTTTTCCCGGAGCTTGGGGGCGGGGCCAGTGGGATAACAGGCAACCACCGGAGTGGTATGCGCTGTTCTTAGTGCACCTGACAGTTTGGACAGAAGTGTCTGGCCAGCCAAAACATCATGCACACTTTGTATGTTCTCCACGCAGGCTGCATTACAGCCAGGGTTGGGAACTTGCTCAGGCTCTCAGTACCTGGCTGAGCGCTGTACCACAGCACTTAGACCAATCAGGAGAGCCTGGGGGCTTCCTGCTTCTGGTTTGAGCAGATCAAGGACAGGAGGGACGATGAGAAGAGACGTGTCATTAATGATGTAAGTTTAAATTAATTTTTTTACCTCCCAAATGGACCCCCTGGCATCCCCACCCTGTGCTGGGCCAGCCGCCACTGCGTTTAATCATGACTTGTTAAATATATGAATTATGTACAACTACACTGACTAGACAGCTACTGCAACATTTTCCAATGCACATGGAGGTATACATTAACCACTGAATCATACCTGAATGAGGAGAGTAACCATCAATAGAATAATTGTGTCCTATCAGCCACATATAAAAGATGGGCATTATGAAGTTCTACATGGGAATGTAGTTACTTAGCTAAAAGGACATTCCTTAGCTTGCCTTTAAATATCACATGCGTAACACCACCTTTCATCACAATAAGATGGTTTCTACACATCATTCATCAATCAGGAAACTTGTGCACACATTATAGTTTGTGAAAACACCATTATTGCAGTTAGAACAACTAGATTCTGCGCTATTGCACTGTAATGTGGCACAAGTCAACATTATAACTGACTACACACAAGCTAAATACTTAGATGACCTTTCTAAAAAGAATGTTTGATCAGGGGGGGTTGTTTCACTCAGAATCAACCATAAAATTATTTAGTGGACACCAGCATTTACCAAATGGATATTGTATAGTTTCAAGACATGATTGTATAAATGCAGAATGAAATTTGCATTTATAGCCAAAGAACACATTTTAACAAGCAAGTAAAAAGTATTGACCTTCTTCAGACAACTGAGAATGAGTAAAAATAGCATGGAGAATTTTAACTCTCTACCTATTTATGGAAGAAAAATATCATGTTTGCGAATATGTGATAATCTGCAATTACTTTATAGTACAACTAGGCCATAACTTGATGTCTTCACATGGGATTCACAACAATTTGGTAATCTAGCCATTCCATCAAAACTGAGCCAATTTAAATTATATGAAAACATTTTAATTCAAACTGTACATCCTTTCCATACTAATGTCAAATCACAAACAGAATCTGGAAAAATGTTTAGCCTCATGAATTAGGACGTGCACTAAAAGGAAAAGTGTTTATTCCCCATTAGATTACACAAGAAATTTGGCAACAACTAATAAGTACTACAAAGTTCAGAAAGCTATAACTTACCCTTTAAAAAAAAGCATACAGTAGAAAAATTTGGACATATTTATGTTCATCTCTTCAAACAACTTACCCTCTGACAGAAGATGAAAGTGGACAATTTCAACCAATTAATAGGAATGAAGCTTAACAAAAATATAAACATTACAATTTATACTCACTACACTCTAGGGAAATGATGGGGTGCTTTAGAACTTTATCGGATGAGAGGAGCTAGAGGAGAGCCTATTAGTGTATGGGGGAAAAAAATTAAAGCAGGATTTTATCCACATTTAGTCCCCACTGGAAAAGGTGGGCGATACGCTGATCACCCTGTCCAAATATTAGCAGCAGAATACTAAACATCCGGATTACATTCAGTTGATCCACATTTTTTTCAAGACATTCCTTACATTTTTACACTACTGTATGAAAGTCAATTTTCCTTCACTTCTTCTGCTTTTGTGCATGTTATTTGCACTGAAAGTGGGTTTAACAATTCAAGACACCAAGATTTTATTGAAAATGTGTATGAAAAATACAAGAATCTGGAATATAACTTGATCACCATTATGGCATGTCAGCAAGAACAAAGAAATATTGGTTTGGAAGAAATGGAGAACTGAAATATATGCTGAGAAATGAGGGACCACCAACATGGCTTATTACTTTAAACTATGCAGAATAACATGAAATAACTTGTTTCAATTTGCAACTTGAGGCCAATGGCAACATTAAAGATAATGACACATAAACTCTTGCAGAATTATGTTCTTTGGATCCTGCTAATGTTTGCAGCAATTTCAAACACAAATTTCACACTATGATTCTATACTTAACCGATAAAAAGAAAAATCCTACCGAAGAGGTACTTGATTTATTCTGGAGAAAAGAGTATCAAGCAAGTAGAGCACCACATATTCTTATACTTTTATAGATCCAGGATGAACCTAAGTTTGGACATGACTGATGAATCTGTTCTAGATTTTATTGAATGTTATGCCACTTGTGTCATACATAACAAAGACAAACTCTTTGATCAAGAGTTACAGTATCAATCATTTGAGTGTGATAAATACTGCTTAATGTAATATTCTAACAAATCAAAACATTATTCTAATTTCGGTTTGGATATTGCAGACTTATACTACAAAAAGGTAGAGACAACAATTTCAAGTCATCTGTATGTCATGCAGTTACAGGGAAATCACCCAAAAATACTTACAATCTAAGGCGATAACAAGCATCACAACACATCAAGGACTGCAACCCTTTCATTCTATATATATTGGATGCTAACATGGATGTACAATTTGTTGCAGATAACTCTACAGCAATTGTGCGGTATGTTACTTCCTACATTGCATAAGTGACAAGACATATGAAGGAAGCATGAGACAAAATATCTTCACACCAATCTTTAAATCAGCAGTTGTACCAATTTAACTTCAAAATGTTATCCCATCTAGATGTCAGTAGCAATGAAGCATGTAACCAATTGAGTTCTTCAAACTTATAAGGTAAATCCCGGGCAATCAAATTAGGACTGTCATCAGTACCTCGAAGAGTCCTCAAAAGCCTACCTGAAGCTACAAAGCTTTGATTTTGCACCGCAGGGGACCTGGCTGCTGTCTCCTTAGCGTCACCGGCAGCCTCGGTGACGATCTGGCAGCCGCGGGTGCGGTTCCTGGTGCCCCAGCCCCGGAGAGGCAGACGCGACGCTGGGTGGCGGAGGAGCCAGCGCGGCACCTGGAGTTTGTGGTTCGCGCAGCCGGCGCGCTGTCCACTGTGGGCCCCGGCTCAGCGGCCTGCACTGGTGTCGCATCGCGCGGGCCGCCATTGCTGTGGCGCCGCGCCGCAACAGAGATCCATCGGAGGCGGCAGAGACACCCGCCGAGGCACTCAGCGCTGCAGCTGGTGGGACAGACCCGACGAGGAGAGGGCAGGAGTGTGCCTGAGGCCCGGCCAGAGTGAGAAGACACACGCGGCTCCGTCCTTCATCCCCTCCCCCCTCCCGCCTGGGTCGGCGGGGCACGGCAACCGACGGAGGCGCCCAGCAGGGGGCGCAGCGCTGGTCCCGGGGAGACAATAGAGGCACTAAGGGGGCATTGATGTGCCTCGGTCCTGGCCGGTGCAGTGAGGCCCGCGTGGCGCCATCCAGCGTCCCCTCCCCCCTCCCACCTGGGCCGGCGGTGGAAGGCACCCCACAGAGACACGCACCCAGCAGGGGGCACGGAGCTGGGCCCCCCGAGACAGAGGCGGCACTAACGGGGCATAGACGTGCCTGAGTCCTGGCCGGTGAGGAGAGGCCTGCGTGACACCGTCCAGCATCCCCTCCCCCCTCCCGCCTGGGCCGGCGGTGGTGAGCGACTGGCGGAGACATTCAGCGTGGTGCGCCGTGCTGCGCCTGATGACACAGAACCGGCGCTGTGGAAACGCTTGTGTACCTGGGCCCTGACCGGGGTGAGGAGACCCGCGTGGCGCCATTCGACACCCCCTCCCCCCTCCCGTCTGGACCGGCGGTGGCAGAGGCGCAAACTCAGCTTGAGGGGGCGGTAGTCCCTCACCTCACCCCCGGCTCCATCAGCCTGGCCAGAGCCTCTGGGTGGTGAGCCCCTACTGAGGACAGCGGAATTGACGTTTGCTGGCCCCTGGACTGCACTGTTGCCTGGGCGCACTACGCCTGCGGAACCTACTACACGCCCGGCGACTGCACGGAGGCGCGCTTTTGGCGCCTGGGAGCCCACCGCCGCCATGGCGGCCAACAGAACCAAAAAAGACAAGGAGAAGGAGAAAGCCCTGAAGGAGGCTTCGCTGAAAAGCTCTCCGCCGCGGTCGTCGACGGCGCCTGACAAAGCGGCGGCGCCGGAGGAGGGGGAGGCGCCGGCCACCAAGGCTTTTATGCGTGACCTCTTTGCGGCCATCAAGGAGGACATACAGGAACTCCAGACGCAGCTAGCCTCAGACCTCCGGGAAGTACGCCGAGACGTCGACGCCATCGGGGAGAGAGTGGCGACCCTCGAGGAGCACGACGTGGACACGGCGGGGGACATCCATAGGCTCCAGCAGGAGATCCTGCGCCTTAACACTCAGCACCTCGACCTGCAATTACATACAGAGGATCTGGAGAACAGATCCAGGCGCAATAACATTCGTATCCGTGCGGTCCCTTGGAAAGGCGAGGGGCCGGACCTGCGCGAGTACATCGACGGCTTGTTCCGCCACATCTTACAAGACGAGGAGCTCGGCGAGATCCAGCTGGACAGAGCCCACAGAGTCGGCTTACCCCGAGGCTCCAACGCACCCCCCCCGGACATCCTGGTGTGCGTCCACAACTTCCAACTCAAAGAGAGGATCCTGAAGAAAGCCCGTGAGCATGACCCCCTCCTGTTCCGTGACCATCGCCCTGTGCTCTACCAGGACTTGGCGGCCACCACCCTGGCCAAGCGACGGGGCTTCCGGGAGGTCACGGCTTTTCTGAAGGAACAGGGTGTCCCCTACTCCTGGGGGCACCCCTTCAGGCTAGTCTTCCGATGGAAAGGGAAGCTGATACAGGTGCGCTCGGTGGAGGTGGCCCGTGACCTGTTGGGAACGGAGCAGGCCGACCCAGCCGCGGAGCACTCATCGCCCTCTTCGAGGTCCCGCCGCCGCTCCGAGGAATGGCACACCGTGGGCAGGTCATCCAAGCCAGTGGGTCCGGACTTGTCTGTCAGCCTGCAGGAGCGTGGCGCCGCAGTGGCCTCGGTGTCGAAGGTGACTGTTTCGCCCAAGGGGCCCTGAATGGTTCGGCTGAGCTGCTTCCCCTGGGCATCTTCGCTGGCTGGCAGTGGAGGGACCGAACTACTGGACACTGATGGGTAATGTACTGACACGTTCCCCGTGTATATTGTCCTGTATCAGGATCTGGGTGGCTGGTGGGAGTAAGTCCATGCCCCCAGCCCTTGGGACTTCAATGACAGACTCTTGTTCCCCATTGGTAGTTCTCTCCTGGGGTCCATGTCGGGGGTTGTTGTTGTTGGGGTGGGTATGTTTTGGGGGGGTTGACTTGGAAGGTTTCGGGGTGGTTGGGGGTCCGGGGAGGGATGGGGGAGGGAGGGGGGGTTCTCCGCATCAGCCGCTAGTTCCTCCCAGCAGAGTGCTTCTCTGGCTTGCTATATGGGGAGGGATTTGAAGGTTGTTAGCTTGAACGTGCGAGGTCTCAACAGCCCTGTCAAGAGAGCGGCGATCCTCTCCCTGTTGGAGGGGTCAGGTGGCGACATCTGTCTCCTGCAGGAGACACACCTACTCGCCAAAGACACGAGGCGGATGAAGGACAGACGCTTCCCCACCCAGTTATGGTCCTCCTGTGGCACTAAGAGACAGGGGGTGGCGATCTTGATCAGTGCGAAAGCCCATTGTAAAGTGCTGTCCCAGGTGGTTGATATTAGAGGGCGCTTTCTGGCGGTTAGGATCCAATGGGGGGACTCCCAACTCACGGTAGGCTCCATCTACGCCCCCAATGTGCAGCAGGAGACCTTTCTGACCTCAGCGCTCGCGGATGTGTTGGCTTCTCCTGATCCCGGGATCCTGGTGGGTGGTGACCTGAACGTGGTGATGGACCCGGCGCTCGATAGGTCTGAGGCGCGCTCCCACGCGTCTGGCGCGCTCTCCAAAGGGGGTCTGCTTTGGTTGCAAGAGGGGGGGCTCCATGATGTGTGGCGGCATTTGCACCCGGCTGAGCGCGATTTCACCTATTACTCTGCTGCGCACAAGTCTTATGCGCGCCTTGATCACTTCCTTGCCTCCTCTTCCCTGCTTTCCCAACTCTCTTCTGCGGAGATAGCGCCGCGCTCCCTCTCTGACCATGCGCTTATCTCGGTTATGTTGTCGGGCGGGTCCGGGACACGAGCGTGCGGGAGCTGGCGGTTGCGCGACTCTCTGCTTAACGCCGCCTCGGTAGTGGAGCGTTTGCAGGACACGATCAAACATTACTTTGACACCAACGACACCGGCGAGATGCCGCTTAGTTCGGTTTGGGAAGCTCTTAAACTGGTGGTGCGAGGGGAATGCATCGCGATTTCGGCCTCGTTGGGGACGGCGCGCAAAGAGAAGCGCGAGGAGCTCGAGAGGGACGTTCGCGGTCTGGAGGCGATACATAAGCGGACCGGGGCGCAACGGGTCTGGAGGGAACTGGAGACGAAGCGGCGCATGCTGAAACACCTTGACCTTGACAGGGCCGAGTACGCACTCCTCCGACTGCGGCATAAATTTTATCTTAGTGGCGACAAAGGGGGTAAGATGCTGGCGCACCGCCTGAGGGCGCAAACGCAACAGACGATGGTGTCAGCCGTCAGGGACGAACATGGGGTAGTACAGGTGGCTGACGCACACGTGGCGAACAGCTTCCAGCGCTTCTACCAAGCTCTCTACTCTGCTGACCCCCCGGATCCGGACAAGGTGCGAGCATACTTGGAGTCTTGTGACATCACTCCCCTGTCGCAGACCTCGGCTGCGTCACTAGACGCCGAGATACGCGTTGAGGAGGTCATCTCAGCGATTGCCCGCCTGAAGGTGGCGAAGTCGCCTGGCCCTGACGGCTTTACGGCCGCCTTCTACAAAAAGTTTTGTCCCGCGCTGGCCCCCTTCCTGACGCGCCTCTTCAACTCCTTCCGAGACTCGGGGAACGTGACGCCGTCCATGGCCGAGGCAGTGGTCACTGTTATTCATAAGGCAGGCAAGGATGCCCAGGAGTGTGGCTCCTACCGCCCCATTTCGCTCCTGAATATAGATATGAAGTTATTTTCGGGCATCCTCGCCGCTCGCCTCAGCCCGTTTATGGACGGTATCATTGAACCCGACCAAGTGGGCTTTGTTCCGACGCGTCAGGGCGGAGAGAACACCAAACGCCTCCTGCATCTGATGGACTTGATTAGCCGGTCGCGTACGCAAGCATGCTTCCTCTCCATCGACGCCGAGAAGGCTTTCGACCGTGTTGACTGGTCGTACATGTTTGCGGTCCTGCGTAAGTTCGGGCTGGGGGACTCGTTTGTTAGCTGGGTCCGCTGCCTCTACGCCTCCCCCCGAGCCGCTGTTCGAGTAAACGGCTGTCGGTCGGATTATTTTCCGATTACCCGGGGGACGAGGCAGGGGTGCCCTCTCTCGCCCCTCTTATTCGCGCTCTATATGGAGCCTTTTGCGCAAAGCCTCCGGGACAATGCGGACGTACAGGGGGTGCGCTTTGGGGCAGAGGAGCACAAGGTGAGCCTCTATGCGGATGATGTCATCCTATCCCTCACACACCCGCGCTCCTCACTGAGACATCTCTCCCAGGAGCTGAAAGACTTCGGCCTGGTGGCCGGCTTCAAGGTCAATTTCTCGAAGTCCCAAATTCTGAACCTCTCGGTGCCGGTAGAGGAGGTCCGGGACCTCGGGGCCGATTTCGCGTTCCAATGGGTCCAGTCGGCCATCCCGTACCTCGGGATCCAGCTGGCACCCACGCTCACGCAAACGGTTGCTCTCAACTACAGGCTCCTCATTGACCAAACGGCTAAGTCCGTCTCAGACTGGTCCCGGCTGCAGCTGGCCTGGTTGGGCCGCCTCGCGGCGATCAAAATGACGATCCTTCCCCGCATCCTCTATCTCTTCCAGATGCTGCCTTTGCGCCCCCCCCGGGAACTCTACGGAAGCTCCAGCGGTTGCTGACCACTTTTTTGGGGAACCATAAGCGCCCTCGCATTGCTATTGACCGCCTCATGGCGCGGCGCGAAGACGGCGGCCTTAACTTCCCGTGCGTGGAGGCGTACTACCAGGCGGCATGCCTACGTTTCATTCTGGAATGGAATAGACCGCTGTCCAGCAAGCACTGGCTCTTCATGGACCAGACTGTGGCCGGGCGCAATATCTGGCGCGAGCTGTGGCTCCCACGTAGGCACAGGTCCTGGGGCCTTTACTCCTCCCCGGTGACCTCCCCGACCCTGGCGGTATGGGATCGACTAGCTCTCAGGCGTGGCTGGACCACTTTCCCATCCCCACTGACGCCCATCGTTGACAACCCGGACTTCCCCCCTGGGAGCGCCTCGCCGGTCTTCCAGCATTGGAGGGAGTTGGGCTGTAAGAGAGTGGGTCACCTCTTTCAGCCGGAGGGGCTGATACCGTTCACCACTTTGCGCCGGGAGTACTTTGAGCTGACCGAGGCTGACGCCTTTCACTACTCGCAGGTAGCGCACTGGGTGACGCGTCCTGATAACATCGCGGACATGTCTCGTCCAATGACACCTCTGGAACGCTGGGTGGTCTTCAAGAAGGACGATCGCAAGCTTATCTCCGAGCTGTACGCCTTCATTATGAAACGCCACCACCCGCAGCGCTCCAAGGCTCAGGTTCGTTGGGAGACGGAGTTGGGCCGCCCCCTGACGAGTAAGGAATGGGGGAAATTTTTCTATCGCGCGCACCACACAGCGGCGAATGTGGCGGGAGCGGAAGCGGCCTTCAAAATCGTGACTTATTGGTACCACACACCGGCGAGGCTCCATGGGTGGGACCCCAAGTGCTCGAAGCTTTGCTGGAGGGGCTGCGGCGCTACAGGCACTCTTTCCCATTTGCTCTGGCACTGTCCCAAGCTGGTGCGCTACTGGCAAGCAGTTTTAGATGACATAGACCATGCTTTCGGTATCATCTTTCCCAGGGCTCCGGAATATGTACTACTGGGCCTCCCTCACCCTAAGGCGTTTCCCTTGCGCTCCCCTCGAGGTAGGCAGATTGCGCTGGCGCTCCTGGCGGCTCGCCTGGTGATCCTCTCGAAGTGGCGCTCACTGGACGCCCCTGACCCCAGGGACTGGATTAGGCGCCTATGGCTGCTTCTGGGGATGGAGAGGCTTTCCCTATGTGTGGATGGTAAAGGGGACACGTATGCTACGCTTTGGGCACCCTTTATACACCTGTTGTCCCGGGACTTGCGGGAGGTCACGTGCCCCAAATTCCTCCAGATTTTGCAACTTATTCCCTTGGAACCGCCTGGGGCTGTGGCATGATGGCATGACTGCTGCTAGGTCATCTTAGGACAACAACGGGGTCTCTGACCCTGGGATTCTGAGGGTTTTCTGAACTATGCTGATGCGGAGAGGGTGGGAGGGGTGGAGGGGGGGAAGCTAGAGTTGGTTGGGTATTGGGGGGGCGGGAGGGGTCGGTTTCTTTCGGGTTGTTTTTCTTTCTGGTTTTGATAAAAAGCAGCCTCGCTTACCTACATGGACTCACCGCCTGGCTGTTAGCCCACCTTCGCCGGGTCGCCCTCCGGGTTGTAGACCCTATGGCTGTGTTACTGTGTTCTGTGCAATTTGACTCCGCTCTGCCGGCCTGTGGATGTAGGCAGCCCAGCTGTGTTCACTGCTACGTGCCTGCTGAATAAAATTGTTTGATTCTAAAAGCCTACCTGAAAATGAGTACCTTGCACATTTTGGTCCGACTAACAAAGACATTTTAAAAAACAATATGTTGGACACATATTACCCAAAGAGAAGTTCTTTGTTAGAACACATATCACCATATAAAGCAACTCAGTTCTACATATATAAAAACAATATAGCAGAAGATATTGACGCAGGCAAATTTAGAGTTCATGGCCCCAATGGATGTTTAATCTGTCATTTTAAACCAACTCTTATAAATCGTCCTAAACTGAGTTGTGACTTAGGACAAAAGATTATTCTATTATTTATCACTTCTAAACTGTTTAAATGATGGAGGAAAAAAGAAGATATTATAGGCACCTTTGAATCTTATGAAGATGCCTTTCATGTATATAAAGATGATATTCCAGTGCCTCAATTTCAGACATAGGACCTGATTTATATATCGTCGGACAGGGTATTCCATCACAACGGAATTCCCTCTCAGCCAATATTGTGGTCTGCCCACCAAATTTAATTGTGGGTGTACCTTAAGTTTAGCCATGGCAGAGACTATTCTTCCTCCACTGTGGCCAAACTTCTCTGAATGCCCTGGGGAGTAAGGGCTGGTGGAGATATGGCTAAATGTCCATCCACCCAATTCAGGCGGGCCTACATGTAGTCGTTTTTTATTGTGTATATATATATATATATATATATATATATATATATATATATATATATATATATATATATATATATATATATATATATATATATATATATATATATATATATATATATATATATATATATATATATAGTAGGTAGTTATAATTAGGACCAAGTTCCCATAGGAAGAGCATTTTTTGTTTTGCCTATAACTTTGGCGTCGTTTGATGAATCGTAATTAAATTTTCAAAACAAATTCTTTGTTCATATCAGCTCCTATGTTGAAAGATTGGGAGTGATTCATCAAGGGGGGCCAATATAAAAGGGGGTCCCAAAACATGTTTTCTCCATGTTAATTTCCATAGGAAAATTTAGACAAGGCTATTTAGGAATTCTGCAATCTGAGGCATTACGAGCACGAGCCTGCTGCTTATTGGCTGCAACCGCTGTGAGCGGTTGCAACTAGGAAGTGTTGGCCGCCATTTTGTGATTCCGTTGAAGCGAGTAAGGGGAAAAAAGGATGAAAAAAGTTGGAAAGGAGAGTAGGAGCACTGTGACCTCAGTGGGGGAGTGCGAAGCTAAGTAGTCACTCTTACCGGTCTTAAAGTGCGGTGTTGCTCAGAGTGACATGGTGCTGAATGATAGGGTGCTACTCTTGAGTATGAAACTGAGAGCCTAAACTGTGTGGTCATTGCTGTAAAGTGATGTGGTCTGGTCTTTGTAGCATACAGGTTAAAGTAGTGTTAGTAGGTGTTTATACCATACAGGGAGTGGGAAGCAAACTGACCACTATCTTGCGTTTATACTATACCCGAAGCGGAAAACAAAGTACTCACACCTACCGGTGTGAAGATTTGGGGATGAAATCAAGGTGGTTGCTGTAAAGGGATGGGCTCTGGGCGCTGTAGTATACATGTGCAAGTAGTGTCAGTAGGCTTTTATACCATACAGGGAGTGGAAAGCGAACTACTGACTGCTACCGTGCTTTTATACTATACCGGAAGTGGGAAGCGAAGTACTCCCGTCTACCGGTGTGAAGAGTCGGGGATCAAACCGAGTTGGTTGGTGTACATTGATGGGCTCTGGGCACTGTAGGATACTAGCTGCTGTAGTATATGTGTGTAAGTAGTGTTAGTATGCGTTTATAGTATATAGGGAATGGGAAGCGAACTACTCACCCCTACTGGTCTGAAGACTCAGGGATTAAACCATGAGCCTAAATTGTGAGCTCATTGCTGTAAAGTGATGTGCTCTGGGCGCTGTAGCATACCTGTGGACGTAGTGTTAGTTTGCGTTTATAGAATACAGGAAGTGGGAAGCGAACTACTCAACCCTACCAGTCTTAAGACTCGTGGATGAAACCATGAGCTCATTGCTGTAAAGTCATGTGCTCTGTGTAATATTCCAATGAAAGTCATAGTAGAATGTTAATATGTAATTCTACTAGAATCTAAGTATGTAATGTTAGAATGTAGGGCTGTCATGAGGGGAACCTTGCGGAGTTTGTACACAGTGCTGGAGAAGACGGTTGCCTTGCTATCTGCTCCGGTTGGTGGCTGTTTCAGGTGTCTTGTTTCCTGTAATAAATCTACTTATCGGATCCACTGCTGTCTGCCTCTTCACAAAATAAATTTGGTGACGAGCGGGAGAAGGTCACAAGAAGGCAGCACTCACCAATATTTCTAAATTGTTTGCGTTGTGCTGAAGACCCGTTTTCTTTGTGTAGCTGTTTCTACTTATGCCAGGGTCGTCGGCTCATTGAAATATGTCATCCAACTTCTGGTAGGATTTATATTTTTATATTTGTGGTTCCTCTGCTTCTTCACTACATTCTGGTCGCTGTGCTACACGTGTGTGTAAGTAGTGTTAGTATGCGTTTATACTAACAAATGCATCATGATCCTAGGGAGGACGACCTCTCAGGCGCAGCTCATACAATATACAGGGGTGTGCATTCGCGGGACATTTATGTTTGCTATTAGAGGGCGGTGCATGGCTTCCACCTTGTGATAGCAAATCCTTGTTTGATTACTTTAAGCAAGAGGAGGAAAACCTCGTATCGCTTTAATAGAGGGGCTGCGGATGGTAAAAAATGAGAGAAAAAAACAAACAAAAAACAAAAAGCGAGGTCTCACCCGTTCATTTAAAGGAGGCCCCTGGTGGTTAATGTTCCGTGGCCAATCCAATTATTATATTGCGGGGTCTCTGTAGGGCTGGGGATCTTAATCGTCACATGTAAATTAGGTGAGGAAGAGCACAGAGACATTTTACAGTCTAGGAGAACGCCACCTTCCTGGGTACTGTTTACTAATTGTTCGGGGGGTTCGAGGCCAACTGAAGTATGGGGATCTTTACTTAAATATGCAGGGTTCGCCATGGCAGTTCCTGAAGCCTTGGTGGTCCTAGGCAGTGCCTTCTTGGTTCTGTAGATTTACAAAAGGGGGTGGTGATGAACAGAGTGTCTGAATTGAGCAGACCACTCTTACCCAGTCCAAAGATCAGGGCTTGATCCATCACCGTTATTTATCTCACTGCCCCATCCCAGCTCAGAACCTGGCTATATGCAAATCAGTCTGTCCCTGGCCCAGTGCATCATGGGAACAGGGCAGACTAAACTACCAAGCCAATTCTTCACCAGAAAGGAGACAAGCTACCGGGGACCGGTTTCTGGCATTTCAGCCGTCTTCGGCCCGGCTTGCTTCTTGGTTCTGTAATCACACAGGCAGTACTCATGGTGTTATAAAGTGATACACTCAAAAATTTCTTGCAGTTGTAAAATTAGCCAGGATTCATTTATGTAATAGTTGGATTATGTTTGGTAGGTGCACTGTAATATTACAATGGGTTGCCCTCATAATCCCCTATAAACAGATGATTTTCACAATAAACTATAGACAAGTGTTGCCAGAAAAAGAAGACCTATACACTCAGTTATTTATTTGGAAAAAAGTAACCTTTATTAAAGCACAAATAAATAGAAACGTATGTTTAATAGAACAAACAGTATAATATAAAAAATGTGGGTTGGACTCCAGTGGAAACCTGCAAGACAAAAATGAAACATAAGTCTGTGTGTTAAGTGGAAGAGGTAAAGAAAGGTAGTCCAAACGAAAGGACGATAGTGAAAATGGGAGGGGAGGGAGTGGGTGGAAGGGAGAAGGGGAGGGAAGAGGAGACAGAGCATTTGCCTACTGCACCCAGTCCTCAGTGTTTACCCTACCCGTCACCCGTTTGTCTAGGATGCTGGGGTACACAAGAAAGAGTGTGGTCCAGCAAGTCCTTAAAATGAAACAAATGAGGCCAGAAATTAGGGGTCATATTATCAAGGAACGGCAATAACATTATCGCCGCTTTAGCGTCAGGAAACTGCTGCTAAAGCACGATAAGGGGCTTGATAAAATTCTGTTGTGAATTGTCTTAGAAGCCCAGGTTCTGGTGGCGCCTGGGCTTCTATTGGAATTCACAAGATCATATTATCAAGCCCATTATCGCCACTTTAGGGGCATGTTCCCACTGCTAAAGCAGAGATAATGTTATCGCTGTTCTTTGATTATATGGTCCTACATTATTAGCTACTGAAAAATTGCAGGCCTGCACCTAGGCACCCAGGGTGCTGCACTGCAGCCCCTTTCGCAGCACTGTGCTCAATTGTAGGTCCTGCACACTGAGGCTTCACCGCTCACCTGCCACCACCGGTGTGCAAGCTCCGAGTCCGGGGT
This sequence comes from Lissotriton vulgaris, assembly GCF_964263255.1. Classification (NCBI taxonomy): domain Eukaryota; kingdom Metazoa; phylum Chordata; class Amphibia; order Caudata; family Salamandridae; genus Lissotriton; species Lissotriton vulgaris. The sequence continues at coordinate 594,833,797 of NC_141689.1, read as the reverse complement.
ACGTTTGTACGGTAGGAGAGCAGGTATACGGTCAGAGACGGTGTCTTGATACCATGATGGAAGGCGTCAGAATGCCCAGGGCATCATCCCGGGGTGAGCTCCTGCTCCACCCATCTTGAGCCAATCAATTCAGTGTCTGAAAAGGGAGAAATAATTTAATGGTGGAAATGTCTGGAGGTAAATGAAGGTTTATTTGAAGCTTAATAGAAAACAGGAGTTGAGTGCATCCTTCATTTTTGAAGTACAATCTACCAACCGTTAGTGGTAATCGTGGTTCAAAGAGGAGTTGGAGTGCACGAGACTGCCCAAGGTTAAATAATAATACATTATACGAAGGTTCACATAGAAAGGAACAGAGCGCATGGTAGAAGCATAATGTGTGCACGTGATGCAGAGGCGGAAGGCTGTGTGCATTTACACTTTGTAACAAGCTCACTACAGTGCCCTAAAAGCCAACACCAAGTGTCTGTAGGGCAGCGCTGCCCGCTGGCTTAGGCATACAGTATGGTCCAGCAGGTCCTTAAAATGAAACAGAGATGTGACTGAATGAGATCAGAGATCACATCATTATGCAAGGCAAGATCGCTTATTCGCACATGCGCATTCAGGCTGATGCACCCCACCCCTCCCCCAGAACCGCTCTCAACAGGTGTCTGTAGGGCAGCGCTGCCCGCTGCCTCTGGCCTACAGTACGGTCCAGCAGGTCTTTAAAATGAGACAGAGATGAGATTGAATCAGGTCAGAGATCACATCATTACGCACGGCAACATCGCTTCAGCCAGGCTGATGTACCCCACCTCTCACGCCGCAGCGCGTCCATTGGAGCCCCTGTGCACCCAGGTCGCTCTGCTCACCTGCTGTCATTATTGTGTGAGCAAACACTATGGGCAGCATTGTCCACAATTCAGATGTAGTGATTATTTCAGGATGGTGTACACCTCATGTATCCCTTGTGAAGACGACGGCAGTAGCGCTCACAATTTAGAGCCAGTGTTGATTGCCAGGATGGTGTACACCTCATGGATCCCTTTTTCTTATTGTGCATTGCGATATGCAAGGTGGATGCAGCCATATCACCTGAGGCATTGTGGAAGAAGAGGGACATGTGGCGTCGCCGTTATCCTATTTATACGTATGCACAGTGGGTTGGGCTTGGGTACGCCAGGCCAGTGTAGGGGTGTGAGTAATTATTCCGGGGACCTGGGCGTTGTTCAGTTTCTGCTTGGCCAGGAAGTGTACTTATGTATGTTTCTTTTGTAGTTTTGACCTAGCAGAGTGTGCAATTTACATTAGTGTAGCATGTGTCGGAGGGCGGCAACTATCGCTAATGAGATGGTGTTGAAAAGATTGAACGCCGAACATTACATCTCGTTGTCAAGGTTGTGGATATGCGCAGACACGCATGTCAATGGTGTGCGGTATTATTGAAAGTGTTGCTATCGGGAAGCGTACACGTGAATGTGCTCGAATGGAGGGAGGATCAGCAGTGAGGCTACATCATACACAGTGATAACGCTCTTTACAGTCAAGCAATGCATGTCAAATGTGAATCTGAAAGACTCACATATAACACAGTACTATATTGGTAAAGACTGACAACATAGCGTACAGCAAAAGAAATTTACATATTGCTGTTTACTGTTTGTCACATGTGATGTAGGATGTGCACTCTGCCCATGGCTCCTGATACTTCTTAGAGCCACGAATAATCCCAGGCCGAAAGGGAGCACAATAATGTGCACACACACACACACACACACCAGGGGCATCGTCTAACACACATTTGTTTTTGATGGAACGTTTGAGATGTATGGCAATCACACTTGGAAGGCTAATGCACAGACCATGAATATTGATCAAGATGATCGTTGCATGTTGTGTGTAGTATAAGATATGTGTATACAGGAAAACACTTTTCAAAAAAGCTTCGTAAGAAGAAGAGGTGTCTCTCATCAAACGCTGTAGAGACAATGACTAAAATGGGTGGGGTCGTCCAACTGTTACAATGGGAAATGTTATGAAGCAATCAAATGCTTTTTTTAAGGTCACATGGCAATCGCGCACCGAGCGTGCAAGAAGGCCGCACCGGACGCGATTTTGCAAAAACATATTTACCATAATATAAGTTTATTAATGTTAGAAATAGATAACGAGGTAATGGCATACCCGGTGCAACACTATACGTCTGTGATGTATCACAGGGCCTGGCAACGTGTACTCGTCACATACGCAGCGCGCAGTGGGCATGACCCCATACGTACATGACGTAAAGCATGGCTTGGCACTGCGTACCTGTCGGGGACCAAAGTAGCAGCTGGTGTGACTTCATCCGTATATGTTACGTGGGACGCAGTGCCATAAACTCATCAGATACGAAATGCGCATCATTGATGAGTTTAGCAATATGGTGAATAGGTAATCCCCCCCCCGAGCACACAGATACAATAGCCAGTATATATCTCAACTGTATCTATAGTTGCACAAAAGATTAACTGGCAAGCCACAATGCATCAAAATGATACAAATCCATTCATCAAGTGATAGTCACCACTATCACTTGATGAATGGACTTGAATCATTTTGATACATTGTGGCTTGCCAGTTAATCTTTTGTGCAACTATAGATACAGTTGAGATATATACTGGCTATTGTATCTGTGTGCTCAGGGGGGGATGTAACACATCTTGGTTTCTGTAATTACAGAAGTTTTGGGTGTTGGATACACACCCTCCCTCTAGAGGCACCAATTTTTTATTTATATTGAAGTACACTATTCCTTGATATGTAGTGTGGAGGCTGTAAGTATCCATATTCAGTTTTAATATGGTGGATAGGATTTACGTGGTGATGGAGCTTGGTACACTACCGGTGTGGGAGTGCAGTTTTCTCAACAACAAAAAATATATATGCATATTTTTTGGGGAAGATATAAAACATTACATAATTTTTAAAGTTAAAATAAAGAAGTATAATAGAGTTCCAAAATAAAACAAAAATATTAGAAAAAATATAGGTTTTAAAAACATTAAACTATGAAATTAACATTTAAAAAACCTTTGGAATTCACTGAAAAAACCATAGGTTTTTGGCATGTTATAGTTAGGAATTAGCATTTAAAAAACCTTTGGAATATACTGAAAAAACCATAGTTTTTACAGACGTTATAGTTAGCCTGTTATAGTTAATTGAGCTAACTATAACTTGCGCGCCCGCAATGCACTGCTGATGATGTCACATATTCAATCACTCATGACATGGTCAGTGACATCACTGATGACATCACTGATGACATCTCAACTTCCCGGAGCTACTTCATACCTGCGTCAGGTATAATGTACGCAGGGTGGGTGTTCCCCCGTAAAGAAGGGTTGTAGAAGCGGCACAGTGAAATCTATGACATTTTACTTTGCCAATTCCAGGACATCAATGCGTCAAAATCTTACGCCTGCCTCACAGCAGGCGGTAGACTGACACAGACGCCTTTAACACGGATCTTGCCCATGTGTAATGACCCATTGCTGGAGTAGTCACTTTTGCGACACACTCCAGCAATGCGTCATTACTGCCCCTACATATGCGTCAGAAATAGTGACATATCTGTAAATCCTTGCTGCATGGAGCACTGTACAGTAAATATGGCGCATCAATGTTGTTACAAGGAAGGTGCACTGAAAAGTGTTGCATCAGTGTTTTCACGCAGCGATGCAACACTTTTCATAAATGAGGCCCTTGGTTTATATCTGCAAGGCTATCTCGAAAATATGACCTTTGTAACCCCTAGTGTAGTCAATTAGCTTAACCATAATGAGAACTTGTAAAACTATCTAATTAACATTTCCATGGCTAACACATCTATTTTTTTTAATGAGACAGTGGTTATGATAAACTGCGCAACTCGATTCTCCTCAACACACAGTACTCTCTGCCTTCATTAATGAATGTTATTTCACATTTTAGCACGTAAAATTAAACAGTGTGTAAAATAAATAATAAGTAGGGTCAACAAGTGGTATACAATAATCCTCCGCAATAACTTCGGCAGAAACACTGCATTTAATTGCAGTTTACTTTGTCTGCCTTGCGCTCTGAACGTATCTAGTGAGTGTAACATGTGGATGCGATAAAACAGTTGTTAATCCCAGAGAAGAATTATTCATTTCAAATAGAATTTAGTCATTGGTAATATGAAATACATTCAAAAAGGTATTTGGCTTGCTTAAATTGAGTTTAAATTCACTAATATTTTGCAGGAACGTTCCTATCGTATCGAGAGTAGGATTCATTCCTTATCCAGGGTGAGAACAGGTAAGAACACACTCAAAATTGACGCATGTGCAAGGAAAGGTCCCTTAATGCTAACATTCATGCTAGAAAATGTTATCTCAATAGAGAAAGAAAATAATTAGCAAATACAAATATAAATCATTATAATTAAGAGTACGTAAATGTATGCTTGTTATATATTACACAGTGGAGTTTGCCAACCTGTAGTTATAGTAAGGTTAGAGTTTTATGAAAAAGGGAGAGTGACTAAACATTGATTTGGCATGTTAATTCCCATTGAAAACGTCTGTTGTTGATAAAGAATAAATGCTGAATGTAGAACTTTACTCTGAAAGTATACTTATTGTGATTGACTGTGAATTCTAACAGTTGTTTTTGAGAAATGTTTGTTTAAAGAGGTGCTCAGGTGGTCATGCGGTGGTAAAGAAAATGAACCTATCTGGGATTGGTCCACAAGAGTTGTGCAGGAGTCCCATGTTACCAGAAATTTGAATATAGGGTTATCTGATTGGTTAAGGGAGCTTTTCCTCTCCCAGGCCATTTTGGTACTGTGGGACCAGGACCAGTCCTGTGGTACCAAACAATCTGATTGGCTGGCAGCAACTCGAAGAAAACTTTTTGCGCACACCATTACAGGACATGGGGATGCAGTCCCCATGTCCTGAATTTGTTTACAGAAAGTAGTACATGGCCCCTGCTGTCTCGAGATCCTTCATCTTTATTGGAGTCCTCTGGTCTTCAGGTTACTGTGCGTAAATCCAAACTAGTGGAGGTAACTGGGGATATAGACTGAACTCCTTTATGTACCCAGGGGTTCATATATCATGTCTTCCAGATCTGGCCTGGACCCTTAACTTTCATCTGTTGGCTTCACCCCTCGACCAGGCCCTCCTCAAATGGAGCTGACTACCCTTTTATCCCATGGGACACATCTCACGATTTAAAATTATGTGTCTGCTCACCATTTATATGGCTTGGCAAACCTCCCATACAAGATGCCCCTGAAATGGTTCAGGTCCCTGACCTCCAAACTTACATCCTTTGTATAGGCCGGTATGCGCCATTGTGCTGCATTCAATTCAGTATGAAAGGCCCCTTTGATGGTGGTCTGGGTATGTCTGACATTTACGGTTTCTATTGACCAACACATTTGGTGCCCATACATGAGTGGTTTGCAGGAGGCTGCAATGGCCCTACCTACCACCTAGGGCTTCATCTTCTGGGGTTTGAAGGGCTTCTTGATTTTCTCTACAGGTGCCACATGCCTAGTGTAGCACCATCCTGAACCTGTGTAGTGATGCTTTGCTGGAGGGTGGCATCGCACCTTATTCAGTGGGACCACCACCTGACGGGACTTACCCCCCCTCTATCTGGCAGAGTGTGTGATTCCAGCAGGTCTCCAACCGCAAAGGCTTTGCCCAATGGGACCTCATCGGAATTACATGGCTCAGAGATGTCCAGGAGGGAGGAGACTGATATCCTTTTAAGAACTGAGGGATCCCTACGTGCTATCCCACACACAATTCTTCCATTTCCTTCAGTTTCAACATGCCTTGCAGACCCACCTCCCCCCAGACACCCAGCTCCCTGACTTCAGCCCACTTGAAGTCAAAATCCTTATGGGGGAAACGGGTAGCGGAGCAACATCTATGATTTACCACTCATTGACGGTTAACGCTCCCAAGAGCTTCTCTTTTCTTAGTTAGCAGTGGGTGGACGTACTGGATGATGACAATTGGAGAGATTGTCTGGCTCCTTAGGAACTAGCGATAACTTCATGACTGCGCATGGTCTAGATCAACTACCTGCATGTGACTTATTTATCCCCACGTCACATACAACAGATATTCCCACCCAGAAGCTAGGAATGATTTTTTTTCTATTGGCTTGTCAAATTTCGTGTGAAGTCATAAGCAGAGCATCATCTAACAGGGGGCAAATAAAAATGCTTCTTACTTGGTTGCTGTTAGGTCAATTTTTGTCAAGTGTGCAAATAGTTAGCCAGCGAAAGCTCATGCAGGCATATTAGATGCTGTGACAATCCAATGGGGAGACACAGTTAAAGGGGCCCGAGCAGGTCCTCCTTGCAACTCGGACTGCTGTGAAGGTTGCCGGCCGAAAGAATTGGATACATTCCATCAGTTGTCGTCGGATTCCCTTGCCCTATGACCAATGGATAAGGGATATAAAGAAACAACAATGGTCCCTGGCAAGGAGACAGGTGAAAGCAAAATAAATATAGACTCAGTCAGTTCTATATTGCTGAAGACATGCCCAGCCGGGCAGCGGTCCTCAAAATTTATATTTAGATCAAGGTATGTAAAAAGCAATAACACCTTCAACAATTCACGCACGGGGGGCACAAGCCTGTACCCAGCCACACGAATACACAGACAAGGACATACACAAAGGGCTTGCAAGGCAAAAACAGTCTCTGCAAAATTCCAATTTTACACAGAGAATTTCTTGTAGGTACCATTACACAGTATTGTATAGTCAGTCATTCTACAGGTATATGGTACACAGTAAGTCGACGACGTTTCGGACCCCCTTACTAAATGATAGGGTCCATCATCAGGACAAAACAATAGTTGCCTTTAAAATTATAAGCCTCTTTTAGCCTACAGGGAGAAGGGGGGGAGGAAAACAAGGGATACATTAAGTTTTTTACATAAAAGTCGTGACTTTGTGCAGTAGTTACTAATAAAATCCGCTTCTAACCAAATGAAGACAGCGAGTGGGGTTGTGTACATGTATACAGGCATGTGAAAGGCATGTGACTGAGTGAAGCAGCATTAGCTTTTTGTGACTGAATAAGTGCTGCAGTGTAGGTGAATAGTACTAGCAAGGGTGGCTAAGGAAATGAATAAAGGACGGCGCAGAGGTACGAGTGGATTCCACATTTCATGCATTTACGGCGATACATTTTTCATGGCAGAACATCATATTCAAGTGAGAACATCGGCGCAGTGGTGACAAGGGTGGCCAAGAAAATTAATAAAGAGCGGCACAGTAGTACAAGAGGATGCCACAATTAATGCAGTTACGGCGATACGTATTTCATGGTAGAACATCATATTCAAGTGAGAACATCGGCGCAGTGGTGCGGAGTGATTTAAAGGAAAAAGGTGTAATATACACTTGCAATATAGGCCAGGAGTGGAAGTGGTAAGGCTTACCAAGGGGCATATGGTATGCGGGCTTACATCAGAGCGCGCAGGCAAGTAGGTGAATCAGGACCTGTTTAGACTCGTTTATCCAATTAGGTTGGTCTAAAGGGGGGAATGGCAGTGAATGAGATAAAAGACATTCAGGGATTTAGTCATGGGCGGCCAGTGAATTATGTCAGGCAGCTTACCAGTTAGTTCAAGAACAATAGTCCATGAGTCCAAGGGCGGGGGAGATTAGTTTCCGTTTCCGCAGTACCTGTGTGTGAGGTATAAGTTTTACGAGCGGAAGTCAGGGGAAGAAATAGCAATAAATAACAATAAAGCCGTGTGGGGCTTACCTTGTCGACCGGATAATACCGGTGGCGCAGTAGCGCACTGGGGTCCTGGAACCAGAATAGCCTGCGGGTAAGGTTATCAGCCAGGCAGTGTAACGTACAGAGCTCTGAGAATGAGCCGGCGCCACGAATGCGACTTACCGGGTCAGTCGGCAACACACGATTTCCTGGTTAGAGGAAGTCATGTGAACACGACCAATATAAAGTGCTCGACTATTGGCTGAGCAATGGGCACGGGAATAGAGAAAGGACCATTACTGGTCGTCCATGTTGGGAGGACCGGTTGGATGCAGCATTTAGACCAGAACAGCGCTGTTGGGAATTAGTGCAACGTGGTGACATTTTGTGAATAGTGATTATAAATTGTGACAGTGACGACCCTAACAGTGAATATAATTAAAAATAAAATTAAAATTAAAATCAAAGTTAGAGTACATTGGCACTACATTGTACATTGGTATTACTTAAAAAGTTTCTGCGAAAACCAGAGTTTTTTGGTGGATACACTTATATCTTTCCAGTAAAAGAGCATGTTCAGATTAGTGTGGTCCAGTCCTCTTGTTGGTTGAGGCCAGAGTTCAAGCTATCTGTCCTTATTATCCATTTCAGCTCCTCCTTGTTAAGAAGTAGATTCAGGTCACCTCCTCTTGGTGGTATTATAACTTGGCTTATCACAGTCCAACGGATGTCGTTTTCAGAATGTTCCTTGGAAGTGAAATGTTCAACCAACGGAGCGTTGGGGGTCTTACAACGTATTCTGCTCCGGTGTTGTGAAATCCGTAATTTGACTTTTTGCTTAGTTTGTCCAACATAAATGAGGTTACATGGGCAAACAATTGCATATACAACATTGCAACTATTACAGTTTGTGAATGTCTTCAATGCATTTTTAATTTCCTTGTAAACAAATTCCTTACTTTCAACAGTGAAGTCGCATACCACACACGTTCCACATTTCGCATGGCCCCTGAGGGGTGTCGTTGCCCAATGGTCATTAATGGTTCTTTTAAGTGGGGTAGAGGAAGGTAAGGCTGCCCTCACTAAATGGTCTTTAATATTCTTGCTTTTTTTAAAGTTTATATTACACCTTTTTCCTTTAAATCACTCCGCACCACTGCGCCGATGTTCTCACTTGAATATGATGTTATACCATGAAATACGTATCGCCGTAACTGCATTAATTGTGGCATCCTCTTGTACTACTGTGCCGCTCTTTATTCATTTTCTTGGCCACCCTTGTCACCACTGCGCCGATGTTCTCACTTGAATATGATGTTCTGCCATGAAAAATGTATCGCCGTAAATGCATGAAATGTGGAATCCACTCGTACCACTGCGCCGTCCTTTATTCATTTCCTTAGCCACCCTTGCTAGTACTATTCACCTACACTGCAGCACTTATTCAGTCACAAAAAGCTAATGCTTCTTCACTCAGTCACATGCCTTTCACATGCCTGTATACATGTACACAACCCCACTCGCTGTCTTCACTCGGTTAGAAGCGGATTTTATTAGTAACTACTGCACAAAGTCACGACTTTTATGTAAAAAACTTAATGTATCTCTTGTTTTCCTCCCCCCCTTCTCCCTGTAGGCTAAAAGAGGTTTATAATTTTAAAGGCAACTATTGTTTTGTCCTGATGATGGACCCCATCATTTAGTAAGGGGGTCCGAAACGTCGTCGACTTACTGTGTACCATATACCTGTAGAATGACCGACTATACAATACTGTGTAATGGTACCTACAAGAAATTCTCTGTGTAAAATTGGAATTTTGCAGAGACTGTTTTTGCCTTGCAAGCCCTTTGTGTATGTCCTTGTCTGTGTATTCGTGTGGCTGGGTACAGGCTTGTGCCCCCCGTGCGTGAATTGTTGAAGGTGTTATTGCTTTTTACATACCTTGATCTAAATATAAATTTTGAGGACCGCTGCCCGGCTGGGCATGTCTTCAGCAATATAGAACTGACTGAGTCTATATTTATTTTGCTTTCACCTGTCTCCTTGCCAGGGACCATTGTTGTTTCTTTATAATTGAGCTCCCCGAGGTCCCTCGCTGATATTAATTGGGGTCCCCTTGTTGTTGAAAATAGACAATGGATAAGGGATGGCATTGGGGACGCTGAGGGTTAAAAGGTACCTCAGTTCGTCCCTTTTGGTGATGCGCAACTTATAATGACCCAAAGGGATGCTTAGAACGATGATGTACTAAATGCAGAAATCCGAGCCATTAAAGTACCCCTCTATGTTGACCCCTCTGTGCTTGGAGTCACCAGGTACAATTTGCGTCCACGGCTGAAGAACGGTCCACCAAAGGAGGAGTCAGATTAGTTAGGCATGGCCTGTGTAAGATAGGGTGTACTTTGCTATAGTACCAACGGATTTAGTTTAGGGAGAAGCGATATTGTTGCACTGTTATGACATTGAACAGGATAGATTGAACATGCTCCCTTGGAGGGGGGGTACATTATCCTGATCGACGTGGGATACGTTGAGAGCCTAGGACTGAGCAAGCTCCACCACCGGTGCTCAAGAGCCCCAATATTAATGAACAATAGGGGCCTGTACCAGTGAGGCTCAGGCGGACACTGGGAGCAATTGCCTTTGTTATCAATTTTTGCTGCATTCTCTTTCTTGCTTCATAATGCATCCGTTTAATCTGCATATTAAGGAACAGCCATTTGCACCACTGCATCCAGCACGGGGTTGGTCCACAAAGAGTAAAATAGGTTTTTGCATTAATAGTTGTGATTGCCCTATTGGCAATACTTGGAATATCTTGAATTCTAGTGGAGAAGTATCCTGTACATTCCATGGTTGTTACAACGCCCATTCCACCTAAACACATTTTTGTTACTTTGGCCCATCACAAAAGAGAGCACCTAAAGTCTTGTGCAGATAATGGCTTTATACAAATGTTGCACAAAGCTCATGACGTATCCAATACAACTAATTGTTGGGTTTGTGGATTGCTCACCTCAGTTACTCATAAAAGTGATAATTTGTTGTTCCTGCCATTGTCATACATTGGAAATTGTGAGGGTTGGTTTGAACTGTTTATTATGGTATACCACCATTTCCAACTCTCTACTCATGACTTGTGCTGATTCTCGCACTGTGGTAGACTAAATACATTTCCACCACGGGTTTACACCCATAGGAAAGGCAGGCCAAGGAATTTCGGGTACTTTGACCCCAAACTCCTGTATGAGCAAATATGAAAAGCTAAAGAATAACATATGGCTTCGAATGGAAATAGCTGATTTCCAGGAGTTTAAACACCTCTGAGTATTTCCAAACTTTCCAAGATCCTAATGTCTCTAAGAACAAACCAATGCCAGGGTCTGTGGTCAGCTCATCAGCTGCTTTCTGTGTCCAAGGGAAAGGGGGGATAGAAGTGGGGGAAAGTAAATGCAATTTCACCTACCCAATCAGCACGGTTAATAGTCCACCTTTTATCTTACCCCTAATGTCAATTTTTTCTGTGGCTCCCCAGCTTATGTCTGGCTTCCTAGGGGATGGTAAGGCAGATATTACCTCTCTTTTCTTCTCCCCCCGGTGTATGTTCTTCCACCCAATTACCATAAAGATCATCAGCTGCAGCGTAGGAGTGTATACTTGTCCTGATTCCGAAGGGTCATTGACACAAAGGATATAGATCAGACGGATACCACCTTATAACAGTGTGAGTTTGCCATGAAGGGTCTCATACCCTTTTGGGGCCCCATGGCCAATAGCCCTAAAATGTGTCGGTTAATGAGGGTTGTTGAAGGGGTTATTAATACAGCAGCTGAGCTTCAAACTAGAAGGTTAGTTACTTTGCAGAACTGAATGGTGTTCGACGTCATACTTGCAGATAGCGGTTGGGCTTGTCGCGTCCTTGGCAGTAGCTGTTGCATTTAAATCCCTGACCACGCCCCCAATGTGTATGCTGCTATACAGAAATTGCATAGACTCTCCTCTGACATACACCAAGAAAATGGCACTTGGGCTCTATCAAGGTGGTTCTGGAATATGCTCACGTCCTGGGTTTGAAAGATCCTCACTTTTCTTGCTGTGATTGCTGGCATTTTCTTTACATTTTGCCTTTGCATACACTGTCTCCCAAATTGCTGCACCTATTGCATAAATGTTCTCACCCCCAAACAAAAAATGTCAGTTGATAATACTAGTGCTGCGGTCATGCTGCAAAAGGACATTAATGATATGATGCAGATCGACAAGGGCATTTTTGGTTCTACAACATCCTTTGCAACTTCTATTCCTGATACTGAGTATATGGATTGTTCCAAGTTTTGATGTTCTTTTGCTTCCCAGGATACTACATCATTTTCACCCACAATCTAAAATGAGTTAGCGAATGCTAAAAGGAGGGTCTTATGAAATGAATATGTTTAGCTATCTTGTTTGTGCTTTGTTCTTATGTTTAGTTAGCATTCATGGCACCATTTTATGTTTAGCTGCCATTTTAAATCATGTTGTCAGCTGCGTATTCCCTTCTCAAGAAGGAGGATTTGGAAAGTTCCATTTCTCCAAGGTTAGGCCTTGCTCTGCTAATGAATACACTGTTCTTATCAACGCATTCCTTTCCCAAGGATAAAGGCTTTCTCCCACTAATCTAGTGGTAGGCACAAACAGAACGACCTTGGCATAGGGATAATGTTTGCCCGGCCTCAGAGTCGAAACTCAACTTCCTGTACTTTTGTTTTAGCTGCACTTGCTAGTAGAATTTGTTTATGGGCGGGACTTTCTTGGTTCAGAAATGTACATATTGTATCTCTATGTTTGCTGAAGTCAGTCCCCCTGCAGCAATCCAAGGAGGCTAGTCAGACTGGACTCCGCTCCAGTATGCCTGAATAAAATATACTTGGTTTGTATTCTCTACTGTCTGACTTACTCTTCATTTGTATGCAAGGCTGAGAGGTGGTCGAAAGTGACCCGGGTGGCCCTAATTGGGTCACTTCCTTCAGATGTGAAAGATATTTCTGATTTACTGAGAACGTTGGTGCCATTAGATGAATCTGCACAAAATCTGGCAGGCCTTGGTAAATTTAACTTGCTTTTACGATTTTTAAGTTTGTACAAATCAGCAAGAGGGCCTGAATTAAAAAGGGGGGTTGGCAGAAGATTGGAAGGGTTGTTTGTTTTTGATTGGTATGCAAAGTTTTGTGCCAATCCCTTATGGGGGACAAAGTTAAAGTGGGTGGCAAACACATATTAAACTGCTTATTACTTTAGCAATATCTGATGAATCTGCATCAAATGTGGCAGGCAGTTGGTAGGATACATCCAGTGCAGGTCTTTGAGTTTTTCTGCAGATTCAATGGGAGAGAGGAGTTTAAAAAGAGATCAGCCCATTTTTGATTTATTAATTACTGTGACACCTTTGGATGATGAAGGCCAGTCCTTGCAAGCAGCCCCTGATGTGTGTGGCATTGGCACAGAACCTGACCACCCTATAGGTCATGTGGGCAACCCCCAGTGCAGATGGCCAGTGGCCATGTGTGTCGAGCTTGAAATGCACATGAAAGGCAAGCCACAAACCCCACAGACAAGCACCACACTGAAAAGCCAAAGACCAATCACAGTGGGGCTTGATTGCCTTCAATGGGCTGGATGCAGGGTCTGTCCAGAAGCTAGGACTTGGAGCCCACTCCTCTACACACAATTGAGGGCTTTGCACAGATGTGGCGTGCTGCCCATTTCTGGAGGGCAGGGCACAGTGCTTGGCCAGAGGTCACACTCTGCAGCCCGCCTGACTGTGCAAGGAGCGGTTGGCTATCACTGGTAGTTTGGGTTCAGGGTTTGGCCGGACAACCATTGGTGTGGGTTGTTTGAAGTGCCTTGCCAATACTTGCTTTACATGGCTAAAATGTATGTGCTGTAGAGGTAAGCAGCACATAACCGGCTGTGCACAGCGCCTGCAACAAGTTCCTAATGTGACCACTGGGGACTATTAGTTTTAACATGGGTTGAGGTCCAGAAAATACCTCTATATGAAATATGAGCAAAAGACCCAGACATTCAAAGAAAAAGATTACAGCTAAAGTGAAGCTTTGCTTATAACACCTTAATATATGTTTGAAATAAAACTGAAATTCAATGAAAAATCTCATTTTAATATCAGTTATGGTTACAGAGCAAATCCTGAAAAACACTGACATTCATCAGTTATGGTTCTATATACTAAACATAACCTGCACCACCTTCATGCACTGCTTTTGACTTCAAATATCAAATCACTCATGACATCTCAAATGACATTGATGGCATTGCCAATGACATCACTTTATATATATGACCCCAAAATATGTATATTTATAAATAACACCTTAATTAAGAAAGCAAAACAATTAATGATACTACATTCATACTCAGCTATAAAAGTGGTAAACGTAATGTGATTTGTAATCTCACATCTAAAATGAATTACATCATTTGTAGTTGTAACTGCATCATTAACCCCTCAGCTGAAGAGGCTTTTTTATCTCCTGTGATGAGCCTTTCATTTGATTTTAGACGTTTTTTGCACTTCCGCTTTTGTTAGAGATATTTCTAATTAATGATAATGTTTGCTTAATAGCATGAATGTTTTGCACTGAAAACGAGAATACTGCACTTTACATAATTGTGTTTCCTTAACGTTTGCTAGACAAGGACTGAACTAGGCTCAACTTGTATTTGTGCGTCTCTTTTTTTTGTCTCACATTGTTTCTGCGTGCAGCAAAGTGTGCAGAAACTAAATACTTTGTTGCTATGTTGCTCTTGGTGAACTGAGAAGGCTTCTTCTGTTGAAATTAAACTGTTGAATTATTTTTCCTGCTTACTATGGCAAGTCTATATATTGCATGAGTCTGACTAGTGGATGACATTTTTATTGCACAATTACTTAAAACCATTTGTAATAAATCTTACATTGGTAAAAACATGATTCAAATTCTATCTTAACACCATAATAAAATTATACAGAATGTTTGTTCACCTTAAAGAATAGTATTATTTTAGCAACATTACTTAAAAGAAAATGTCAGTTCCATGTCTTGAAGCCATGATGCGGCAGAATTGGAAGACGGTGATGGCATCCATACAAGCCGCTGGGAAGTATAACCCTCTCAGGGTTAAAGTGACCAAGTACAGCGTAAAACTTAATTTTAAAACTGCAGAACGAGTCTCTTCCCTGTTTCTTTACTTGTTGCTCGTGCAAGCCATGCAAGTGTCATCAGGACCTTCCTTCTCAGAGAGCCAAACATGCAACTCAGCCATATGATTCCCAAATTTGGCAAAATCTTTTGGTACAGTGCAAGAGAACAAAGCAGGTATCACTTCTTTGCATGTACGAGCCCCCTTAGATAGTAGACACGTTGGTTTTAGCAGCTTCTGACATAGCTGTAGCAGACCGGGGCAGCAGCACACCAAATGCAGCTGGGACTCCTTTCTATACTTGCAGATTCTACACCTGGTTATAGAGGTCAGGGATTTCCATCCGGGATTTACAGCCTAATTCATGAAGCTGAATTCGGCTCGCAAAGGGCCAGATTCTGAGAATCTGACACTTTGCGAGAGAGATTTTTGCATTTGGGATTCATCATCCCAAATGCATAAATCGGTCATTGCGTTTTCGCAAATTTGCGATGGATTACATTTAAGGAATCTCTATTTGAGATTCCTTAAATGCAATTCATCATCCATTTAAAAATTGCGAAATCGCAATTTCGGGCCGCTATTTACCGCGAGGTCAAACCTTGTGGTAAATAGCGATAACTCAGAAAAATGCTTTTAAAAGCATTTTTCTGAGTTGCATGTTGCACACACACATGTCCTTTGGACATGTGTGTGCGCAACCCCTGTTCATATTAGCATTTAAGGGGTGCTACAGGGTGTCCTTTGGACACCCCTGGCACCCTTTCAATCGCTATCTTATTTGCGATTAGCAAATTGCTAATCGCAAATAAGGAATACTCCCCATTCATTCGTATGGGCCTTTTCGCCCATAGGAATGAAGGGGGAGTTATTCCTTATTTGCGATTAGCAATTTGCTAATCGCAAATAAGGAATTAGTAGGAATCGCATTATTTTTGCATATTCCTACATGAATCCCGTTTTGCGAGTCCTTAATAGCGATTCGCTATGAATCGCTATTAGGGGCTCGCAAAACGGGATTATGATGAATCAGGCTGCTAGTTCTTTAGTTGGAAGGAGCACCAGCCCATTTAATATTTGTTAGAGCCTTCCTCCCCAATGCTTGCTTCAGCTAAGGCTATATTTTATGCTCTTTGTATGAACCCCGGAGATGCCCCCCCAGCTTTATAGTTTGCACAGCCTGCTTCCTGTGATAATTGCTGAATTTGTTTATTGAGTGCATTTTTGATTGCCTCATAGCTTAAGCCTTCTTGGCCCCAGTTTTCTGTTGCCAGACCAAGTGTTTCCACCTCTTTTTGAATATATAATCTTTCAATGGGTTGGTTGTCCCTTCACAGATGGGTTTCGGAATGTTCTTTAAGGTTCTAATGGGTGCTTTCAAAACGTGGTATTAGTATTTGGCCTGTGTTCCCGAGCATTAATGATTTTGATGCATCAAACAGAATTCCAAGCAAATCAGGTTGTTGAGGGAGCACTTTGGTAACTTGAATATGCGTTTATACGCCTGGCATTGTGATTTCTCTAGCATGCTGTTCATTTTACCTGGGAATGCCTGCTGTGCATAACCCGCTGTTGAACTTCTTTTGTATTTTATGACTCTTCTTATTTGTACTGTCGTTGGACTCTGTCGTTTCTCATGGAGTTTGCTCAAAACATAACTTGTCGACTGAGCTTTTGAATTCATTTTTTTGTAGATGTAAATTTGCTTTCCCAGAGTAGCTAAACCATGCTTCAAGATAGTTAGATGTTTTCGCAGTCGAAATTGTCTGGTTGCCCACTTCATCACATTAGTCTTATGTGGGTTTATGACCAGTTTATTAGTCTCGTTGTAAATATTAGGAGCGTTTAGTCCCCTTTGTAGGCCAAATATGGTATGGTCCATCACTTCCAGGACAATATTTGAAACTTATTGAGGCCTATTTTGGACTTGCAAAGTTGGCATTTTAAAGTGTCTTCCCTAAATCTGCTGTACAGAAATTAAAGATAGTTGGGGCAGGAATGCAGCCCTTTTTTAGGCCACAGTCATCAAGGCACTTCTTTGTGATTGTATTGTCAGCTAATTTGACTCTTATCCAGGTTTTATTGTATAGGGAGATGATGCCGTTCAAGAGGCCTACTGGTATTTGCGAGTTTCTTACCTTATTCCAAAGCTTGTGATGCAGCGGCAATTTTACATTAATTTCTCAATACAAAACCTCATCTACCTCAATTTTACAGCTGAAAGGTGTTGGGCCCTTGACACCATGTATTACCTTCAGGAGACTTGACATAAACATAAACAGTCAACAATGCAATTATTATTTAAGCCAATAGAGATTTTTTGAGTATTTTAAAGGGTTTTATTATCTCGTCAAAAGTTAAGGTTTTCCCTAACCCTTTATTTATTAGTAAAACATCAATCAGGTTACAGAATTTGGAAAACAGGAAAAATAGCATTAATACAGAACATATTACAGTCTGCATATAAGCATCACATGTAGAAAAGAAAATGTGGCGCAAAATGTCAGTGAAACTCTTAAAGAGTTTCTAAGAAAAATAAGTCTTGCAAGGCTTACAATAAATAAATAATTTGCAAAAATCTCTCATTAAGAGAAATAAATGTATAAGACAAATAAATATTTTCAGACCTAGTTAATTAGTCAAAGCATAAAAATATCTTCCGGCTGTCTGTGTTTAGGAGCAAACAGTCCGCCCTTCACCAGTCCACAGAGGAATGTGGTCTGCCTTGCCAAAAATATGACGTGCAAGGACTTCTTTGAAATAAATATGAGCAAAGGAACCCCCCACCTGACTCTCCTTGGACGCAAATCTCCTCCCAGGCTGCACCCGCGACGATCACGTACCTAACCATTATGAATGTCTCATTTCATCTGCTGCCTTTCCTCTCTCCTCCCTCTCTGACAGAGGCCTTCTGGCTTAAAGAGAAAAAGCCCAATGAGCCAGCCACGCCTCCAAAGAGTAAATATTTATACTCTAATTCTTGGCAGACTACACAAAATGCTTCAAATCCCCAAAAAGATTGAACCTGATTGGTTATCCACAAATGGCATGCTGTCTCACCATCCTGATCTCATTACACATTCTAATCATACCAGTTTTGACAAAAGAAGTGTAAATGATTAATAAATGTATACGTGTTAGCAACATTTACTAGGAAAACAATTCAGCCTAATTTTCCTTCCTGTCATATTACAGGCAGTAAGGATACTTTAACTAACACTGGTACATTGGCACAATCACAAGAATGTACAGTTCACAGTGGCCTTGACTCCTTCTGTATTTGAGACAAGCTGCTATCATCTGCGCATGCTCTCTTCTTTTTAATGCAAGTCACAGCCTTGCTGGATTCACAGGCAGCCATTTTTCTTTGGCCCAAAAACAAAACAAACAAAAGAGTATTAACTTTATGTAAATAAACCCATTATGTTTTTCCAGACCCATACTAATACCCTTTATAAAAGATTTCCTAACAAAGCTATTAGTTTAAAGCAGCTTTTCTTATTCTCAACGTGCAAAACTTTAAATGTGCATCATAGCATAAACATGCACTAGTGTAAATTTTCAAAGTGCACACAGTTAATACACACTCATAGCAACATGCTTTAATGTTTTAGATAGCTTTTCATGCAAAAAGCATTTAGCCCCATGTGTAGTGTTTGGTGCATTTTAATTAACACACACTATAAAAAGAGGTGGTATAAACTGAACATGTTTATCCAAATATGCTATAAAACCAAAAAAGTTTAAGACAGGGACAGGGGTGTAGATTACAAGGAAAAGAGCTGGGAAAAGAGAACACATTCTATGGTTATCCTCACAGCTAAAAAAGTCATTTTTCTTTACACTGCAAAAACATGTTAATTCAGCACAAGCATTTCAGACTGACTAGGCCTCATTTCATGTCTTATGTGACATGTGTTTTCACTTGCACCAAAATGTGCGTCATTTTAAATGCAGTCTGTCTGAAGCACAAAAAGAAAGCAATGCCTGAATCCAGATGAAATCTGCTCCATCATTTGTGTCAATAAATCCCATCGAATGCTGCAGAGTAATCGGCAAAACAAGCAAAGACTGTTTTTTTTATTTTTGATATTTGCTTGCTGGCTCAAGTAAGACACAGCCACTATGTTGTCAATTGCCGACCCTTATTTGAGAAACCCGGTTTGATATGGGGGAGGATTTCTTTGTCTTTGATCCATCTATTCAGCTCTGCCAATAGGGTGCCCTTTTCAGCTTTCCCTTTAATGTCCAGAAGGGCAATCAATCTGTAATTTTTTGGTTCTGTGTTGTCTTCTCTCTTAAATATAGGCTGTAACGATGAGCCACACCATGATTTCAGAACATTGGCTTGCAGTCGATATTCAGTGAATAAGGTAGATAGAACTCCTACCCAATATGCCGGGTCTTCTCTAAACATTCCTCCTGGTAGCCCATTTGGACCAGGGATCCCGTGTTTTCTTATCTTTTTTCTTATCTCTCGAATGGCAAGAACGTCTTGATCTTTGCCTCCGACCACTGTCCTAGGCTCACCGTCGCCAACTGCACATTGAACTGGGCATTTCTCCGTACTTGCCTGCTGAGCCCACCCTTTATTTTCAATGTAGATTGTGGCTACGTGACTTAGCCATACTTCTGCAGGGACAGAGTGGCGTTGACCAACTTTGTCATTTTCCATTCAGACAATATATTACCAGAACTGCAGATTTGTATGATTCTTGGATAACTCATGGATCTTAATACATTCTTCCTCAATGTTCTTCTGTTTTAAGTTGCATATCAGATGCTTGCACTCGACATTGAGTTCTCTACACTTAGGCTCAGTGACTTGTGTTACCAGTGTTCTGGTGATTCCTTTATGCACGTTTTAGATTCTGGG
Organism: Lissotriton vulgaris; assembly: GCF_964263255.1. Lineage (NCBI taxonomy): Eukaryota > Metazoa > Chordata > Amphibia > Caudata > Salamandridae > Lissotriton > Lissotriton vulgaris. Next base: position 594,813,993 of record NC_141689.1, on the reverse strand, counting down.
TTAGTTCCCTCAATGATTTATTATCTTGCCAGGTCTGCGTAGCAAGTGGATTGTTTACTCGGGAGCTGTTCCTTGCTCCTCCCAAAAGTGCTGTTTTCAGAGCCAATATGCTCCCCAATTTTTGATGGTATATTCGAGGCTAAGACAATTATTTTTACATTCCTGTGCTTGTTTCCATGATGTTAACACGGCAGCTTTTTGCTCATTACATGTTATCCTCCTGATTAATAGGTACTCCTCGATGCCCCTGTAATGGGCTAGACCAGTAACTTGTTTGCATTGTTTACTATAGATACTTAGATCTACTTAAAGGATGCATGATCACTTGTTTTGTGCATCGCCATTGCAAAATAACGTATGACTGAGATAATTTCACAGGAAGATGTAATCAATTGTTGTGCAGCTTTTACATGCAAACACTTCTGGTAAATTTGATTTTTTTTTATTTAGTGGCTCAGCAGACATTAAGTTATAATTTTGTAGAAATGTGTTGAAAATGTTTGCAGAGCATGTTGAATGCGTTGTTCCACTTTTCTTCATTCCTAAATAATGAAGATTGAAATCGCCCATGATCACCTTGGCAGATGATGGGTATGTGCCTAGAATTTCCTATAGTGTGGTGATCGTGGATCTTGTTGTTTCTAATTTTGCCTGAACCTGGGCATTGAGGTACACATTTAATATTAAAAGTGAAGATCTTCTGTGTCCTCTTTTTCTCCCACTATGAACGCCTGCAACATTTCCAATTCTATTTTTTTTTTCCTGTTGTGAGTTCTTTTGCATTTTTTCTATAAGTTGAGATCCCACCAGACAGTCTACCATATCGTTGATGTCTGGTCGCTGGTTTGTTTAAGCCTGCAAAACCCTCCAAATGTGTGGGCTTTGTTGCCCAGGTTTCTTGTAGGCATACAATATCCTCCTCTTGCAATATCTTCCTTACCGATTTGTGGTTGAGTGCTCTCTGTATACCGGCAACATTCCAGGATATAATTTTAATACTTGGTTGGTTGACTTTGTTGGCTCTCTGGGTTCCAATCTCTATGCCCTTTATTTAATTGATGTTGCACACTAGTTCTTGTGGGGCCTCCCTGGTGTCAGGAATGATAAATTGCATACACTGTCTCGCTGCTTGTCCAGTCGTGTTGCTCCCTCCTTTTAGGTTTTTGAAATACTTCATTTGTTACTGTTCTTTTTTTCAATACTTTCTTCCTGGGGTCTAACCAATATACTCAAGTTGTTGTAGCTCTGAAACTATTATGTCTGGGTTGTTCCTCTCAATACACGTTGCACATTTTCTCTGCCCTTATCTGAACTTTTTAGAGTAGTTTTTGGTTGAATTAGCATGTGAGGGTATTTTTCTTGCTTTAGCTCGTCTATTTCTATGCCCCAATTTTCAAAACTCTTTTTCCCGGAGGACTGCTCCTGAAGTGGTGATCCTTCCATGTAACTATGGAGGCATCTTGGCTGTTATTTTTCTCTTTGGATACAAATTGTATACTGACTATATCTTCACTTGTTAATCCTGCCAATGAAGGTATATGTTGAAAGAGCCTCAATAGGTTTGAGTGCATCATGCCTACCCTTTCATTTGTACTAAGGCTGAAATATGATCTTCCGTACGTTGCTCCTGTGAGCAGAATTGGACACATTTTCCCTTGTGGTCTGCGAGTATGTCATTTGTTTGTAAAATTTCTCTTTAAAATGGTCAGGATGGGGACTTTTCATTTTGGGTTTCTGTTGATGTTTGTAATCCTCCCTTTGTGAGCTCTTCATGGTTGCTGTGATGTACCTCTTGGTGTCCATCTTCCTGCTCATGTGGAGAGCTATTTTGATTCTGGAACAACTCGGGTACTATTGGATTTACCCGTGCGGTTAAGGCTGGTAAGGATATGGTAGTTCTCTTTAAATTCCCTTCTTCAAATGGTTTGCTTTGCTTGGAAGTCTTTGTAAAGATTGGATATGACTTCACATTTCCTAACTCATCCTGATTCAGATTTGGCTTTGCTACTGACTCTGCTGGGGCATGAGGGTGCTGTCCCCAGCTCCTTCTTAATTATCTCATCTTTTGACATTTCTGTTGGTTTTTAAATCTTTTTTTCACGTGCCTTGACAGCTTACTTACATTGTTTTCTTGCATACAGGGGCTTAAAGTTTTCTGAGTTGTAGATAACTCAGTGATAGACAAATCGGCTACCTTTGTGGCCCATGGCAATTTTTTGACTGATTCAAATATTGAATCAACCTTCAATAGTTCTATTTCTTCCTTTCCTCGTTGAACATTTGGCTGTAGTTCGCCACCTTTTATTAATTTTGATCTTCGGTGCCAGATTCTGTTTTGAAAGTGGGTGTATTTTGGTGAAGTTGACTGGAGTTGCCCACTGATTTTTTACATTGTTCTACTTGACCTTCTAACAAGACCAGGCCTTTTGCATCTGATCTTGTAGTCTCATTGTCTCAGGCGAGTTAAGGTTCCTAAGCTCATTTATCATTGATAACAGGACTTCCGCGAGTGTCATTAGTTTGTCTACAATATCAGAGTAGTGGCACTCCCGCACTTTATGCCCCTTTTCTATGTTGCCTAGTTTGGCTAAGGTTTTTACAATTGCTAAGGCTACTGTTTGGATTATGTCCATTTGGATTTCCAGTTTGTGTGATAGCCTGGTGAGGGCATTAATTGCTGCCGTAAGAGTTGTGTTTCTAGAGGACAGCAATTGTCTTGGTCCTTGGTGAGCGCAAAACTAAAAACTGAACTGTCCTGGGTGTGGTATTTTTTTAACCTAGGTGGGGGACCTCCTATTTTAGAAGTGGGTGTCCCCTTGGCTACAGTTGGAAAGTATTCGGTGAGTGTCTTAGTTCTTGTGTCTCAGCCCCTGCCTGTTTTTCCTTTTTGTTGGTGGACCCGATATTTGTCTTTAGTTTGTTTCTAATTGTTGTGAGAGTCGCTGCCTCTATGTTGTCCTTTGATAGTGGTGGTTCGCTGTTACTTGAGTAACTGAAATAACCCCATCCAACGTCTTATGCGCAGTTAACCTTCCCACATTAATATTGGTCAGTGTGGATGGACATTCATTGTTTGTTAGTTCACAGATCTTTGTTGATTCACTGTCCATAGAAAAGTCGATGACTGGCCCATCCTCTTGGGTTGTGGGCATGCTTTTTTTTTATCCCTACTCTGTGGAATCTGCTTGATCTGCTTACTACCTTTCACCATTGCTCTCCTTTGTAAAAAGATTCTGTGGGCGATCTTCCAACCCTGTGCATGCAAACGCCTGTTTTTTCCTAAAAGTGGTATTCACTCTCTTGTGCTTGAGGTCCAGAGAGCGCATCTGTGCATTCTTTGCTCCGACTCAACTCCTGAACCCACATCAGAGCTCCCTTTTTTACTCATTTAGGCTCATTAGACACAGTTAAGATGGCAGTGGAGTGAGGCACACAGTACAGTATGTGTGGCTAGCGAGCCACTTTGAGGAGTACCCACAAGCTGCACCTGGCACCTAACCAGGCCGCCTTTGTGGGCCCCTCACGGCACACTCTCTGCAGCGGCTAGCTACAGAGGTGGCGTTCGCTGCATACATGTCCCTTCTTGGTCGTTATGGGTTCCCAAGTTTCTTTTTTTCTTTATAGTTTTCTCTACCCTGCTTATGTGGTTTTGTGGGGTTTGCAGGGTTTTGTGATAGATGGTTGTCCCCTCCGCTAACTTTGTCTATAGCCCCCCTCTGCTGTCGCCCTTCCCTCCACCTCTACTTTCCAAACTGTTTTAGCCCCTACTGGAGCCAACCGGGATCTGCACCAAAGCCAAAACCAGTGCCTCTTGACTGACTTGCCTGGCTTGCCTGGTTCATTGTGGAGGGAGCCCTGGAGGGACCTGGGAGCAAAGAGCTGGTGCTGGAGCACTGGTGGCGTGAGACAAGGGTGAAACAGAGTGATTGTAGGGACAAGATTACGATGGAGATGTTGCCAATGCCCACAGCCGCCCCCAGCCACCTGAGTCTGTCTGATTCGACCGGACCTGATCGCAGTGGCGTTGAGGATCCCTGCTGGCTGTTGCTTGCTGCTACCGCTACTGCTCTGGCCTGCGTGCATGCGCTATGTTGCTACGTCGATTCCAAGACTCGCTTTTTGCTCCAAAATTAGTGCTGAAAACTGCTATGTCTGAACTCTCGTCGTGCAGGCTCTTCTGTTTCGAGTCCAAGGTGTGAGGTAAAAATTCAAAGTGGATGGGACCGTCTTGTCTCTTATTTATTTAAGATCAGTATGGTCCCCCCATCTCAAATTTCAGTTAATTTCAGTTATTGCATGAGTCTGTCATTGTGTTGGGTGTAACTAGATTTATATTAGAGGTTCCATTAATATTCATTTAGGAGACACTATTACTATGTTTTTTTTAAATAGTCTTTACTGGTGTTCAGAGGGTTAACACATTATATCAAGAATACTTTGTGGTAATAGTTGTATAACGTTATCACAACAACTATACATACCACAAAGGCAGTGGCCTAAACTTCCCTCACTCCACATAGCTACTCATCCTTTATTATAGAGGCATTGCTAATACATGTAGTTATCCTATTTGGAAGCAATTGGTGTAGGCATTCACGTATGCCTCAGCGGACTGAGTGAATACTCTTTTCAGCCACTGGCTCCCCTTTATGAGTATCATATCCAACGTAAATGCACATCTACTGGTCATCAAGTCTCATAATACTTATCAAGCCCATTCAGCATTCCTCCTTAAGCTAGACCTCCAAGCCAGCTTCTCGCAGGTCTGACAACATTTGTTCCCATGTCACTAAGACATCTTCAGGGTGCTCATTATGCCTCAAATGTTTTGTTCTGACTTCTTTCGCTACCGCCCATTCGAATATATCACACAAGCAATCATCATAGCAGAGTCTGTGTTCCCATCCACTTTATTGCAATTTGCTGCTTTTCTAACAGCAAATCTAGTATGAGGAACTTATGGCTAAGTTTCTTTTTCGATAGGGCAGGGATTAGTCCCAGCAATCTCTACTGTGGAGCATGTTGAATCTCCCAACCAGTTGCCCTATTTAAACTTTGCACAACTTCTCTCCAGTAAGGCAATAACACCTAGGGGGATATTCACAAGAACGCGTGATAACTACAACAAGAGTAGCGTAACGCAACTTTCAACATTGCAGCCCATCAGGGAAAGCAACCCTGTGGCAATGTGGAGTTCACAACAAGGCAGTAGCATGCGACAGACACCAGATAATGTGGCAAATGTCTGCATGAAAATCAACGCCACGCCGCACAAATGTGGTACGCAAAAAAAATGCGATGTGGCCATCCACGGAAAAAAAAGTAGCGAAAACCAGCCACTGGCTTGCTAATCCCATGTGTCTGGTGGGACAATGCACCATAAAAAAACAGAAAAAATACCCAGAAACAAGCCAAAGCATGTAGCAACATGGAGGCACCCTGACCCAGTGCAGAGGCCTACTCGAACCCCACAACCCCCACAAACCACCAGCAATGAATGACGGGGTCGGGGAAGGCCAAGGAGAAGAGGGAGAGGGACACAGGGTGTAGACCGCAGGAAAACAAGACCAGCGTCAGGGAGGTGACAGAACACTACCAGCAACTGACCCACAATCAGAGGAATCCAGCACCCCTCAAACAGTGACAATGTACACTGCCATACAGTCTACATGCAAACTAGCACAATGAGCCAACATATATGTCAACAAAAAGGCAACACGAACCTCCCCTTCACATTGCAGAGGGGCACACAGCACCTGCAGCAGAGCACATAATACAATGCATCAGTGATGCAGGAGAGGACCCCCACACCATCGACACCAATGCCCTACAACAGCCCATTGATATCCAACGCAACCCTCCACCAGGACCCCGACAGCCAAGATACCCAGAGGAGAACACAGAGCCTGCAACAGACCACACAGCAGGGAGCACCCGCAGGCACAGCTGGCTTAGGACACTTCACCCACCCACACATGGCACACCAATGGCATGTGTCAGCACAACAAAGGAGGTGGCCCAACAGGTGTGGGAGGAGACCGAACCCATGGAATACGAACCAGGACACATACATAGGGGTCTATCACCCTACAGGGCCCACCCACACCCCACAAAGAGAACCCCCGCGGCCATAGAGACACATGCACAGCACAGAACCATGCCTAGGGGCGCGCAATTAGCAGTCATACACCCATTTTGTCTGTGCCTACGATGGCCCTGGCCACTCCCCTCACGAATGGAGTGGGTGATGACAAAGCTACATGTCCAAGCCCCAACCTGCTGCCTCCGGTGACATGTCTGCATCCGTGGTACACCACACAATGTAAAGCCATAGGGCCCAAGAACCACATGCATACTACAAGACCACAGGGGCACATGCAGAGATCATGTTGAACTGGCTACGGGCACATATGCCCGGCCTCTTTATTGGCAGGGCCACATGTACAGTGACGCCTGTGCTGGATGTGTGTGGGGTGAGTGTCAGCCATTCTGCACGGAATGTCTGGTGCTGGCAACGACTTGGACAGTGGACACTAGTGCAATGCAAACAAAACACAAGCAATACAGAGTCAACTGATGAGCAACATGGAGCAATTCGGATAAAAGTCCAGAGGACAGCCAACATGCAAACAGAAGTGTCTGTGAGTCTCAAAGCACTGGGCTGTGGACACTAGAGATGAGCGTGCTCATGTGCAGAAAGATTCTCGGATTGTGTCCCTACGATATATTCCTGATGCAGAGGCAGTTGGGTGTGTCAGAACTGTATCATCTTCACCATCAACGTTTCAGGGCCCCTATACTGTTTGAGGTGACATACCTGCGTAACCGCTCCACAGCACAAAACACAATCAGCTACGGACAATGACCTGCGGTGCACCGAGTCACTGGCACCTGGAGTGCTGAGCAGGGTAACAAGCCAATGATGGCAGCCATGACAGGCCTGAGCAACCACAAATTCTGTCAGGACCACCGCTTCAACTCTGGCAAATGATGTTTGGAGGTGGTCCTTGCCGTGGTGGTGTGTACCTCCTGCGGTGATGTGTCATCTGAGCTGGTCGGAACTCTTTGGTGTATGAACCCTGGTGGTACGCCTTTTGGGCCCAGAGGCTGCATACAGTGCAAGGCCACAGAGTCATGGCGTTGATGAGCTCATGGTCCATGCCTCAGGGTCCAGCCTATGTCTCCAGAGAAGGAGTCCCGGCCTTGACCAGCACAGAGTTAGTGGCCCCGGATGCACTGCCGCCGGCGCAGGTACCCAGCCATGGGAGAGTGACTTGCAGTGCAGTCAGATGGGCCATGTGACCTGAGCGGGTAACCATCATTGTCCGAGGTGTTTGTTTCAGAGTGTTTCGGGGAACAGTGAAAGGTGTCCTCCAGGGCAAGGCGCCAAAAGGTTTGATTTTATCAGGAAGCAGCAAATGGAGGAGTGGAATGCGACAGCCCGTTGCCACCACCAATTCCGTATCAGCTATATGGGGGTGAAAACTGCCCCTTAGTCCATAGGCTCAGACACAACCACTGTTCGATCAGAGAGTGTCCTTGAATGTCGGGCTGTGACCTACTGTACCGCAGTGTAGGCTGGAGGCAGCAGTCAGCAGTGGCCCACAGCCACGTGTCTTTGGCTCGGGATGCACTTGGCTAGTGACACCAAGGCAGATGTGGCTAGTGTACGAACACCTCCGTAACGATGATCCTTTTCTCTCCGCCAAGTTACAAGGCGACATACTATTTGGCCTCTCCTTGCGTGCAATGATGTGTAATCAGTTTTGCATACTCGAAGTTCAGTTCCAAGTCTAGGCCGGGAGAAGTGTAGGCCGGAGACAGCGGATAGCACGGGTCATTCACCGAGTGTCGTCGGCATAGGTTGGTGGGCGCACCGGCCTGCGTATTTCAGGTTCAGTGGCACCACGTGTTTGGTCACCTCCATGACTGTGACCCGGCTTTCGTCCGGACTGGGCCACATCTTCCTCTTAATCCTCTCTGTGCATCCACTGGTGCGGACTCAGCCATTCGTGATTCATGACTAGGTGATGGATGTGAGACCTACTGGTCCGCAGGGTTGTCCTGGTCCCTCATCCATGGGTCGCCGGATGGCGTCGGACAGGGTTTTTGGCAGCACGGCTCGCCGGAAGGCGCTGGACAGGGCTTGTGGCAGCACAGCTCGCCGGATGGCGTTGGACAGGATTTGTGATAGCATGGCTCGCCAGATGGCGTTGGACAGTGTTTGTGGCAGGATGTGTCACAAGAAGTGCATATGGCACTATGCCTCACGGATCGAAGGGAGTATGGTGCTGTGGCTGCTGTCCAGGATTTGGGGTCACTGCCATTCAGGAACCAGGACACAGTCTCACATATGGGACCCACTAGGCCTCAGAGGTCGCTGGTAGAATATATAAATGCGAAAGGAGTAATGTGGGCCAGCGTCGGAGGGACATCGGTGAACTGAAAGGCTGGCCAGGTTTCGGGCCTCGGGTTTGGAGCTTACACTGGCACGTGGTTGGCCCTCCATGACACACGCCGTGTTGGATGCTGATTAGTGTGGCCTGGCTGCGTAGAGTCGGGTCTGACAGGTTTGTGGTCCAGCGGGCCGGGGTATGGCAGGCGCAACGGATCTCAGGCAACTCTGCTAATGAGGATGGCGTTGGCCTTGTGGCGAAGTGAGAGGCACATTGGGCTTTCGGGAAGAGGACAACGCCCAGGGCTACATGCTTTTTATTCACACCCCTACACTGGCCTGGCGTAAGCCGGTCCATCCCACTCTGCTTATGCTTACAGGTCGGACATAGCAGGTGACATGGCTGGGGTGACATGGTTGTGTCCACAGTCTGAAGTACCGAAAATAAATAATACCATATGGAGCTATACTTACTGATAGCCCCCAATACCAATTACCAATAACCAGTCAATTGGCAGTGAAGAAGGTTCAATCATTTATTATACAAAGACTCTGCCAGAGGAGCTTCTTGCTACCTAACCCCTCGAGGTCCGCCAAGAAGACTGCTAGCACATCCTCAAGAGATCACATATATACTGTTACATTTTGAAACCGTTACCTAAGAAGGAAAAATACAAGTTGGTACAGGTTGCTGGAAAGGAAGAACCATATATGGCACACAAAGCAGCTTCAGTTTGGCTCAGCTCATTATAACAAGGTCGATGAGGGTGACACCCTTCTGCCTATCATTCAGGAGGGCTTGCACAGCGCCTCCTGAAATGTCTTATCTGGCCTACCCCCACCTATAACCTTGACAGGCCTAACATGCAGGAGCAGCAGTTTGTTACATCTGTTATGCTATTTCTTGAAAGAGCAAACCTTACTGACTAAGGCGTGATGGGTTTTGCTAGTGCTACAGTCAGGCTAGGCCACAAAATGGCGCTGGTCGGGTTAAGTTATATTACCCGTCAAAAGGCAGAGACTTATATAGTGCGAGTAGCAACAATTAATTATCGTATTAGGTGATACCTATTAGTGCATTGGTGCTTATACTGAACTAAATAGATACATCATGCTAACTTCTAAATGTGACAGTGTGTTTACGACTTACTCATAAGGCCTAATTTAGACTTCAGTTCCTCAAGTCCACTACACTCCATTCACCAGAGGTGTTTGTCACCGTGGATATGGGTGCGTTCTGTATACTGCAGTTTGTTCGCCACCACTCTTGGGATTGTGTACTTTCCCAATCATGGTTCTACTGCATCCTTCACATATGCCTGGTTGCCACCTCTCCCACATTCGGCTATTGTGTGGCTGAGGTGCCATGCCATTGATGTTCTGTTGTGTCTGGTGGGTGGGCATGTTGTTGTGCATGTTGGTTGTGATTTTGTAACGTGTGCATTGCCAGAGTTTTGGGTTGCATGGTTGTGGAGTTGAGGTGAGTGGGGTGTTAATTGGGAAGTTGCCAAGGGGCTGTGAATTTCCCTTTGTGTCATCTTGGGATGGCTGGTTGCTGTTGGACTGTCAGAGGGTGAGGGGATCATCCACACTGGCTGTGTATTTGGAGGTGATATTGGTGAAGGTCCCACGATATTCGGATGTTGCCTGCACATTGATGGGTGAGGTATGCTTCCTGTTGTGCTGATTGTGTGCTGTTTCACCAGGGGGGTACAGGTGGGACGTGTGTGAAATGGATTGACCCCTACACAAGCGTGCATGCGACTATGGCGTATCGTCCTTGCTTGGTCTCCAGCGGCACCTGCTCATTGTGTTGGCCGTATGAGGACTGCGGTGCCAGGATGATGGTGATGTCCAGGACAGGCGTGGGGGCTCTTAGATGTGGCTGGCTGTGAGACTCCACTGGCTCTGGCGGGTGTTGTTTGGGGTGTGCCAGAGGCCAACAGGTGGTGCACAGCCAGCAGCTTGGTGTGGGGTAGGATGTTGGTTGTCCGCTGTGTTGGTGCCGTAGGCCTGTTAGGCGATGATGGCCAGGAGGCGAAGGATGGTTGTCCCTTTCATACTGTAGTGGACAGTGACATTGTCAGATGTTGTGCCTGTTAGGCAAGTGTGTTTCCTGGGGGGTCGCTGTAATTGTCTGTGCTGCCTCAGTGGTGGTCCGGTGGGTGCTGTGGCCCTCTTGGGTGTCCGTGCTGCATGTTCAGTTGATACTTGGCATCTGTTGCCCTTCCGATAACGCCCTGGGCAGGGCTCCCTATTGTGGTGCAGACTGTGGTCCGACTTTACACCAGGTCAGAGCAGGTGTAAAATTCCTGCTGCTAACACGCCTTATTGCGTGTTTTGTGCTCTTATTGCTGATCTGTCTGGTCGTTGTGAATGTTGAGGTGTGGTGTTGTCGCGGCTTTTGTCACAGGAACGCCTACTCTGTATCTCATTAGCGATAGTTTCGGTTGTCCGCTGTGGCAATGTTTATTTTAGTTGCTATAGCGGGAAATATCGTGCTGTGTGCTGTTAGCACCTGCTTGTGAATGGGGGGTTTAATGTATCATGAGTTTGGCCCCCTAGTACACTGGTCAGATCACATAGTGCATATGTTGTGCAAAGTCCTAGCCGAGAAGTACGTCTGATGAATGAAATTGTATTGTATTAGGTGAAAGCATGCATTGGAACTCACAGTATGCACACCCATATGAACCTTTTCCCAGTCTAGCGTGGAGAGGGACTCACCCAGCACCTCCTCCCTTTTTCCATTTACCTTAGGTACGATCCTCTGCAGGTCCGCCCTCATTGCACGGTATAAATATGATATCAGTTGGCAACTTCCGGACAGTGCCAGGATCATTGTCACCGCCTGCAAGGGTACTGGCTCTTCTGGAAAACAAGGCCATATCTCTCTGGGCATTGCCAATATCCTGGCATATTGTAGATACTGACCTGTATCCAAAGTGAATTAAGCTAACACGTCGTGAATTGGTTGCCCAGATAAAGATCTCCCAGGACCTTTGCGACCCCCTTCCCACCATTTTTGCACAGACATCACCTCCGCAATAGTCACAAATGGCTATAGCGCCTAGAGTGGCATATCACATACGTAAGGAGCGAGCAGCAGAACCCTCACAACTTTCTACTCCCATACATGGCCCACATGTTGTAACAGGGCTGACATATCCACTGGCACCTGAGCTCGGCACATGAGCAGCCCAGGGAGTGTATGGTCTCCATAGGAACCTTTCAGAAGTCTCTTCTCCCAAGATGTAAGACAATAGAGTTCAACATTAATGAGCTCAATCCCAAGTCTGCTTTAACATGGATAGTCACACCCATCTTCTCTTAGCAGCCCTGAGCAGCCCAGAGCAGATCGATAATCAATTGTTCCAATTCAAGGAAGTACTTCCTGGGGATCTCATGTAAAGTACCCTGCAGAGTGTATATACACCATGGCAATATTACCATCTTAACTAGTGAAGCTCTTACCATCAGCGATAACGGGAGGTCTCTCCAAAGCCGAATTGAAGCTCTTAGGCCCTTCAGCAGTCTGCCTATATTGAATTCTAAGAATTTCTGTTTGTGTAGGTGATCTTGATGCCCAGATAATGTATCCCCTATGTTCCTCACGAAAGCCACACCACACGAAGTGCACCAGGGGGCATCACAGTCAGGCCACCTAATGGTAGCAAATTTGATTTATGGGTGTTCACAAAGACACCGACACCTCTCTGAAGGTCCTCAAAATGTGCAGAAGCAGAGGGACAGTTCCCTTTGGTTTCGCATGTACACTATCATCGGCATATAAGGACACAGTGTGCCTTGACTCACTTGGATCACCAGGGTTGCAGCGCGTGACACAACAGTACTGCCACAGGCTCCATGCCCAGAGCAAAAATCAGGGGTGGCAAGGGAAACCCCTGTCAGGCACCCAGGTGCAACCGAAAACGTGTGTACACTATGCACTCAGGCACCTGGGACAGTATTAACCAGTTAAATCCTGGCTAGATCCTTGGGGTCAAGCCCTGCCACCTCCAGGACACACCAGAGATACTCCCATGTAACTGAATCGAACGCTTGTTCAAAATCAAGAAATGCAGTCCTCATGTAGGTGCGGCACGTGAATGACATGGGACAGTCTATGAAGACTGTTCATGGTGCCACTCTGCGGGATAAAGCTGCACTGATCCTCATGTCATAGTGTTGGTAGGAATGAGAACAATCGTACTGCCAGAATTCTGCTCAATGAGAGCGGCCTATATGACGAAGCTTCCTCTAGGTCTTTATGCAGTTTTGGCACCGTCACCAAAGGAGATAAGGAATCCATGGCACAGCATTTAAATGGTTCCAGGATTTTTTAACAATTCATACCCAGACTATTACTATGAATTCTTATAAATCGCGAACCTTACAACTGTATGAGAGGGTCTCACAGGGCTCTTGGCTGAGCCCTACACTTTTTAACATATACCTTGCCCCCCTTGCTAAAATCGCCATCGCTTTTGGTTTGAACAAGTGTCTTACGCATATGATATGCGGTTAATCATTACGCTCTGTAAAGATCTGAACAATGTAAAATCACACTTTTCCGTCGGTATGACAGCCATTGTGACCTGGATGACAGAAATCTGTCTCCAGCTGAACACCAATAAAACCGAGATTATGCTCTTTGGCAAGACCCAACAGCTATGGACACCCCACTGGTGACCCTCAGAATTGGGCACTGCACCTACTCCTAAATTGGTTGTAAAAATGTAGGTGTTCATCTAGATCATGGGTACTCATAGTACGGCCCGCGGCCTGCCAGCGGCCCGGCCGGCCTTCATTGGTGGCCCACAGACCTTGTCTTGCCATAAATACATTTCCTGGAATAAACAGAGAAGATGGCCGCAGGAGCATACGTACGTTTGCTCCTGCGGCCATCTTCTCTGTTTACTGCTTGCATCTGAATAGCCCGCCTCTATGACGTCACACACGGCAACCGGCAGGAAAGCACAGGCCCTTTAAAAGTCAGCTGTAAGAGCATTACGTCTGTCTGCAACAAATGCCAACTATGTGATACACACTAAAAGGGAAATGGAAAAAAACAAAGCTGAAACATTCCTCTCGCTAGAAAGAGAAACTGTATGGAAGGTTGCAGTTATTAAAGCTAATATTTGTGGTAGTCCTGCGTTTGTTTCTCCTTTCCGCTCTACCTCCCAGAATAATATTTCGCTCTGCAATGTATGTGGCATCATAAAAACTTCAACTGCGGTGTAAAAGCAAGTGTAGGAATCAGCTCAGACACACAGAACCTGATTGTCAAAAGGAACAAAATAACCAAACGTATGCCAAATCAGCACGGCCTCAAAGTTAGGAGGTAATAATAGTACCAAATCCCACAGAGAAATTCCCTTTACACACGGTGTCAAGTTGTTTTTTGAACCTGTTACCTATGACTTCAACAATAATCAATCGGGAGAAAACGTTCCAATGTTTGCTAGTTTTTGCAGACCCTATCACTCGTATTGCAATGTTTTGCTCACACAATTTCCTTCAGTTAGGAAGTGGTTACATGTCCAAAACTCTAATGTGGGAACTATTTATATGTGTCCTGTATTGTGCAAAAGTGAATAAAAAATATTGGTAAAGCCAACAGGTCCTGCCTTTAGGACCTATTGGCTCAGCCAGTTGCTTTTGGCGGTGCTGTACAGTGCTGGGATGGGGTACAGATTCGTAAAAAAAAAAAGATATGGCGACACGACCACCAGTAAAGGGTTGCATCATTCCCTGGACGTGCACATGTGGAATGGTGCATACACATGTATGGTTCAGCAGAATGAAAAGGGCATCAAGTGCTTTGTTTTTTTATTTACCAATCCAAGATTGTGGATGACACTTGGGTCAAATTATGAGATTTAAGTGCATAAGCACCAATTTAAAAAAGGACCATAGTTCTTGGGGGTTGGTGGGGATAACAGAGGAGCGAGTATGGGAAGCTGGTATGGGAAATGGAGAAAGCAGCGTACGACGGAGAGAACAACATGTGTGGCTGGAGAAAAGCATAAAATGTAGGGCAAATATGTACTAAAGGAGGATCATGGGAAGGATGCACACCAGATAGCCAAAAAGAGATACACAGTGGCGGGGGGGATGCAACCATGGGTGAAAGCAACATGGAATATAGGAGTTGGGGAGAAGTACATGAGAACAAGCAAGACATGTGTGAGAGACCAACACGGAGTGCTAGGAATGCATTTTCAGTGGAAAGCAGAAGATGGAGAGTGATGGATAAAGACATGCTCTCTCAAGGAGTGTGTAACCAAAAAGAAAAATGTAATTCCTTAGGAGTGATCAATGGAATGGCCTGGGTAGATGGGTTATTTTCCAGATGAAGAACACATACAAGATGGACAAGGACATTTATCAAATAAGAAGCAAGGGAAAAATAAGAGTGACAATAAAGCCAACTAATGGTAAGTTACATCTGCTTTGGAAATACAGCATTGTCTAGCAATGTTTTGAAACAATAGTGATTCTTTTCCCCTCTAGCCACGCCCCCACTGAGACTTCCCCCCACAGACCCCACCCCCACCGGTCTGGCCCTCAGCACAAACCACACTGTAAATTTGGCCCGAGAAAAAGTTTGTGAGTATGGATGATCTAGATCAAACACTCACTATGACAGAGCAGGTTGGGCCCATCGTATGAAATTGTTTTGATATGATGGACTTGTTACGGAGAGTTTTTCCTATCCACCACCTTCTACGAGGAAAACCTTAGTTCAAGTGTTGGTCATTAGCTGCCTAGAATACTGTGATGCCTTATTGGCTTCCATCAAGGGGACTGTGATAAATAAACTGCAAGTTGTCCAAACTACTGCAGCACATCTCATTTCTAATCTTCCACCCAAGATGGCTTCTTCTCCCTTTTTGTTGTGCTCTTTCTATTGGTTACCAATTCGTAAAAGAATCCTTTTTAAAATGTGTTGTCTGTCACATAAATCCTTAAACAGCAAAGACACAAGCTATTTGTCTTCAAAGCTGTCTACTAACTGGCAAGGTAGATCGTTATGATCTATTCATAAAGTCCTGCTTACAGTCCCTCAAATAAGAGAGTCTCACGCAGAATGCAGGCCTTTCTTTTATTTAGCCCCTATGTATTGGAATGAGATTCCACTCGATTTACGTCAATGTACTGATCCTTTTAAATTCAGAAAACTTCCTAAGACAGAGCTGTTTGTGGCTTAATAGTTTTTAATTGTCTGTTTATGAGCTGGACTGTGCCGTGACGCTCCTTCCGGGGTGATTCATGCATGTCTTAAATTAAACTAGCATAACATAACACTATGAAGGCCTCGCACATGGTGTAGGACAGCTACCTTCACTGCAGCACCTTCTGGTAGACTTTGAGTACCTTATCAACTACTACATTGGCATACATCTGACCCCTTACTCCCCGAATTCTAAGTCCCCTAGTTCAGTTTCGCACCTGGATTACCATTCCACGATACCCCTACAAGGGACTTTGGACAAGAGACTGTCATACGGGTCAGAGTACTGAGGTGCTCCTACCACTGACTATTTCTTCACTGCCTCCCAGTATCCCTGGCTGCGGTGATAGGGAAGCTCCCCCTCCATCAGCTAAGGAGACCAATACTTGATAAATTACTACACTACCGCTAGTCATATTAACGGGACTGATTAATAGTAAAATTACAGCAATTGGGAATGATTATTGTATGACATGTATGAAATGGAAAATTCAATAAAAAGGTTTACAAACAAAAATATATGGTAACATTTGGTGGGGAGTCCATGGCCTCCTGGTGTTTTTCCATGTTTCTGCTGACGTAGCTCTGTCAGCAATTCCTCCCTCTTAATTGGTTCTTCAAGAGGTGCCCTCTCCTCCGCTAGGAACTGAGGGAAGGCTATCCCTGCCAGGAAAGCCGATACGTGGTCATACGGTCCTCCACTATTCTCTGCATAAGCCCTACAGAGGTGGGTCCGAAATTCTTCATTGATCGCAAGCTGGGTGTTCACCAAGGTTCCATTTATGTCATGCAACACAAGAACTGGTTCCTGAGACTCCTGTTGCCTCACTAGTCATGCCAACACAGCATCTGTCTTGTCCCCCTCTGTATGTACCTGCTGCTGGTATGCTTTATACGTGTATTTGTCTAATCTGTGCCAGTCATCTAAAAGGTTGCTACTGGTTTGCTGCCAGTCTTTGAGTCTTTTGCTGGCGAGAAGGAACTCCCTCTCTATAACAAGCATTTTGGACTAACTTCAGATCAGATCTCAGCTGTTGTCCAACCCTGTATGAGGTCTTAAAACATATCTCTCTAATAACTATTTGATTGTGTCCCAGTCATAGGCCCTGCTGCTTGAACTGCCCCAGTTTTCATGAAAGTAGTGGGATAGTTGCTCTTGCAGTTTGGTCACAAATGGTGGGTTCACTGGCGCCTCTAAGTGCAAGTGGCATAAAGGCACAAGGGGAGGAGTGAACCCTCTCCCCAAGGACACCTGGAGCGGATAATGATCAGATGAATAATGCACCATGTAGGAAACCTCCCTTACCTGTTGTGTGAGCCCAGTGGAGACACAACGGTATTCTAGATGACTATGCATCGCTGTGACAGGAGTACAGCAGGAGAAGACTTTGGAATTGGGGTGTCTTTCCCTCCAGATATCTGCATTAATTAAGCCACAAACCAAGGTAAGTGGAAATATTTATTATATAACTACACTGTTGTGGAGTCAGTTAAAAGACCTCCACCATGAACAAACTACAATCAACTGTAATAAAGATTCAATCAAATACATTCTTAGAATACTTACAGCAGCCCCATCACCCAGCAGCCCAAGAACTGTATGGTTGAATGTAGCTTCCCACAGCCTTGAAGCAAGTAGTGGAAAGCGACATGCCAACACAGAAACATAACATATACCTTCCCTTCTCCTTAAACAATTAAACAAACAAAACAGAATAAACAATTAATTAATTAATTCAAATACCTCTTGGGAGTAACAGGAACTCTTGAGCTCCTCCTAAGACCAACTTTAATATTCCCACTATGTCTGACAGTATATTCATCAGCTGAATCAGATTTGCCCTTGGTAGAGAACTTAATCTTGACAATTTGGGAAGTATCAGATTTGCTCTTGGTAGAAGACTTTACCTTGACAATTTTGTAAGTATTCCACCAATGTCCACCCATGACCTGAACAGCATTGTTGCCTATCTTAACCTTAATAGGTTTACGAAATTGACATTCTCCTTTTTTGACATGAATAGGAGTTTTAATTCTGATCATGTCACCAACAAATAAAGGAACAGTTTTAACACATTTCTTACTATCAAACCAGACTTTCTGTTTCATTTGAGATTCAGAGAGGTTAGCACAAACAATCTCCATAAGTTTCTCAACATCAGAACCAACTTTCAGCCATTTATTAATCCATCCAGGTTTGAAACTGGTGTTGGCCTTTCGTCCTCTAAGTAACTCAAATGGTGAAACTTTGGTTGAAGAATGTGGAGTAGTTCTGTAAAACCATAACATACTGTTTACACATTTGACCAGATCATGATTCCCTGATGTAGTCCACTTAATGCACTCCCCAATCACCCTATTCATCCTCTCAACCACGCCATTTGTCTGAGGATGATATAAGGAACCTTTGGAAGGTTTTATCCCACAAGAAGCAAGAAAAATATCCACCTCAACACTCATAAAGTGTGTGCCATTATCTGAGACAAGTGTTTCAGGGGAACTTTCTCTCAAAAATACTTCACTCAAAAATTAAACAATTTTAGAAGCGTTAGCTTCTTTCACAAACTTAACTTCGGGCCATCTAGAACTGTAATCCATAAGTACAATAACAAATTTGTAACCACATGATAACTTGTCAAAAGGACCCATGACATCAATGCCTAATTTCATCCATGGTCCCGAAGGACACTCAATAGGTAATAAAGACGGGGTCACTACTTTTAAACATTTATCAGAAGCCCCACAAACACAACAGTTAGTGACAATATCTTCAATTTCTCCATCCATTTTTGGCCACCAAAAACTCTCTCGAACAGGTCTTTTAATAAGTGTTACACCTAAATGTCCTTCATGTTTAATAATGATGGGATGTAAATCATGAGGTGGTATAAACTTATCACCTCTCAACAAAATTCCATCGTCAATAGATATTTCTCCCTCGACTTTCCAATAAGGTTGTAACAAGGGGGACAACTCTTTTTCATGAGGCTACCGTTTCCTTATAAAATCAAAAACTTGCTGAAGTAGATCATCATTCTTTAGTGCATTTTCCCAAACTTCCTCCGAACTCACAACAGGTTCAGGTAGATCTAAGGCCGCAACAAAACAATCCTCTTCACAAGGTTCACTGAAACAAATATCCTCACTCTCATCTTCTTTATGAGGGAAACAAGACAAATAGTCTGCACAAACATTCTTCCCACCTGCAATATGAGAAATATCATAATGTGGTATTGTAATAACTTGGACACCATCCTCAAAATTCTGGGCGTAAAACATTTATTGACCCCAGCACTTAAAATAGATACCAAAGGTTTATGGTCTGTAAGAAGACTAAATGTTTGACCCCAATATATGGGCGAAACTTCTCAATAGACCAAAGACAAGCTAGAAGCTACTTTTTGATAACTGAATATTTCTCAGCATCCCTTAGAACTCTAGATGCAAATGCCACCATATCTTCACTGTCACTACTCTTTTGTGTCAATTCAATTCAATTCAAAGATAGATTTATTCGATTTCATTTGAAAAATCATAAAAGCACATAAAATTACATATATATATATATATACAATAAAATACAATACAATACAATACTATGATAAAATAAAAAAGTGAAAAACAATCCTCTATGCAGTTCATTAAAGATAAAAAAGTGAAGGGCAATCCTCTATGCAATTCATTAAAGTTTTCTATTTCAACGCATTGAGGATCTGCATCTAATAATACTTTTCAAAAACATGGAGACCATAGTTATAGACTTCTCATCTTATAATAACTGGATCCTAAGAAAGGCAGGTCTACATTGTCTCAAACCCCATATTTTTAGCAAAGGTATCAAGTATTTCTTCCTACTATATGCATAACATTTTCAAAATAGGATACAATGTATGGGTGATTGTAAAGAAAAATTATCACAAGGGCATGGTATTAAGTCTTTTGACCAGTCATTTATGTCTGGAAAAGAGGCCAGTCTAAAGAAAGGGCCAGTTCTCAATCGTGTTAGCAACATTCTGCTGTAGCTGGACCAATTAGATGATAAATACAGCTGAATGCCCGGGCCCTGCAATAGGTATTGATGTTGGATAACAGACACCTTCTTTCCCTCTGCCTGCCAGCGTTTATCTTCCAGGTACTCAAAACAAGCCTCCTTTAATGCTTTTCTAGAAATAATAGATAAAGTGGACGGGTCATTATAAAACTCCTGGTGACCTAGGTCTGTTAGGAAAGCTTTTACATATCTTAACCACTGGATGTGTTTTGCGCCATGGTGTTTAACACAGTCCTGAATAATGGCCCTATTAAACTCAGTTTCAGTGAATGACCATACTTTATGCCACAACAAAACTGGGGAAGTCTTTACCAGATCTGAAATATGGAGCAAGGCAAGCTCCTTGTGGCATACGTAAGTGGAGGTAGATTTTGGGCGGCTAACATATATCTCATAAAACCATTTTCACATGTTTGGATTTCTGAGCAGTCAACAACCCCCCAGATGCCTGCCCCATATATGGCAGTTGACACGCATTTTGCCTTATATATATCCAGCAAGATGCGTACCGGCCTTCCCCCCATTTTGTTTGCGAACTGTTTTACAGCTCCAATGGCCCGACAAAAAGTCATTTTCATTGAGGCTACAGCTGTAGACCATGTACCTTTTCTATTAAAAACGATCCGTAAATATGAAAAAGTATTTGTGACAGCTATCTTTGACTGTTTTAAGAAAGTGTTACAAGGTACATTCTTTTTAGATGAGCAGCACA
Organism: Lissotriton vulgaris; assembly: GCF_964263255.1. NCBI lineage: Eukaryota > Metazoa > Chordata > Amphibia > Caudata > Salamandridae > Lissotriton > Lissotriton vulgaris. The sequence continues at coordinate 594,793,598 of NC_141689.1, read as the reverse complement.
TGGTAAAGGTTTTCCCGATATTAATCTTTAAGCCTCTCGCTCCCATATATTCTGAAAAACTAGTTAGCGCCTTCTGGAGGCTCACATGGGTCCTTGCCATTATAACTGTATCATCTGCGTACAAAAGTATAGGTACCGCAACACCTTCAATGCAGGGGTAGTCCAGATCTTGATCAATTAAAAAAGTTGCCACACTATTTATATATAATACAATTCTTTTATGAAGTTAAGGATGTTAGGCTCAATGCCGATATCTTTTAAAGTGTCCCACATCACTTCGTGACTAAGACAGTCGAACGCTGAGCTCAAATCGACAAAGGTCATAAATAAATTTCCCTTTTTAGCCACCACATACTTTCCCATGATCATGGCTAAATTAAGACCTTGCTCGACAGTGCCCAAGCCAGACACAAAACCATACTGGAATTTAGAAAGAGCATTTACTTCCTTGGCCCATGTATGTAATCTATTGAGTATGATTCTGCCAGCCACTTTCATTAAAGAGTCCAGTAATGATATTGGTCTGTAACACTTAGGATCGCTTCGATCTCCCTTTTTAAATATTGGCACCACAATCGCCTCCTGCCAGGTCGATGGAAATCCATTTTTATTGCAGCTGTTAAGTACATTCGTCAGGAGGGGTGCCCAAAGGGAGATATTGGCCTTATAGATGCCTAACGGTACTCCGTCTGGTCCCGGGGCTTTATTTGAGGAGCTGTCTGTAATAGCTAATTCTACTTCTGCTAATGAAAATGCTATTTCCAGAGGGTATAAACCCTGAGTGTCAGGCTCCTCGCTTGTCTGGTGACCAAGACATTCTGAGCTAATTAATTCATCTTACTTGTATAGTTCAGAGAAATGATTTATCCATACGACCTCCTCTATTGTTATCTCGATTGTGTTTTTCTTTCAGCAAAAAAGGGGGCATTTACGGCCTTTTGCCTTATGAAGATTTTCCCAGGCAACCTCCTTTAATTCTAGTTTTCTCTTCTTTATTGCAGCTTTGTAACCTAATCTGGCTGATCTTATATCTACAGTGTTTTTGGGTGTTTTTTAAGGGTTGACATTAAAAGAGCGTGTACTTTGCTACAGTCTGAATTAAACCAGCCTTCCATCTTAAGTCTCTCTCCTTCCCTTGACCTACGAGTTAGTTGGTTACAGATTTGACCTGCTATATTTTGAAAGGCGGGTACAACCAGTACTGGACTAACATCTTCTGCAAGACAGGTCATAAAGTTGTTCAAGTTCCCTGATATTAAAGTGTGCAGAAAGGTATCTGGGTCCACTTTATTCCATTTTATGGAATAACCGTTAACTCTAGACAAAGCAATCCCATGCCGATAAATATTTTCAGCCACTTCTGTGTTCTGAGGGTTGAGTACCCCAAAGCTAAAACATGATGAAATTGGGAAATGATCGCTCATCGCGATGTCCTCTGTTTTAAAATCAGGACACAGTGAGTTTCAAGAACTTTACATAAAATGGCATCATGGGAGGAATGATCTTTGACAAATATTAAAACGTCATCCTGGAAGACCAGAACTCCTTCAATACCCTTCAATATTTCTTGTATAATCCTCTGAAAAACAGACGCAGCGCATGCCAGACCAAAGGGCATCGGTCGGTTTTGGAACGTACCTAGATGAGAAATAAATGCTGTCAGATGGCGTGACTCGGGACGCAACTCAATCAGGTGGTATGCACATGCCAGATCAAGCTTAGCGAAATACTTAGATCCTTTGATACAAGCAAACAGATCATTAATTTTTTGGCAGAGGGTGGAAATCTACCCATATCTCCTTACTTAAAGACCTTAAGTCCACACACACTCTAAGATGTCCACAATGTTTTTGGCCACAACTAAAGGAGATAACCACAACGACGACTCTGTGGGCTCAATGATCCCTCTGTCACATAAACTTTTCAACTCTTTATCAAGATCATCGCTCACACTGAATGGAAACCCTCTTAGTTTGTGTTTCACTGGTAACGCTTTATTTTTAAATATGATTTTATGTTTGAAAGCCATGAATTTTTTCTAATTTTTCTAAAAAAACTGCGGGAAATGTATTCTTCCAATACTGTCCACTTTCATAATAGCTGGCAATTACAATCTGTTCAGCTGCGCCTGGTTTTAATATTATCCTAAAAAGTCCCTGGTGAAACCATCCCAGAATGTTGAGACCTTAAACCACAACATAAACTTTTCCTCTTATCTTCCTCTCCTTAAATGCCATCTCATCTTCAATAAAACCAAGTAATTCAATATGACGTCCTTCGTACGGTACAGGTCACCGATCAGGTGTTTCTAATCCTCTTCCACCCCAAATTTCTTCAAATAATCTTTTTGTAATCATGGCGAACCTGGCCCCAGAGTCAACCAATAACTTTAGTACTGTCCCAACAACACACCTAAGCAATGGGATCAACACATTTAGAAGGATCACCAGTCACAACAGCACTTGTGTCTTTTTGAATACACTCTTGATCGTCAGTGACGATAGAAACAACGTCATTGTCTGAATCTTCTCCAGATTCAACAGTGTATACAGAAGATTTCTTACAACTTTATTTTAGACAGACTTTTGCAAAATGTCCATTTATTTTGCAATAATTACATATAACATTGTTTGCAGGACATTTCCCACCTTAGGGATGTGGAGAGTTGCCACATCTCATACAAGTACTACTGTTGCTAAAGAAAGTATTACTAGCTTTACTCTTGACAATGATGCCGTTGTTGGGACGAACATTTTTCTGTTTGGGCCTACTAACACTAACTGCACCTATAGTCTCAGAAGGTTTATCTTCAATTCCTTTAAGGATATAATAGAAGTTTCTATGCTTTTAGCCACTTTTGAAGTTTCATCTAATGATGGATTACCCATTGACAATAACTTTTGTCTTATTTGACAAAAAAAGACAATTGCGCCCTTTTGAAGTTTCCGACTTTGTGCATGTGCTGCACTGTACAGCACATATACAAGAGGGAACATGGTTTAAGTTAGCCTAAGCAAAGTATTTTGTATTGGAAGGCATGGCCTCCGAGAGAGAATTACAAATGTGGGCAGTGAGTTGAAAGTTTCGATCCTGTTTTGGTGTGTATCCAGGAATATTTTATGATCCACTGAATAAAATCCTGCTGATAGAAACACAATGCTGATGGCAATGGACACAATGGACACAATATCATTGGCCTGTTGCTTCTCCATTGACCAAAACAGAGACAGCATCATGTAATAATAAATCTAAATCAGGAATTACATCAATATTATTGTTCCTTGTAGTATTAATGAGAGTAAATGTTATGTTAAATAAAAGTATAGACCATACTAATAAATAAAATAATTACCAATATTAGAGGTTACATTGTTATTATTATTATTATTATTATTATTATTATTATTATTATTATTGTTATTATTATTATTGTTATTATTATTGTTATTATTATTGTTGTTGTTATAAATTATTATTATTATTATTATTATTATTAATTCATAACCTCTTCGGAGGCCAGCTCGTCATGAGTCACAATGGAGCTGTGCTCATGACGAGCTGCTCTCATAATAACAACTCCGTGCCGCCCACGCGCAATTGATTCTCCGCCTGTGTGTACGAATTAATCAGTGGGCAGGGTCGTGACGAGACCAGCTCGTCATGAGCACAGCTCCACTGTGACTCATGATGAGCTGGTCTCGTCATGAGCACCGCGGCACCGCGCTCATCCCCCCCCCCCCCCCCGCCCTCCCCTCACTGTGGGGTTAATAATATTGTTGTTGCTGTTGTTGTTGGTACTCTTATTTTTATTTTTTTATTATTATTATTATTATCATTATTATTATTATTATTATAATTATTATTATTATTACTACTATAACTGCTACTACTTTAAATAAAAAGAACAGTAAATAATGACATATTTGGATTCTTGCCAGTGTTAATGCTATTGTTGTTATTTTTATTACTGAAAATATTATATGAAGAAAACTATAGATAGCTTATTTGAAACCACCTTCAAGTGTATTGAACTGGGGTCGAGCCATGAGTGGTGGTAGTCTGCTACCTATAAATTGATATGCAGATAAGTATGATGTTAGCAAATGCAAGCAAATAAGAGTCTCTGGGTGCATTACAATATTACACAGTTAAAATACGTTCCCAGTCTACAGGCCATATTTAGAAAAGAACATGTTAAGTATATTGCTTAACTATTAAAGAGTATTAACAATTTGTAATACAATCAACAGGGACATATATTGTAGTGTCTCCTAGGAGACATTAGCTCGGAAAGTGACACCCTGCCCAGAAATATCAATTTACAGTTTTTTCATGGAATAATGAAAGCTGAATGATTTCATTTCCTGGCTCTTGACTACTTTCTCCAAGTAACAGGAATAAATGTGCTGTAATACTGTGCATGTATTTCATATTATTCACATTTACGTATCTGACTGAAAACAAGATTCTATCCAAACATGCTAATATACTCTTATTCATTTTAAACATCATTTATGAGATGTTTCTATAGAGAGGTGGCAATATCACAAGATGAATGAAATGCTGAAAAGTTTGAAATTATTCATGTGTTCAACCATCATTCCAGCACCCACGTAAAAACAGACCTAATTCATTGAGTGAAATGACTATTCACATTGGTAACACGTATTGTAAACTGACTTTCCACTAGATGACGTATGTTGTTATGTTATCTGTGTTTTTACAGTGTGCTAATGACCCGTAAGGGTATGCAGGTTCCATGGCGGGCTACTTAAAAAGCCAGGTCTTCAGCTTCTTATGAAAGTAAAGAAAAGAGGAGGAGGAGGCTTTAAAGTATTGTGGGAGGTCGTCCCAGGCTTTAGGGGCCCCTGCTCTGTTTTTCTGTGTGTGTGGGGTGTGTGCTAGTGAGAAACCAGCAGAGTAGAGGTGTCTGGAAGGTCTGTGAAAAAGGAATTTGGCTGTTCAGGTAGGCAGGGCCAGAATTGTGGAGAGTGTTGTAGGTGTGGATGAGAAGCTTGAAGTGTGTGTGCTTGTGGTTTAGGAGCCACTGGAGTTCCCCAAGGTGTGGTTTGGGAGGTTACCGACTAGTCTGGCTGCTGCGTTTTGGATGGTCAACAGTCTTTTTATGAGCTGGTTGGTAATTCCTGCCTACAGGGTGTTTCCATAGTCTAGTCTAATGGTGATGAGGACTTGGGTGATCACTTTCCTGGTGTTTTTTGTTTGCCACTTGCAGATTTTCTTCAGCATCCTAGAAGGGTGTCGAACCAGGACACGACTGCTGCATTGACTTGGGTGGTTGTTAGATCCAAAATATATAAGTATACAAAGATGTAGAAATTTTTATTGCAAAAGCAGCACAGCATACGTCCAGTAAGACGAACAGTTCCAGACCTAGCTGCAGTTCACTCAGGGATTCCAAGATCAACATTCACTTGGAATCCAGAATGCAGGGCCTGTGTCAAGGATGTATGCTAATTCGTGTTACTACAGTGGAATGTAACACATCGCCCTCCTTACAAAATAAAACTAAAAAAAACTAAAACAGTGGAAACAAAAAGACAGTTCACAGCAAAATAAATGGGTAAGAAAATAAAAGAAACCTACTTATATACAAGACATGTAATAAAACCAAACATTCCTATTTGACAAAATCAGTAAATATTTAGGCACTTATGTCTCTTCCAGCCACTTTAACTCTAGCGGCTACAGAATCACTGAATGCATCCAGGGGGTCGCTACATTCATGTGGCGATTTCACACCTATATTTACCAGTAAATGATCATGGCTCTCTTCCACTTTTTCCATACCATCATCATTTCTACTGCCCAAATCTTCACCCTTGCATTTAGCAACACTCTTCACGTTACACACTTTCCCATCCTGGGTAATTATACAATTAGAAAATACCTTGAAAACCTTCAGGGCCTTGCAAATGTATCCGACCCCTTGTTCATCATTTTAGGTTTAAGCATCCTTACCCAATCGCCAGGTATTTTATTGTGCGGCTTCACCTTCCATTTGGCACTGTACCATTCCTTGGACTTGTCTTGCTTCTTTTTCACCCTTTCAGCTACATCAGTTATTTTACACCCTTCCTCCTTACCTTTGCACGACTCTTTAAACCACCGTGGACACAGCCTACAAGTAGGATCTCTGCCTTTTAGCAACTTGAAAGGACTGACTTCGGCAGTGGAGTGAGGAGTTATATGGTATAGCCATAATATGTTCCTCCAATTACACCTTTGGCGATTAGCTTCCATCACATAACCCTTCAACATGCAGTTGAACCTTTATACCTGGCCATTCTCACGTGGTTCATACAATGCAGAAGAAGCATGTTTAGTATTGCAATGTTTAAGGAAAGATTCCATCTCTACACTAGTAGGTTGGACACCATATCAGTAACCAGGACAGATGGATATCCTTCCCAGGCAAATACCTCCTTGAAAAACTGAATGGCTGCCCCAGTGGTGGCCTGTGGGACACACTTGACCTCTGGCCATTTTAAGTGGTGATCAATTAGAAGTAAAGCGAACCTAGCATCTATATGCAGAAAATTGAAAAGCTCAGATATCTCAAATGCCACCTCTTGCCATGGCAACTCTGGCCACACACAGCTTTTCGTGGGCAGGGTGCTGACTTTCAACATCTTCTCACTCACAGCACACACTTCACATTCTCTCACCATCCTATCAATCATCTGATCCATTCCTGGCCACCAAAAATGAACATGAACTAAGCGCTTCATAGCAGACATTCCTGGATGTCCTTTGTGAGCTAAATTAGGAATGGTTTTGTGCACTATAACAGGTGGAACGCATTTTCCCCCTTTAAACAAAATATCACCTTCAAACACCAATTCTTCTGCTACTTTGTACAAGGGCAACCATTCCAAATGTATTTCACTCCATTTTGGCCATCCTTCCAGAACGCTCTTCTTGGTGAGTTGCCATTTCTGATTTCCTAACTCACACTCTCTCCAGAACTCTTATAAAATCTCTACAAGTTCAAAAGGTCAACATTTTTATTTTGATACGAAACGCCGATGGAGGTCCACAAATTAAACACTACAAGTGAAACAAAGAATGCAAAGCTGCCTCCTTAACATAAATTGGCGCCGGGAAACCCTACTTGGGTCGCTGTGCGCATTATAAATTGAATAAATAATAAGTAAATAAATACATACTATACAAATTGCAGAAGAGAATAAAACAGTTGTGTAAGATGGCAAAGTGCAATATACAAAGAACAGAGAGAGACAGAACATTCCTCAAAAGCTAGAGAAAAATATTATAGCACCTATATAGTCAGATAAGAAAAATGAAATTATTACAACCTAAATAACATTAAAATGTCCTAATAGATAGCCAAAAAGGTTTTACAAAATCGATAAATCCGATTACAAACCATTTCATTGGGTGGAGACAATATAAATGCTCTGGCCTAGTGGGAGGAATGAATGTTACATTTGAGGTATGATGATCGTAAGAAAATGTGCCTAGCCTTTTGGAACCCCGGGCCCACAAATAGCACATGATTAAGATCGTGTACTTGTAAAAAACACATTTCCCAAATTCTTTCTCTTTTCTGCGTTTTCTCCCAAATACCGGTAATTTTTTTTAAGGGCAACAAATATGGTCTCAGCAGGAGCATCAGCCTTGTAATCCCGTGAGGTAGGTTCTAAGTTAAATAGGGCTGTGATTTGTTACCCAAAGCACTTCCACAAACCACCTCATTACGCAACTTTGGCTGGCTTGAGACAATATATCTAGACAAGCTAATGGAGGACACAGACTTCTTTCAAAAGAGCTTCAATGCTGATTTTGGAGTGGGAGAGTCAATATTCCAGCTAAACCCAGATTATTCATTTGCTCACTCAAAGGACCTAAAAAATATCGACTGTTCCTTTAGCTTATGAAAATTTCTACTCTCAGGGCAACCCAAAGTGTACCCTCTTCCCCCCCAAAGAAGGGAGTTGCCCCACCTCAGAACCGCTGCCAGGGAGCAAATATATGAGGACACTAAGCCAATTTCAAGACATGAAACATGTGTGGCTGAGGGTTGCAGCCAGAAAATATAAATTACATATTTGGCTCAAGATTTGCCCATTGACCTTATCAAAGGAGAGCCAGTGGTTCATATCCAGCACCTCGGCAACACAGGACAAAGAGGGGGAAATGGTGACTCCCACAGGTTCTATAAAAACTGCGCAGTGCCCTAGCCTGGGAAAAAGCCCTGCTTACACAAAATGTAACATGTTCTATATACCACCCAGTATTTGAAAATATTTTTCTAAATTATACATAGGAATCGGCCATTTCCCGTTTTTCAAACCCCAGCCTGCAATGGTAGCACCTTTTTATTCTAAACCCTTCCTTATGAAAAACCAAGATCTTACTTTTGGCGATGTTAACTTTCAAGAAACTGGCTTCTGGATATTTGATCAGGGCTTCCAACCGGCTTTGCAGGCCAATGGTTGTTAAATCAAGGATAGCCACATCGTTAGCATATAATTGGGAATCAACAGAATTTGTACCAATTCTGGGGACATTCCCCCTCACCGAAGGTAGGACGTCGGAAAGACCAGATATGTATAAAGAAAACAAAAGAGGGGCCAGGAGGCAACCCTGCTGACGACCGTTATGTGTTTTAATCCTACAAGATAAACCCTGTGATCCTCCCATCAAGACTTGACACCCGGTGTCTGAGTGTAATTCCAAAATGAAACCCAATAGATGGTGTGGGATACCCAGTTGAAAGAGCTTTTTTCACAGCATTTGGCGGTCCACTTTATCAAGCGCTGTAGAGAAATTGATAAAAGCCGTATAGACTGGCATTTCCCTCGAAAAGACGTATTTCTCTATGATAGTCTGGAGGGCTGCAATGTTATCCAGTGTATTATGCTTCTTTCTGAAACAGTCTTGTTCTGGAGGTATAATATCCTGGTCATGGGCCCATTGTTGCAAATGACAAAGGATGCTCTTAGCATACATTTTGCCTGAGGCATCCAGCAGAGTAATCTAAAGCTGGATGGGGCGGTTGTAGGACCCTTCTTGTTCAATGGTAGTCACAGCACTCCCCTTCCAATAGAGGGGAATTTTCCCTCGTTTGAAAGCAGTGCTTAAACAGCGGGTCAAGGATGGCTCCCAAGGCAACAGCCTCCTTTCTAATTAACGCAATAGGGATTCCATCAGGACCCTGCGCACCAGATGTTCTAGAGTTCTTTAAAAATCCCACTAAATCCTCCCCTAAGGGAGGACCATGTTCCGAGAAAGAGGACACATCCACTCCAATAGTTACAGGATGACTGGTTTATTGCTCATATAAAATAAGGAGAAATCATCCATCCATTCCTTCTCTGGGATCGGAATAGGCAGTGCCTTCTGCTTTGAGTCATAGTTTTCTGCCATCAATACTTTCTAGAGTCTTTAGCCCTTGCAGCTTCTCTCAAGCCAATCCACTTAGAATCGCAATCCCTTCCTCTTTCACTAAGTGTGCAGCAACTTCTTACTCATTTAAGGCAATTTATTTCCTGCTGGCAACCCAAGGAAAACTGTAAATGCTGTTTCTAAATTAATCAATTTATTTCTTGCTTTAATATTTTCAAAGAGAATGTGCCCGGTTTAGGCACACAGGTGCCAACAGTACTGAAGCTTAAGTTACAGATCTCTTCCATGTGGGCCACAAAACACTGAATGGTATTGTCGGGAACACACCCCAACTGCCCTGCATAAGCCCTCTTAGTAGAAAGACTGACTGCGGCCAAATTTTTGGATGCCCAAAAAGAACTACCATTTGCTTTGTTAAAAACAGCCATACCCAGGCCAGAGTACCCCGGATCCAATACTGGTATGTTAAAAGCCACTGTCATGGCCATTATACTATGGTCGCTCATTGCCGACGGAAGAACAAAGACATTTTTACAAACTCCAAACATTTGGTAAAAGACAGACACAGTCTAAAAGACTCTGTGTAAAGGGGGAATTAAACGTATTTAGGGCTGCTTCACCTGCAAGCACTCTCCCATTTAAAATAATCAAATCTATTCTTCTAGGGGTCTCAAGGAGAGAGAGCCCTTGTTTATCCATGCTTATATTTTCCGATAATAAGATCTCAGGTATATGCCATATTTCCTCGTTATTGGGGTAAGCATACATTTCAGAGGTAGAGTTAGAGACTTTGGCATTTAAGTCTCCCATGAATATTTTTATTATTAGGGGATGTACTTCCTAAATAGTTATATAATGAATGAATGAAAAAAATACACTCACCAAATGGTCAATGTGTCTCCCAGGTGGAATATACAGATTTGCCAAAAGGAAGAAAGAGGAACGACCATTATCTCCCAAACATGCCAACTTCAAGCATATGCAAAGATTAAAGGGTGACAGAATACCATGTTTCCAATTAGTTGAGTTCTTAAGCAGAATAGTCACCCCCCACTAGCATGTCCCCTTTTAGCGTGCTTAGCATAACTAGAGAACACAAAATAGCTGTAACAATCAAACTCCTTATAGGACCAGGTTTATTGTAAACACATAATTAGGGCGTTCAAAGTTTTCATGAAGTTCAGCTTCATCTCGTTGTCACCCAAGTCAGATATGTTCCATTACAACAGTAAACCCCCCAGGCTACCTCAAAGGATCGTTCCTTTCCACTGAAGGGTGGGCATTATTCGAGGTTCTCGTGACCCAGCTCCACTAGGCCAAGTCGACGTCCCTGTCTGAAACCTGAAAATCAGCTGCAGAACCCATCACCATATTTATTATTCATCCCCTTTGGCCAAAGGAGACCATGATATCTTTGATGTTGACTGGTAAATACTCTGAGTCTGGACCCATCGCATCGAACACCACTGATTTAGCAGCCCTTAGATGATTTGGATGCTGAGTTATGGGATGCATACGGGAGATTTCTCATGTTCTAAAAAGATGTAATATCAATCCCTTGCTCAAGGAAGTGCTCACAATTCTGCATGACCAAATTAGTAACAATCAGGGTGCGGAAATTGACTCTAAAGTAGGGAAAAATAACAGATGAGTGAATCTTCACATTTAAGATGTTCCTACTAGATATCAACTTTAAGGCCTCGATCTCAAAGAAGAGGCTGAGAATAAATCCTCTATTTACCGGAAAGGATTTGTTGTCAAATTACCAAGTGAAGTCCATAGTTCGGGACAAAACATTCTGTGCCACACTGGTTTTCTTTATGGCATCCCTAGAGGGGATCAATAAGGGGACACTATCACTGCAGCTAGAAGCTTGTGCCCCATTTCTAAGTTGACTATTTGAGTACGGGACGAGAGCATCGAGGGACCGCCCTCCAGGTTTCTATTGGACAATAGTTTGGATCCTGTGTAAACTCTATTGGGCCAACCCTGAGTGGCACCAGCAACATGAATTCCACCCCTCTAGGTTTCCGGCCACCCTACCCCTGGACTCTGACTGAGGCAAGGAAACCCCAAATCCCATTCCCATTTCCTTTCCCAGAGGACCAACCAACTCATTAAGCAAGGGGAGTGGACATCTTGGGGTAATGAGGGTCAAATTTGAAAGAGGCACTGCCACTCCAGAGTGTCCAGTCCTACCTATTGACATCATGTGTGGTGAAGGGGACACTATAGGAACCCCCCTTCAGATGGAGAGTTAAGTACTCCCTTCTCCCTTTTCATCTGTGTGTCACACTGCTTGTCAGAAACCCATGGAAAGTGCAACCTTGTCGCTTTTTATTTGGAAAATCGTCTGATCTTTTCATGTTTCTATTTTGTAATCTCGCCCTTTTAATTTCTTGTGGCGTTGCCCCCATTCCCTGCCTTTAATCCACCTGCCCCTGACAAGTTAAAGTACTGGGTATGGGAAGAAGAGGTAGTTGGGACCTCCCTGTACCCTCCCTTACCTAACTGTGAAACAAGTGCCGAGGGTTTCCTATTTTCTACGATGCCCCTCTTGTGGCTTTTTTTAAACAGAGGGAAAGTTTTCAATTTAGGCTTTCCCAGGGGGATCTGTTTATACATACCCAAATAAAATGTTTTCAAGGTTACACACAGGTTCTGAAGGAGACAGCAGATATAACAATATACCCTCTTGAACGGAAGAATCTCTCAGCCCTCCCGGGGGTAGATGGTAGTGGCCTGTTGTTCACAGATAATTACATTAAGGAGTGAGTCGTAAGTATTGATTTATCAGGGCAAGATTTATGAACATTCTGCAAATGGGATGCATTTAGAAAATAAAAAATAAACTTTTCTGTTTCTTTATTTAAGGGCAGGCAGTGGTCCCTGTGACCACTGCCTGCCCTTAAAAAAATATTTTAGAGCCACTCACATAAGGGAAAGGGGTCCCCTGGGGATCCCTACCCATTTGTGAGTGGTTTCTTTGAAAGATGGTAAACTGCAACTGTTCTGCGACTGCAATTATGGTCGCAAAACAGTCATACATGGCTTCAGAAGTTGCTATTAGGAAGGGATGCCCTTGGAACGCCCCTTCCTAGTAGTGAATCACTAATCCTATTTTGCAAGCGCAAATTGATTTGCCACTTACAAAATAGAATTAGTGCATGGGCCACACATTTTTGCAGTCGCAAGTGGGTCTAAAACCCATTTGCACCCCCAAAAACATTAGTACATATGACACAAAATCTTTTCAATACAAAAGAGGTATTCAGAGGGGACACCATCACCGTCAATTACAATCTTAGGTTGTGCACAAGACAAGAATATATCATGAACAGATTCCAAAGAAGAGCAAATCAGGTGACTTGAGCCACAATATAATGGGCAGAAGAACTTAGGAATAAAGAATTTTTTTCATAAGATCCGTCCATTGAAAGATCACCCTTAGAGGAGTGAACAGAAGGGTCTTCCAATCCCCCTTTTTGAGCTTCAATATTGATGTCTGAGAGAGCATAATCTTGCCCAGACCTTAATTCTTTACACATCCTCCGTCACCCTCCCAACCATACTGGGTTCATCTCCAGAGGGTTCTTCAAGACTACCATCCTGATTTAATGCCCTATAGATGTCTATAGTTTATGTTGGCATCACTAAAAGATAGAATTTAATCAAACGGTTGTTTAAGAGCCACAATCTGAGAGGGAAGTACAAAGGGCTAATTCTTCCCGGCTTCTTTTTGTTTGAACGTTATGATGATCATGAAAAAGGAATAAGGTTGATAAATATGTGCAATACCTTTCCTTTGCTACAAATAAGTGGGCACTGAATAAAAGTGTTTTCTGTATGTTGTACTTGTGTTTTTTTCTGTAGATATTGTGTATAATGTAAAAAAAATTACACAAATTTGAAATTATGATTTGAATGTATATATATGTACAAAACAAATGATGAAGTAAATATAAAGGAAATATGAAGAAAAATGTACCTTTTCTAAAAAAACAGACTGACTAAAAGCAGTTGTAAGAAACCTAATTGTGTTGTATTTCATTTCATGAGTTTAATAGATAGCGATTGGATGAACCATGAGAGATTGTTGGTTCGATTGGCAAAAATTGAACACAGTTAATTCATGGTATCTGTCTGAACAAATAGCCATAGAGAATTGGTACCATAGGCACCAATATATAAAATTTCACCCTGGGCAGGTGTGACAGCAGAAGTACAGACATTTTTGGATCTGTTTGGGGAGATATGGGGCTAGTTTTGAAGTGCAACGGCAATATGTCGCCATATTCTAGGGAAAAAGAACATCAGAAGATTGCTGAGCTAAGCCGTCCTGGTGCCTGAGCTAGGCCATCCTGGTGCCCTCATTTGTCTGAGACCAATCCCCAACAGAGAAGCAAGAACCCCCTGAGATTCAACATAGTCTGGGAAAGGGGGTGCTACTAGCTGAAAGGTAGGGGCAGCTCCTGCTCTCCTGTAACATTTTTCATTCCGGGTACATATTAGTTTTTAAAGCAATACTCCTGTAGTCTTGAGGTGAGCCTAGCAATACATGCTGTAGGGTTCCTCCCACCTCCAGGGGATAGAATGTTCACTAACGGCTAATGATCTGTCCTCAGAATAAATTTGCTCCCCAGACATAATTCCTGAAATGTTCGATGGCCCAGAAACAAGCCAATAGCTCTTTCTCAATTACAGCATATCTTAGTTCTGTTACACTCAAAGTGCAGGACGCAAAAGCCATGTTCTATTCTTCTTTTCTGCAATTTTGTGCTGGCACACTCCTTACCCCATAAATGCTGGCATCATCAGTGATAACACACTCCTTTCCTATGCAGAAAGGTTTCAGGTTAGATGCCCGTATTATTTCTTGTTTGATATTTTCAAAAGCCTTTTGTTGTCTGTCAGAATACATATAACTAACATTATGTCTCAGGAGCTCTCTAAGAGGCTCCATTTTAGTAGCAACATTCTGTATAAATTTGCTGTAATACTCGCACATCCCTGCAAACGAAAGCAACAGTTCCTTGGTGGTAGGAGCAGGAGCATTCACAATGGCATCAACTTTAGATTTCTTTGGTATCACCCCCTCACCAGACAGGGTATGCCCTAGATATTCCACAGGCTTGTCAAACGATTTGCATTTGTGACTCCACAACTAACCTGGTGCAAACTTCAACCATGTGTTACATTTATTCTCCTTAATTACAATGGAAAATCAAGATGTCATACTGAAAATACTTAAGAATATCACCCACATCTCTTAAAATGTGAAACATGGCTCTCTGAAATACGGAAGCCGCAGAGGCTAATCCAAACAGCATTCTCGTAAATTGATATAGACCCTGTGGAGTAACAAAATGCAATCAAATACTTAGACACTCAGCCAAAACAACTTGGTGGTATGCTGATCTGAGGTCCAAAGTTAAAAATATCTTATCACCTTCTAACATGGAAACAAACTCATGGATATTAGGTAACGGATGACAATCAATCAAAATATCTGCATTTAACAATCTCAAATCCACACACAAATGCACTTTTTGATCAGGCTTGCAGGCCAAAATGATGGGGGAAACCCATTCAGGCTATTCAAACTCTTCAATAATTCCTTCTATGACTAGTTTATCCAACATTTCTTTCAACTCATCGCTTACATTATTAGGTACACCGTTTCACTTTTGCCTAACTGACACCACATTTCTCTTAAGCTTAATGGTTTTTTTTTTAGAACCTTATTTTTGCAAGTTTTATCATACATCTGAAACATATGTTATTAGAAATGAGTGGCAGGTCGAACATTCCAATGATATAATTTCTAACAATAGATTTACTTTTGATAGGCAATATACAGATACAATTAATTGGGGCATATACTAAAAATATACTATACCTACAGAAATAACAATGTCGCACTAGGCAGGAGCAACAATGGTGCGGAACCCCCCAGAGACCAACACGCCCCAACAGATGAATCGAATATCCTCCCTCTTGTATCTCTCTATCCACTGGGCGCCAATCATTCCACCTCTAAACGGAATAAAAGCCATTAGGCATCCCCTCATTCGAACAACTATTTCCTGCAGTAGTAGCAACCCCCGTAACCGGGTCGCTCTGAAGTAAGTAACTCTGAAGCGGACCCCATATGTCCCTCGGTCTGGAGGCCCTCTGGAGAAGTTCTACATATGTAGTTGTTTGATCCTGACAATACAGCAGGTCCTCTAACCACTCCTTAAACTTAGGGGCTCGCCCCCACCCCATCTGCAAGCAACCCTGCGCTTAGCTAGTACCTGTGATATGGCTGCTAATTTTCAATAGGTTTTAGGAATCTGTGCCGTGTAGCTTAGCAGGGCCATCATAGGGTCCATCTCTAGTGTATGGTTGACCATTTTCCCTAGCGCTGTGTACACTTGACTCCAGAATTCCTGCACCACAGGGCATTCCCACGCAAGATGTAGAAAACCTGCTCCCTCCCTTCCACACTTCTCGCACCTGTCATGATCCTGGAGTTGGAAGCGGTATTTTTGGGCTGGGGTGTAATACAATCGTTGCAAAAACTTAAAATGTACAACCCACAGTCTACAACTGACCGATATCTGTGATGTTTGTGCACAACAATATTCCCACTGCTCATCTGTTATCTCGGACCCTAGCTCCTCAATCCAGTGTGTGCACGCAGGGCCTGGGATATTTTCCTGCTGATCCTGGATGTTTCTGTATAGACGGGACACTAAGTGCTTCCCATCGGTGGATCCTAATATATAATGTAATGGGTCGAGATTTGCAGGCTCACTCGGAAAGTCCGCGAGGATCACCTTCCTCCCTTGCCTTGACCGCACGTACAAAATACATCCAGCGGGGTTGGCTGTATCCCCTGAAAAAGGTCTCTGAGGACCGGAACTTGCCCTCATGAAATAAGTCTCCCCACACAGTAACATGAGTACGCGTGCATAAATTCTGAAATCCCTTTTCTTGTAGCAGAGATATGTCTGGGTGATATGTCAGGGGTAGCCGGGAAGAATATAGGATGGGCTGTGAGAGTATGTCTTTTATACGATGCCAGGCATCCACCGTTCACATAACAACAGTGGGAGGTGTCCCCCGCGCTCGTCTGGGTCCCTGTATGATACCATTCAGCGGCCCGGGCTCCGCGAGCCAATCCTCCGCAGCCACCTACGGCATGTATCGTTGGGGGTGAATCCAGTAATAGGCATAATGGACCTGGGCACTTAAATAGTAGGTCTCAAAATCTGGTATGTCAAACCCACCTTGAGTATATGGCTTAGTCAACATCTTCCAGTTAAGACGAGGTTGTTTCCCTCCCCACAATAATCTAATCAATTCAGTTCTTAAGGTTTTTAAAAAGTAAGGTCCAGGAATATATGGTATATTTAAGAATAAATATAAAAACTGCGGAAGGATGACCGTTTTGATGAGTGAGGACAACGGGAGTGATATCCAACGTGTAACCTTACTTTTTAATTTCGTAATAGCCGTACCATAATCAAGTCGGTTCGTCTCCTCCCTATTCCTAGCCACTTGTATGCCCAGATATCGAAGATACGGGTTACACCACTCCAAAGGTAAGTCAAGCTGGAATTTAGGAACCACTGGTGTAAGAGGGAACACCTGCGATTTCCCCCAATTAATACATATGCCAGATAATCTGCCAAACAAAATAAACTCCCGCAGGAGGGGGTTAATATTCTGCTGTGGGTCCCTAACATACAGTGTTATGTCATCTGTGTAAAGCGATACTAATATTTGTCGAAGAAGACACTGAACTGCTTTATCCTGATGACACTGACGGAGCCTACAGGCCAGCGGTTCGACAGCTATCGCGAACAACAAAGGGGATAATAGACACCCCTGTGCCCCTCGAGATGGTAAGTGCATTGGACATATGCCCATTAATCAATTCTTTAGCCGTTGGTTGGTTATATGGTAACTTTATCCAAGAAATATATATTTGCGGGAATCCCATGCGCTGCAATACTACAATTGAATAATCCCACTCCACTGAGTCAAACGTCTTGGTGGCGTCTAAAAAAAATGCTGCGAGGGTAAGTTCCGGTGCTACAGTTTGGACTAAGGAAAATAAGGTGCGTAGGTTATGGGAAGTGGTTCTACCAGGAACAAAGCCTGATTGGTCCGGTAGAACCAGCTTGTCCAATAGTAAAGACAAACGATGAGCTAAGACCTTGGCCAAAAGGTGCGTTTCTTGCAACATAACTATGTGTGCCTGCTGTCTGTCTAAGTAGGACGATAGTTGCCTACCTTTTCTAGCGTTCCCTAGCCCCCTAACGTTCCAAGATATTACCTTTAGCGTGTTATCAGCACCTGCACACCTCTGCTCCTCCTCACCCATCCCTTATCAAGCCAATCAATATCAGTATGGTAGTCACCTGCCAGGCCATTGATGCAACCTTTTCAAAGAAAACCTACCTACCAGAAATCCCCCCACCTGTGCCTCCCCCTCCCACTGAAGCATCCCAATCATGCCAGTTTCTTTCATCCCTCCCCCCACCCCAACCACAAACAACCTTACAATTCTAGGTAACATCCTAGCTTAGAACAGGTAGGTCTGTGTAAAACAATACTGAGGTACACCCGTTTGGGGATAGTCTGCTGGGTGGCCCACGTTACCTTCTCACTCACCAGGCAGCCTCCGTTATCGCCCTTTCCCTGGAAGAGGGACAAGGGTGTCCGGTTTTATAGTCATTGTATGTCCTTCTCCGCTGTGGCATTTAAGTAGTTATATTGAGTGCAGATTTCAGTTTCTCTTGTATTCCTCAGTATGTGTCAGGTTTTCACATAGTCATCCTCCTGAAAGTCATGAGACTTGAATCTTCTTAGTGGTCTACTTCTTGTCGACTTTCTATTCTACATCTGACGTTGATGTTTCTTCCGCTTCTGGGGCCCCTCACTTCTGTTTCTTAATCTTTTTTTAGAAAGTCCTCCACTTGCTGTGGGGTGGTGTAAATTCTGTGCGAACCCTGATATGTGATGTGCATCCGAGCTGGGTAAAGCAATGCGTACGCTATTTGGGCTGCTCTGAGTTTCTGCTTCACCTGGAGAAATTTCCGGCGCTCCGCTTGTACATGGAGCGTAAAGCCAGGGAACCTGGTGAAGGTCACCCCATTGTAAGTCAATTCTCATTTCTCCCTTAACTCACGTAGAGCTGTGTCCCGGTCTCTATAATTTAAGAGACGCGCTATGATGGGCCTAGGTGGATTTCCAGGAGGCGGTTTGGGGCCCAGCACTCAGTGAGCTCTCTCAACGATCAATTGTGAGGACAGCAATTCTGCTCCTACCACGTCCTTGAGCAGCCTTTCTACATAGTCCTCCATTCTACCACTGTTCGTGCTTTCCGGTATTCCTAGAAGAAGGAAATTGTTTCTCCGACTGCACGCCTCAACGTCCTCATTCTTAGCCGCTATGATTTTTAATAACTTCTCCATTTGCGCAACTGTTTTTTGCAAGTGAGTTGTGTCCTCTGTGTCCGACAACCGTTGTTCGGCTTCTTTAATTCGTGTCTCATGCCCCTCCATCTTGCGCGCTATTGTATCCATGCGCATCGTAAGGGTATCCATTTTGTCCGCGATAGTGGCGAATCCCTGCCGAACTTCAGAGAGTATGGATTTTAAGTCCTCGCCCACTTGTGCCTGGTGATCCTGGGGCCCTCCGCTTGCACCAGACTCTTCCTCTGCTGATTGTTGTCTAGCTCCCTTCTTAGTTTCAAAAGTGAGGCGGGGTTGCCGTGCTTCCAGTTTCCCCATAATGGTGTCAAAATGTGTCCAGTCGCCCTCCATGTGTTCTGATCCCAGCTTTTGGGGACCCTATGCTCCCACTCCACTCTCTGACGCTGATAGTTTGCTGGTGGCGTCGCCCTTGGCTGTGTGTCTCTCCGCTTGGGATGTTGCCAGGGGGGGGTCTGTGCGTAGCGGTGCAATTCAAGCTGTTCGAGTCGGGCTCGATCAACCACAGGGGCGTTTATCCCGTGTGCGCGCCTCCCTGCACTTGTCGTGACCGGCACACTTTTAGCCTATCCGGCTGATTGTGGTCTGCAGACCTCGGGCCAGTCTCTCTCCCTAGCTGATGTATTCTGAAAGCTGCAGGCAGCAAAGTTTCTACTGCGCTGCGCCACCAATGAGCCCCACACTTCTATGGCACCTGCAGGGAGTCGCATGTAAAGAATAATCGCCTTCCTCAAACCAGAACGCCTCAAGCAAAACTACTTATGGCAGTTCAACCCAGGTTATGTTCTCCGCCGCTCCTGCATCCCCCTCGTGAGCAAGCGGTAGGCGCTTGATCTCTAACGCAGCCCACTTTGCCTTCTGAGATATCGCCTGTGCCGTCTAGCTGCTGCTGATAGCGCCCTGCTCTCCGCGCTCTCACCGCTTTAGTGTGGGGGTTCTCGCCACCGCTGGTCACTCAGTTAGGAGGCAACCATGCGCAGCCACAGCCTGCCCTCTGAGCGTTGACTCTCTCCCACCACGCCTTCACATCGCCACTTTGTGCTGCTGGCCCAATGATCACGTGTGCAGCCCTAGACTCGAGTAGTCATCACCTCCCACTCGTTGCACCAGCCGAGCTCTGGTCGCCTACCACTCACAGTGTCACCGCTCTGTTCACTAGTAAAGCCCACGCAGATTTTCATGAAAACCAGCTTCTCTCCCACCGCTCGTATTCCTCTACCTGCACTCCCGTTTGTATGAGTATTTTAGTGGATTTTGGACCAGGATTAATAATAATTATTTGCCGGACTGTGGGAGCCTCACACAGTGGCGGCCATTCCGCTAAAGCGCCACCTAGCGCCCCTTCTCTTAAGCTTAATGTTATGTGTAAATCCTTTCCAACCCAACACATTTACTCCCTTCACAACAACATAAAGCTTAATCTGGGCACTCCTTTCTTTGAATTCCACTACAAAAGAGACATAACCATCCATAGCAAAAATAAAGCCATCAAAACTCTCAGCTACAATATCAGATAGATTCAAACATTCAAGATTCCACATGTTACCAAATTTCTCTAAAAGTACTTTTTACTAATAATGGTCCTGGGTGTTCTTGAATCAGCCATAAACTCGAACTGCACACCTGAGATACATACAACACATTTTCGGGGTTTCTTCTCTAATTTTTCAGTTAAATCTGCTCCATATTCCTAATAGATACTACAATAACGGTATTGATGTCTGTGCTACACTTGCAATCGCACTCCAGTTTATTTTCAGGTATGTCAGCCATATATGATACTTTATCTCTAGCCTGATTCCAATTCCTCCTTACATTAGCCTGATTGCAATTCGTCCTTACAACTTTGCACACCCGAGCTAAATGACCACCATGTCTACACTTTTTGCATTCTCTATTTATAGCTGGGCACCCAAGGATATGATGCTATGTGAGAATTGCTGCCACACTTATAACACACTCCTCCCCTTTCCATTTTCTCAAATGTTCTACTGTTAGTATAATAGTTTACCTGTGATATAGCACCTGCGGAGGATTCTTCAGCCCTGTGTTCCTCTTCCTTTTTCACTACACACACATCCTCAGCATTATCTTCCCGCACATTAGCACTTTTAACAGCTGACATCCATTTTTCAGATTGCTCCAATGCTTTGGCCGTAGCAATAGTATCTTGTAATTTAGGGCCACCCATAACATATAACTGTTCTTGTAGGCTAATTCATGTTAATACAATGTAATGTAACAGCGGTCTTGTCCAGTTTGTTGTCTTTGATGATTCAGACGTTTCTAGCTTACAAGCAGGACATGGGGTGGGTTCAAGGGCTGTGTGCCACCAGGTGGAGTCCCATAGGGAGGAGGTCTTGCTGAAGACTAAAACCTCAGTCTTGTCAAGGATTAATTGGAGGTAGATGGATTTCATCCAGGAAGGCATTTTTATTGTGCGTGTAGTGAACTTGTTCCTGGTGTTGGATGTTTTGCCTGAGAGGGACAGTAAGAGTTCTGTGTCATCGTCATGAGGATGTTTATTTTGTGATGTCGTATTACATTGGCCAGCGAAGTTGGGTTAATGTTGAAGAGCATTGGGCTAAGAGAGGAGCCCTGGGGAATCTGTAATTAAGAAAATATGGTGTTTTCGTTGATGGGTGCTACCAGGGTTCACATCCACTTTGTCATAACCCAAATTCTGGCTGTGGTGCATGCCAATCTGCGGTTTCACCCAGAGACCACCTAGTATGTGGTGAATTTTTCCGGGTTCGATGGATTTGTGCCCTCACTATCATATGGGTTTGTAGGTTAATCCTAGATTCCGTATAGAGTGTGGTAGGTACAAGGAAGGGAATATTCTGTTTGAGTGATCTTTTATTCTTTATTAGAAAGATAATGGTGAGAAGTAAAAAACAGCTGACGCGTGTTT
This sequence comes from Lissotriton vulgaris, assembly GCF_964263255.1. NCBI lineage: Eukaryota > Metazoa > Chordata > Amphibia > Caudata > Salamandridae > Lissotriton > Lissotriton vulgaris. The sequence continues at coordinate 594,771,809 of NC_141689.1, read as the reverse complement.
CACCCAAAAAGCCAGCAGGCCAGGGCTTTCTGAAGGCAGGTTATCTCTTATGAAATGCTTGTTGGGTATACAATTGATAAGGATAGGACTGATCAGGAAGGCTAATTCAGACGCGATGCCGAAGTAAAAATGACTGCGGACCACAGTCATTTTACGTCACATACATTTACACATATGACGCTGCAAGTATGGAAGGTAGTTAACAAGCAGGACTTTCTCACATCCATCAGCACCTGAAAGACCTTTCAACATAAGTGCTTCCCTGAGACAGACCAATTAGTTCCATGTACTGAGCTCAGATTAAGGTAACGACCAGGGCCTGTATTACCATATGGTTGCCCTTTCCCTGTTTGCCCCACAGTGCTCCTCACAACAGGTGTGCCGGGTGAAAAGAAGGAAAGTGTGCCCTATTATGGTGAATGCGCTGCCCTCAAGGCAGCCACAAAGTTGTGCTGCCCTGGTGGAAGCACATTCAAGTGAAATATAGAGTGGATGCTTCAAATCTATTCCATGTTTCACTGCGCAGGGTGCAACCTGCCTGTATTTTCAAGAGCGGCGAGAGATCTCCTTGCCAGCGGGTGCAGCGATGGATCGCACCCGCCTGCAAGGGGATGTCTGGGGGATCCATGGGATTCTTTTCCCTCCTACTAAATGCTGCCTTTCGCACCTCCTTTTTGTGGTGCACTTTCAGTGTGTCTCCTGAATGCCTGTTTGCCTCTGCGCCTGCCTCCATAATACGGTATGGGTGCAGAGGCAAAGTGATTCCCTCATTTGGATGGGGCCACTCCCCCGTGCAAATGAGGAAACGCCCTCTAACAATAGCGCTGGCACTACGTGTGTTCCAGCTCTATCTGAATTACAGAAGGGGATGCTCAAGCATCTGTGGGCCCCATCTGTAACACCAAAGTGCCTCCGTCATACAAAATGGGCACACATGCCTGTGGTGCCCCAGGCCACTCTCTGTATTAGGGTCCCGGGTCTGTCTTCTCCCCAGTGAAGCTCCTCTTCCTTTTAAGTGGAGGAATGATGAATTTTAGATTCTAGAGATGGGTTTTTCATCCTCAGAGGGAAGTAGTTTGAGGAAAACAGGAGTGAGAGTGAAGGTTCTATTTCTATCTTTTTATGTTTTATACATGTAAGTTGTGTACGTTTCGGTTCAGGTCCTTAATGTTTCCTTACCCCTTACAGTCGGAGTTCTCTGTCCTAGGGGCAGAAAGTTTTTTGTAATAACTATATGTCAACAAATTTGGTCAAAGGAGGTTTTACCCTCTTGCTGCGGAGGCTTAAGATTCATAAATCTAAACCTAGATGGAGACCTCCGCATGGGCTAGTGAATACCAGATGTGCAGAGAGCTTCGCTCAGACATAGGTGTAAATGTCCATGTGCTGTGATCTATGCACAGAGAGTTCCCTTTGTGAATAGTTCCCATCATCTGTACTTTGACCAATTCGGATCAGTAATGAAATGGCAAAGTTTTACTAAGAAGCCATGGCTGGCCGTATTGAAGGTCGGCGGCCTAAAACCTTAATTGTGTAGTCTTAATTCCACCTCATGCCTCTCTAATCCACTACCAGACACACCCTGCTTCTTCATTTTACTCTTGGGCGGTCTTTTTCTTCACTGATTTTTCCCTTTGTCCGTGTGTTTCTATGTTTCTCTCCCTTCTTCTTTTCGATGTTTTGTGTTTTTTTTTCTCTTTCTGTAGATCAAATCCTTTTGAGGAACAATGCGTGCAGGTCCGCAAAAATGAGTGCACATGGGCCCCACCTGTAACTAAGCGCTAGCTGAACCGCATGTCAACCCATGTCGGTGGAAATGGCAACATTAAGTAAGAGGTTCTTCCAGTGTCGCTGGCCAGGTTGTATGCAAAGTTCTCAAAGAACTTCAGAAGATCTGCAGGTGTATTGTGTATTCTGCAAGGAGGAATTTTTTTAGCTAGGCACGCAGGACTCTTTATGGAAGGCAATTGGTGGAAAAGCGAAAGGCTATGGACTGTCTAGTCGTGAAATTTGTTGGAAATGGGGTTGAAAGTCCTGATCAGATGCTAATGTCTGTGTTGTCTTAGTTTGCTATATCTGAGGAAAAATTGTAGCATACATGCTTTGTAAAACACGCTGCTTGTTCCGGAAAATACAATTCATGCTCTATCACTGGCTGGGCAGTATAAATCCACATATGCCAGGAGCATGGTTGATCAGGAATTAAGAGATCGAAAACAAAAGGGGACAATCCTACTCTCAGGGAAAAGAAAGAGCAAATCCTTGTCTAAAAGACATCATATTACATATTTCAAGATGCTAAAGGCAGCAGGAGCATCAGCCTCTTAACTGAGTTCTGTCATGGCGGTGTTACTCAAACCAGGATGAACGCAAGAACCTTTTTAAACATTCTTAATTAACAGGTTGAGCTAGGACTTAAAATCGAAAATACTTTTAGTCTGCTCTGAATTTTTGGGGTATGTTTCCTCCTTATTGTTTGATGTGGATTACTGAGCATCTGTGTGGCAGGGCTACTCATCGCATTAAGCACCAGTTTGGAGAAGATCCATTTGACTCCTGGCCTTTTCCTTTCTACTTGTTATAAGAATGCCCTCCTTCATAGGCCAGTGGTGTGTTCTCTCTTCATCTATTGCTCGATGTCCACAAGAACCACCACAACTGCTTGGCACCTTCTGCCCAAACTTCTCCACATCATATAGCCTAGGCATGCTTTGGAAAAATGCCTAAAAACCGCCTTCCAATAAACCCCACAATGAATCAACCCCCAGCCTTTGCACCGCATGAAATTCTCTCAGCCAGGTTCAACAACATAACAGTGGGTCACAAGACAGACGAATAGCTCCATCAAGGCGAGATAGTCAGTGTGTCCATCAGAAGACCCTGCCTTATGGGTCCCACGGTCCATGAAAAAAACGCAGAATGACAGCATGTCCCATGCTTCAGAACCATGGGCAGGTCACTCTTTTATTCATTTGATACAGTGCCAAACGGTCAGCGCGGCACACTCAAGCCTCCCTTAAACCTAGAAAGCAGGGAACCCATTCTGGAATAAATAGGGGGTAATTAGCGCAGTCAATATTGTCCCTTTGTATAGTATCAATCAATCAATCAAAGCATTTATATAGCGCACTACTCACCCGGAGGGTCTCAAGGCGCTAGGGGAGGGGGGTCCGCTACTGCTCGAACAGCCAGGTCTTGAGCTGCTTCCTGAAGGCAAGGTGGTCCTGGGTCAGGCGGAGGTGGGTCGGGAGGGAGTTCCAAGTCTTGGCGGCCAGGTAGGAGAAGGACCTTCCTCCTGTGGTGGCTCTTCGGATGCGGGGAACGGCGGCAAGGGCGTGGCCGGTCGATCGAAGCTGGCGTGTGGGGGCGTAGAAGTTGAGGCGGCTGTTGAGGTATCCTGGGCCTTGGTTGTGTAGGGCTTTGTGTGCGTGGGTGAGGAGACGGAAGGTGATTCTCTTGTTGACCGGGAGCCAGTGCAGATCTCTCAGGTGTCCGGAGATCTGGCTGCGACGGGGGATGTCCAGGATGAGTCGTGCTGAGGCATTCTGAATCCGCTGGAGTCTCTTCTGGAGTTTGGCGGTGGTTCCGGCATAGAGGGAGTTGCCGTAGTCCAGATGGCTGGTGACGAGGGCCTGGGTGACCGTCTTCCTGGTCTCGGTGGGGATCCACCGGAAGATCTTACGTAGCATGCGCAGGATGTTGAAGCCCGACGAGAAGACGGCGTTGACTTGTCTGGTCATGGAGAGGGAGGAGTCCAGGATGAAGTCCAGGTTGCGTGCGTGGTCTGTTGGTTTGGGTGCGCTGCCCAGGGCGGGGGGCCACCAGGAGTCGTCCCAGGCGGAGGGTGAAGATCCCAGGATGAGGACTTCCGTCTTGTCCGAATTCAGTTTCAGGCAGCTGTTCATCATCCACTTGGCTACGTCTGTCATCCCTTCGTGTAGGTTGGCTCTGGCGGTGGCGGGGTCGTTGGTGAGGGAGAGGATCAGCTGGGTGTCGTCGGCGTAGGAGATGATGTTGAGGTTGTGTTGGCGTGCGATGGCTGCGAGCGGGCTCATGTAGACGTTGAAGAAGGTTCGGCTGAGCGAGGAGCCTTGAGGAACGCCGCAGATGACTTCGGTGGCTTCTGATCTGAACGGGGGGAGGCGGACTCTCTGTGTCCTTCTGGGGAGGAACGAGACGATCCATTCCAGTGCCTTCTCCTGGATTCCGACGTTGCTGAGGCGCTGCACTAGGGTACGGTGGCAGACAGTGTCGAAGGCCGCGGAGAGGTCTAGAAGGAGGAGGGCCGCTGTTTCTCCGCTGTCGAACAGGGCTCGGATGTCATCGGTGGCTGCGATCAGGGCGGTCTCGGTGCTGTGGTTGGCCCGGAAGCCAGACTGCGAGAGTTCGAGGGATCCGTTCGTCTCGAGGAAGGCGGCCAGCTGCTTGTTGATGGTCTTCTCGATGACTTTTGCAGGAAACGGGAGCAGAGAGATGGGTCGGTAGTTCTTGAGGTCGGTGGGGTCGGCTGATGGCTTCTTTAGTAGAGCGCTGAGTTTGGCGTGCTTCCAGCTCTCCGGGAAGGTAGCGCTGTCGAAGGAGGTGTTGATGATGTCCCGCAGGTGGGGTGCGATGACAGAGTCGGCCTTGTTGAAGACGTGGTGAGGGCAGGGGTCGGTCAGAGATCCGGAGTGGATGGAGTTCATCGTGCGGATGGTGTCTTCGGTGCTGATCGGGGTCCAGGTGCGGAGGGTGGTGGTGGGGGGCGGTGGTTCAGTCGTGGCGTGAGTCAGTTGAGTGCTGAAGCTGTTGTGTATGTCCGCGATCTTGTTGTGGAAGTAGGAGGTGAGGGAGTTGCAGAGGTCTTGTGAAGGGGGAATGTCGTTGTTTCCGGCGTTGGGGTTGGAGAGCTCTTTAACGATGTTGAAGAGTTCCTTGCTGTTGTGTGCATTGTTGTCCAGTCGTTCCTTGAAGGCAGTTTTCTTGGTGGCATGGACCAGTTGGTGGTGTTTTCGGGTGGCGAGCTTGAGGGCAGTCATGTTGTTCGGTGTTGGGTCTCTGCGCCAGGCTTTCTCGAGTGCTCTGCAGTTCTTGGAGCTTTTGAGTTTGTCGGTGAACCATGGGGCTTTCTTGCTGTCGGGTCTGCTAGGCAGGGACTTCAGAGGGGCGAGGTCGTCTGCGCAGTTGCTGATCCACTTCGCGAGGTTGGTGGCCGCCTGGCTTGGGTTCGTTGCGCTGGTGGGAGGGTTCATGCTCATGGAAGTCGCGAACTGGTCGGCTGTGATCTTGTTCCAGCTTCTGCGTGCAACCTGTTGCTGGTGGTGGTGGATCGTGGTCCTTCTGAAGCTGAAGTGGACGCAGCTGTGGTCCGTCCAGTGGAGTCCGGTGGCGTGGCTGAAGGTGATGTCCTTGCTGGATGAGAACACGGGGTCAAGTGTGTGTATGGCGTAGTGGGTGGGGGTGGTCACCAGCTGCTTGAGACCGAGGTTGGCGAGGTTGTCCAGCAGGGTGGTGGTGTTGCGGTCGTTGTTGTTCTCCAGGTGGAAGTTGAGGTCCCCGAGGAGGATGTAGTCAGCGGAGAGGAGGGCGTGCGGGCTGATGAAGTCGGTGATGTCTTCGCTGAATTGTGTGCGTGGTCCCGGGGGTCTGTAGATGAGGGTGCCTCTGAGGGTGGTCTTGGGGTTGATGTGGATCTGGAAGTGCAGGTGTTCAGCGGGTGCGAGGGTGTCGTCGGTGTTGGTCGTGATGCGGATGGTGTTCCTGTGGATGATGGCGATGCCTCCTCCTGTCTGGTTGACGCGGTCCCTCCGGATGATCTTGTAGCCGTCCGGGATGGCGATGGCGATGTCGGGCGCTGAGGAGGCGTTCATCCAGGTTTCCGCGAGGAAGGCGACGTCTGGGGCTGTGGTGTCGAGCAGGTTCCAGAGCTCGACGGTGTGTCTGTGGGTGGAGCGGGTATTGAGCAGGATGCACTTGAGGTGGTTGTTGCTGGTGCTCGGCTTGGTCGGTGCTGGTGTAGTGCAGGTCCGGATGCAGGTGAACTTGCAGGAGTGGCAGCTGAAGGGTCTGTGGGTGCGTCTCGGGGTGGCTCGATAGCAGCCCGGGATTCGACCGGCGTTGAGTGCGTAGAGTTCGGTGGCGTCGTAGGTCCGGCGGGTGGGATGGTATCTGCGGGAGCCAGGGGTCCTGGCACTGGGCGCGGTCCAGGCGTGGACGGGCGCAGACGGGCTTACCTTTGGCGCACCTTCGGCGCTCAGTCGGCGGTCCCGCTGCGCGCGTCCGCTGCCCGGTCGCTCTGGGGGCGTCATAAGTAGGGGGACTGGAGGGCGGGTCAGATGGATTGGCGGGAGCGGGGTGGCCAATGGGCTGGTGGTGGGCGGGGCCGCAGGGGGTCAGCGGCAGGAAAAACTGCCGATCGGACGGCTCAGCTGTGGCTGGGTCGCTCGGGTGCAGGGAGGGCAGCGGCGGCAGGAGCAGGCGGACGGGAGTCCCAGCAGGATCGGCAGGAGCAGGTAGCGGCAGGAACAAGGGGGTGACCCGGCCTACTGAAAGGCGCAGTGGTCACCTACCTTGATCATAGCCTTTCTCCCAGTCATAGCTGGTGTAGAAACGTTGCGATGTACATTATATTTACATGATGTACCCTTAAAAGTTTCACAAATAAACCACATATTTGTGCAACTACCTATCACCGAAACGCAGTAAAGGACTTGGCAACACATGAGCCCACTTTACAAAACAAAGCAGGCCTCATAGACATTCAATCCTCCCTGCCATGCAATCAATGAAGTGACAACCACGGAAAGCCAACACTGCATCACCAAGCTGCGCGCTGCTGCCTGCTGCTGTGCTTCATATTCGGAGCTCTTCAAGGTAATAAAAGTCATGATGTATCACATTAAAAGCACCTGACGTTGCTACATTCTTATTATGGAAAGTGTTCCACGTGACGTCATGCAGCACTTCAGAGGTGGCAGCATGTCAGAATTTCCAGGACATAAATATCGAACTAGTATAATATTGTGGATACCGACTAACACCATATTATGAAAATTAGTCAAGTATCGATTTACTGGCCTTAATTGTACACCAATGTACCTGTATATATGAATATATATACTCAAGGTACTCAGAGAGTTAAGTATAGTGAAGCGATATTTACCTACATAAATGTACATTCACAATAATGAAATGGTGCAAATTGTGGCCCCCAATATTTCAGCAAGTCGAGATTAAAATCTTGATATTCTGGTAGAAAACACTCAAGTGTTTGTGAAAATGTTCTATTTTATCATTAATTTGAAGAGCCCTTCAAACACAACGCAAGTACGACAATCCACTAAATGCTATCGCAAATGAAAATAGGAAAACAACATTTAAAAGATGCAGTAAAAATACCAATGCATTATTCAGTCCCTAATCCGTAATATAGCAAAGTCTCGATATACCGTACACATGCGAACGAAGGCGCGAGGGCACCTGGCCACATCCACCAATGCACGCGCAGGTTCCATCTTTCTGGGCGACCACAAGTTCAGAGACAGCCGCATCTTAAGCTGTTCAACAAGGGTCCACTGTACAGCCAGGACGCAGCGCGTGCCACGGCCACAGATAGAAGTATAGAGTATATGGCGCCATGATTTATTCTTGTGTTTTCACCAGCAGTCCACTTTCACGCCCAGAACCCCCAAAACAATGTCTTTAAAGGGTTTCCGGTGCGGTTACGTGAAAAAGGGCTCCATTCAAGCAGCGCCGTTTCTCACAACAGATGGGGGTTTTTACAGAGTGTTTTTATTGACTGCCCTAACAAGGTTAATGGAGTCGTCTAATCAGCGGCTGCAGTAATAACGGAGCTGTCACCTTCATACTCACGCACACTGCCGCCGGCTCCCGCCCGCCTGTGCCTTACTCGGCGACGGCCTGTAAAAAAAAGAAGAAAAGCGAAGAACTTGTTAGTTTTACTGAGCCCACTGCAGCTTATTATTCACTAATAAAATGCGTGTACTTGTATGACTTTCCTTTATAATGGCGTACAGAAAAGTGAGTAGTTAAAAACACACCCCAAACAGCCTGAGGGCTTAGCCGTGGTTAGTGTCCATTGATAAAAGAACTGTTCTCTGATCCGGGCAGCTATTGTTGGTTTAAGTTTAGCTCCCTCTCAATCAATACCTAACAGGGCATGATTTAATAGGGTTTTATAATCTCCCAAAATGGGGTGGGGGCTGGAGTATTGTCATTCATCAAAGGGGTCCTTTCAGGTTTCTTTGCTTTCACCTGCTGGGGCCCATTTGGTCTCTTTCAAAGGCAGGGCAGTGGCGACGTGAATGGGAAATGCTGGGATAAGAGCCCCTGGCCCTGCCCCAGAGTATAATCAATGGGTACTTGTAATCCCTATTGTACCTCGCAGAGGTAGTTGTAAGACAATTAATTCTCGCTTCTCAGGCAAATGATTCTGGTAGTTAACCTGGGATCGCCGACAATATGGACGATAATGAACGCACTGGAAGCAGTGAGGTAATGGGATACTAGGCCGGCCAGAAAAACCCTCATTTTAAAGAATTGTACACACGTGAGCTGTAATTGCTGAACGCGGAACAATATATATTTTAATAGGTTTTAAACAAAATGTCAAAGATTTGAGCACGGCAATTAATTGTGAATACTACACTCCAGATGAAGATATTATTGAATGGGAAATGGATATTTTAGTTTGTCAGGATAATGTGTTTTTTTTACATGGTACAACATTGCAACGTACAATCTAAGTTCCAATGCCTTGCCCTAGTAAGCAGTAACCATCAACTATAGTCCAAGTCTGCCTGCTGTGACAGCCAGTTCAGAGTTCACTTCATTTGCATCAGCTGAAGAAAGTGCCTAGCTCACCTTGCTTTTATGAGCAGTCAGCAGCTGCAGTTTTACCGAGGCACATAGATGGGTTTTCTGTGCTCTCTGAGCGGTGCCCATTCATTGCTTGTCCTCTTAGGCGATCACCTAGACTACAGGTCTCGTCTAGGGCCATTCAAAAGGTGAAGTACAAATAGGACAGGTATCAAAATGGCAGAAGTAGGCCTATCATGATCAGCCATGCTGGTCTGAAGATTGAATGCATGGAAGCTTCACAATAGCAGCCCTCTTCTTCCCAACTGATATAGCTGAATATCTTTATGTGAGTGTGGTCAGCATGTAATGTGTGAGGAGCTCCGCTGCCCATGCGACTAGGTCTGCTTGAAGCAAACGCCTCAACTAAATACCATGATATATGTGTTACTCCAGATCACATAATGCATTATGTGATGTATTGGACCACTACTACTACTGCCACTACTACTAATATTACCACTATTACTACTACGACCACTAAGAACAAGAAGAAGAAAAGAAGAAGGAGGAAAAAGATGACGATGACAAGGAAGAAAAATTCTCATATGTGTTATCCATAATACCAAACACTAGTTATACCACTCTCTTGCAAAACTTTAATTATTTCTTGGCTGTTAACCAGAGGGATGTGGAAATCACTCGACACATACCTAGACTTTTACGAACCCCGTGAAACCAATTCTTCCCGGCGACCCAACCCCTCACCGCCCCCCTATGTGCGGTACAGTGAACGTAACTGAGCGTAGTTACCATGGCCCTATGGGTCGGTAGGTGGGCTGACTTGTCTCTCAATCTCGCCACAAGCAAGCCAGTGGTGTGGCGGCTTTGTTAGGCATTTATAAGTCTCATTACTACAGAGCCTTTCTTGTGTCCTCCTTTCACCCCTTTCTCTCCTGCTTCTTTCTATCACCCTTTTCCTTGTTTTCAGTAAATCACGCCAGGTGGGGTTAGCTAGGCATATATTTCAAAGTGCCTGTAAACACTGGTGTACAAACTACGTTTGGCTAACCTTGTAACAGAAATGCTAATGTCTTTGCTTATAAAATTCATAAAAATACAAAAACCAACAAAAAAATAATAATAATACGTGTTCATATTACCCCACACAAAGGTACTTATGTATCGAACATGAATGGATGAAATTTGTGATTCGAACAATACTAACACATGTCATCAAAGATGTGGTAACACATATCTCCGAAAAATTCTTAACATTGGAAACATCAAAGTGTCCTTTATGTGTCAGAGGGCGCTGGTTCCCCAATGACTGGAGAAGAGGCTGCTTCCATGGGAAATCCCAGCAGTGCAGCTCTTTAAACGTGATGTGTCCACACAAATAGTACACAATGCTTGATATTTCATGCATATGAAAGGTTTTGCTTAACAATGGCACAGAAAATCAAATGTAGTGAATCTAAATGTTCACTTCAGTGAGTTCCCCACCCCGTTATTCTTGTTCTGATCTGCAAATGCAGTAGATGCATAATGCCTAGAAGTTATAAGTATGTAAAAGAAAAAAACTAAGATTCTGCCCTTGAGCAATTATAATGGATCCCAGCTCTAGATGGTGGTAGGCCTTAGTGTTTTCATCTTTTCTATCAGAAGTGTTAGCACCAATTTTGTCCATTCCATTCTTTTTATTAAAGTCTACGCTTTTTACGAAAATAGTTAGGCTGTTCACAATGCTCAATGCCAATGAAAAGCCTGCCTCCTTCCTACTATAAAATGGGGAACAAAGATCCATTATTTTGACTCAAAGATGACAATTGGAATATTTTCATAAAAGCAAATATTTTATCAATATGTAAACCTTCCAAAGCTCTTTCATTACTTGCTTTTTGCAGTTCTGAATGCAGCATTTTGCATAATATTAGTTAAAAAAGTTTACTGCCAAATAAATTAAATTCCAATCAGATGATAAATTTGTTTGTTGACAAATTAATCCAAGAAATACTTCTGACTTTTGCAGAAGTGATTTCTGTGTCATTAAAAGCTAGTGGGTTGTACTCTCTTGGTGTGTTTTCTGTCCCACAACTAGAAGGTAAACCTACTATTTTCAACATGCAGGAAAAGGGGCCTATAGCCTCCAGACCCATCAAAACACAACCAAAGGGCGACTCTTCACTGCATGACTCATGTAATACACAATCTATCTCAGGCATGAACACCTGTCCTTGCACTAGCAACAGACTCACTCTGTACTCATCACGAATATCCTCTGGGGAGATGACCCTAAAAAATAAGCAAGCACTTGTGCAGCCGAGGTGTGTGTGTGTGTGTGAGGAGGTGTGGTAGGGTTTTGAAAGGGAGTGGGAAGCAGGCCCTCACAACAGGCACGCCTGCAGCCATACACCGCAGGCCACGCAGTTTCCTTTTGGTTTGCAATCGCAGGCCCGGCCATGCCATAGTCGTCGCATCCTCTCTCCTGCTGCCCTTTGGTGCAGGGCAGCCCCGCCGGGGCGGTAGCCATGAATTCCTCGTCCACTGGCAGTGTGCACAGACACGGATCCCCGCCTGCTGCTGGTCTCTCACATCTCGACAAACAACGCGGAAACACAAGAACGCGGGCAGCAGGCAAAGGACAATGTTTGATTAAAGAAAGGAAGAGGGGCTGGCGCTTCACGGAAAGCCACACATTTCACAGGTGTTGAATAGTGAGGCTTATTAAAAGGCAGATTAAGCAGCAGTTTGAAAGCCAGCAGCACCCGTCTTTTCATATTCCAGGCACTAATGAGAGGTAACATCAGTGTGAAGGATAAAGAGAATGTTATATTACAACGGGAAACAGTTGGGAGGCGCGTTTAAGGAAATGCAGATGGTATTATTCACATTTGTTTTGGCACTGAGATAATTGTTTGCTTTTTCCGTAGGTGTCGATTAAGAATTGCAACAGAGTAGACACCAATATAATAATGATAATGAATAATATTATTACAGATCGTGGTTAAAAAACAAAACAATACACCTAGGAGAACTCGAGGTTTCTCCCATTCTGTTAGCTGTTGGAATATTCAGATTTTTGCCCTGGAATGAGTGCTAGAATACGAATATTGCGTACAAGTATATGGTGCAGGAAAAGCCAATCTAAATAGAATGAGTGATATGCGGTGCTGATTGACACACTCCACGTGCTAATGCTGAAGGACTATAGAGTCGTGCAGTGCATTCCCGCCATCTAGCGGACAAATTAGGTAGTACGCTTTGCAAACATTGCCGGCAGCATGCCAGGTTTTCAGTCTCAATAGGGATTCTAGAGTATTTTATATTTGCTAGCTTGAGACATTCCAGCTATATCAAACGATATCGGCTAAACATCTATAGGGTAACTGGCTTGGGGTGTTAATTTATTACATCGGACCTAATGTGTACCAGCGAAACATCAAAAATCGAAAGAAAATATGGAAAGTGAATAATTTATTGATTACTGCATCATCAGAGTAACTCGTTGAATATGATCTTCAATCAGTCAGTAGATTTGTTGAGCACTATTTGTCAGGCGCTGGCACGCTTGCATGATACACATAATGCATTACATGACTGTATCATAATCATTTGCAATGAATGCACATTGTAATTAATAAATATTAAACGGCGATTTATATATGATATCACTTATGGCTGGCACTTATATTAGCCAAGCTCACTCAGGGGATCATTCCAAGAGAACCTGGAAAACAAAGGTATTCTTAACCTAGAGTCCAATAGTGCTAAAGGGTTTGTAAGGAAAGTAAATTCAACAGAAACTCTGAAGTAACTGGGTTATTCATGCACTTCACAAGAAATCAATCTACTGAACATTCATGTCTAATCTCTCACCCCAAAAATCTATACGTGCAACTAAAAACCACATGGGCCAAAGGCTTCGGCCACACCAGGGAGTGGTAAGTGGGATGTGCATGACCCCAGTAATATGATAAATAGAAGTTGGCCTTATTTTAATAAAGAATATTCAGAAGTATTCAAAGCATATATATATATGCTATACACATCAGCGTTTTCAGAGGGAAAGCGTTTGTTTTGTTTTTGCCGCCGTTTGACACATCTTCACAAAACTCTCCAAATTGACCCTTCTTCCTGGAAAGTTTCACGATCATTCGTCAAGTGGGGGCTAAGAAAAAGTGGCGGTCCCCCCAAAAAAGTTTGCCCGTACATTTTCTAAAGGAAAAATCAGGCAACTATACAGTCAAGACGGCTGATAGAAATACATCAAACATGGCAGAAAGCTACATGTTTACCAAGAAAGTGTGCTTTTGTTCATTAGTTAAAAAAATGAAGGTTCAAAATCTATAGATATAGTGACAGTTCTTCCCACGGGACCACAAATTCAAAAACTAGAGCAAGCTAATTGATTATGAGTGCTGTTTTTCCTGTCCGCCAGCTTACTCCCATGGAACTAACAGTCCTGTGGAAGCAAGTGATCTTATTGTCTGGAGGTAGCATGAAAACAAGCATTTTTAATGCAATAGGTCTCGTGTTTGCGAGCGTTTAAGCTATTGGCATTGTAAATGACAATGCATTTTATTTACGTGTTTTTAAAAGCAACACATATATATAAAAGGTATTGTTATTTTTAATGGCAATAGCTCAAACTCTCGCAAATGCTAGACCACTTTAATGTTGGCTGTGCCCTTTCTTTAGACACTGCTCCCGTATTCAGGTTACAGTGAGCAACGTCTAAAGAAAGGGGCGCAGCTAATATTAAAGTGAAAGAGCGTATGGGGTGCTTTCACCTAAAGTGAAGAAAAATGAATTCATTTAGAAAGGTTCTGAAGTGCGGCCACTAAAGTGAAAGCGGCCCGCTCTGTTAATTAAATAAATAAATAGGCGCATCTGATAAAGTGAAAGTGGACCACACCGTAAAGTAAATAATTGAATAAGCACGGCCTTTATAGAGAAAGTGGACCGCGCTATAAGTTCAATAAATACATTACTAAAAGCATGCAGAATGCTGCAATGTCTTGGGTGGAATAGGGGAAGATCATTAAAGAAAACAGTGCTCACCGACTCATAAAGCAGACCGTGTAACAACACAAGTACAAACTTCTGGCGTTATGGGAGGTTACAAATGCAGAGTGTGAACACAAGTGGGGCTGGGGAGTTTGTGGAAGGGATGCACTTCTAAACTAAGTGGTGGCCTGTGAGTTTGTGAAAAGTGGTGTAAAAACCATTACAGTTGCTGAAAGTTATTTTAATTAAAGGAAAAACTGCATGTTGTTAAAAGAAGGGAGTGGTGATTAGGGGGCTAATTATCCCATCACTGTGATAAATATGGTCAACATTTTTCTGCTTTTATAGTCCCCGGAGGGTACCTAGCATTCGTCAGGACCAGATGTTGAACAAGGGGTGCCGCCTTTATACACTAATTGTACAAAGGATCAGCCAATAGAGGCCGGGGGTTGTGGATGATCAATGACCACGTGAGTTTAGTACTCTTGCAAAAAAACAACCTGTATGAAAAGAAGACAAAGAGGGAAAAACAAATACATACCAAAACGTGTAAAAATCCGGTTTGTAAAGTTAAATTTCGTACAACACCACAAACAGAAGCGAACTTGGTGGTGCCTAGGTGAAACACGTGTCATTCATATGTGTCCACACTTGTGATGAGAGAGAAGCATGTCTCTCGCCGCTTACCTCAGGGCACTATCCTATTCGCTCCATGGGAGGTCGTGGGTGGAAGAGCCTACTGTGACATTATGAAAAAAGAGACATAAAATCATAGCCTAATTGTTGGTGGATCAGGTCCATGATAGTGGGCAAGGAGATATCCACACAGATGTATAACTAAATACAAATTAAATAAAACACGCATTTGCAATGCAATAGGCCTCGCATTAGGAAAGTTTGAGCTATTGGTCTTGTAAATGACCATTTTTTTATTTATGTGTTGGTTTTGATAATAGCTAAATTAATAGCTTTGTCATTTACAATGCCAATACTTTTATCTTTTGCAAATGTGACACCTATAGCATTTGCAATGCAACATGTTTTGTATTTACGTGACTTAGATGTATTGATATTACAAATAACAATGGCTTTTAATTTTTAAAAATAATTAATACTTAAATAAAAGTTATTTTAATTTATAATGGCAATAGCTTAAACTTTTGTAAATAACTTTTCTGAAGATTATGTTCAGTGTATTTTATTGTGACGAAAATCCAAGAACAGAAGTGAAATATTAACATCTTTTTGTGACATTTGTAATAAAGCTTAAAAAATTGAGAGAACATATTTGAACCAGTTGTTGTTGAATGGTTGCATAGATTGATACTGTGGTGGCGCTGAGTGATGTTGTGGTGGCGACGAGGGATGCTGTGGCGTTCAGTGATGCTATGGTAGCGCATAGTGATGTTGTGGTGCCCCTGAGTGATGCTGTGGTGCCTCTGAGTGATGCTTTGGTGGTGCGATAGACAGATAGAGTGAGGGCGATAGATAGCTAGAGGGAGGGCGAAAGATAGATCGAGTGAGGGTAATAGATAGATAGAGTGAGAGCGATAGATAGATAGAGTGAGGGCGATAGATAGAGTGAGGGCGATAGATAGATAAAGTGAGGGCGATAGATAGATAGAGTGAGGGCGATAGATAGAGTGAGGGTGATAGATAGATAGATAGATAGATAGATAGATAGATAGATAGATAGATGATAGATAGATAGATAGATAGATAGATAGATAGATAGAGTGAGGGCAATAGATAGATAGATAGATAGATAGATAGATAGATAGATAGATAGATAGATAGATAGATAGATAGATAGATAGATAGATAGATAGATAGATAGATAGATAGATAGAGTGAGCGGGATAGATAGATAGAGTGAGGGCGATAGATGTGTGTGGTTGTGTGTGTGTGGTTGTGTGTGTGTGTGGTTGTATGTGTGTGTGTAGTTGTTTGTGGTTGTGTGTGTGGTTGTGTGTGTGGTTGTGTGTGGTTGTGTGTGGTTGGCTGGGGTTGTGGGTGGTTGTGTGTGTGTATGGTTGTGTGTGTGTGTGGTTGTATGTGTGGCTGTGTGTGTGGTTGTGTGTGGGTGTGGTGTGTGTGTGGTTGTGTGTGTAGTTGGTGTGTGGTTGTGTGTGGGGTGATGCGTGTGTTATTTGGGGTTGTGTGTGCTTGTGTGTGTGTGAGATTGTGTGTGTGGTGTGGTTGTGTGTGTTTGTGTGTGAGTGGTTGTATGTGTGTGGTTGTATGTGTGTGTGTGTGGTTGTATGTATGTGTGTGTGTGCGGTTACAGAAGGATGTATGTGTAAGAGAGCAGCAGATCAGCACAGCAGAAGAGAACAGGGAGTTAAAGAAGGAGGCAGGTGGAAGAGAGCAGCAGATCAGCACAGCAGAAGAGAACAGGGAGTTAAAGAAGGAGGCGGTGGAAGGAAACAGCAGATCAGCACAGGAGATGAGAACAGGGAGTTGGAGAAGGGGGCGGGTGGAAGAGAGCAGAAGATCAGCATGGGAGAACAGAACAGGGAGTTAAAGAAGGAGGCGGGTGGAAGAGAGCAGCAGATCAGCACAGGAGAAGAGAACAGGGAGTTAAAGAAGGTGGTGGGGTGGAAGAGAGGAGCAGATCAGCACAGGAGAAGAGAACAGGGAGTTTAAGAAGGAGGCGGGTGGAAGAGAACAGCAGATCGGCACAGGAGAAGAGAACAGGGGGCCCGATTCACAGAACTAACTTAAGACAAAATCCTAAACTTACTACTTTTGGTATTCACAGAAGGCATTTAGTAGTAGTAAAGTTAGGATTTTGTCTTAAGTTTGACTTAAGTCTGTCTTAAGTCTGTCTTAAGTATGTCTTAAGTCAAACTTAAGAAAAAATTCTAACTTCACTACTACTAAATGCCTTCTGTGAATACCAAAAGTAGTAAGTTTAGGATTTTGCCTTAAGTTAGTTCTGTGAATCGGGCCCAGGGAGTTAAAGAAGGAAGCAGGTGGAAGAGAGCAGCAGATCAGCACGAGAGAAAAGATCATGGAGTTAAAGAAGGAGGTGGGTGGATGAGAGCAGCAGATCGGCACAGGAGAAGAGAACAGGGAGTTAGGGAAAGAGGAGGATGGAAGAGAAAAGCAGATCAGCACAGGAGAAGAGAACAGGGAGTTAAAGAAGGAGGTGGGGTGGAAGAGAGCAGCAGATCAGCACAGCAAAAGAGAACAGGGAGTTAAGGAAGGAGGTGGGGTTGAAGAGAGCAGAAGATCAGCACAGGAGAAGAGAAGAGAACAGGGAGTTAGCGAAGGAGGCAGGGTGGAAGAGAGCAGCAGATCAGCATGAAAGAAGAGAAGAGAACAGTGAGTTGGAGAAGGAGGTGGGTGGAAGAGAGGAAAAGATCAGCTCAGCAGAAGAGATCAGGGAGTTAAAGAAGGAGGTGGGGTGGAAGAGAGCAGTAGATCAGCACAGGAGAAGAGAATAGACCAGGGAGTTACAGAAGGAGGTGAGGTGGAAGAGAGCAGCAGATCTGCAGAAGTTAACAGGGAGTTAAAGAAAGAGGCGGATGGAAGAGAGCAACAGATCAGCACAGGAGAAGAGAAGAGAACAGGGAGTTAGAGAAGGAGGTGAGGTGGAGAGAGCAGCAGATTAGCACAGCAGAAGTGAACAGAGAGTTAAAGAAGGAGGTGGGGTGGAAGAGAGCAGCAGAACAGCACAGGAGAAGAGAACAGGGAGGTAGAGAAGGAGGTGG
This sequence comes from Lissotriton vulgaris, assembly GCF_964263255.1. Taxonomy (NCBI): domain Eukaryota; kingdom Metazoa; phylum Chordata; class Amphibia; order Caudata; family Salamandridae; genus Lissotriton; species Lissotriton vulgaris. The sequence continues at coordinate 594,754,287 of NC_141689.1, read as the reverse complement.
GGTGGAAGAGAACAGAAGATCAGCACGAGAGAAGAGAACAGGGAGTTAAAGAAGGAGGTGGGTGGATGAGAGCAGCAGATCAGCACAGGAGAAGAGAACAGGGAGGTGAAAAAGGAGGCGGTGGAAGAGAACAGCAGATCGCACCGCAGAAGAGAACCGTGAGTTACAGAAGGAGGCGGTGGAAAAGAACAGCAGATCAGTACAGGAGTAGAGAACAGGGAGTTAGAGAAGGAGGCGGGGTGAAAGAACTGCAGATCAGCACCGAAGAAGAGAAAAGGGAGTTAGAGAAGGAGGCGGATGGAAGAGAGCAAAAAGATCATCACAGGAGAAGGGAACAAGGAGTTAGAGAATGAGGCGGGGTGGAAAAGAAGAGCAGATCAGTACAGGAGAAGAGAACAGGGAGTTAGAGAAGGGGGCGGGTGGAAGAGAGCAGCAGATCAGCACAGGAGAACAGAACATGGAGTTAAAGAAGGAGGTGGGTGAAAGAGAGTAGCAGATCAGCACAGGAGAAGAGAAGAGAACAGGGAGTTAAAGAAGGAGGTGGGGTGGAAGAGAGCAGCAGCTCAGTACAGAAGAAGAGAACAGGGAGATAAAGAAGGAGGCGGGTGGAAGAGAACAGCAGATCAGCACAGGAGAAAAGAACAGAGTTAAAGAAGGAGGCAGGTTGGAAGAGAGCAGCAGATCAGTACAGGAGAAGAGAACAGGGAGTTAAGGAAGGAAGTGGGTGGAAGAGAACAGCATAGCATAGGAGAAGAGAACAGGGAGTTAGAGAAGGAGGCGGGGTGAAAGAGAGCAGCAGATCAGCACAGGAGAAGAGAACAGGGAGTTAGAGTAGGAGGCGGATGGAAGATAGCAGAAAGATCATCACAGGAGAAGAGAACAGGGAGTTAGAGAATGAGGCGGGAGGAAGAGAACAGCAGATCAGCATGGGAGAAGAGAACAGGGAGTTAGAGAAGGAGGTGGTGGAAGGGAACAGCAGATCAGCACAGGAGAAAAAAACGAGTTTAAGAAGGAGGCGGGTGGAAGAGAGCAGCAGATCAGCACAGGTGAAGAGAACATGGATATAAAGAAGGAGGTGGGGTGGAAGAGAGCAGCAGTTCAGCACAGGAGAAAAGAACAGGGAGTTAAGGAAGGAAGCGGGTGGAAAAGAACAACATATTAGCACAGGAGAAGAGAACAGGGAGTTAGAGAAGGAGGCGGGGTGAAAGATAACAGCAGATCAGCACAGTAGAAGAGAAGCGAACAGGGAGTTAAAGAAGGAGTTGGGGTGGACGAGAGCAGCAGATCAGAACAGGAGAAGATAACAGTGACTTAAAGAAGGAGGCGGGTGGAAGAGAACAGCAGATCAGCACAGGAGAAGAGAAGAGACCAGGGAGTTAAAGAAGGAGGTGGGGTGGATGAGAGCAGCAGATCAGCACAGGAGAAGAGACCAGGGAGTTAAAGAAGGAGGTGGGTGGAAGAGAGCAGCAGATTAGCACAGGAGAAGAGAACAGGGAGTTAAAGAAGGAGGTGGTGTGGAAGAGAGCAGCAGATCAGCACAGTAAAAGAGAACAGGGAGTTAAAGAATGAGACGGGTGGAAGAGAGCAGCAGATCAGCACAGGAGAAGAGAACAGAACAGGGAGTTGGAGAAGGAGGTGGGTGGAAGAGAACAGCAGATCGGCACAGGAGAAGAGAACAGGGGGCCCGATTCACAGAACTAACTTAAGACAAAATCCTAAACTTACTACTTTTGGTATTCACAGAAGGCATTTAGTAGTAGTAAAGTTAGGATTTTGTCTTAAGTTTGACTTAAGTCTGTCTTAAGTCTGTCTTAAGTATGTCTTAAGTCAAACTTAAGAAAAAATTCTAACTTCACTACTACTAAATGCCTTCTGTGAGTACCAAAAGTAGTACGTTTAGGATTTTGCCTTAAGTTAGTTCTGTGAATCGGGCCAAGGGAGTTAAAGAAGGAAGCAGGTGGAAGAGAGCAGCAGATCAGCACGAGAGAAAAGATCATGGAGTTAAAGAAGGAGGCGGGGTGGATGAGAGCAGCAGATCGGCACAGGAGAAGAGAACAGGGAGTTAGGGAAAGAGGAGGATGGAAGAGAACAGCAGATTAGCACAGGAGAAGAGAACAGGGAGTTAAAGAAGGAGGTGGGGTGGAAGAGAGCAGCAGATCAGCACAGCAAAAGAGAACAGGAAGTTAAGGAAGGAGGTGGGGTGGAAGAGAGCAGAAGATCAGCACAGGAGAAGAGAACAGGGAGTTAGCGAAGGAGGCAGGGTGGAAGAGAGCAGCAGATCAGCATGAAAGAAGAGAAGAGAACAGTGAGTTAGAGAAGGAGGTGGGTGGAGGAAGAGAGGAAAAGATCAGCACAGCAGAAGAGATCAGGGAGTTAAAGAAGGAGGTGGGGTGGAAGAGAGCAGTAGATCAGCACAGGAGAAGAGAACAGAACAGGGAGTTAGAGAAGGAGGTGAGGTGGAAGAGAGCAGCAGATCTGCAGAAGTTAACAGGGAGTTAAAGAAGGAGGCGGTGTGGAAGAGGGCAACAGATCAGCACAGGAGAAGAGAAGAGAACAGGGAGTTAGAGAAGGAGGTGAGGTGGAGAGAGCAGCAGATTAGCACAGCAGAAGTGAACAGAGAGTTAAAGAAGGAGGTGGGGTGGAAGAGAGCAGCAGAACAGCACAGGAGAAGAGAACAGTTAGGTAGAGAAGGAGGTGGGGTGGAAGAGAACAGCAGATCAGCACGAGAGAAGAGAACAGGGAGTTAAAGAAGGAGGTGGGTGGATGAGAGCAGCAGATCAGCACAGGAGAAGAGAACAGGGAGGTGAAAAAGGAGGCGGGTGGAAGAGAACAGCAGATCGCACCGCAGAAGAGAACCGTGAGTTACAGAAGGAGGCGGTGGAAAAGAACAGCAGATCAGTACAGGAGAAGAGAACAGGGAGTTAGAGAAGGAGGCGGGGTGAAAGAACTGCAGATCAGCACCGAAGAAGAGAAAAGGGAGTTAGAGAAGGAGGCGGATGGAAGAGAGCAAAAAGATCATCACAGGAGAAGGGAACAAGGAGTTAGAGAATGCGGCGGGGTAGAAAAGAAGAGCAGATCAGTACAGGAGAAGAGAACAGGGAGTTAGAGAAGGGGGCGGGTGGAAGAGAGCAGCAGATCAGCATAGGAGAACAGAACAGGGAGTTAAAGAAGGAGGCGGGTGGAAGAGAGTAGCAGATCAGCACAGGAGAAGAGAAGAGAACAGGGAGTTAAAGAAGGAGGTGGGGTGGAAGAGAGCAGCAGTTCAGTACAGAAGAAGAGAACAGGGAGATAAAGAAGGAGGCGGGTGGAAGAGAACAGCAGATCAGCACAGGAGAAAAGAACAGAGTTAAAGAAGGAGGCAGGTTGGAAGAGAGCAGCAGATCAGCACAGGAGAAGAGAACAGGGAGTTAAGGAAGGAAGTGGGTGGAAGAGAACAGCATAGCACAGGAGAAGAGAACAGGGAGTTAGAGAAGGAGGCGGGGTAAAAGAGAGCAGCAGATCAGCACAGGAGAAGAGAACAGGGAGTTAGAGTAGGAGGCGGATGGAAGATAGCAGAAAGATCATCACAGGAGAAGAGAACAGGGAGTTAGAGAATGAGGCGGGAGGAAGAGAACAGCAGATCAGCATGGGAGAAGAGAACAGGGAGTTAGAGAAGGAGGTGGTGGAAGGGAACAGCAGATCAGTACAGGAGAAAAAAACGAGTTTAATAAGGAGGCGGGTGGAAGAGAGCAGCAGATCAGCACAGGTGAAGAGAACATGGATATAAAGAAGGAGGTGGGGTGGAAGAGAGCAGCAGTTCAGCACAGGAGAAAAGAACAGGGAGTTAAGGAAGGAAGCGGGTGGAAAAGAACAACATATTAGCACAGGAGAAGAGAACAGGGAGTTAGAGAAGGAGGCGGGGTGAAAGATAACAGCAGATCAGCACAGTAGAAGAGAAGCGAACAGGGAGTTAAAGAAGGAGTTGGGGTGGACGAGAGCAGCAGATCCGCACAGGAGAAGATAACAGTGACTTAAAGAAGGAGGCGGGTGGAAGAGAACAGCAGATCAGCACAGGAGAAGAGAAGAGACCAGGGAGTTAAAGAAGGAGGTGGGGTGGATGAGAGCAGCAGACCAGCACAGGAGAAGAGACCAGGGAGTTAAAGAAGGAGGTGGATGGAAGAGAGCAGCAGATTAGCACAGGAGAAGAGAACAGGGAGTTAAAGAAGGAGGTGGTGTGGAAGAGAGCAGCAGATCAGCACAGTAAAAGAGAACAGGGAGTTAAAGAATGAGACGGGTGGAAGAGAGCAGCAGATCAGCACAGGAGAAGAGAACAGAACAGGGAGTTGGAGAAGGAGGTGGGTGGAAGAGAACAGCAGATCGGTACAGGAGAAGAGAACAGGGGGCCCGATTCACAGAACTAACTTAAGACAAAATCCTAAACTTACTACTTTTGGTATTCACAGAAGGCATTTAGTAGTAGTAAAGTTAGGATTTTGTCTTAAGTTTGACTTAAGTCTGTCTTAAGTCTGTCTTAAGTATGTCTTAAGTCAAACTTAAGAAAAAATTCTAACTTCACTACTACCAAATGCCTTCTGTGAATACCAAAAGTAGTAAGTTTAGGATTTTGCCTTAAGTTAGTTCTGTGAATCGGGCCCAGGGAGTTAAAGAAGGAAGCAGGTGGAAGAGAGCAGCAGATCAGCACGAGAGAAAAGATCATGGAGTTAAAGAAGGAGGTGGGTGGATGAGAGCAGCAGATCGGCACAGGAGAAGAGAACAGGGAGTTAGGGAAAGAGGAGGATGGAAGAGAAAAGCAGATTAGCACAGGAGAAGAGAACAGGGAGTTAAAGAAGGAGGTGGGGTGGAAGAGAGCAGCAGATCAGCACAGGAGAAGAGAACAGGGAGTTAAAGAAGGAGGTGGGGTGGAAGAGAGCAGCAGATCAGCACAGCAAAAGAGAACAGGGAGTTAAGGAAGGAGGTGGGGTTGAAGAGAGCAGAAGATCAGCACAGGAGAAGAGAAGAGAACAGGGAGTTAGCGAAGGAGGCAGGGTGGAAGAGAGCAGCAGATCAGCATGAAAGAAGAGAAGAGAACAGTGAGTTGGAGAAGGAGGTGGGTGGAAGAGAGGAAAAGATCAGCTCAGCAGAAGAGATCAGGGAGTTAAAGAAGGAGGTGGGGTGGAAGAGAGCAGTAGATCAGCACAGGAGAAGAGAATAGACCAGGGAGTTACAGAAGGAGGTGAGGTGGAAGAGAGCAGCAGATCTGCAGAAGTTAACAGGGAGTTAAAGAAGGAGGCGGATGGAAGAGAGCAACAGATCAGCACAGGAGAAGAGAAGAGAACAGGGAGTTAGAGAAGGAGGTGAGGTGGAGAGAGCAGCAGATTAGCACAGCAGAAGTGAACAGAGAGTTAAAGAAGGAGGTGGGGTGGAAGAGAGCAGCAGAACAGCACAGGAGAAGAGAACAGGGAGGTAGAGAAGGAGGTGGGGTGGAAGAGAACAGAAGATCAGCACGAGAGAAGAGAACAGGGAGTTAAAGAAGGAGGTGGGTGGATGAGAGCAGCAGATCAGCACAGGAGAAGAGAACAGGGAGGTGAAAAAGGAGGCGGTGGAAGAGAACAGCAGATCGCACCGCAGAAGAGAACCGTGAGTTACAAAAGGAGGCGGTGGAAAAGAACAGCAGATCAGTACAGGAGTAGAGAACAGGGAGTTAGAGAAGGAGGCGGGGTGAAAGAACTGCAGATCAGCACCGAAGAAGAGAAAAGGGAGTTAGAGAAGGAGGCGGATGGAAGAGAGCAAAAAGATCATCACAGGAGAAGGGAACAAGGAGTTAGAGAATGAGGCGGGGTGGAAAAGAAGAGCAGATCAGTACAGGAGAAGAGAACAGGGAGTTAAAGAAGGGGGCGGGTGGAAGAGAGCAGCAGATCAGCACAGGAGAACAGAACATGGAGTTAAAGAAGGAGGTGGATGAAAGAGAGTAGCAGATCAGCACAGGAGAAGAGAAGAGAACAGGGAGTTAAAGAAGGAGGTGGGGTGGAAGAGAGCAGCAGCTCAGTACAGAAGAAGAGAACAGGGAGATAAAGAAGGAGGCGGGTGGAAGAGAACAGCAGATCAGCACAGGAGAAAAGAACAGAGTTAAAGAAGGAGGCAGGTTGGAAGAGAGCAGCAGATCAGTACAGGAGAAGAGAACAGGGAGTTAAGGAAGGAAGTGGGTGGAAGAGAACAGCATAGCACAGGAGAAGAGAACAGGGAGTTAGAGAAGGAGGCGGGGTGAAAGAGAGCAGCAGATCAGCACAGGAGAAGAGAACAGGGAGTTAGAGTAGGAGGCGGATGGAAGATAGCAGAAAGATCATCACAGGAGAAGAGAACAGGGAGTTAGAGAATGAGGCGGGAGGAAGAGAACAGCAGATCAGCATGGGAGAAGAGAACAGGGAGTTAGAGAAGGAGGTGGTGGAAGGGAACAGCAGATCAGCACAGGAGAAAAAAACGAGTTTAAGAAGGAGGCGGGTGGAAGAGAGCAGCAGATCAGCACAGGTGAAGAGAACATGGATATAAAGAAGGAGGTGGGGTGGAAGAGAGCAGCAGTTCAGCACAGGAGAAAAGAACAGGGAGTTAAGGAAGGAAGCGGGTGGAAAAGAACAACATATTAGCACAGGAGAAGAGAACAGGGAGTTAGAGAAGGAGGCGGGGTGAAAGATAACAGCAGATCAGCACAGTAGAAGAGAAGCGAACAGGGAGTTAAAGAAGGAGTTGGGGTGGACGAGAGCAGCAGATCAGCACAGGAGAAGATAACAGTGACTTAAAGAAGGAGGCGGGTGGAAGAGAACAGCAGATCAGCACAGGAGAAGAGAAGAGACCAGGGAGTTAAAGAAGGAGGTGGGGTGGATGAGAGCAGCAGATCAGCACAGGAGAAGAGACCAGGGAGTTAAAGAAGGAGGTGGGTGGAAGAGAGCAGCAGATTAGCACAGGAGAAGAGAACAGGGAGTTAAAGAAGGAGGTGGTGTGGAAGAGAGCAGCAGATCAGCACAGTAAAAGAGAACAGGGAGTTAAAGAATGAGACGGGTGGAAGAGAGCAGCAGATCAGCACAGGAGAAGAGAACAGAACAGGGAGTTGGAGAAGGAGGTGGGTGGAAGAGAACAGCAGATCGGCACAGGAGAAGAGAACAGGGGGCCCGATTCACAGAACTAACTTAAGACAAAATCCTAAACTTACTACTTTTGGTATTCACAGAAGGCATTTAGTAGTAGTAAAGTTAGGATTTTGTCTTAAGTTTGACTTAAGTCTGTCTTAAGTCTGTCTTAAGTATGTCTTAAGTCAAACTTAAGAAAAAATTCTAACTTCACTACTACTAAATGCCTTCTGTGAGTACCAAAAGTAGTACGTTTAGGATTTTGCCTTAAGTTAGTTCTGTGAATCGGGCCAAGGGAGTTAAAGAAGGAAGCAGGTGGAAGAGAGCAGCAGATCAGCACGAGAGAAAAGATCATGGAGTTAAAGAAGGAGGCGGGGTGGATGAGAGCAGCAGATCGGCACAGGAGAAGAGAACAGGGAGTTAGGGAAAGAGGAGGATGGAAGAGAACAGCAGATTAGCACAGGAGAAGAGAACAGGGAGTTAAAGAAGGAGGTGGGGTGGAAGAGAGCAGCAGATCAGCACAGCAAAAGAGAACAGGAAGTTAAGGAAGGAGGTGGGGTGGAAGAGAGCAGAAGATCAGCACAGGAGAAGAGAACAGGGAGTTAGCGAAGGAGGCAGGGTGGAAGAGAGCAGCAGATCAGCATGAAAGAAGAGAAGAGAACAGTGAGTTAGAGAAGGAGGTGGGTGGAAGAGAGGAAAAGATCAGCACAGCAGAAGAGATCAGGGAGTCAAAGAAGGAGGTGGGGTGGAAGAGAGCAGTAGATCAGCACAGGAGAAGAGAACAGAACAGGGAGTTAGAGAAGGAGGTGAGGTGGAAGAGAGCAGCAGATCTGCAGAAGTTAACAGGGAGTTAAAGAAGGAGGCGGTGTGGAAGAGGGCAACAGATCAGCACAGGAGAAGAGAAGAGAACAGGGAGTTAGAGAAGGAGGTGAGGTGGAGAGAGCAGCAGATTAGCACAGCAGAAGTGAACAGAGAGTTAAAGAAGGAGGTGGGGTGGAAGAGAGCAGCAGAACAGCACAGGAGAAGAGAACAGTTAGGTAGAGAAGGAGGTGGGGTGGAAGAGAACAGCAGATCAGCACGAGAGAAGAGAACAGGGAGTTAAAGAAGGAGGTGGGTGGATGAGAGCAGCAGATCAGCACAGGAGAAGAGAACAGGGAGGTGAAAAAGGAGGCGGGTGGAAGAGAACAGCAGATCGCACCGCAGAAGAGAACCGTGAGTTACAGAAGGAGGCGGTGGAAAAGAACAGCAGATCAGTACAGGAGAAGAGAACAGGGAGTTAGAGAAGGAGGCGGGGTGAAAGAACTGCAGATCAGCACCGAAGAAGAGAAAAGGGAGTTAGAGAAGGAGGCGGATGGAAGAGAGCAAAAAGATCATCACAGGAGAAGGGAACAAGGAGTTAGAGAATGCGGCGGGGTGGAAAAGAAGAGCAGATCAGTACAGGAGAAGAGAACAGGGAGTTAGAGAAGGGGGCGGGTGGAAGAGAGCAGCAGATCAGCATAGGAGAACAGAACAGGGAGTTAAAGAAGGAGGCGGGTGGAAGAGAGTAGCAGATCAGCACAGGAGAAGAGAAGAGAACAGGGAGTTAAAGAAGGAGGTGGGGTGGAAGAGAGCAGCAGTTCAGTACAGAAGAAGAGAACAGGGAGATAAAGAAGGAGGCGGGTGGAAGAGAACAGCAGATCAGCACAGGAGAAAAGAACAGAGTTAAAGAAGGAGGCAGGTTGGAAGAGAGCAGCAGATCAGCACAGGAGAAGAGAACAGGGAGTTAAGGAAGGAAGTGGGTGGAAGAGAACAGCATAGCACAGGAGAAGAGAACAGGGAGTTAGAGAAGGAGGCGGGGTAAAAGAGAGCAGCAGATCAGCACAGGAGAAGAGAACAGGGAGTTAGAGTAGGAGGCGGATGGAAGATAGCAGAAAGATCATCACAGGAGAAGAGAACAGGGAGTTAGAGAATGAGGCGGGAGGAAGAGAACAGCAGATCAGCATGGGAGAAGAGAACAGGGAGTTAGAGAAGGAGGTGGTGGAAGGGAACAGCAGATCAGCACAGGAGAAAAAAACGAGTTTAATAAGGAGGCGGGTGGAAGAGAGCAGCAGATCAGCACAGGTGAAGAGAACATGGATATAAAGAAGGAGGTGGGGTGGAAGAGAGCAGCAGTTCAGCACAGGAGAAAAGAACAGGGAGTTAAGGAAGGAAGCGGGTGGAAAAGAACAACATATTAGCACAGGAGAAGAGAACAGGGAGTTAGAGAAGGAGGCGGGGTGAAAGATAACAGCAGATCAGCACAGTAGAAGAGAAGCGAACAGGGAGTTAAAGAAGGAGTTGGGGTGGACGAGAGCAGCAGATCAGCACAGGAGAAGATAACAGTGACTTAAAGAAGGAGGCGGGTGGAAGAGAACAGCAGATCAGCACAGGAGAAGAGAAGAGACCAGGGAGTTAAAGAAGGAGGTGGGGTGGATGAGAGCAGCAGACCAGCACAGGAGAAGAGACCAGGGAGTTAAAGAAGGAGGTGGATGGAAGAGAGCAGCAGATTAGCACAGGAGAAGAGAACAGGGAGTTAAAGAAGGAGGTGGTGTGGAAGAGAGCAGCAGATCAGCACAGTAAAAGAGAACAGGGAGTTAAAGAATGAGACGGGTGGAAGAGAGCAGCAGATCAGCACAGGAGAAGAGAACAGAACAGGGAGTTGGAGAAGGAGGTGGGTGGAAGAGAACAGCAGATCGGTACAGGAGAAGAGAACAGGGGGCCCGATTCACAGAACTAACTTAAGACAAAATCCTAAACTTACTACTTTTGGTATTCACAGAAGGCATTTAGTAGTAGTAAAGTTAGGATTTTGTCTTAAGTTTGACTTAAGTCTGTCTTAAGTCTGTCTTAAGTATGTCTTAAGTCAAACTTAAGAAAAAATTCTAACTTCACTACTACTAAATGCCTTCTGTGAATACCAAAAGTAGTAAGTTTAGGATTTTGCCTTAAGTTAGTTCTGTGAATCGGGCCCAGGGAGTTAAAGAAGGAAGCAGGTGGAAGAGAGCAGCAGATCAGCACGAGAGAAAAGATCATGGAGTTAAAGAAGGAGGCGGGGTGGATGAGAGCAGCAGATCGGCACAGGAGAAGAGAACAGGGAGATAAAGAACGAGGTGGTGGAAGGGAACAGCAGATCAGCACAGGAGAAAAAAACGAGTTTAAGAAGGAGGCGGGTGGAAGAGAGCAGCAGATCAGCACAGGTGAAGAGAACATGGATATAAAGAAGGAGGTGGGGTGGAAGAGAGCAGCAGTTCAGCACAGGAGAAAAGAACAGGGAGTTAAGGAAGGAAGCGGGTGGAAAAGAACAACATATTAGCACAGGAGAAGAGAACAGGGAGTTAGAGAAGGAGGCGGGGTGAAAGATAACAGCAGATCAGCACAGTAGAAGAGAAGCGAACAGGGAGTTAAAGAAGGAGTTGGGGTGGACGAGAGCAGCAGATCAGCACAGGAGAAGATAACAGTGACTTAAAGAAGGAGGCGGGTGGAAGAGAACAGCAGATCAGCACAGGAGAAGAGAAGAGACCAGGGAGTTAAAGAAGGAGGTGGGGTGGATGAGAGCAGCAGATCAGCACAGGAGAAGAGACCAGGGAGTTAAAGAAGGAGGTGGATGGAAGAGAGCAGCAGATTAGCACAGGAGAAGAGAACAGGGAGTTAAAGAAGGAGGTGGTGTGGAAGAGAGCAGCAGATCAGCACAGTAAAAGAGAACAGGGAGTTAAAGAATGAGACGGGTGGAAGAGAGCAGCAGATCAGCACAGGAGAAGAGAACAGAACAGGGAGTTGGAGAAGGAGGTGGGTGGAAGAGAACAGCAGATCGGCACAGGAGAAGAGAACAGGGGGCCCGATTCACAGAACTAACTTAAGACAAAATCCTAAACTTACTACTTTTGGTATTCACAGAAGGCATTTAGTAGTAGTAAAGTTAGGATTTTGTCTTAAGTTTGACTTAAGTCTGTCTTAAGTCTGTCTTAAGTATGTCTTAAGTCAAACTTAAGAAAAAATTCTAACTTCACTACTACTAAATGCCTTCTGTGAGTACCAAAAGTAGTACGTTTAGGATTTTGCCTTAAGTTAGTTCTGTGAATCGGGCCAAGGGAGTTAAAGAAGGAAGCAGGTGGAAGAGAGCAGCAGATCAGCACGAGAGAAAAGATCATGGAGTTAAAGAAGGAGGCGGGGTGGATTAGAGCAGCAGATCGGCACAGGAGAAGAGAACAGGGAGTTAGGGAAAGAGGAGGATGGAAGAGAACAGCAGATTAGCACAGGAGAAGAGAACAGGGAGTTAAAGAAGGAGGTGGGGTGGAAGAGAGCAGCAGATCAGCACAGCAAAAGAGAACAGGAAGTTAAGGAAGGAGGTGGGGTGGAAGAGAGCAGAAGATCAGCACAGGAGAAGAGAACAGGGAGTTAGCGAAGGAGGCAGGGTGGAAGAGAGCAGCAGATCAGCATGAAAGAAGAGAAGAGAACAGTGAGTTAGAGAAGGAGGTGGGTGGAAGAGAGGAAAAGATCAGCACAGCAGAAGAGATCAGGGAGTTAAAGAAGGAGGTGGGGTGGAAGAGAGCAGTAGATCAGCACAGGAGAAGAGAACAGAACAGGGAGTTAGAGAAGGAGGTGAGGTGGAAGAGAGCAGCAGATCTGCAGAAGTTAACAGGGAGTTAAAGAAGGAGGCGGTGTGGAAGAGGGCAACAGATCAGCACAGGAGAAGAGAAGAGAACAGGGAGTTAGAGAAGGAGGTGAGGTGGAGAGAGCAGCAGATTAGCACAGCAGAAGTGAACAGAGAGTTAAAGAAGGAGGTGGGGTGGAAGAGAGCAGCAGAATAGCACAGGAGAAGAGAACAGTTAGGTAGAGAAGGAGGTGGGGTGGAAGAGAACAGCAGATCAGCACGAGAGAAGAGAACAGGGAGTTAAAGAAGGAGGTGGGTGGATGAGAGCAGCAGATCAGCACAGGAGAAGAGAACAGGGAGGTGAAAAAGGAGGCGGGTGGAAGAGAACAGCAGATCGCACCGCAGAAGAGAACCGTGAGTTACAGAAGGAGGCGGTGGAAAAGAACAGCAGATCAGTACAGGAGAAGAGAACAGGGAGTTAGAGAAGGAGGCGGGGTGAAAGAACTGCAGATCAGCACCGAAGAAGAGAAAAGGGAGTTAGAGAAGGAGGCGGATGGAAGAGAGCAAAAAGATCATCACAGGAGAAGGGAACAAGGAGTTAGAGAATGCGGCGGGGTGGAAAAGAAGAGCAGATCAGTACAGGAGAAGAGAACAGGGAGTTAGAGAAGGGGGCGGGTGGAAGAGAGCAGCAGATCAGCATAGGAGAACAGAACAGGGAGTTAAAGAAGGAGGCGGGTGGAAGAGAGTAGCAGATCAGCACAGGAGAAGAGAAGAGAACAGGGAGTTAAAGAAGGAGGTGGGGTGGAAGAGAGCAGCAGTTCAGTACAGAAGAAGAGAACAGGGAGATAAAGAAGGAGGCGGGTGGAAGAGAACAGCAGATCAGCACAGGAGAAAAGAACAGAGTTAAAGAAGGAGGCAGGTCGGAAGAGAGCAGCAGATCAGCACAGGAGAAGAGAACAGGGAGTTAAGGAAGGAAGTGGGTGGAAGAGAACAGCATAGCACAGGAGAAGAGAACAGGGAGTTAGAGAAGGAGGCGGGGTAAAAGAGAGCAGCAGATCAGCACAGGAGAAGAGAACAGGGAGTTAGAGTAGGAGGCGGATGGAAGATAGCAGAAAGATCATCACAGGAGAAGAGAACAGGGAGTTAGAGAATGAGGCGGGAGGAAGAGAACAGCAGATCAGCATGGGAGAAGAGAACAGGGAGTTAGAGAAGGAGGTGGTGGAAGGGAACAGCAGATCAGCACAGGAGAAAAAAACGAGTTTAAGAAGGAGGCGGGTGGAAGAGAGCAGCAGATCAGCACAGGTGAAGAGAACATGGATATAAAGAAGGAGGTGGGGTGGAAGAGAGCAGCAGTTCAGCACAGGAGAAAAGAACAGGGAGTTAAGGAAGGAAGCGGGTGGAAAAGAACAACATATTAGCACAGGAGAAGAGAACAGGGAGTTAGAGAAGGAGGCGGGGTGAAAGATAACAGCAGATCAGCACAGTAGAAGAGAAGCGAACAGGGAGTTAAAGAAGGAGTTGGGGTGGACGAGAGCAGCAGATCAGCACAGGAGAAGATAACAGTGACTTAAAGAAGGAGGCGGGTGGAAGAGAACAGCAGATCAGCACAGGAGAAGAGAAGAGACCAGGGAGTTAAAGAAGGAGGTGGGGTGGATGAGAGCAGCAGATCAGCACAGGAGAAGAGACCAGGGAGTTAAAGAAGGAGGTGGATGGAAGAGAGCAGCAGATTAGCACAGGAGAAGAGAACAGGGAGTTAAAGAAGGAGGTGGTGTGGAAGAGAGCAGCAGATCAGCACAGTAAAAGAGAACAGGGAGTTAAAGAATGAGACGGGTGGAAGAGAGCAGCAGATCAGCACAGGAGAAGAGAACAGAACAGGGAGTTGGAGAAGGAGGTGGGTGGAAGAGAACAGCAGATCGGTACAGGAGAAGAGAACAGGGGGCCCGATTCACAGAACTAACTTAAGACAAAATCCTAAACTTACTACTTTTGGTATTCACAGAAGGCATTTAGTAGTAGTAAAGTTAGGATTTTGTCTTAAGTTTGACTTAAGTCTGTCTTAAGTCTGTCTTAAGTATGTCTTAAGTCAAACTTAAGAAAAAATTCTAACTTCACTACTACTAAATGCCTTCTGTGAATACCAAAAGTAGTAAGTTTAGGATTTTGCCTTAAGTTAGTTCTGTGAATCGGGCCCAGGGAGTTAAAGAAGGAAGCAGGTGGAAGAGAGCAGCAGATCAGCACGAGAGAAAAGATCATGGAGTTAAAGAAGGAGGCGGGGTGGATGAGAGCAGCAGATCGGCACAGGAGAAGAGAACAGGGAGATAAAGAAGGAGGTGGTGGAAGGGAACAGCAGATCAGCACAGGAGAAAAAAACGAGTTTAAGAAGGAGGCGGGTGGAAGAGAGCAGCAGATCAGCACAGGTGAAGAGAACATGGATATTAAGAAGGAGGTGGGGTGGAAGAGAGCAGCAGTTCAGCACAGGAGAAAAGAACAGGGAGTTAAGGAAGGAAGCGGGTGGAAAAGAACAACATATTAGCACAGGAGAAGAGAACAGGGAGTTAGAGAAGGAGGCGGGGTGAAAGATAACAGCAGATCAGCACAGTAGAAGAGAAGCGAACAGGGAGTTAAAGAAGGAGTTGGGGTGGACGAGAGCAGCAGATCAGCACAGGAGAAGATAACAGTGACTTAAAGAAGGAGGCGGGTGGAAGAGAACAGCAGATCAGCACAGGAGAAGAGAAGAGACCAGGGAGTTAAAGAAGGAGGTGGGGTGGATGAGAGCAGCAGATCAGCACAGGAGAAGAGACCAGGGAGTTAAAGAAGGAGGTGGGTGGAAGAGAGCAGCAGATTAGCACAGGAGAAGAGAACAGGGAGTTAAAGAAGGAGGTGGTGTGGAAGAGAGCAGCAGATCAGCACAGTAAAAGAGAACAGGGAGTTAAAGAATGAGACGGGTGGAAGAGAGCAGCAGATCAGCACAGGAGAAGAGAACAGAACAGGGAGTTGGAGAAGGAGGTGGGTGGAAGAGAACAGCAGATCGGCACAGGAGAAGAGAACAGGGGGCCCGATTCACAGAACTAACTTAAGACAAAATCCTAAACTTACTACTTTTGGTATTCACAGAAGGCATTTAGTAGTAGTAAAGTTAGGATTTTGTCTTAAGTTTGACTTAAGTCTGTCTTAAGTCTGTCTTAAGTATGTCTTAAGTCAAACTTAAGAAAAAATTCTAACTTCACTACTACTAAATGCCTTCTGTGAATACCAAAAGTAGTAAGTTTAGGATTTTGCCTTAAGTTAGTTCTGTGAATCGGGCCAAGGGAGTTAAAGAAGGAAGCAGGTGGAAGAGAGCAGCAGATCAGCACGAGAGAAAAGATCATGGAGTTAAAGAAGGAGGCGGGGTGGATGAGAGCAGCAGATCGGCACAGGAGAAGAGAACAGGGAGTTAGGGAAAGAGGAGGATGGAAGAGAACAGCAGATTAGCACAGGAGAAGAGAACAGGGAGTTAAAGAAGGAGGCGGGTGGAAGAGAGCAGCAGATCAGCACAGGAGAAGAGAACAGGGAGTTAAAGAAGGAGGTGGGGTGGAAGAGAGCAGCAGATCAGCATGAAAGAAGAGAAGAGAACAGTGAGTTAGAGAAGGAGGTGGGTGGAAGAGAGGAAAAGATCAGCACAGCAGAAGAGATCAGGGAGTTAAAGAAGGAGGTGGGGTGGAAGAGAGCAGTAGATCAGCACAGGAGAAGAGAACAGAACAGGGAGTTAGAGAAGGAGGTGAGGTGGAAGAGAGCAGCAGATCTGCAGAAGTTAACAGGGAGTTAAAGAAGGAGGCGGGGTGGAAGAGGGCAACAGATCAGCACAGGAGAAGAGAAGAGAACAGGGAGTTAGAGAAGGAGGTGAGGTGGAGAGAGCAGCAGATTAGCACAGCAGAAGTGAACAGAGAGTTAAAGAAGGAGGTGGGGTGGAAGAGAGCAGCAGAACAGCACAGGAGAAGAGAACAGTTAGGTAGAGAAGGAGGTGGGGTGGAAGAGAACAGCAGATCAGCACGAGGGAAGAGAACAAGGAGTTAAAGAAGGAGGTGGGTGGATGAGAGCAGCAGATCAGCACAGGAGAAGAGAACAGGGAGGTGAAAAAGGAGGCGGGTGGAAGAGAACAGCAGATCGCACCGCAGAAGAGAACCGTGAGTTACAGAAGGAGGCGGTGGAAAAGAACAGCAGATCAGTACAGGAGAAGAGAACAGGGAGTTAGAGAAGGAGGCGGGGTGAAAGAACTGCAGATCAGCACTGAAGAAGAGAAAAGGGAGTTAGAGAAGGAGGCGGATGGAAGAGAGCAAAAAGATCATCACAGGAGAAGGGAACAAGGAGTTAGAGAATGCGGCGGGGTGGAAAAGAAGAGCAGATCAGTACAGGAGAAGAGAACAGGGAGTTAGAGAAGGGGGCGGGTGGAAGAGAGCAGCAGATCAGCATAGAAGAACAGAACAGGGAGTTAAAGAAGGAGGCGGGTGGAAGAGAGTAGCAGATCAGCACAGGAGAAGAGAAGAGAACAGGGAGTTAAAGAAGGAGGTGGGGTGGAAGAGAACAGCAGATCAGCACAGGAGAAAAGAACAGAGTTAAAGAAGGAGGCAGGTTGGAAGAGAGCAGCAGATCCGCACAGGAGAAGAGAACAGGGAGTTAAGGAAGGAAGTGGGTGGAAGAGAACAGCATAGCACAGGAGAAGAGAACAGAGAGTTAGAGAAGGAGGCGGGGTGAAAGAGAGCAGCAGATCAGCACAGGAGAAGAGAACAGGGAGTTAGAGTAGGAGGTGGATGGAAGATAGCAGAAAGATCATCACAGGAGAAGATAACAGGGAGTTAGAGAATGAGGCGGGAGGAAGAGAACAGCAGATCAGCATGGGAGAAGAGAACAGGGAGTTAGAGAAGGAGGTGGTGGAAGGGAACAGCAGATCAGCACAGGAGAAAAAAACGAGTTTAAGAAGGAGGCGGGTGGAAGAGAGCAGCAGATCAGCACAGGTGAAGAGAACATGGATATAAAGAAGGAGGTGGGGTGGAAGAGAGCAGCAGTTCAGCACAGGAGAAAAGAACAGGGAGTTAAGGAAGGAAGCGGGTAGAAAAGAACAACATATTAGCACAGGAGAAGAGAACAGGGAGTTAGAGAAGGAGGCGGGGTGAAAGATAACAGCAGATCAGCACAGTAGAAGAGAAGCGAACAGGGAGTTAAAGAAGGAGTTGGGGTGGACGAGAGCAGCAGATCAGCACAGGAGAAGATAACAGTGACTTAAAGAAGGAGGCGGGTGGAAGAGAGCAGCAGATCAGCACAGGAGAAGAGAAGAGACCAGGGAGTTAAAGAAGGAGGTGGGGTGGATGAGAGCAGCAGATCAGCACAGGAGAAGAGACCAGGGAGTTAAAGAAGGAGGTGGATGGAAGAGAGCAGCAGATTAGCACAGGAGAAGAGAACAGGGAGTTAAAGAAGGAGGTGGTGAGGAAGAGAGCAGCAGATCAGCACAGTAAAAGAGAACAGGGAGTTAAAGAATGAGACGGGTGGAAGAGAGCAGCAGATCAGCACAGGAGAAGAGAACAGAACAGGGAGTTGGAGAAGGAGGTGGGTGGAAGAGAACAGCAGATTGGCACAGGAGAAGAGAACAGGGGGCCCGATTCACAGAACTAACTTAAGACAAAATCCTAAACGTACTACTTTTGGTATTCACAGAAGGCATTTAGTAGTAGTAAAGTTAGGATTTTGTCTTAAGTTTGACTTAAGTCTGTCTTAAGTCTGTCTTAAGTATGTCTTAAGTCAAACTTAAGAAAAAATTCTAACTTCACTACTACTAAATGCCTTCTGTGAATACCAAAAGTAGTAAGTTTAGGATTTTGCCTTAAGTTAGTTCTGTGAATCGGGCCCAGTGAGTTAAAGAAGGAAGCAGGTGGAAGAGAGCAGCAGATCAGCACGAGAGAAAAGATCATGGAGTTAAAGAAGGAGGCGGGGTGGATGAGAGCAGCAGATCGGCACAGGAGAAGAGAACAGGGAGTTAGGGAAAGAGGAGGATGGAAGAGAACAGCAGATTAGCACAGGAGAAGAGAACAGGGAGTTAAAGAAGGAGGCGGGTGGAAGAGAGCAGCAGATCAGCACAGGAGAAGAGAACAAGGAGTTAAAGAAGGAGGTGGGGTGGAAGAGAGCAGCAGATCAGCACAGCAAAAGAGAACAGGAAGTTAAGGAAGGAGGTGGGGTGGAAGAGAGCAGAAGATCAGCACAGGAGAGGAGAAGAGAACAGGGAGTTAGCGAAGGAGGCAGGCTGGAAGAGAGCAGCAGATCAGCATGAAAGAAGAGAAGAGAACAGTGAGTTAGAGAAGGAGGTGGGTGGAAGAGAGGAAAAGATCAGCACAGCAGAAGAGATCAGGGAGTTAAAGAAGGAGGTGGGGTGGAAGAGAGCAGTAGATCAGCACAGGAGAAGAGAATAGAACAGGGAGTTAGAGAAGGAGGTGAGGTGGAAGAGAGCAGCAGATCTGCAGAAGTTAACAGGGAGTTAAAGAAGGAGGCGGGGTGGAAGAGAGCAACAGATCAGCACAGGAGAAGAGAAGAGAACAGGGAGTTAGAGAAGGAGGTGAGGTGGAGAGAGCAGCAGATTAGCACAGCAGAAGTGAACAGAGAGTTAAAGAAGGAGGTGGGGTGGAAGAGAGCAGCAGAACAGCACAGGAGAAGAGAACAGGGAGGTAGAGAAGGAGGTGGGGTGGAACAGAACAGCAGATCAGCACGAGAGAAGAGAACAGGGAGTTAAAGAAGGAGGTGGGTGGATGAGAGCAGCAGATCAGCACAGGAGAAGAGAACAGGGAGGTGAAAAAGGAGGCGGGTGGAAGAGAACAGCAGATCGCACCGCAGAAGAGAACCGTGAGTTACAGAAGGAGGCGGTGGAAAAGAACAGCAGATCAGTACAGGAGAAGAGAACAGGGAGTTAGAGAAGGAGGCGGGGTGAAAGAACTGCAGATCAGCACCGAAGAAGAGAAAAGGGAGTTAGAGAAGGAGGCGGATGGAAGAGAGCAAAAAGATCATCACAGGAGAAGGGAACAAGGAGTTAGAGAATGAGGCGGGGTGGAAAAGAAGAGCAGATCAGTACAGGAGAAGAGAACAGGGAGTTAGAGTAGGGGGCGGGTGGAAGAGAGCAGCAGATCAGCACAGGAGAAGAGAACAGGGAGTTAAGGAAGGAAGTGGGTGGAAGAGAACAGCATAGCACAGGAGAAGAGAACAGGGAGTTAGAGAAGGAGGCGGGGTGAAAGAGAGCAGCAGATCAGCACAGGAGAAGAGAACAGGGAGTTAGAGTAGGAGGCAGATGGAAGATAGCAGAAAGATCATCACAGGAGAAGAGAACAGGGAGTTAGAGAATGAGGCGGGAGGAAGAGAACAGCAGATCAGCATGGGAGAAGAGAACAGGGAGTTAGAGAAGGAGGTGGTGGAAGATAGCAGAAAGATCATCACAGGAGAAGATAACAGGGAGTTAGAGAATGAGGCGGGAGGAAGAGAACAGCAGATCAGCATGGGAGAAGAGAACAGGGAGTTAGAGAAGGAGGTGGTGGAAGGGAACAGCAGATCAGCACAGGAGAAAAAAACGAGTTTAAGAAGGAGGCGGGTGGAAGAGAGCAGCAGATCAGCACAGGTGAAGAGAACATGGATATAAAGAAGGAGGTGGGGTGGAAGAGAGCAGCAGTTCAGCACAGGAGAAAAGAACAGGGAGTTAAGGAAGGAAGCGGGTAGAAAAGAACAACATATTAGCACAGGAGAAGAGAACAGGGAGTTAGAGAAGGAGGCGGGGTGAAAGATAACAGCAGATCAGCACAGTAGAAGAGAAGCGAACAGGGAGTTAAAGAAGGAGTTTGAGGTTCCGTGACAATTGTAAGTGGTGTTTTCGACTCGCACGAATATGGTCGAGTCTGGTATCTACGAACCGCAAATGACGAGTTTAGTAAGTGTGCGCAGTTTCGCTGTGCTAACTTAAACCGTTCGTTTGTTATGTGGGCTTTTCATCTGTACCCACGGGTTCCATCTTAGATACGGCATCCATTTTGTCTCTTGCCCTCAAGTAGCCAGCGAACGGACGCTGTCCGCTTCGCGACCCTGGGACTCCCAAGATATTTGCGGAAGACACATGTTCTTTGTAAGTGTCTTTATGACGAGGGGGTTGCTGCTGTAAGGCAGATGGAGCCGCTCGAGGCTCATCTTGCCGCACGGACTTATTGTTCCAGCCGTGCATCTCATTAGGCACGTCCCTTTGATGCCTGTATCTCGTGTTTCCCGTTACCTCCCCTTTTACACCCTTTCCGATCTCCCTACTGTCTCCGTCTTCCTCTGCACCTGTCTTCGTTCCTATTTCGATCTACTTTACTGCTGATTGGAATTTGCTAATGGTGGGAAGATGGGTTTTTACAGTTGGGAACCGCCAAATGTTTCCGCACTTATGTTCCGGACCTTGTGTGTTTCTAAGTGACCAAAGCGACCCCTCTGGGGCTAATTGTGGGAACCGGGTTGTAAACTTTTGTGTATCATGTTATCCTATGGGTAAAAACTGTATAAAAGGAGCGATCCACAGAACCAATTTGAAGCAGTCTCCCCGAACTACACTCGATGTACTTCCTGTGACTTCTGTGTTCCCTGCAGTAAATAAACCTTGAATCTTTGACGCCGAAGGAAGTGTCCCGTGTCTCTGTGACTTGTACGCCGGAGCAGGTTACCCACGAAGGTTTCAGGTGTTGTGCCCTGGCACCGCTGGGTCCAAAAGAACCCAGTCCTTCAGTTGGCGCCCAACGTGGGGCTGCATCAGTGGTACCGGTCCAAGCCCGACGATCGTGAGGAACTTCGTGTGAAATCTCCGAGGGAAGGTGCACCCCGCTTCATCGATCCTGTTGTCGAAATAAGTGGCCCGAAGACTTTTCCCGCGAAGATTCCCGCCTCCGGACGGCTGCGACGGACTGCTGCCCTGACTGTAGACCTGTTTTGGCGCCTGGCGTAGACCTTGGTATAGCGAGACAACTGACGGGCCTTCCTGGTGACGCCATCGATCTTTGAGTTAAGTATTTGTGGGTCGCTCCCAGAGTTCTTGGTTGTTGACACTTTAGCGAGTGTTTTTGTTGTGAACGCTGTGTGAGTGTTTTTGTCGGTGACACTTTACTAGCGTACTTTGTTGTTGTATTGTTTGACGACTGCAGCCGCCAAAAACCGAGGGTTTTGTTCTTGCTGGGACTTGGTAAATCCCGTAACCCTTGAAGTTTGTGAAACTCGGCTAGTGTGCAAGATGCCTGGTCGCAGTACTTTGTTCAGTTGTTTCAGACCTTGTGGTGCGGATTCCCTGCTGGAGGACTCGTGTCCGATACCTCCGGTTGGAACTCCTACTTATGACTTATATAGCAAACATGGGCTAGGCCCGATTACCTTTAACGATTATTGGATAAAATATACAAAGAAAGACGGCGACCTTCGTTGGCCACCTCACGGTAGCTTCGAAGCGTCGATCTTAGATAATCTTGAAATAAAGTTGTTCGAACGTAAATCAAGGCCGGCCATGTTTGATGCCTTTCGGTTGTGGCGCAAAGAAGCCCGACAGAGAGAGATCAGACAAAATAAACGTAGTCAGCGAGATACTGTTACTACTATAGTAAAGAAAGCTGAGCAGTTCCAGCGTGATAAGGAGGATAAGGATAAGGAAGTGTTTGAGAGGCTACAGCGTATGTCCATAGATAAATGTTATCCCGCTTTGCCTACGGAGTCGGATAATAAGGAAGAGGCAGTTGAGGATCCTTTAATGTCCTATCTTATGAAGTCGCCACCTCCGTACGTACAGGGTACCGCAGTTCCTGTGGTCCCTGCCGTACCTGTTCTTCCACCTATTGTTCCTCCACCTGTTCCTCAACCTGCACCCGTTCTTCCAACTGTTCCTGCTCCTTTGTCTGTTTCTATTCCTACTGCTCCTCCGCTTCCACATACTCCTGCTCCCGCTACTGCTCCTGTGTTGTTAACCCCTGTCGCTGCTACTGTTTCTACTCCTTCTCTTGTTAGTCCTGTGTCTTACTCTTCTCCCTCTACCCGTAATCGTAATTCTCCCCTTGCGACAAGCTTCTTTCAGTCGCTCGGACCTGTTCATGGGTCCGCTGGTTCTGATGGTCCTCAGAGACGTAGTCAGCTGCCTGGAAACAGAGAGCGTGTTGCGCTATATAATATGGCGATGGGTTGGATGGTAAACCCCCTTAGAAATCCACCCCGTGTTGTTCTCGAGACATTTAGTCAATTCAACATACCAACTCAGAGATATGTGTTTGACGAAATGTGCAAGTTCCTACATGATCAGATAGCGGCCAATGCGCCTGACGAGGTGCTAACCGCCCTGTCTGAGCTTCGACTTCAGTTCGCAACGGGACTGATAGTAGATACTAACGTCCGACGTGCTATTGAGCGATTGCTATCTCTTCGTCCCGCTCCCATACCTCATGCATTGTTTGTTGAGGATATTGAAAGACAAGACGAGTCTGGCCAGTATCCTATGCGTGAAGTTCCGCCAGTTTGGATACCAGCGGATACTACTGCTAATCCTCAGGTAGTGGCGCACTTTGAGAGAGTGTGGATACACCTCCCATGGAAACGATCGGAAGTGCTTCAGGTGAAACAATCTCTGCCCGATCCTCGTAAAAATCCTACTGGGTATTATAAGGAATTATCGCAGCTCGTAGATGCTACGGTAATGAATCTTGCCGATATCGACATGTTGTTTGGCAACGTCGTACCGCAACCGGTATGGGCTAAGATTCGTCACCAAGATCACGCAAATGAATTAGGTGGTGATTGGGCTGCCATTACAGCGGCAGATGCTGGACAAGTGGCTGCTACTAAACCCGATCAATTGATTATTGCTCTTCCTCAGCGAATAATAACATTAATGAAAACGCTTATGCCAGCCATGAGAGTCAATTGGGACAAGTTGTCAGCCTGTAAGCAGAAGAAAGATGAGAGTGTATCAGACTTCTTTACGAGGTTTGAGGAAGCATTCATTGATCATAGTGGGCAAGATATGGGTACTGAGGGTGGACAACGGTTGTTTGTGGATAAATTTGTGTCGAACTTGCTGCCCGATTTGAGCAATAAATTGAAGAATTCAGAGAGTGCATGGGCCGTTTCTACCTCAGCTCAGATATTGGCTACGGCGCAATATTATGAGAATAGGGAGAAAGAGGAGAATGACCGTGCTGACAAAAAGACGAAAGAACTAAAAACTAAAGTGTTGTTGCAACAAGCGTATCCGCCGCGTTCTAATCAGAATGCGCCTCAACAGAATAGATCGCAGTCGCAATCGAATCGATCGCAGCCACGTAATGATTCCTCTTTCCAAAGATCCTCGTTAGGGTACAATCAATGTGCTTATTGTAGACAGGAGGGACATATTAAATTTGATTGTCCTGCTTTAAATGGACGTAATGGCGGTAATGCGTCTAAAGGAGGTCGTGGTGGTTCACAACAGGCATCACGTGGTAGAGGTCGTGGTGCTCAGAACGACCGCTCAGACAATTCATCAAATTCTAATAATTGTTTCGATCAACGTGGATCATCGCAAGGACGATCTGCGCAGTACAATGTAGACGATTATTACGTCGATCAGGGAACTGACGACAGTAATTACTAGGACAGCCAAAGACAAGGAGAGGGAGTGGTATCAGTTCCGGTTGATCAGAGAGGGCCTTACGTCGCAGTTGCTACATCGGGCGTCGTTGAGCCTTTTCTGTTGGACACTGGTGCAGCGAAAAGTTCTATCATGCATTCGAAACTCCCTGGCGCACCTTTGTCTGGCTTAACCAATGTTTCCGTTGGATTCTCTGGCGCCCCCGTTAGCAATCCAGTTTCACGCCCTTTGCCCCTTCAAATTGGGTCGCGTGAGCTCCAAGCTCCGTTGATTTTGACCACTGGTTGTGGTGAAAATCTTTTGGGCCTGGATTTGCTTAAACGTTTGTATGCAACTTTGTATTGTTCTCCTGCGGGTGTAAAGCTTACGCTAGGAGAGAGAGTAGTCTCTCCCATGTATTTGTCCCTCGATAAGCTACCACCGGAATTGAGTTCGCTTCCTGCATCTTTGTGGGCGACGGGTCCAAATGACGTGGGCCTCCTTGATATCTCCCCTTATGTTGTTCAGTTGAAATCGAATGTGCGATTGCCACGTATTCCCCAATACCGTATCTCCCTTGATGGTGAGCGAGCTTTGTTAGCGATCATCTATGACTTGATCGAGAAAGATGTTATTGAAGAGACTAGGGGAAACGTGTGCAATAGCCCTGTACTGCCCATTCTTAAACGTACTGATCCTACCAAACCGCCTGTTTATCGTTTTGTTATCGATTTACGGGAGGTAAATAAAATTGTGGTTCCTCAATTCCCTGTTGTGCCTGACATCACGGTGCTACTGACTCTGATTCCAGCTACTGCATCATGGTTTTCGGTGATTGACTTGAAAAATGCGTTTTTCAGCATCCCGATTGCCGAAGAGAGCAGGGACCTTTTCGGTTTCTCTCTCGGTGGACGTAGCTTCCGGTTCAAACGCGCTCCTCAGGGCTACTGTGAAAGTCCATCGATTTACAGTCAAGCCTTGAAGGGTCAACTGGATGCGTTTAGGTTGCCGGTTGGTGCGGCTTTAATCCAATACGTCGATGACTTATTGGTGGCTGCCGATACTCAGGACATTTGCAAAATTGCTACGGTATCGTTGCTGCAACATCTCTGTGAGTTAAATCACAAGGTGTCACCTTCTAAACTCCAATATTGTTGTCAAAAAGTAACCTATCTAGGTCACTTATTGTCAAAGGAGGGAAGGAGATTGACCCCAGAGAGAATTGCAGCGATTGCGCGAATGGCTGTGCCAAAAACCCAAAGAGATGTGCGTGCCTTTCTAGGTATCACGTCGTACTGCAGGCAGTGGATTCCTAATTTTTCATTGCTAGCGAAACCATTGGTGGCTCTTACGTGCAAGGATGTTTCAACTCCCTTACCATGGACGGAAGAATGTCAGAAAAGTTTTTCTGAATTACGTGATTCATTGTGTTCGGCTCCTGTGTTAGGTACCCCTGATTACAGTAAGCCGTTTACGCTATATGTTCACGAGAGGGAAGGTTGTGCTTTGAGTGTCTTAACGCAACCTTTTGGTGGTAAGCAACGTCCATGTGCATATTTTTCCTCGACCTTAGACCCAGTAGCTAGAGCATTGCCGAGTTGTTTGAGAGCAACTGCGGCAGCTGCGGTCTCCATCCGACAATCAGCAGGATTGGTCATGGGTAATATGCTTACGGTGATGGTTCCGCATGCAGTTGATACTCTGTTGAATCGTACGAAAACTCAGCACTTGACGAGTGCGAGGTTGTCTGGGTACGAATTGACGCTCTTGGCAAGCCATATTCAGATAAAACGTTGTAATGTCCTAAACCCGGCAACTTTGTTACCAATTAGTGCAGAGTCAGATGAAGTAACAGAACATGACTGTTACTTGCGGACGGAAGAGGAAACGAAAGGTCGAGTGGACCTTAAAAACACCCCATTGGAAGATCCGGATGGCACTCTGTATGTGGATGGGTCATGTTTTAAGTTGCCGAATGGCGATGTGACTACTGCTTATGCTGTTGTAACATTGAATACTGTTGTTGAGACTGCAAGATTGAATCAGAATTCTGCCCAAGCTGCAGAACTGATCGCTCTCACTAGAGCATGTGTGTTAGCAAAAGGGAAACGCGTGAATGTGTACACCGATAGCCAGTACGCTTTCGGTGTAGCGCATAGTTTTGGACGATTGTGGCGAGAGCGTGGTTTCTTGACGTCGCATGGCACGAAAATCCAACATGGCCAGCTTGTGAACGATCTTTTGGATGCATTGACTTTGCCTGCGCAAGTTGCAATTGTTAAGTGTAGTGCGCATCGTAAAGTGATGGATGATGTTGGTCGTGGAAATGCGTTTGCAGATGAGATTGCTAAGGAGACTGCCCGGAACCTTAGCACTCGAATGTATGTGACGAGTTCGGTCAGGTGGCCTACAGAATCGAGTATGTGTGAGGATACTATAGAGAGTGTGAAAGCAATTCAGAATGAGGCCACTGAGACTGAAAAGACGAAGTGGAAAGAAAGTACGGGAAAGTTGGATGCGAGTGGTTGTTGGATTGATTTGTCGGATCAGAAAAGATGGATGTTGCCTGATGCGTATGTGCTGGCCGTTGTGACAATGGCACATGGGTTAGCACATATTAGCGCGAAAGGTATTTGCAAGTTGTTGGCTGCTGTGTGGAAGAATGATGGCATTACGAAATGTGCTGAACGTCTGGTGAAGAATTGTATGGTGTGCATAATGTACAATCCTGGCAAAGGAACCCCAACTCCCCCTGGCAGTTTTGCTCCTCCTTCGTATCCCTTTGAGGTGATCCAATTGGACTTCATCCATATGGAGCGATGCAATAACCTGAAATATGTTTTGGTTGTGGTTTGCGCATTCTCCCGATGGATCGAGGCCTATCCCCTCAAAGACAATACTGCTTTGTCTACTGCGAAAATCCTACTGAAGGAATATTTTCCTCGGTATGGAATGCCTAGAGTCGTGTGGTCAGATAACGGAAGTGAGTTTGTTGGAAGTGTAATGAAGAGTGTGTGTAAGGGCCTTGGAATAAATCAGAAATTCCACAGCGCCAATCATCCCCAGTCAGCTGGATTAGTTGAGGGGTACAATGGTACCCTTAAACTAAAGCTAGCAAAGATTCAGGCTACGACTGGTCTTTCGTGGCCTGACGCTTTGCCTCTAGCATTACTGTCAACTAGGGCGACTGTACACTCCCGAATAGGGCTTAGTCCCTATGAGATAGTGTTCGGCCGTCCTGCGAATGTGTGGGGGGTTCCTAGGCCAGGAATATTCTCTGATCTTGAGTATCCGATGTTGATTGACTATTTACATGACTTGACTGCTAAACTGAGGTTAATTCACCAACAGGTTTACGACGCATTGCCGACGCAGACGGAGGGTCCAGGCCACCAGCTCCAGCCCGGGGACTGGGTGGTTACTCGCAACTTTTCACGCAAGAATAATCTGGACCCTAGATTTACCGGACCTTTCCAGGTACTCCTGGCCACGAGGACTGCCGTTCGTCTTGAGGGGCGGAAAAATTGGGTACATGCTACCCATTGTAAGCGAGTCCCTATTCCTTTGCCGGCAGACCCGTGGGTAAGGAAAGGCATTGCGTCAACAGAAACAGAAACATTGCCGGCGTTTGTGCCTTTCAGTGACGCACAGCTTGTTGGAGAATCCTCAGCGCAGCAGAAAGCCACTGTTGAACACTTGTCAGCGAGAGACTCAAGACCCGAACACTCAACTGATCAGCAGGACGCTGTCTCTTCAACGGATCCTTTGTTCGACGAGCAGACACGCCCCGGGAAAAATCGATATTCCTTGCGATCTCACACTAAGGACAAATAAAATACTTTTGCTTTGCTAAGTTGACAACTGCATTATCCCCGATTTCCCGTGATCAATTTTGAACATTCGTATCATTGAAAATTTTTTGTACATATATCAAGCTTCCTTCCTTGTATCTTTTTACTTCCACAGCTGAGAGACATTGTGCTTGTATATAATACATATTGTGTATTGAAGGCCGTAGGGCCGCGCGCGTACTTCCTTCTGGACAGTAGGTCTTGACGCTAGGTTAAAGGCCGTCGGTTCCTAGGAACTCCTGGGGATTGACTATTGCTGCACAGAACGGAGTGCGTCAAGAAACGTTGCGGACGGTCGTAGGGAATGGCATTCTCGAAGCTGAATGATTTGGAAGGAGCTCAGGCGCATAGATTCAAGCTGCAGCAACTCAGTCGTACCAAATGTTTCATATTTCAGTTGTTTGTATTGTTTTTGACTGCTTCTGCATTATTGGCGGGTGGTGTGTATTACACGTTGTCCTACTTTCTACCTTCTACACCTACTCCTACTCCTTACCCTAATCTTACCTCTACTGCTTCTCCCCATTCCTTTCACATGTTACCGGAACACGAGCAGGCTAGACGTGTAGAATTCCGCAACAATTCCTTTATTCAGCTCCTCCATCAGCATCAGCTAGTGGTTAACACTACTAATTGTTGGGTGTGTGGGTTGATGCCACATACTACGGATAAGGGAATTCCATATCTGGTGTTACCGTATAGTTCCCAAGGGTCAGCTCGAGCATTTCAAACAATGTTTCGAAGCGCACTGGGTTTCCACCCCATTCAAGAACAACGTTCCCCCTACTCTGGTCCTACCTCGTATCAGAAGTCTTTATCGATGGCAATAGAGGATATGGAGGATGAGATCCATGATCCTTTTCTTATCCCTGAAGAAGAGGTACAAGCTTATAAGGTCCTAAGTAGAGGTGAATATAGTGTGTTCACTAGCGAAAAGCAGCTTAAAAGCTCGCCTCCAATATGGGTCGTACCCCACACTGGTAATCTTTGTCTTGTGGGTTGTGGTCGAAGATCGCAAGCCCTACTTGGAGCAAGTGCTTGCACTGAAAGTTACATTCTGCCAATGTCCTCGTCCCCTGTGCTTCTGGCTGCCAAGGGTACATACTTTATCTGTTATGATCGTGCATACACATGGTTGCCCGCAGACTTTATGGGCTCATGTTTTATTGCAAATCTGTTGCCTCCGACGTTCACTGTAGATGCCGATTATCATAAGACTAGAGTTGTGCGAGGCGTAATTAGCGAAGAAGACACTGCCGGTCAAGAGGCAGGAGACCTTTTCAAGGGTTTCCTCCCGTTTTGGGGACCTATGGTTAATAGTAGGAACCTGAGACAGTTGACTCGAGTGGTGGAATCGACAGCTAATATTACTGCCAGTGCCCTTGGTAATATCACCACAGAACTTCAGGCGGAGAGACTTATGACGTTACAAAACCGTATGGTTTTAGATGTCATCTTAGCAGATCGCGGTGGGGTATGTAAGGTGATCCATTCGAGCTGCTGCATTTTCATCCCAGATAATGCTCCTACCGTCTATCAAGCCATCTCGAGGTTGCACAAGATCTCCGAATCCATACACGTGGATGTAGGGGATTGGACGCTACTTGGATGGTTTTGGGGCCTGATGTCGACTTGGGGTTGGAAGATTCTGATGATCATCGGAGTTGTGGTAGTGTTCCTGTTCACGTGTTGCCTTTGCGTGCAGTGTGGTCCTGCCTTATGTGGCCTTTGTGCTACAACGTGTATGAGACACCCATCTGTTACCAAGGGGACTCGATTGGACAGAGCTATGCTGCAACAACATCTCGATGGTCTGATGAATATTGAATATGATTCTGACTAGTGCTTGCCTACATGAGGGCAAAAGGAGCGTCTGAGGTTCCGTGACAATTGTAAGTGGTGTTTTCGACTCGCACGAATATGGTCGAGTCTGGTATCTACGAACCGCAAATGACGAGTTTAGTAAGTGTGCGCAGTTTCGCTGTGCTAACTTAAACCGTTCGTTTGTTATGTGGGCTTTTCATCTGTACCCACGGGTTCCATCTTAGATACGGCATCCATTTTGTCTCTTGCCCTCAAGTAGCCAGCGAACGGACGCTGTCCGCTTCGCGACCCTGGGACTCCCAAGATATTTGCGGAAGACACATGTTCTTTGTAAGTGTCTTTATGACGAGGGGGTTGCTGCTGTAAGGCAGATGGAGCCGCTCGAGGCTCATCTTGCCGCACGGACTTATTGTTCCAGCCGTGCATCTCATTAGGCACGTCCCTTTGATGCCTGTATCTCGTGTTTCCCGTTACCTCCCCTTTTACACCCTTTCCGATCTCCCTACTGTCTCCGTCTTCCTCTGCACCTGTCTTCGTTCCTATTTCGATCTACTTTACTGCTGATTGGAATTTGCTAATGGTGGGAAGATGGGTTTTTACAGTTGGGAACCGCCAAATGTTTCCGCACTTATGTTCCGGACCTTGTGTGTTTCTAAGTGACCAAAGCGACCCCTCTGGGGCTAATTGTGGGAACCGGGTTGTAAACTTTTGTGTATCATGTTATCCTATGGGTAAAAACTGTATAAAAGGAGCGATCCACAGAACCAATTTGAAGCAGTCTCCCCGAACTACACTCGATGTACTTCCTGTGACTTCTGTGTTCCCTGCAGTAAATAAACCTTGAATCTTTGACGCCGAAGGAAGTGTCCCGTGTCTCTGTGACTTGTACGCCGGAGCAGGTTACCCACGAAGGTTTCAGGTGTTGTGCCCTGGCACCGCTGGGTCCAAAAGAACCCAGTCCTTCAAGTTGGGGTAGACGAGAGCAGCAGATCAGCACAGGAGAAGATAACAGTGACTTAAAGAAGGAGGCGGGTGGAAGAGAGCAGCAGATCAGCACAGGAGAAGAGAAGAGACCAGGGAGTTAAAGAAGGAGGTGGGGTGGATGAGAGCAGCAGATCAGCACAGGAGAAGAGACCAGGGAGTTAAAGAAGGAGGTGGATGGAAGAGAGCAGCAGATTAGCACAGGAGAAGAGAACAGGGAGTTAAAGAAGGAGGTGGTGTGGAAGAGAGCAGCAGATCAGCAAAGTAAAAGAGAACAGGGAGTTAAAGAATGAGACGGGTGGAAGAGAGCAGCAGATCAGCACAGGAGAAGAGAACAGAACAGGGAGTTGGAGAAGGAGGTGGGTGGAAGAGAACAGCAGATTGGCACAGGAGAAGAGAACAGGGGGCCCGATTCACAGAACTAACTTAAGACAAAATCCTAAACGTACTACTTTTGGTATTCACAGAAGGCATTTAGTAGTAGTAAAGTTAGGATTTTGTCTTAAGTTTGACTTAAGTCTGTCTTAAGTCTGTCTTAAGTATGTCTTAAGTCAAACTTAAGAAAAAATTCTAACTTCACTACTACTAAATGCCTTCTGTGAATACCAAAAGTAGTAAGTTTAGGATTTTGCCTTAAGTTAGTTCTGTGAATCGGGCCCAGTGAGTTAAAGAAGGAAGCAGGTGGAAGAGAGCAGCAGATCAGCACGAGAGAAAAGGTCATGGAGTTAAAGAAGGAGGCGGGGTGGATGAGAGCAGCAGATCGGCACAGGAGAAGAGAACAGGGAGTTAGGGAAAGAGGAGGATGGAAGAGAACAGCAGATTAGCACAGGAGAAGAGAACAGGGAGTTAAAGAAGGAGGCGGGTGGAAGAGAGCAGCAGATCAGCACAGGAGAAGAGAACAAGGAGTTAAAGAAGTAGGTGGGGTGGAAGAGAGCAGCAGATCAGCACAGCAAAAGAGAACAGGAAGTTAAGGAAGGAGGTGGGGTGGAAGAGAGCAGAAGATCAGCACAGGAGAGGAGAAGAGAACAGGGAGTTAGCGAAGGAGGCAGGCTGGAAGAGAGCAGCAGATCAGCATGAAAGAAGAGAAGAGAACAGTGAGTTAGAGAAGGAGGTGGGTGGAAGAGAGGAAAAGATCAGCACAGCAGAAGAGATCAGGGAGTTAAAGAAGGAGGTGGGGTGGAAGAGAGCAGTAGATCAGCACAGGAGAAGAGAATAGAACAGGGAGTTAGAGAAGGAGGTGAGGTGGAAGAGAGCAGCAGATCTGCAGAAGTTAACAGGGAGTTAAAGAAGGAGGCGGGGTGGAAGAGAGCAACAGATCAGCACAGGAGAAGAGAAGAGAACAGGGAGTTAGAGAAGGAGGTGAGGTGGAGAGAGCAGCAGATTAGCACAGCAGAAGTGAACAGAGAGTTAAAGAAGGAGGTGGGGTGGAAGAGAGCAGCAGAACAGCACAGGAGAAGAGAACAGGGAGGTAGAGAAGGAGGTGGGGTGGAACAGAACAGCAGATCAGCACGAGAGAAGAGAACAGGGAGTTAAAGAAGGAGGTGGGTGGATGAGAGCAGCAGATCAGCACAGGAGAAGAGAACAGGGAGGTGAAAAAGGAGGCGGGTGGAAGAGAACAGCAGATCGCACCGCAGAAGAGAACCGTGAGTTACAGAAGGAGGCGGTGGAAAAGAACAGCAGATCAGTACAGGAGAAGAGAACAGGGAGTTAGAGAAGGAGGCGGGGTGAAAGAACTGCAGATCAGCACCGAAGAAGAGAAAAGGGAGTTAGAGAAGGAGGCGGATGGAAGAGAGCAAAAAGATCATCACAGGAGAAGGGAACAAGGAGTTAGAGAATGAGGCGGGGTGGAAAAGAAGAGCAGATCAGTACAGGAGAAGAGAACAGGGAGTTAGAGTAGGGGGCGGGTGGAAGAGAGCAGCAGATCAGCACAGGAGAAGAGAACAGGGAGTTAAGGAAGGAAGTGGGTGGAAGAGAACAGCATAGCACAGGAGAAGAGAACAGGGAGTTAGAGAAGGAGGCGGGGTGAAAGAGAGCAGCAGATCAGCACAGGAGAAGAGAACAGGGAGTTAGAGTAGGAGGCGGATGGAAGATAGCAGAAAGATCATCACAGGAGAAGAGAACAGGGAGTTAGAGAATGAGGCGGGAGGAAGAGAACAGCAGATCAGCATGGGAGAAGAGAACAGGGAGTTAGAGAAGGAGGTGGTGGAAGGGAACAGCAGATCAGCACAGGAGAAAAAAACGAGTTTAAGAAGGAGGCGGGTGGAAGAGAGCAGCAGATCAGCACAGGTGAAGAGAACATGGATATAAAGAAGGAGGTGGGGTGGAAGAGAGCAGCAGTTCAGCACAGGAAAAAAGAACAGGAAGTTAAGGAAGGAAGCAGGTGGAAAAGAACAACATATTAGCACAGGAGAAGAGAACAGGGAGTTAGAGAAGGAGGCGGGGTGAAAGATAACAGCAGATCAGCACAGTAGAAGAGAAGCGAACAGGGAGTTAAAGAAGGAGTTGGGGTGGACGAGAGCAGCAGATCAGCACAGGAGAAGATAACAGTGACTTAAAGAAGGAGGCGGGTGGAAGAGAACAGCAGATCAGCACAGGAGAAGAGAAGAGACCAGGGAGTTAAAGAAGGAGGTGGGGTGGATGAGAGCAGCAGATCAGCACAGGAGAAGAGACCAGGGAGTTAAAGAAGGAGGTGGGTGGAAGAGAGCAGCAGATTAGCACAGGAGAAGAGAACAGGGAGTTAAAGAAGGAGGTGGTGTGGAAGAGAGCAGCAGATCAGCACAGTAAAAGAGAACAGGGAGTTAAAGAATGAGACGGGTGGAAGAGAGCAGCAGATCAGCACAGGAGAAGAGAACAGAACAGGGAGTTGGAGAAGGAGGTGGGTGGAAGAGAACAGCAGATCGGCACAGGAGAAGAGAACAGGGGGCCCGATTCACAGAACTAACTTAAGACAAAATCCTAAACTTACTACTTTTGGTATTCACAGAAGGCATTTTGTAGTAGTAAAGTTAGGATTTTGTCTTAAGTTTGACTTAAGTCTGTCTTAAATCTGTCTTAAGTATGTCTTAAGTCAAACTTAAGAAAAAATTCTAACTTCACTACTACTAAATGCCTTCTGTGAATACCAAAAGTAGTAAGTTTAGGATTTTGCCTTAAGTTAGTTCTGTGAATCGGGCCCAGGGAGTTAAAGAAGGAAGCAGGTGGAAGAGAGCAGCAGATCAGCACGAGAGAAAAGATCATGGAGTTAAAGAAGGAGGCGGGGTGGATGCGAGCAGCAGATCGGCACAGGAGAAGAGAACAGGGAGTTAGGGAAAGAGGAGGATGGAAGAGAACAGCAGATTAGCACAGGAGAAGAGAACAGGGAGTTAAAGAAGGAGGTGGGGTGGAAGAGAGCAGCAGATCAGCACAGCAAAAGAGAACAGGAAGTTAAGGAAGGAGGTGGGGTGGATGAGAGCAGAAGATCAGCACAGGAGAAGAGAAGAGAACAGGGAGTTAGCGAAGGAGGCAGGGTGGAAGAGAGCAGCAGATCAGCATGAAAGAAGAGAAGAGAACAGTGAGTTAGAGAAGGAGGTGGGTGGAAGAGAAGAAAAGATCAGCACAGCAGAAGAGATCAGGGAGTTAAAGAAGGAGGTGGGGTGGAAGAGAGCAGTAGATCAGCACAGGAGAAGAGAATAGAACAGGGAGTTAGAGAAGGAGGTGAGGTGGAAGAGAGCAGCAGATCTGCAGAAGTTAACAGGGAGTTAAAGAAGGAGGCGGGGTGGAAGAGAGCAACAGATCAGCACAGGAGAAGAGAAGAGAACAGGGAGTTAGAGAAGGAGGTGAGGTGGAGAGAGCAGCAGATTAGCACAGCAGAAGTGAACAGAGAGTTAAAGAAGGAGGTGGGGTGGAAGAGAGCAGCAGAACAGCACAGGAGAAGAGAACAGGGAGGTAGAGAAGGAGGTGGGGTGGAACAGAACAGCAGATCAGCACGAGAGAAGAGAACAGGGAGTTAAAGAAGGAGGTGGGTGGATGAGAGCAGCAGATCAGCACAGGAGAAGAGAACAGGGAGGTGAAAAAGGAGGCGGGTGGAAGAGAACAGCAGATCGCACCGCAGAAGAGAACCGTGAGTTACAGAAGGAGGCGGTGGAAAAGAACAGCAGATCAGTACAGGAGAAGAGAACAGGGAGTTAGAGAAGGAGGCGGGGTGAAAGAACTGCAGATCAGCACCGAAGAAGAGAAAAGGGAGTTAGAGAAGGAGGCGGATGGAAGAGAGCAAAAAGATCCTCACAGGAGAAGGGAACAAGGAGTTAGAGAATGAGGCGGGGTGGAAAAGAAGAGCAGATCAGTACAGGAGAAGAGAACAGGGAGTTAGAGTAGGGGGCGGGTGGAAGAGAGCAGCAGATCAGCACAGGAGAAGAGAACAGGGAGTTAAGGAAGGAAGTGGGTGGAAGAGAACAGCATAGCACAGGAGAAGAGAACAGGGAGTTAGAGAAGGAGGCGGGGTGAAAGAGAGCAGCAGATCAGCACAGGAGAAGAGAACAGGGAGTTAGAGTAGGAGGCAGATGGAAGATAGCAGAAAGATCATCACAGGAGAAGAGAACAGGGAGTTAGAGAATGAGGCGGGAGGAAGAGAACAGCAGATCAGCATGGGAGAAGAGAACAGGGAGTTAGAGAAGGAGGTGGTGGAAGATAGCAGAAAGATCATCACAGGAGAAGATAACAGGGAGTTAGAGAATGAGGCGGGAGGAAGAGAACAGCAGATCAGCATGGGAGAAGAGAACAGGGAGTTAGAGAAGGAGGTGGTGGAAGGGAACAGCAGATCAGCACAGGAGAAAAAAACGAGTTTAAGAAGGAGGCGGGTGGAAGAGAGCAGCAGATCAGCACAGGTGAAGAGAACATGGATATAAAGAAGGAGGTGGGGTGGAAGAGAGCAGCAGTTCAGCACAGGAGAAAAGAACAGGGAGTTAAGGAAGGAAGCGGGTAGAAAAGAACAACATATTAGCACAGGAGAAGAGAACAGGGAGTTAGAGAAGGAGGCGGGGTGAAAGATAACAGCAGATCAGCACAGTAGAAGAGAAGCGAACAGGGAGTTAAAGAAGGAGTTGGGGTGGACGAGAGCAGCAGATCAGCACAGGAGAAGATAACAGTGACTTAAAGAAGGAGGCGGGTGGAAGAGAGCAGCAGATCAGCACAGGAGAAGAGAAGAGACCAGGGAGTTAAAGAAGGAGGTGGGGTGGATGAGAGCAGCAGATCAGCACAGGAGAAGAGACCAGGGAGTTAAAGAAGGAGGTGGATGGAAGAGAGCAGCAGATTAGCACAGGAGAAGAGAACAGGGAGTTAAAGAAGGAGGTGGTGTGGAAGAGAGCAGCAGATCAGCACAGTAAAAGAGAACAGGGAGTTAAAGAATGAGACGGGTGGAAGAGAGCAGCAGATCAGCACAGGAGAAGAGAACAGAACAGGGAGTTGGAGAAGGAGGTGGGTGGAAGAGAACAGCAGATTGGCACAGGAGAAGAGAACAGGGGGCCCGATTCACAGAACTAACTTAAGACAAAATCCTAAACGTACTACTTTTGGTATTCACAGAAGGCATTTAGTAGTAGTAAAGTTAGAATTTTGTCTTAAGTTTGACTTAAGTCTGTCTTAAGTCTGTCTTAAGTATGTCTTAAGTCAAACTTAAGAAAAAATTCTAACTTCACTACTACTAAATGCCTTCTGTGAATACCAAAAGTAGTAAGTTTAGGATTTTGCCTTAAGTTAGTTCTGTGAATCGGGCCCAGTGAGTTAAAGAAGGAAGCAGGTGGAAGAGAGCAGCAGATCAGCACGAGAGAAAAGGTCATGGAGTTAAAGAAGGAGGCGGGGTGGATGAGAGCAGCAGATCGGCACAGGAGAAGAGAACAGGGAGTTAGGGAAAGAGGAGGATGGAAGAGAACAGCAGATTAGCACAGGAGAAGAGAACAGGGAGTTAAAGAAGGAGGCGGGTGGAAGAGAGCAGCAGATCAGCACAGGAGAAGAGAACAAGGAGTTAAAGAAGGAGGTGGGGTGGAAGAGAGCAGCAGATCAGCACAGCAAAAGAGAACAGGAAGTTAAGGAAGGAGGTGGGGTGGAAGAGAGCAGAAGATCAGCACAGGAGAGGAGAAGAGAACAGGGAGTTAGCGAAGGAGGCAGGCTGGAAGAGAGCAGCAGATCAGCATGAAAGAAGAGAAGAGAACAGTGAGTTAGAGAAGGAGGTGGGTGGAAGAGAGGAAAAGATCAGCACAGCAGAAGAGATCAGGGAGTTAAAGAAGGAGGTGGGGTGGAAGAGAGCAGTAGATCAGCACAGGAGAAGAGAATAGAACAGGGAGTTAGAGAAGGAGGTGAGGTGGAAGAGAGCAGCAGATCTGCAGAAGTTAACAGGGAGTTAAAGAAGGAGGCGGGGTGGAAGAGAGCAACAGATCAGCACAGGAGAAGAGAAGAGAACAGGGAGTTAGAGAAGGAGGTGAGGTGGAGAGAGCAGCAGATTAGCACAGCAGAAGTGAACAGAGAGTTAAAGAAGGAGGTGGGGTGGAAGAGAGCAGCAGAACAGCACAGGAGAAGAGAACAGGGAGGTAGAGAAGGAGGTGGGGTGGAACAGAACAGCAGATCAGCACGAGAGAAGAGAACAGGGAGTTAAAGAAGGAGGTGGGTGGATGAGAGCAGCAGATCAGCACAGGAGAAGAGAACAGGGAGGTGAAAAAGGAGGCGGGTGGAAGAGAACAGCAGATCGCACCGCAGAAGAGAACCGTGAGTTACAGAAGGAGGCGGTGGAAAAGAACAGCAGATCAGTACAGGAGAAGAGAACAGGGAGTTAGAGAAGGAGGCGGGGTGAAAGAACTCAGATCAGCACCGAAGAAGAGAAAAGGGAGTTAGAGAAGAAGGCGGATGGAAGAGAGCAAAAAGATCATCACAGGAGAAGGGAACAAGGAGTTAGAGAATGAGGCGGGGTGGAAAAGAAGAGCAGATCAGTACAGGAGAAGAGAACAGGGAGTTAGAGTAGGGGGCGGGTGGAAGAGAGCAGCAGATCAGCACAGGAGAAGAGAACAGGGAGTTAAGGAAGGAAGTGGGTGGAAGAGAACAGCATAGCACAGGAGAAGAGAACAGGGAGTTAGAGAAGGAGGCGGGGTGAAAGAGAGCAGCAGATCAGCACAGGAGAAGAGAACAGGGAGTTAGAGTAGGAGGCGGATGGAAGATAGCAGAAAGATCATCACAGGAGAAGAGAACAGGGAGTTAGAGAATGAGGCGGGAGGAAGAGAACAGCAGATCAGCATGGGAGAAGAGAACAGGGAGTTAGAGAAGGAGGTGGTGGAAGGGAACAGCAGATCAGCACAGGAGAAAAAAACGAGTTTAAGAAGGAGGCGGGTGGAAGAGAGTAGCAGATCAGCACAGGTGAAGAGAACATGGATATAAAGAAGGAGGTGGGGTGGAAGAGAGCAGCAGTTCAGCACAGGAAAAAAGAACAGGAAGTTAAGGAAGGAAGCAGGTGGAAAAGAACAACATATTAGCACAGGAGAAGAGAACAGGGAGTTAGAGAAGGAGGCGGGGTGAAAGATAACAGCAGATCAGCACAGTAGAAGAGAAGCGAACAGGGAGTTAAAGAAGGAGTTGGGGTGGACGAGAGCAGCAGATCAGCACAGGAGAAGATAACAGTGACTTAAAGAAGGAGGCGGGTGGAAGAGAACAGCAGATCAGCACAGGAGAAGAGAAGAGACCAGGGAGTTAAAGAAGGAGGTGGGGTGGATGAGAGCAGCAGATCAGCACAGGAGAAGAGACCAGGGAGTTAAAGAAGGAGGTGGGTGGAAGAGAGCAGCAGATTAGCACAGGAGAAGAGAACAGGGAGTTAAAGAAGGAGGTGGTGTGGAAGAGAGCAGCAGATCAGCACAGTAAAAGAGAACAGGGAGTTAAAGAATGAGACGGGTGGAAGAGAGCAGCAGATCAGCACAGGAGAAGAGAACAGAACAGGGAGTTGGAGAAGGAGGTGGGTGGAAGAGAACAGCAGATCGGCACAGGAGAAGAGAACAGGGGGCCCGATTCACAGAACTAACTTAAGACAAAATCCTAAACTTACTACTTTTGGTATTCACAGAAGGCATTTTGTAGTAGTAAAGTTAGGATTTTGTCTTAAGTTTGACTTAAGTCTGTCTTAAATCTGTCTTAAGTATGTCTTAAGTCAAACTTAAGAAAAAATTCTAACTTCACTACTACTAAATGCCTTCTGTGAATACCAAAAGTAGTAAGTTTAGGATTTTGCCTTAAGTTAGTTCTGTGAATCGGGCCCAGGGAGTTAAAGAAGGAAGCAGGTGGAAGAGAGCAGCAGATCAGCACGAGAGAAAAGATCATAGAGTTAAAGAAGGAGGCGGGGTGGATGCGAGCAGCAGATCGGCACAGGAGAAGAGAACAGGGAGTTAGGGAAAGAGGAGGATGGAAGAGAACAGCAGATTAGCACAGGAGAAGAGAACAGGGAGTTAAAGAAGGAGGTGGGGTGGAAGAGAGCAGCAGATCAGCACAGCAAAAGAGAACAGGAAGTTAAGGAAGGAGGTGGGGTGGAAGAGAGCAGAAGATCAGCACAGGAGAAGAGAAGAGAACAGGGAGTTAGCGAAGGAGGCAGGGTGGAAGAGAGCAGCAGATCAGCATGAAAGAAGAGAAGAGAACAGTGAGTTAGAGAAGGAGGTGGGTGGAAGAGAAGAAAAGATCAGCACAGCAGAAGAGATCAGGGAGTTAAAGAAGGAGGTGGGGTGGAAGAGAGCAGTAGATCAGCACAGGAGAAGAGAATAGAACAGGGAGTTAGAGAAGGAGGTGAGGTGGAAGAGAGCAGCAGATCTGCAGAAGTTAACAGGGAGTTAAAGAAGGAGGCGGGGTGGAAGAGAGCAACAGATCAGCACAGGAGAAGAGAAGAGAACAGGGAGTTAGAGAAGGAGGTGAGGTGGAGAGAGCAGCAGATTAGCACAGCAGAAGTGAACAGAGAGTTAAAGAAGGAGGTGGGGTGGAAGAGAGCAGCAGAACAGCACAGGAGAAGAGAACAGGGAGGTAGAGAAGGAGGTGGGGTGGAAGAGAACAGCAGATCAGCACGAGAGAAGAGAACAGGGAGTTAAAGAAGGAGGTGGGTGGATGAGAGCAGCAGATCAGCACAGGAGAAGAGAACAGGGAGGTGAAAAAGGAGGCGGGTGGAAGAGAACAGCAGATCGCACCGCAGAAGAGAACCGTGAGTTACAGAAGGAGGCGGTGGAAAAGAACAGCAGATCAGTACAGGAGAAGAGAACAGGGAGTTAGAGAAGGAGGCGGGGTGAAAGAACTGCAGATCAGCACCTAAGAAGAGAAAAGGGAGTTAGAGAAGGAGGCGGATGGAAGAGAGCAAAAAGATCATCACAGGAGAAAGGAACAAGGAGTTAGAGAATGAGGCGGGGTGGAAAAGAAGAGCAGATCAGTACAGAAGAAGAGAACAGGGAGTTAGAGAAGGGGGCGGGTGGAAGAGAGCAGCAGATCAGCACAGGAGAACAGAACAGGGAGTTAAAGAAGGAGGCGGGTGGAAGAGAGTAGCAGATCAGCACAGGAGAAGAGAAGAGAACAGGGAGTTAAAGAAGGAGGTGGGGTGGAAGAGAGCAGCAGTTCAGTACAGAAGAAGAGAACAGGGAGATAAAGAAGGAGGCGGGTGGAAGAGAACAGCAGATCAGCACAGGAGAAAAGAACAGAGTTAAAGAAGGAGGCAGGTTGGAAGAGAGCAGCAGATCAGCACAGGAGAAGAGAACAGGGAGTTAAGGAAGGAAGTGGGTGGAAGAGAACAGCATAGCACAGGAGAAGAGAACCGGGAGTTAGAGAAGGAGGCGGGTGAAAGAGAGCAGCAGATCAGCACAGGAGAAGAGAACAGGGAGTTAGAGTAGGAGGCGGATGGAAGATAGCAGAAAGATCATCACAGGAGAAGAGAACAGGGAGTTAGAGAATGAGGCGGGAGGAAGAGAACAGCAGATCAGCATGGGAGAAGAGAACAGGGAGTTAGAGAAGGAGGTGGTGGAAGGGAACAGCAGATCAGCACAGGAGAAAAAAACGAGTTTAAGAAGGAGGCGGGTGGAAGAGAGCAGCAGATCAGCACAGGTGAAGAGAACATGGATATAAAGAAGGAGGTGGGGTGGAAGAGAGCAGCAATTCAGCACAGGAGAAAAGAACAGGGAGTTAAGGAAGGAAGCGGGTGGAAAAGAACAACATATTAGCACAGGAGAAGAGAACAGGGAGTTAGAGAAGGAGGCGGGGTGAAAGATAACAGCAGATCAGCACAGTAGAAGAGAAGCGAACAGGGAGTTAAAGAAGGAGTTGGGGTGGACGAGAGCAGCAGATCAGCACAGGAGAAGATAACAGTGACTTAAAGAAGGAGGCGGGTGGAAGAGAACAGCAGATCAGCACAGGAGAAGAGAAGAGACCAGGGAGTTAAAGAAGGAGGTGGGGTGGATGAGAGCAGCAGATCAACACAGGAGAAGAGACCAGGGAGTTAAAGAAGGAGGTGGGTGGAAGAGAGCAGCAGATTAGCACAGGAGAAGAGAACAGGGAGTTAAAGAAGGAGGTGGTGTGGAAGAGAGCAGCAGATCAGCACAGTAAAAGAGAACAGGGAGTTAAAGAATGAGACTGTGGAAGAGAGCAGCAGATCAGCACAGGAGAAGAGAACAGAACAGGGAGTTGGAGAAGGATGTGGGTGGAAGAGAACAGCAGATCGGCACAGGAGAAGAGAACAGGGGGCCCGATTCACAGAACTAACTTAAGACAACATCCTAAACGTACTACTTTTGGTATTTACAGAAGGCATTTAGTAGTAGTAAAGTTAGGATTTTGTCTTACGTTTGACTTAGGTCTGTCTTAAGTCTGTCTTAAGTATGTCTTAAGTCAAACTTAAGAAAAAATTCTAACTTCACTACTACTAAATGCCTTCTGTGAATACCAAAAGTAGTAAGTTTAGGATTTTGCCTTAAGTTAGTTCTGTGAATCGGGCCCAGGGAGTTAAAGAAGGAAGCAGGTGGAAGAGAGCAGCAGATCAGCATGAGAGAAAAGATCATGGAGTTAAAGAAGGAGGCGGGGTGGATGAAAGCAGCAGATCGGCACAGGAGAAGAGAACAGGGAGTTAGGGAAAGAGGAGGATGGAAGAGAACAGCAGATTAGCACAGGAGAAGAGAACAGGGAGTTAAAGAAGGAGGCGGGTGGAAGAGAGCAGCAGATCAGCACAGGAGAAGAGAACAGGGAGTTAAAGAAGGAGGCGGGTGGAAGAGAGCAACAGATCAGCACAGGAGAAGAGAAATGGGAGTTAAAGAAGGAGGTGGGGTGGAAGAGAGCAGCAGATCAGCACAGCAAAAGAGAACAGGAAGTTAAGGAAGGAGGTGGGGTGGAAGAGAGCAGAAGATCAGCACAGGAGAAGAGATGAGAACAGGGAGTTAGCGAAGGAGGCAGGGTGGAAGAGAGCAGCAGATCAGCATGAAAGAAGAGAAGAGAACAGTGAGTTAGAGAAGGAGGTGGGTGGAAGAGAGGAAAAGATCAGCACAGCAGAAGAGATCAGGGAGTTAAAGAAGGAGGTGGGGTGGAAGAGAGCAGTAGATCAGCACAGGAGAAGAGAATAGAACAGGGAGTTAGAGAAGGAGGTGAGGTGGAAGAGAGCAGCAGATCTGCAGAAGTTAACAGGGAGTTAAAGAAGGAGGCGGGGTGGAAGAGAGCAACAGATCAGCACAGGAGAAGAGAAGAGAACAGGGAGTTAGAGAAGGAGGTGAGGTGGAGAGAGCAGCAGATTAGCACAGCAGAAGTGAACAGAGAGTTAAAGAAGGAGGTGGGGTGGAAGAGAGCAGCAGAACAGCACAGGAGAAGAGAACAGGGAGGTAGAGAAGGAGGTGGGGTGGAAGAGAACAGCAGATCAGCACGAGAGAAGAGAACAGGGAGTTAAAGAAGGAGGTGGGTGGATGAGAGCAGCAGATCAGCACAGGAGAAGAGAACAGGGAGGTGAAAAAGGAGGCGGGTGGAAGAGAACAGCAGATCGCACCGCAGAAGAGAACCGTGAGTTACAGAAGGAGGCGGTGGAAAAGAACAGCAGATCAGTACAGGAGAAGAGAACAGGGAGTTAGAGAAGGAGGCGGGGTGAAATAAGTGCAGATCAGCACCGAAGAAGAGAAAAGGGAGTTAGAGAAGGAGGCGGATGGAAGAGAGCAAAAAGATCATCACAGGAGAAGGGAACAAGGAGTTAGAGAATGAGGCGGGGTGGAAAAGAAGAGCAGATCAGTACAGGAGAAGAGAACAGGGAGTTAGAGAAGGGGGCGGGTGGAAGAGAGCAGCAGATCAGCACAGGAGAACAGAACAGGGAGTTAAAGAAGGAGGCGGGTGGAAGAGAGTAGCA
Organism: Lissotriton vulgaris; assembly: GCF_964263255.1. Taxonomy (NCBI): domain Eukaryota; kingdom Metazoa; phylum Chordata; class Amphibia; order Caudata; family Salamandridae; genus Lissotriton; species Lissotriton vulgaris. The sequence goes on along the minus strand of NC_141689.1, from coordinate 594,711,965 downwards.
GATCAGCACAGGAGAAGAGAAGAGAACAGGGAGTTAAAGAAGGAGGTGGGGTGGAAGAGAGCAGCAGTTCAGTACAGAAGAAGAGAACAGGGAGATAAAGAAGGAGGCGGGTGGAAGAGAAGAGCAGATCAGCACAGGAGAAAAGAACAGAGTTAAAGAAGGAGGCAGGTTGGAAGAGAGCAGCAGATCAGCACAGGAGAAGAGAACAGGGAGTTAAGGAAGGAAGAGGGTGGAAGAGAACAGCATAGCACAGGAGAAGAGAACAGGGAGTTAGAGAAGGAGGCAGGGTGAAAGAGAGCAGCAGATCAGCACAGGAGAAGAGAACAGGGAGTTAGAGTAGGAGGCGGATGGAAAATAGCAGAAAGATCATCACAGGAGAAGAGAACAGGGAGTTAGAGAATGAGGCGGGAGGAAGAGAACAGCAGATCAGCATGGGAGAAGAGAACAGGGAGTTAGAGAAGGAGGTGGTGGAAGGGAACAGCAGATCAGCACAGGAGAAAAAAACAAGTATAAAAAGGAGGCGGGTGGAAGAGAGCAGCAGATCAGCACAGGTGAAGAGAACATGGATATAAAGAAGGAGGTGGGGTGGAAGAGAGCAGCAGTTCAGCACAGGAGAAAAGAACAGGGAGTTAAGGAAGGAAGCGGGTGGAAAAGAACAACATATTAGCACAGGAGAAGAGAACAGGGAGTTAGAGAAGGAGGCGGGTGAAAGATAACAGCAGATCAGCACAGTAGAAGAGAAGCGAACAGGGAGTTAAAGAAGGAGTTGGGGTGGACGAGAGCAGCAGATCAGCACAGGAGAAGATAACAGTGACTTAAAGAAGGAGGCGGGTGGAAGAGAACAGCAGATCAGCACAGGAGAAGAGAAGAGACCAGGGAGTTAAAGAAGGAGGTGGGGTGGATGAGAGCAGCAGATCAGCACAGGAGAAGAGACCAGGGAGTTAAAGAAGGAGGTGGGTGAAAGAGAGCAGCAGATTAGCACAGGAGAAGAGAACAGGGAGTTAAAGAAGGAGGTGGTGTGGAAGAGAGCAGCAGATCAGCACAGTTAAAGAGAACAGGGAGTTAAAGAATGAGACGGGTGGAAGAGAGCAGCAGATCAGCACAGGAGAAGAGAACAGAACAGGGAGTTGGAGAAGGAGGTGGGTGGAAGAGAACAGCAGATAGGCACAGGAGAAGAGAACAGGGAGTTAAAGAAGGAGGTGGGTGGATGAGAGCAGCAGATCAGCACAGGAAAAGAGAACAGGGAGGTGAAAAAGGAGGCGGGTGGAAGAGAACAGCAGATCGCACCGCAGAAGAGAACCGTGAGTTACAGAAGGAGGCGGTGGAAAAGAACAGCAGATCAGTACAGGAGAAGAGAACAGGGAGTTAGAGAAGGAGGCGGGGTGAAAGAACTGCAGATCAGCACCGAAGAAGAGAAAAGGGAGTTAGAGAAGGAGGCGGATGGAAGAGAGCAAAAAGATCATCACAGGAGAAGGGAACAAGGAGTTAGAGAATGAGGCGGGGTGGAAAAGAAGAGCAGATCAGTACAGGAGAAGAGAACAGGGAGTTAGAGAAGGGGGCGGGTGGAAGAGAGCAGCAGATCAGCACAGGAGAACAGAACAGGGAGTTAAAGAAGGAGGCGGGTGGAAGAGAGTAGCAGATCAGCACAGGAGAAGAGAAGAGAACAGGGAGATAAAGAAGGAGGTGGGGTGGAAGAGAGCAGCAGTTCAGTACAGAAGAAGAGAACAGGGAGATAAAGAAGGAGGCGGGTGGAAGAGAACAGCAGATCAGCACAGGAGAAAAGAACAGAGTTAAAGAAGGAGGCAGGTTGGAAGAGAGCAGCAGATCAGCACAGGAGAAGAGAACAGGGAGTTAAGGAAGGAAGTGGGTGGAAGAGAACAGCATAGCACAGGAGAAGAGAACAGGGAGTTAGAGAAGGAGGCGGGGTGAAAGAGAGCAGCAGATCAGCACAGGAGAAGAGAACAGGGAGTTAGAGTAGGAGGCGGATGGAAGATAGCAGAAAGATCATCACAGGAGAAGAGAACAGGGAGTTAGAGAATGAGGCGGGAGGAAGAGAACAGCAGATCAGCATGGGAGAAGAGAACAGGGAGTTAGAGAAGGAGGTGGTGGAAGGGAACAGCAGATCAGCACAGGAGAAAAAAACAAGTTTAAGAAGGAGGCGGGTGGAAGAGAGCAGCAGATCAGCACAGGTGAAGAGAACATGGATATAAAGAAGGAGGTGGGGTGGAAGAGAGCAGCAGTTCAGCACAGGAGAAAAGAACAGGGAGTTAAGGAAGGAAGCGGGTGGAAAAGAACAACATATTAGCACAGGAGAAGAGAACAGGGAGTTAGAGAAGGAGGCGGGTGAAAGATAACAGCAGATCAGCACAGTAGAAGAGAAGCGAACAGGGAGTTAAAGAAGGAGTTGGGGTGGACGAGAGCAGCAGATCAGCACAGGAGAAGATAACAGTGACTTAAAGAAGGAGGCGGGTGGAAGAGAACAGCAGATCAGCACAGGAGAAGAGAAGAGACCAGGGAGTTAAAGAAGGAGGTGGGGTGGATGAGAGCAGCAGATCAGCACAGGAGAAGAGACCAGGGAGTTAAAGAAGGAGGTGGGTGGAAGAGAGCAGCAGATTAGCATAGGAGAAGAGAACAGGGAGTTAAAGAAGGAGGTGGTGTGGAAGAGAGCAGCAGATCAGCACAGTTAAAGAGAACAGGGAGTTAAAGAATGAGACGGGTGGAAGAGAGCAGCAGATCAGCACAGGAGAAGAGAACAGAACAGGGAGTTGTAGAAGGAGGTGGGTGGAAGAGAACAGCAGATCGGCACAGGAGAAGAGAACAGGGGGCCCGATTCACAGAACTAACTTAAGACAAAATCCTAAACTTACTACTTTTGGTATTCACAGAAGGCATTTAGTAGTGGTAAAGTTAGGATTTTGTCTTAAGTTTGACTTAAGTCTGTCTTAAGTCTGTCTTAAGTATGTCTTAAGTCAAACTTAAGAAAAAATTCTAACTTCACTACTACTAAATGCCTTCTGTGAATACCAAAAGTAGTAAGTTTAGGATTTTGCCTTAAGTTAGTTCTGTGAATCGGGCCCAGGGAGTTAAAGAAGGAAGCAGGTGGAAGAGAGCAGCAGATCAGCACGAGAGAAAAGATCATGGAGTTAAAGAAGGAGGTGGGGTGGATGAGAGCAGCAGATCGGCACAGGAGAAGAGAACAGTTAGTTAGGGAAAGAGGAGGATGGAAGAGAACAGCAGATTAGCACAGGAGAAGAGAACAGGGAGTTAAAGAAGGAGGCGGGTGGAAGAGAGCAGCAGATCAGCACAGGAGAAGAGAACAGGGAGTTAAAGAAGGAGGTGGGGTGGAAGAGAGCAGCATATCAGCACAGCAAAAGAGAACAGGAAGTTAAAGAAGGAGGTGGGGTGGAAGAGAGCAGAAGATCAGCACAGGAGAAGAGAAGAGAACAGGGAGTTAGCGAAGGAGGCAGGGTGGAAGAGAGCAGCAGATCAGCATGAAAGAAGAGAAGAGAACAGTGAGTTAGAGAAGGAGGTGGGTGGAAGAGAGGAAAAGATCAGCACAGCAGAAGAGATCAGGGAGTTAAAGAAGGAGGTGGGGTGGAAGAGAGCAGTAGATCAGCACAGGAGAAGAGAATAGAACAGGGAGTTAGAGAAGGAGGTGAGGTGGAAGAGAGCAGCAGATCTGCAGAAGTTAACAGGGAGTTAAAGAAGGAGGCGGGGTGGAAGAGAGCAACAGATCAGCAGAGGAGAAGAGAAGAGAACAGGGAGTTAGAGAATGAGGCGGGAGGAAGAGAACAGCAGATCAGCATGGGAGAAGAGAACAGGGAGTTAGAGAAGGAGGTGGTGGAAGGGAACAGCAGATCAGCACAGGAGAAAAAAACAAGTTTAAGAAGGAGGCGGGTGGAAGAGAGCAGCAGATCAGCACAGGTGAAGAGAACATGGATATAAAGAAGGAGGTGGGGTGGAAGAGAGCAGCAGTTCAGCACAGGAGAAAAGAACAGGGAGTTAAGGAAGGAAGCGGGTGGAAAAGAACAACATATTAGCACAGGAGAAGAGAACAGGGAGTTAGAGAAGGAGGCGGGTGAAAGATAACAGCAGATCAGCACAGTAGAAGAGAAGCGAACAGGGAGTTAAAGAAGGAGTTGGGGTGGACGAGAGCAGCAGATCAGCACAGGAGAAGATAACAGTGACTTAAAGAAGGAGGCGGGTGGAAGAGAACAGCAGATCAGCACAGGAGAAGAGAAGAGACCAGGAAGTTAAAGAAGGAGGTGGGGTGGATGAGAGCAGCAGATCAGCACAGGAGAAGAGACCAGGGAGTTAAAGAAGGAGGTGGGTGGAAGAGAGCAGCAGATTAGCACAGGAGAAGAGAACAGGGAGTTAAAGAAGGAGCTTGTGTGGAAGAGAGCAGCAGATCAGCACAGTTAAAGAGAACAGGGAGTTAAAGAATGAGACGGGTGGAAGAGAGCAGCAGATCAGCACAGGAGAAGAGAACAGAACAGGGAGTTGGAGAAGGAGGTGGGTGGAAGAGAACAGCAGATCGGCACAGGAGAAGAGAACAGGGGGCCCGATTCACAGAACTAACTTAAGACAAAATCCTAAACTTACTACTTTTGGTATTCACAGAAGGCATTTAGTAGTGGTAAAGTTAGGATTTTGTCTTAAGTTTGACTTAAGTCTGTCTTAAGTCTGTCTTAAGTATGTCTTAAGTCAAACTTAAGAAAAAATTCTAACTTCACTACTACTAAATGCCTTCTGTGAATACCAAAAGTAGTAAGTTTAGGATTTTGCCTTAAGTTAGTTCTGTGAATCGGGCCCAGGGAGTTAAAGAAGGAAGCAGGTGGAAGAGAGCAGCAGATCAGCACGAGAGAAAAGATCATGGAGTTAAAGAAGGAGGTGGGGTGGATGAGAGCAGCAGATCGGCACAGGAGAAGAGAACAGTTAGTTAGGGAAAGAGGAGGATGGAAGAGAACAGCAGATTAGCACAGGAGAAGAGAACAGGGAGTTAAAGAAGGAGGCGGGTGGAAGAGAGCAGCAGATTAGCACAGGAGAAGAGAACAGGGAGTTAAAGAAGGAGGTGGGGTGGAAGAGAGCAGCAGATCAGCACAGCAAAAGAGAACAGGAAGTTAAAGAAGGAGGTGGGGTGGAAGAGAGCAGAAGATCAGCACAGGAGAAGAGAAGAGAACAGGGAGTTAGCGAAGGAGGCAGGGTGGAAGAGAGCAGCAGATCAGCATGAAAGAAGAGAAGAGAACAGTGAGTTAGAGAAGGAGGTGGGTGGAAGAGAGGAAAAGATCAGCACAGCAGAAGAGATCAGGGAGTTAAAGAAGGAGGTGGGGTGGAAGAGAGCAGTAGATCAGCACAGGAGAAGAGAATAGAACAGGGAGTTAGAGAAGGAGGTGAGGTGGAAGAGAGCAGCAGATCTGCAGAAGTTAACAGGGAGTTAAAGAAGGAGGCGGGGTGGAAGAGAGCAACAGATCAGCAGAGGAGAAGAGAAGAGAACAGGGAGTTAGAGAATGAGGCGGGAGGAAGAGAACAGCAGATCAGCATGGGAGAAGAGAACAGGGAGTTAGAGAAGGAGGTGGTGGAAGGGAACAGCAGATCAGCACAGGAGAAAAAAACAAGTTTAAGAAGGAGGCGGGTGGAAGAGAGCAGCAGATCAGCACAGGTGAAGAGAACATGGATATAAAGAAGGAGGTGGGGTGGAAGAGAGCAGCAGTTCAGCACAGGAGAAAAGAACAGGGAGTTAAGGAAGGAAGCGGGTGGAAAAGAACAACATATTAGCACAGGAGAAGAGAACAGGGAGTTAGAGAAGGAGGCGGGTGAAAGATAACAGCAGATCAGCACAGTAGAAGAGAAGCGAACAGGGAGTTAAAGAAGGAGTTGGGGTGGACGAGAGCAGCAGATCAGCACAGGAGAAGATAACAGTGACTTAAAGAAGGAGGCGGGTGGAAGAGAACAGCAGATCAGCACAGGAGAAGAGAAGAGACCAGGGAGTTAAAGAAGGAGGTGGGGTGGATGAGAGCAGCAGATCAGCACAGGAGAAGAGACCAGGGAGTTAAAGAAGGAGGTGGGTGGAAGAGAGCAGCAGATTAGCACAGGAGAAGAGAACAGGGAGTTAAAGAAGGAGGTGGTGTGGAAGAGAGCAGCAGATCAGCACAGTTAAAGAGAACAGGGAGTTAAAGAATGAGACGGGTGGAAGAGAGCAGCAGATCAGCACAGGAGAAGAGAACAGAACAGGGAGTTGGAGAAGGAGGTGGGTGGAAGAGAACAGCAGATCGGCACAGGAGAAGAGAACAGGGGGCCCGATTCACAGAACTAACTTAAGACAAAATCCTAAACTTACTACTTTTGGTATTCACAGAAGGCATTTAGTAGTGGTAAAGTTAGGATTTTGTCTTAAGTTTGACTTAAGTCTGTCTTAAGTCTGTCTTAAGTATGTCTTAAGTCAAACTTAAGAAAAAATTCTAACTTCACTACTACTAAATGCCTTCTGTGAATACCAAAAGTAGTAAGTTTAGGATTTTGCCTTAAGTTAGTTCTGTGAATCGGGCCCAGGGAGTTAAAGAAGGAAGCAGGTGGAAGAGAGCAGCAGATCAGCACGAGAGAAAAGATCATGGAGTTAAAGAAGGAGGTGGGGTGGATGAGAGCAGCAGATCGGCACAGGAGAAGAGAACAGTTAGTTAGGGAAAGAGGAGGATGGAAGAGAACAGCAGATTAGCACAGGAGAAGAGAACAGGGAGTTAAAGAAGGAGGCGGGTGGAAGAGAGCAGCAGATCAGCACAGGAGAAGAGAACAGGGAGTTAAAGAAGGAGGTGGGGTGGAAGAGAGCAGCAGATCAGCACAGCAAAAGAGAACAGGAAGTTAAAGAAGGAGGTGGGGTGGAAGAGAGCAGAAGATCAGCACAGGAGAAGAGAAGAGAACAGGGAGTTAGCGAAGGAGGCAGGGTGGAAGAGAGCAGCAGATCAGCATGAAAGAAGAGAAGAGAACAGTGAGTTAGAGAAGGAGGTGGGTGGAAGAGAGGAAAAGATCAGCACAGCAGAAGAGATCAGGGAGTTAAAGAAGGAGGTGGGGTGGAAGAGAGCAGTAGATCAGCACAGGAGAAGAGAATAGAACAGGGAGTTAGAGAAGGAGGTGAGGTGGAAGAGAGCAGCAGATCTGCAGAAGTTAACAGGGAGTTAAAGAAGGAGGCGGGGTGGAAGAGAGCAACAGATCAGCAGAGGAGAAGAGAAGAGAACAGGGAGTTAGAGAAGGAGGTGAGGTGGAGAGAGCAGCAGATTAGCACAGCAGAAGTGAACAGAGAGTTAAAGAAGGAGGTGGGGTGGAAGAGAGCAGCAGAACAGCACAGGAGAAGAGAACAGGGAGGTAGAGAAGGAGGTGGGGTGGAAGAGAACAGCAGATCAGCACGAGAGAAGAGAACAGGGAGTTAAAGAAGGAGGTGGGTGGATGAGAGCAGCAGATCAGCACAGGAGAAGAGAACAGGGAGGTGAAAAAGGAGGCGGGTGGAAGAGAACAGCAGATCGCACCGCAGAAGAGAACCGTGAGTTACAGAAGGAGGCGGTGGAAAAGAACAGCAGATCAGTACAGGAGAAGAGAACAGGGAGTTAGAGAAGGAGGCGGATGGAAGAGAGCAAAAAGATCATCACAGGAGAAGGGAACAAGGAGTTAGAGAATGAGGCGGGGTGGAGAAGAAGAGCAGATCAGTACAGGAGAAGAGAACAGGGAGTTAGACAAGGGGGCGGGTGGAAGAGAGCAGCAGATCAGCACAGGAGAACAGAACAGGGAGTTAAAGAAGGAGGCGGGTGGAAGAGAGTAGCAGATCAGCACAGGAGAAGAGAAGAGAACAGGGAGTTAAAGAAGGAGGTGGGGTGGAAGAGAGCAGCAGTTCAGTACAGAAGAAGAGAACAGGGAGATAAAGAAGGAGGCGGGTGGAAGAGAACAGCAGATCAGCACAGGAGAAAAGAACAGAGTTAAAGAAGGAGGCAGGTTGGAAGAGAGCAGCAGATCAGCACAGGAGAAGAGAACAGGGAGTTAAGGAAGGAAGTGGGTGGAAGAGAACAGCATAACACAGGAGAAGAGAACAGGGAGTTAGAGAAGGAGGCGGGGTGAAAGAGAGCAGCAGATCAGCACAGGAGAAGAGAACAGGGAGTTAGAGTAGGAGGCGGATGGAAGATAGCAGAAAGATCATCACAGGAGAAGAGAACAGGGAGTTAGAGAATGAGGCGGGAGGAAGAGAACAGCAGATCAGCATGGGAGAAGAGAACAGGGAGTTAGAGAAGGAGGTGGTGGAAGGGAACAGCAGATCAGCACAGGAGAAAAAAACGAGTTTAAGAAGGAGGCGGGTGGAAGAGAGCAGCAGATCAGCACAGGTGAAGAGAACATGGATATAAAGAAGGAGGTGGGGTGGAAGAGAGCAGCAGTTCAGCACAGGAGAAAAGAACAGGGAGTTAAGGAAGGAAGCAGGTGGAAAAGAACAACATATTAGCACAGGAGAAGAGAACAGGGAGTTAGAGAAGGAGGCGGGGTGAAAGAGAACAGCAGATCAGCACAGTAGAAGAGAAGCGAACAGGGAGTTAAAGAAGGAGTTGGGGTGGATGAGAGCAGCAGATCAGCACAGGAGAAGATAACAGTGACTTAAAGAAGGAGGCGGGTGGAAGAGAACAGCAGATCAGCACAGGAGAAGAGAAGAGACCAGGGAGTTAAAGAAGGAGGTGGGGTGGATGAGAGCAGCAGATCAGCACAGGAGAAGAGACCAGGGAGTTAAAGAAGGAGGTGGGTGGAAGAGAGCAGCAGATTAGCACAGGAGAAGAGAACAGGGAGTTAAAGAAGGAGGCGGTGTGGAAGAGAGCAGCAGATCAGCACAGTAAAAGAGAACAGGGAGTTAGGGAAAGAGGAGGATGGAAGAGAACAGCAGATTAGCACAGGAGAAGAGAACAGGGAGTTAAAGAATGAGACGGGTGGAAGAGAGCAGCAGATCAGCACATGAGAAGAGAACAGGGAGTTAGGGAAAGAGGAGGATGGAAGAGAACAGCAGATTAGCACAGGAGAAGAGAACAGGGAGTTAAAGAAGGAGGCGGGTGGAAGAGAGCAGCAGATCAGCACAGGAGAAGAGAACAGGGAGTTAAAGAAGGAGGTGGGTGGAAGAGAGCAGCATAACAGCACAGCTGAAGAGAACAAGGAGTTAAAGAAGGAGAGCAGCAGATCAGGGGCAAGAGAATAGGACGTGCACAGACGCGCTGATGGAGTGGGTGGCAGATGAGACCTAGAGCTAGAAAGTGATGTGGTGTATTGAACGTGCATAGCAGGCAATTGGGAGGACAGAGGTGTGAGACGGAGGGGAGGCGAGAAGGTGGTGGGGGCTGCTGCATTAGCATCGGCTTGGTAGTAATGCATTTGGTGGTTGGATGCAGGAGCGGAGGGGCCCTGTATTCAAAACTGCTGTTGTTGGAGCGGGGGAATAATGTTTAGATCTTGGCTTGGGTCAACTACATCCGGTGATCCTGGGCAGAGTATTATGAGCCAAAGTTTCAATAAAAGTGTGAGCTATTGGTATTGTAAATGACATTTTTTTTAAATATGTGTTGGCTTTGAAAATATATAAATTAATAGCATTGTTATTCACAAAGCCAATAGCTTACACTTTCCTAATGCAAGTCCTATTTGCAATGGCAATGCTTGTTGGTAGCAAGCAAGGACAGTGCTGTTGTGGTGCTAAGTGATGCTGAGTGATGCTGTTGTGGTGCTGAGTAATGTGGTTGTGGTTGGGCTGAGTGATGTGGTGGTGTCCCAGAGTGATGTGGTGGTGTCCCAGAGTGATGTGGTGGTGTCCCAGAGTAATGTGGTGGTGTCCCAGGTTGATGTGGTGGTGTTCCTGAGTGATGTGCTGGTGTCTATGAGTGATATGGTGGTGTCTTAGTGATGTGATGATGTCCCTGAGTGATGTGGTGGTGGTGTGAGGCGTGCAGCAGTGTGAGGCGTGCAGCAGTGTGTGGCGTGCGGCAGTGTGTGGCGTGCAGCATGCAGCAGTGTGAGGCGTGCAGCAGTGTGTGGCGTGCAGCAGTGTGTGGCGTGCAGCAGTGTGGGGCGTGCAGCAGTGTGTGGCGTGCTGCACTGTGAGGCGTGCAGCAGTGTGTGGCGTGCAGCAGTGTGAGGCGTGCAGCAGTGTGAGGCATGCAGCAGTGTGAGGCATGCAGCAGTGTGTGGCATGCAGCAGTGTGTGGCGTGCAGCAGTGTGTGGCGTGCAGCAGTATGTAGCAAGCAGCAATGTGTGGCGTGCAGCAGTGTGAGGCGGGCCCGAGTGTGAGGCGTGCAGCAGTGTGTGGTGTGCAGCAGTGTGTGGCGTGCAGCAGTGTGAGTCGTGCAGCAGTGTGTGGCGTGCAGCAGTGTGTGGCATGCAGCAGTGCATGGCTTGCAGCAGTGTGAGGCGTGCAGCAGTGTGAGGTGTGCAGCAGTGTGTGGCATGCAGCAGTGTGTGGCGTGCAGCAGTGTGAGCCATGCAGCAGTGTGAGGCGTGCAGCAGTGTGAGGCGTGAAGCAGTGTGTGGTGTGCAGCAGTGTGTGGCGTGCAGCAGTGTGTGGCGTGCAGCAGTGTGAGTCATGCAGCAGTGTGCAGCATGCAGCAGTGTGAGGCGTGCAGCAGTGTGAGGCGTGCAGCAGTTTGAGGTGTGCTGCAGTGTGTCGCGTGCAGCGTGCAGCAGTGTGCAGCATGCAGCAGTGTGAGGCATGCAGCAGTGTGAGGTGTGCTGCAGTGTGTGGCGTGCAGCATGCAGCAGTGTGTGGCGTGCAGCAGTGTGTGGCGTGCAGCAGCGTGTGGCGTGCAGCAGTGTGCAGCATGCAACAGTGTGAGGCATGCAGCAGTGTGAGGTGTGCTGCAGTGTGTGGCGTGCAGCGTGCAGCAGTGTGTGGCATGCAGCAGTGTGTGGCGTGCAGCAGTGTGTGGCGTGCAGCAGTGTGCGGCAAGCAGCAGTGTGTGGCGTGCAGCAGTGTGAGGGCAGTGTGAGGCATGCAGCAAAGTGAGGCATGCAGCAGTGTGAGGGCAGTGTGAGGCGTGCAGCAGTGTGAGGCGTGCAGCAGTGTGAGGCGTGCAGCAGTGTGAGGCGTGCAGCAGTGTGTGGAGTTGAGCAGTGTGTGGCGTGCAGCCGTGTGAGGCGTGCAGCTGTGTTAGGCATGCAGCAGTGTGAGGCATGCAGCAGTGTGAGGCATGCAGCAGTGCAGCAGTGTGAGGCATGCAGCAGTGTGAGGCATGCAGCAGTGTATGGCGTCCAGCAGTGTATGGTGTGCAGCAGTGTGTGGCATGCAGCAGTGTGTGGCATGCAGCAGTGTGTGGCATGCAGCAGTGTGAGGTGTGCAGCAGTGTGAGGCATGCAGCAGTGTGTGGCATGCAGCAGTGTGTGGTGTGCAGCAGTGTGAGGCGTACAACAGTGTGAGGCGTGTAGCAGTGTGTGGTGTGCCGCAGTGTGTGGCGTGCAGCAGTGTGTGGCGTGCAGCAGTGTGTGGCGTGCAGCAGTGTGAGGCGTGCAGCAGTTTGAGGTGTGCTGCAGTGTGTGGTGTGCAGCGTGCAGCAGTGTGTGGCATGCAGCAGTGTGTGGCGTGCAGCAGTGTGTGGCATGCAGCAGTGTGTGGCATGCAGCAGTGTGCGGCAAGCAGCAGTGTGTGGCCTGCAGCAGTGTGAGGCGTGCAGCAGTGTGAGGCTGCAGCAGTGTGAGGGCAGCATGAGGCGTGCAGCAGTGTGAGGCGTGAGGCAGTGTGTGGCGTGGAGCAGTGTGTGGCATGCAGCCGTGTGAGGCATGCAGCCGTGTGAGGCGTGCAGCAGTGTGAGGCATGCAGCAGTGTGAGGCATGCAGCAGTGCAGCAGTGCGAGGTGTGCAGCAGTGTGAGGCGTGCAGCAGTGTGAGGCGTGCAGCATTGTGTGGTATGCAGCAGTGTGTAGTATGCAGCAGTGTGAGGCATGCAGCAGTGTGAGGCATGCAGCAGTGTGAGGCGTGCAGCAGTGTGAGGCATGCAGCAGTGTGTGGTGTGCAGCAGTGTGTGGCGTGCAGCATTGTGTGGCGTGCAGCAGTGTGAGTTGTGCAGCAGTGTGCAGCATATAGCAGTGTGAGGCATGCAGCAGTGTGAGGCGTGCAGCAGTGTGAGGTGTGCTGCAGTGTGGCGTGCAGCGTGCAGCAGTTTGTGGCATGCAGCAGTGTGTGGCGTGCAGCAGTGTGTGGCGTGCAGCAGTGTGTGGCAAGCAGCAGTGTGTGGTGTGCAGCAGTGTGAGGCATGCAGCAAAGTGAGGCGTGCAGCAGTGTGAGGGCAGTGTGAGGCGTGCAGCAGTGTGAGGCGTGCAGCAGTGTGAGGCGTGCAGCAGTGTGAGGCGTGCAGCAGTGTGTGGAGTTGAGCAGTGTGTGGCGTGCAGCCGTGTGAGGCGTGCAGCTGTGTTAGGCGTGCAGCAGTGTGAGGCATGCAGCAGTGTGAGGCATGCAGCAGTGCAGCAGTGTGAGGCATGCAGCAGTGTGAGGCATGCAGCAGTGTGTGGCGTGCAGCAGCGTATGGTGTGCAGCAGTGTGTGGCATGCAGCATTGTGTGGCATGCAGCAGTGTGAGTCGTGCTGCAGTGTGAGGCATGCAGCAGTGTGTGGTGTGCAGCAGTGTGTGGTGTGCCGCAGTGTGAGGCGTGCAACAGTGTGAGGCGTGTAGCAGTGTGTGGCGTGCAGCAGTGTGAGGCATGCAGCAGTGTGAGGCATGCAGCAGTGTGAGATGTGCAGCAGTGTGAGGCATGTAGCAGTGTGTGATGTGCAGCAGTGTGAGGCGTGCAGCAGTGTGAGGCGTGCAGCAGTGTGTGGCATGCAGCAGTGTGTGGCATGCAGCAGTGTGAGGCGTGCTGCAGTGTGAGGCGTGTAGCAGTGTGTGGCGTGCAGCCGTGTGAGGCATACAGCAGTATGAGGCGTGTAGCAGTGTGAGGCGTGCAGCAGTGTGAGGCGTGTAGCAGTGTGTTGCGTGTAGCAGTGTGAGGTGTGCAGCAGTGTGAGGCGTGCAGCAGTGTGTGATGTGCAGCAGTGCAGCAGTGTATGGCGTGCAGCAGTCTGTGGCATGCAGCAGTGTGAGGGATGCAGCAGTGAGTGGCATGCAGCGTGCAGCAGCATGTTGCATGCAGCAGTGTGAGGCGTGCAGCAGTGTGAGGCGTGCAGCAGTGTGAGGCGTGCAGCAGTGTGTGGCGTGCAGCAGTGTGTGGCATGCAGCAGTGTGTGGCGTGCAGCAGTGTGTGATGTGCAGCAGTGTGAGGCATGCAGCAGTGTGAGGCGTGCAGCAGTGTGAGGCGTGCAGCAGTGTGAGGCGTGCAGCAGTGTGAGGCGTGCAGCAGTGTGAGGTGTGCAGCAGTGTGTGGTGTGCAGCGTGCAGCAGTGTGAGGTGTGCAGCAGTGTGTGGCGTGATGAATAATGCAGTCTAACAAATGCTAGGCTTAAACAAAACCCAAAACATCGCCTCACGCCTAAAGCAAATCTGTTACTGGGGGTGTGGGTGGAGGGGGCTGTAGCTGAAACTAAAAAAAGGTGACTTTGTACATTATGGGAATGCTTGCATGTTGATTAAAGCCCGGGCCATGGTTGAAGAAGTCATCACCACCCCCTTTTGTAACGCTTTGCTCGCCATAAGTTGGCAGGGTATGCTCAGACGTGAGTCCCTTGCTCACTTTGCCACTGGATTCAAGCAAGCCGGGCTGAAGACGGCTGAAATGCCAGAAACCGGTCCTCGGAAGCTTGTTTCCGGTCCAGAGAAGGCATGGCTTGGCAGTTCGGGCTGGACTGTTCCCAGGAGGCACAGGGTTAGACTGATTTGCATATGGCCATGTATGAACTGGGCTGACAGAGCTGGCTAAAGAACGGTGATGGATTAAACCCAGATCTGTTGACTGGGTGTGAGTGTTTGATTGGTTCAGATGCTCCGTCCATCACCACCCCCTTTTGTACCGCTTTGTTCGCCATAAGTTGTCAGGGTATGCTCGGACGTGAGTCCCTTGCTCACTTTGCCACTGGATTCAAGCAAGCCGGGCTGAAGACGGCTGAAATGCCAGAAACCGGTCCTCGGAAGCTTGTTTCCGGTCCAGAGAAGCATAGCTTGGCAGGTCGGGCTGGACTGTTCCCATGAGGCACAGGGTCAGAATGATTTGCATATGGCCATGTATGAACTGGGGTGGCAGAGCTGGCTAAAGAACGGTGATGGATTAAACCCAGATCTGTTGACTGAATGTGAGTGCTTGATTGGTTCAGATGCTCCGTCCATCACCACCCCCTTTTGTACCGCTTTGTTCGCCATAAGTTGGCAGGGTATGCTCAGACGTGAGTCCCTTGCTCACTTTGTTACTGGATTCAAGCAAGCCGGGCTGAAGACGGCTGAAATGCCAGAAACCGGTCCTCCGAAGCTTGTTTTCGGTCCAGGGAAGGCATGGCTTGGCAGTTCGGGCTGGACTGTTCCCATGAGGCACAGGGGAAGAATGATTTGCATATGGCCATGTATGAACTGGGGTGGCAGAGCTGGCTGAAGAACGGTGATGGATTAAACCCAGATCTGTTGACTGGGTGTGAGTGCTTGATTGGTTCAGATGCTCCGTCCATCACCACCCCCTTTTGTGCCGCTTTGTTCGCCATAAGTTGGCAGGGTATACTCAGACTTGAGTCCCTTGCTCACTTTGCCACTGGATTCAAGCAAGCCGGGCTGAAGACGACTGAAATGCCAGAAACCGGTCCTCGGAAGCTTGTTTTCGGTCCAGGGAAGGCATGGCTTGGCAGTTCGGGCTGGACTGTTCCCATGAGGCACAGGGTCAGACTGATTTGCATATGGCCATGTCTGAACTGGAGTGGCAGAGTTGGCTAAAGAATGGTGATGGATTATAAACCCAGATCTGTTGACTGGGTGTGAGTGTTTGATTGGTTCAGATGCTCCGTCCATCACCACCCCCTTTTGTACCGCTTTGTTCGCCATAAGTTGGCAGGGTATGCTCAGACGTGAGTCCCTTACTCACTTTGCCACTGGATTCAAGCAAGCCGGGCTGAAGACGGCTGAAATGCCAGAAACCGGTCCTCGGAAGCTTGTTTCCGGTCCAGGGAAGGCATGGCTTGGCAGTTCGGGCGGGACTGTTCCCATGAGGCACAGGGTCAGACTGATTTGCATCTGGTCATGTCTGAACTGGGGTGGCAGAGTTGGCTAAAGAACGGTGATGGATTAAACCCAGATCTGTTGAATGGGTGTGAGTGTTTGATTGGTTCAGATGCTCCGTCCATCACCACCCCCTTTTGTACCGCCATGGTTGAAGAAGCAGCACAGACGTGCTACGTTTATAGGAGGAGTGATTCTGCCTTTTGTTGCCAACACCGTGCAGTGGCCACAGTTAATGTGTGGTGCAGAATGGCAGCACGTCGTGGAGCATCAGAGCAGAGTCAGCTCTCGCAAATAGAAATTCCTCTGTTGTCTCTGTGTTTATTTCGGCTGTAATGCAAGGAAAACCAAGTTTAAGATGGAAGGACTAGCGCATTGTCGCATGTACCTATGTGGGCACTAATCAGGAAATACAATAAAAAATGTAAGTGGTCTGGTGTGAAAGATGAAGCGGGCCGCCGTGATGAGGGGCTGCGCTGATTAAGGGAAAGGAAACACAAACACTTTCATGCAGAGCTTATAATGGGAGAAGTTTGTATGCCACAAGTAATCATGGTGATCCAAGGGGGTGAACAAACAACAACAAGCTCTTGGCATTGCTGTGGCGGGGGCGGGGGAGCAGAGCGGGAGTGCATTCCTTTGAAGTCTGATGCGGGGCGGGGGAGCGGATCCTTTGAAGTCTGATACGAGGCACATACAAATGGTGGTGTGACGTGGCTGGTTTGTGCACGCGCATAGCTCATATGAACTGTGGCTAATCCGCCATTGGTACACTGTTCTTTTGCCCTTACTATATCACCACCAGCAATGCACAAGCGCATTGGCAGGATGAGACCTAAAAAGGTGCATTCCTCGTGGGAGGGGTGGAATTGCACCATAAGTGTCATATGAAGTCCATTCACCCATTCAGCTCATGCACACTCTTACTGTCATCTTCAGCACTTCCAGCCATTTGTCCTAAAGTCGTCCGCTTTGGCTCCCTGCCGATAAATAGTGGTGAGAAGGGAGCGTTCTTTTATACTCTTGCGTGTTGTCTGATTGTCTGCTAATTGTTCGGTAATCGCTGGCACCTGAACGAGGACCGGTGTAAGGCTGGGGCTATGCCTGGTTGCCTGATTGAGGGTGTTGTTTTCGGGCCTGTCTCCTCCCTGAGGAGGAGTGTCTGTGGTTCAAGGGTTTAGAGAGCGTTAGAGTGTATGCACTCTTGACCCTCCTCTTTCTGCTCATGTGGTAGCTTTTCTAGCGCATGCGCCACAAGCTTTCTTTTCTGAGTGCGCTTGTGTGCAGCGGCTATGTGGTATACTACGGGCGCATGCATAAATGTTGTTACCCGTGTGGCATGCTGTGGGCGCATGCGCCCATCTTGTTACCCGTGTGGGTGTTATAGTGAGGAAAATATGAATAACAGAATATTTCTATGCCTCTCATAAAGTATATGCGGGATGGGTAATAACCCTTCCTGTTCTAAATGGGCAATACTAATGAGATCCAATAGATTTCAGACATGAGAGGGCGCCAGTTATTATCGTGCTAAAATGAATATCCATGGAAATGCCCGCATTGAGGGTTGTTTTTTCTATTGCTGTGTCCCATGTATTTTGGAGGGTACTCCCAATAAGGTAACCATATCAGTCTTGACATGTGTGTGTGGCATTTTTACAAAAAAAGTGTGTATAGTGGATGCACTTGTTGGTTGAGCAAGGTGTGTGCTTGCTGCAGGTGTTAGACCATTTTGGACGTGGCTTTAACATTTCTCCAGTATTACGGCACGGTACTGTGTTTACATCACTGTGCTAACTGTAACCATAGGATGTCATCGTTAAGGCCTGTATCCCATGTGCGTAGTCTGTACACCCAGCGTTGTTCCTTAATGTACAATTGTCTGCTGATGTCAGTTTTTTGTTTCCTCATTTTTTCCAGTATTACCCAGCGGAGGTCTGATTCTGTGTGGTTTGCATCCAAGAAATGTTCTGTTAGTCTTGTGTTGGATTTCTTACAAAGGATTGTACTGCAGTGTTTGCTAATCCGTGCCTTGCCTTTCCTTGTTGTCATCCCAATGTATTTCAGGTGAAGTACCATAAAAATAACATAAAGGGCTATACCTACCAATAGCCCCAATCCCATTACCCAATAAATCAGTCAGTTGGCAGTGAAGAAAGTTCAATCATTTATTAAGCAAAAATACTCTATAGAAGAGCCTCTCTAACTCTCACCCATCAGGTGCGGGTAAAAGACTGTTGGCTTGCATTTAAACATGAGGTTACATACTTTTCAGTTCAACACATATATTCATTGTAAAAGGAAAAACACCAGTTGGCCCTCGAGCTCCAGGAAAGGACCATATATGGCACACATGATTAGTTCAAAGCTTTGCTATTTATTACTGGGGAGTTCAGGAGGTGTGACTCCCTTTTGTCTTGGTGCCCGGGAGTATAGGCATGAAACCTCCAAGAATGCGCTTATCGCACCCAAAGCCAGATGCGATCTTGAGTCTCAAGACAGTCGAGTAAACAGCCTACGTTCAGCAGCTCCCAGTAATTCAGATGAAATGGGGCTTGACAACTGCCGGAGACTAACACGTGATCACAGCTCGTGTTCGAGGATAGGTTCAGAAAATGGCGTCTGTAGGGTTCTCGGCCTATTCTGTAAGCAGGGTTAACGCAAGGAGTGAATAAAGGCTGTCCTCCCTGCAAAAGCGATATAGATGGATGCATATATATATCAAGCAAAGAGTGGTACGTATAGATGCATCATGCTAATATAATATGGTCCGATACTCCTTATGTATGAGAAATTTATTTTTTATCCCTCACAGGTTACAGGGGCAGTTTAGGAGGTAGATCACATTCTCAGTGTTGCAGTTACTGAAGTTCTTTAGTTTCCATGAGTTGCTTGTGCCGATATCTACTTCTTTCGTCGAGGCGGTCAGAGGGCAGCATACATCGGTACCACATGGAAAATGGCCTGTTGGTTTTGGTTGACTCCAAAGGGTGTTCTGGCCATCCACCTCTTCACATGATGTTTTTTTTAAAGCAAAAGGGGGGGTTCCCACTTTCGTTGTCCACTGTTTAGGATTGCCCATTTTCTCCTTATAATGCTCTGGACCTTATTCGATACAGGGGTGTATGTAGTCACGCATACTATGCACTCAGATTTTTCATTTGCCGTAGTCTCCAGCAATGCTTCCCGGTTGTTATTCCTGGCCCTTTTCTTGGCTCTCCTGATCATTTGTGAATGGGTAACTGTGTATGCTGCCCTCTGACCGCCACTACAAAAGAAGTAGATATCGGCACAAGCAACCCATGGAAACTAAAGAACTTCAGTAACTGCAACACTGAGAATGTGATCTACCTCCTGTACTGCCTGTGTAACCTGAAATACATTGGGATGATGACAAGTAAAGCCAAGACACAGATTAACGAACACCGCAGTACAATCCATTGTAAAAAATCCAACACAAGACTAATAAAACATTTCTTGGATGCAAACCCCACAGAATCAGACCTCCACTAGGTAATACTGGAAACAAAGAGGAAACAAAAAACTGACATCAGCAGACAACTGCACATCAGGGAACAACGCTGAGTGTACAGACTATGCACATGGGACACAGGCCTTAATGATGGCATCCCATGGTTACAGCTAGCACAGTGATGTAAACACAGTACCACGCCCTAATACTGGAGAAACGTTAAAGCCACGTCCAAAATGGTCTAACACCTGCAGCAAGCACACACCTTGCTCCACCAACAAGAGCTTCCACTATACACGCTTTAAAAAGAAATGGCACACACACATGTCGAAACTGATATGGTTATCTTACTGGGAGTACCCTCCAAAATACATGGGACACAGCAATAGACAAACCAACCCTCAATGCGGGCATTTCCATGGGTATGCATTTTAGCTTTATAATAACTGGCGCCCTCTTTCATGTTTGAAATCTACTGGATCCGAATGCAATTGGTGGGGAAGGGGCGGAGGGGCAGCGTCCCAATTTTATTACCCAATATTTCACTCCATTCTATTTTTTGTATTAAAAAGTGGAACACGATTTATTTGCCAATCTGCGTTTTAACTGCCAATCAGCTATGATTTATTTAAACCATTTACGTATTGCTTTTAATGCCGAACGGAAAACTAAAAAGGAAAAATATTTTTAAATGTAACCTATGTTTGGGGTTCTGTAGCTACAACTTTTAAGATTTGTAACAAAAAAGTAAAAAAATAAATACTTTGGTTTCTTGAACCAACTGACTTCACAACCAAGTCGTAATTAGTTTGAAATGAACTTTTGAAAAGAACTGCAGAACACCGTTTAGAAAGAACGTCTCGGCAACACTACACATAAAATTAGATGTTTGTACAACTATTTTAACGCCATTAAAATACTCCTTGGTACAGAAGCTGGTATGTAGGAGAGCACGAAAGAATAGTTAGACAATTACTTGTCTGCCTGAAAAGCAACAGGATGAGTCTGGAAACCAGTATCTGGGAGCGTGCACAATGTTGTCGTAATAACGGTTTAATAGCGTCCGTAGGAGTAATCCCTGTACGAGCCTTTCACAGGCCGGGCTGGCGGAGCCTTCAATGCACGCGAGCTGTTCCAGTCATCTTGCCCTTTTGGCCTACCGTAGCTGTCGTAGGATTCTGGTGTCTCACAGTGAGCGTAGTCATAGTATTCTGCTGTATCTCCTTGACCCTGGCTGTAGTGGCCTTCGTACCCCTTCCCCACCAATTGCATTCGTAACCAAGTAACTGCATTATTGGTGGGGTAGGTTGAAACGCTATAACTGATCTTGTAGGCTTGGCATTTATTGGCCACCGTCTTGTGTGCCTGCATGCTATCGGAAGCTGGATCCTTCCCGCCCCCTTCTGTACTCTAGTTGTATTCTTTTATTCCCCTTACTTTTCTGGCTCGAGACTGGTAGTTCTTGATCTGATTCCCGATATGTTCAATACGATTTAAGTAGCCTTCTGTGGGAGGGGCATGAACCTGCTGGATGTGGGAGTGACTTAAGTGCATGGAAATGAAGTGGACCAATCTGGCCTTGTTCAGTAGGGACCACCACCCTTTCCTGCCGAACAGAAATGGCCCTGGGAGTGCTGCTCCTCGCTGGGTTCACTGGGTGACCACTTCTCTCATTCTGATATCAACACATTGGTACTTTAAACACTGCTGTTAGGGGAAGGAGCAAACCATGAAAAGCTTCCTTTTTGTACATAGTTATCAATCCTGTGGGTTTGTACACCGTCCTTTCAGTGTGCGCGTAGGATAATTACTTAACAAATGTGTGAAGACTGCCTAAATAGGTAGCTAACCTTATGTCAAAATGTCTGCCAGTTTTGTCAATAAAGTTTAGTCATTTTTTAATCAAAGCAAAAAAAAAAAAAAAGAAATCTACTGGATCTCATTAGTATTGCCCGTTTAGAACAGGAAGGATTATTACCCATCCCACATATACTTTATGAAAGGCACAGAAATATTCTGTTATGCGTTTTTTAATCACTATAACACCCACACGGGTAACAAGATGGGCGCATGCACCCGCAGCATGCCACACAGGTAACAACATGTGCGCATGCGCCCGTGGTACACCACATTGCCGCTACACACATGTGCAGTCAGAAAAGGGAGCTTGAGGTGCATGCACTAGAAACGCTACCACACGAGCAGAAAGAGGATGGTCAAGGGCCCATACACGCTAATCGGGTCAGAAAACAACACCCTTAATCAGGCAACCAGGCGTATCCCCAGCCGTACACCGGACCTCGCTCAGGTGCAAGCGATTACCTAACAATTAGCAGACAAATAGACAACACACAAGAGTATAAAAGACCGCTCCCTTCTCACCACTATTTATCGTCAGGGAGGCGAAGTGGATGACTTTAGGACAAACGGCTGGAAGTGCTGAAGATGACAGTAAGAAAGAGTGTGTATGAGCTGAATGGGTGAATGGACGTCATATGACACTTATGGTGCAATTCCACCCCTCCCATGATGAATGCACCTTTTTTAATTTTATTTTTATTTAGATATACATCTGTGAGGATATCTCCTTGCCCACTATAATGGACCTGATCAACCAACAATTAGGCTATGATTTTATGTCTCTTTTTTCAGAATGTCACAGTAGGCTCTTCCACCCACGACCCACCATGGAGTGAATAGGATAGTGCCCTGGGGTAAGCGGCGGGAGACACGTTTTTCTCTCTTCACTAGTGTGGACACGTATGAAGGGAAACATCCTTTACAACGTGGTGTTTACACCGCGAGACCTTTATGACGCAGCCATTACAATGCAAGTCATTACTACGACTTGCGCTGGATGGCGCTCTTGCTTAAGGAATCGTTTGATTTTCTATTCCAACACCTTCCCTACTGTTACGTGGGCTGGAGTTGGAATAGAAAATTAAATGAATCCACAATCCAGCGCCCTCCAACGCAAGTCGTTGTAACGACTTGCGTTGTGAAAACCGCGTTGTAAAGTATCGCAATCAAAATGATCGCGTTGTACTGACATACATCCCGTATGAATGACATGTGCTTCACATAGACACCACCATGCGCGCTTCTGTTTGTGATGTTGTATGAAATGTAACTTTACAAACCGGATACTTACACGTTTTGGTATGTATTTATTTTTCCCTCTTTTTCTTCTTTTCCTACAGCTTGTTTTTTGCAAGAGTACTACACTCACGGGGTCATCGATCATTCACAGCCCGACCTCTAGTGGTTGATCCTTTGTACAATTAGTGTATAAAGGCGGAGCCCCTTTTTCAACATTTGGTCCTGACGAATGCTATTTACCCTCCGGGGATTATAAAAGCAGAAACATGTTGACCATATTTAGCACGGTGATGGGATAATTAGCCCCCTAATCACTGCTCACTTCTTTTAACACCATGCAATTGTTCCTTTAATTAAAATAACT
Organism: Lissotriton vulgaris; assembly: GCF_964263255.1. Lineage (NCBI taxonomy): Eukaryota > Metazoa > Chordata > Amphibia > Caudata > Salamandridae > Lissotriton > Lissotriton vulgaris. Next base: position 594,689,909 of record NC_141689.1, on the reverse strand, counting down.
TTTAACAACTGTAATGGTTTTTAAACCATTTTTCACAAACTCATGGGCCACCACTTTGTTTAGAAGTGCATCCCTGTCGTCATGTGTATACCCGCCCTCTATCAAACGCAGTGTTTAGAGGGAGAGGACGGCCTATGATGAAGCATGACCCAGGTGGTGTGTGAGGCCAGTCCTTCACTTTTTGTGAGATGCCCCCACTGTGCACCCATCTCCGATAACCCTGTAGGAATCTCAACTAGGGACAGCCCCACTTGTGTTCACATATCGCATTGGAGGCTGGCTGGTCCCTAGGCCCTGTGCCTCTAGTCCCCATCCCTTGTTAACAACTAGGGCTAGTGTGTGTGTAGGTTACAAATGCAGACAAGGTGGTACCAAGGAGGGAAAATTAAGCCTATTCATACATGAAAATCAACGATTTCGCAAGGACAGTAATAGGAGCCAATTGAAAAGATCGGCGTCAAATGGGCGGAGTTTCTGTACCTAGCCTCAATACAGCATGCCTCGCAGAACAGCGCATGTGCTGCCCAGGCTCGACCTAAAACTTTTTTGCAGAAAGGGGTGGGAGCACACTGCTGACCTCCCAGCACAGTTAGCCCCTTAGCATTTTGGTAAATGCAGTTTGCAGTGCACGCTTACTTGGTATTTTGCTGGTGTGTTTCACCAAAGTTGGTGCAGATTAGTGCTATCATCTCTAGACACATGTGTTTCTGAATTTTATCCGTCATCAGTAGAGATCAAAAAACTATTTTCTCCTGGGGTTGCTGAGCAGGCTGCCAAAATTCTTACAGGTCTCAGTACCTCTCACAGGCGCAAAGGTGCATCTCCACTAGCTCGTCAGCTCAGTGGCTCAAGGGAGCCTTTTTAAACAGGAAGGGGTTGGAGCACTCTGCTGACCTCCCAGCACAGTTCGCTCCTTAGCACAGTTGGCCAACTAGCCCACCAGGTACCTCCAGTAAGCGCCACGGAGCTGCGTTGCAGAGTGTTGTAAAAAGGGGGCATGGCCTCTGAACACCTCTCTGCAATGCAGCTGCCTGGCGCATACTGGAGGTGCCTGGTGGGCTAGTTGGCCCACAAGGGACCTCAGGATTGAAGAGGAATTAATTCCTTAACTTAAAAGCCGCCACAGGATGATGGCCCTGCCGAGATTCCTCTACTCCCTACAAGACTCAATAGACCTGGTGCACGCTTCCTATTTCAAGGGGATTGAGTCATTGCAGCGACACCTCTTATGGGACGGTGGAGCTCGCATAGCCTTTAACAAATTGACCTTGCCATGGTACGACGGTCGTTTTTGGCCACTATAGGTGTGGCAGGGTATACTCAGACATGAGTCCCTTTCTCACTGCACCATCAGGATTCAAGCAAGCCGGGCCGAAGACGGCTGAAATGCCAGAAACCGGTCCCCGGTAGCTTGTCTCCTTTCTGGTAAAGAATTGGCTTGGTAGTTTAGTCTGCCCTGTTCCCATGATGCACTGGGTCAGGGACAGACTGATTTGCATATAGCCAGGTTCTGAGCTGGGATGGTGCAGTGAGATAAATAACGGTGATGGATCAAGCCCTGATCTTTGGACTGGGTAAGAGTGGTCTGCTTAATTCAGACACTCTGTCCATCACCACCCCCTTTTCTGAATCGTTTTTGGCCACTATAGGTGTGGCAGGGTATACTCAGACATGAGTCCCTTTCTCACTGCACCATCAGGATTCAAGCAAGCCGGGCCGAAGACGGCTGAAATGCCAGAAGCCGGTCCCCGGTAGCTTGTCTCCTTTCTGGTAAAGAATTGGCTTGGTAGTGTAGTCTGCCCTGTTCCCATGATGCACTGGGCCAGGGACAGACTGATTTGCATATAGCCAGGTTCTGAGCTGGGATGGTGCAGTGAGATAAATAACGGTGATGGATCAAGCCCTGATCTTTGGACTGGGTAAGAGTGGTCTGCTTAATTCAGACACTCTGTCGATCACCACCCCCTTGTCTGAATCGTTTTTGGCCACTATAGGTGTGGCAGGGTATACTCAGACATGAGTCCCTTTCTCACTGCACCATCAGGATTCAAGCAAGCCGGGCCGAAGACGGCTGAAATGCCAGAAACCGGTCCCCAGTAGCTTGTCTCCTTTCTGGTAAAGAATTGGCTTGGTAGTTTAGTCTGCCCTGTTCCCATGATGCATTGGGCCAGGGACAGACTGATTTGCATATAGCCAGGTTCTGAGCTGGGATGGTGCAGTGAGATAAATAACGGTGATGGATCAAGCCCTGATCTTTGGACTGGGTAAGAGTGGTCTGCTTAATTCAGACACTCTGTCCATCACCACCCCCTTTTCTGAATGGTACGACGGGGGCATCGGTCTCCCTGATCTGCGCAAATATTATTGGGCCTCACAGCTGGCGGCCATCAACCACATTGTGTATGGCGTGCCGGGCGACCCTGGTTACGCCATGGATCAGAACCTTTCCCCTGGTGGGGAGATCGGCAAGGCGCTGTATGAGAGGATGGGCAAGTATCCATTGTTTGGTCCGACTGCTCATGCGGTGAGGGTTTGGCATGTGGCCACCAGGAGTCTCGTATGGGCCGGGAGCCTTACCCTTTCCACCCCTTTGTTTAACTCGGAGAAGCTAGGGAGCCTGTGGAAGTCGAAGTGGTTCGATAAATGGGACCTTCTCGGGATCTCCCAGATTAAAGACGTCTGGGGGAAAGATTCTATTCTGCTGTTCGAGACCTTGGTGGCCCGGTATAGTCTGCATCAAAACGAGTACTTCCGGTTCTTGCAAGTGAGACACGCCTTGGTCGCACATGTCTCGAAGGTTGCTGAACTCCCTGAGGCTTCCCCCCTTGAGGACCGGGTTCTGACAGCCACCTGCCTGAGAAAACTACATCCCTCATTTACTGAAAACTGATTAATAATATCGGGGACCCACTCGTGAAGCTTAGGGCGCAGTGGACTGCAGACGGGTTGGAACTTGATGATGAGGACTGGACTGAGGCAGTGTCCTCTCCTAAGGTTGTGGCGATACAAATGAGATTGGGCCTGGTTCAGCTGAAAATCCTGCATAGGACTTATGTGACGGGCCCGCGTTTGGTGCGTATGGGACGGGCTAAGAGTGGAGAGTGCAGGAGAGAATGCGGCGAGGAGGGTACCCTGATGCACATCATTTGGAATTGTTCCTATGTACAGACATACTGGAGAGCAGTACATGAGGAATTGAGGGCGGTGCTGGGATCGGAAGTGGGCCTTGAGGCACGGAGATGTTTGTTGAATGGGTGGGAGCCGACTGACCTCAATGAATATCAGAAGCAGTGGGTTACGCTGGCGTGTATGGTGGCTAAACGCAATATTGCGCAGTTATGGGGAGCGCGTCAGCCGCCCCGGATTGGGAAGTGGGCGGGTGATCTTGACTGGTGCATGTTTAGAGAGCGTGCGGTGTACCTGGTCAGGGTCTGCCCGCGTAAATGGGGGAAGATATGGGGTGCGTGGAATGCTCACTGCGGGGATATCTGCGAGCCACTAACACCGGGCCTGGATATGGATGCACAGGGATTCCGTTGAGCTCTAACAGTTTTTGTAATGTGACTACTCCTGTACCCAATGGACCTAATGTATGTAACCATTGCTGGCTTCCACCTGAGTGTTATTTCTGTTTGTTACTTGGTTAATTAGTAAAAAATGTTTTTTAAAAAAAAACGCCACAGGGCGTGTTTGCACACATGTAACCTCAGACCCCGCCCCCTTCCTTCACTATTGAGCAACATATTCCTCCAAAATCAGCGGAACTATGAATTCCGATTTACTCACCTGTTATCACAAGAGACCTCAGTGCTGCATCTTTCAGCCCACTACTAATTCTGAAAACGAATTCTAACCGTACTTACAGTAACTTGAATTTCCTTGCATAGGCTAACATTGACTGGTTTCACTTGGAAATTCTTCTAAGTGGGAAGTTTTGGAGCTTTAAAAAATTCCTCTAAAATCAGCTGAACTACGAATTCCGATTTACTCACCTGTTATCAGGAGAGACCTCAGTGCTGCATCTTTCAGCCCACTACTGACCTTGAAAAGTAATTCTAATGGTACTTACAGTAACTTGAATTTCCTTCCATAGTATATCATTGCCTGCTATATAAACTTTATATAAATAAAAAAATATATAAAACAAAAAAAATATATATTAGAATTTAAATATTTTTAAAAACATTTTTTTCAATTTATATTAAAAATATGTAATGCAATTTAAAAAATAAAATATCTAAAAATAAATAGTTTAAAACAATGTAGTACATCAGTATAAAAAAATATAGCAATTAATACATTTAAAAATGATCATTTACAAAACCTTTGAAATTCACTGAAAAAACCATAGGTTTCAGCCACTTTATAGTTAGGAATTAGCATTTAAAAAACCTTAGAAGTTCACTGAAAAAACCATAGGTTTCAGACACAATATAGCTAGGAATTAGCATTTAAATAAAAGTAGAAATTCACTGAAAAAACCATAGGTTTCACACATGTTATAGTTAGCTGGACATTTCACTCATACAAAACCATTGAAATTCCCCCGTTATAGTTAGTTCAGCTAATTATAACTCGCGCGCCCGCAAGGCACTGCTGATGACGTCACATATTACATCACTCATGACATGGTCAGTGACATCAATCAATCAATCAATCAATACATTTATAGAGCGCGCTACTCGGGGGGTGCTGCTACTGCTCGAAGAGCCAGGTCTTGAGGTGTTTCCTGAAGGTGAGATGGTCCTGGATCAGTCATAGGTGGGCGGGGAGGGAGTTCCACGTCTTGGCAGCCAGGTAGGAGAATGATCTTCCTCCGGTGGTGGTTCTGCAAATCCGTGGGACGGTGGTGAGGGCGAGGTTGGCGGAGCAGAGCTTGCGGGTTAGAGTGTGGAACGTGAGGTGGTTGTTGAGGTATTCGGGGCCTATGACCTCGAACGCTTTGTGTGCGTGGGTGAGGAGCCTGAACGTGATCCTTTTGCTGACGGGGAGCCAGTGCAGGTCTCTCAGGTGGGCAGATATGTGGCTGTGGCGAGCAATGTCGAGGATGAGTCGTGCGGATGTGTTCTGTATGCGCTGGAGTCTTTTCTGAAGTTTGACTGTGGTTCCTGCGTATAGGGCGTTCCCGTAGTCTAGTCGGCTGGTGACGAGGGCCTGGGTGACCGTTTTTCTAGTTCCGGTAGGGATCCACCGGAAGATCTTTCGGAGCACGTGCAGGGTGTTGAAACATGAGGGTGAGATGGCGTTGACTTGCTTGGTCATCTTGAGAAAGGAGTCCAGGATGAATCCCAGGTTGCGTCCGTGGTCCGTGGGTGTCTGTGCGGTGCCCAGGGCTGTGGGCCACCAGGCGTCATCCCAGGCCTATGGGGATGGTCCGAGGATGAGGACCTCTGTCTTATCTGAGTTCAGTTTCAGACGGCTATGTTTCATCCATTCCGCGACGTTTTTCATCTCTTCCTGGAGGTTGAATTTGGTGGTGGCTGGGTTTTTGGTGAGGGAGAGTATCAGCTGGCTGTCGTCAGCGTATGAGATGATGTTGAGGATGTGTTTGCGTGCAATGGCGGCGAGGGGGCTCATGTAGATATTGAAGAGGGTTGAGCTGTGCGACGAGCCTTTGGGTACGCCGCAGATGATCTAGGTGGCCGCGGGGCGGAAGGGAGGTAGGCGGACTCTCTGGGTTCTGTCAGAGAGGAACGAAGTGATCCAGTCCAGGGCTTTACCTTGGATCCCAGCATTGTGGAGGCGGGTTATTAGGGTGCAATGGCAGACTGTATCAAAGGCAGCTGAGAGGTGTAGGAGGATGAGGGCGGTTGTTTCCCCGTTGTTAAGCAGGGTCCTTCTGTCGTCGGTGGCTGCGATGAGGGCAGTCTCGGTGCTGTGGTTGGCTCAAAATCTGGTCTGGGATGGGTCGAGGGATCCATTGGTCTCGAGGAATGCGGTCAGCTGTTAACTGACGGTCTTTTCGATGACTTTTGCATGGAAGGGAAGAAGAGAGATGGGGCGGAAGTTCTTGAGGTCTTTAGGGTCCGCTGCGGGTTCCTTCAGTAGGGCGTTGATCTCTGCGTGCTTCCAGCTCTCTGGGAAGGTGGCGGACGTGAGGGAGTTGTTTATGACGTTCCGGAGGTGGGGTGCGACGATGGTGTCGGCTTTGTTGAAGATGTGGTGAAGGCATGGGTCGGAAGGAGAGCCGGAGTGGATGGTGTTCATAGCTTGGGTGGTGTCTTCAGTGCTGATGAGAGTCAAAGTGCTGATGGTGGTTGTAGGGGGCATTGGTTCAGTGGCTGGGGATGGAGTCTGGGCACCGAAGCTGTTGTGTATATCGGTGATCTTGCGGTGAAAGAACGTTGCGAGGGAGTTGCAAAGGTCTAGCGATGGTGTGATGTCGTTGCTGCTGGCGCTGGGGTTGGAGATCTCTTTGACGATGCTGAAGAGTTCCTTGCTGTTGTGTGTGTTGTTGTCCAGCCGCTCTTTGAACTATGTCTTTTTGGTGGTGCGGATCAGCTGGTGGTGTTTGCGAGTGGCGTTCTTGAGGGCTGTCAGGTTTTCTGTCGTCTGTTCGCGGCGCCAGGTTTTCTCGAGGGTTCGGCAGGATTTCTTTAATTCTTTGAGGTCGTCGGTGAACCGTGTGGCTTTCCTGTTGCCGGGCTTGCCTGGAGGGTTCTTTAATGGTGCAAGGGCGTCGGTGCAGTTGATGATCCACTGTTTGAGGTTGCGGGCTGCGTCGCTGGTGTCAGCAGTGTTAATTGGTGGGTTTTGGCTCAGTGATGTGGTTAGCTGGTCAGTGGTGACTTTGCTCCAGCATTTGCGGGGAATCTGTTGCGGGCAGTGGTGGGATGTGGTCTTCTTAAAGGTGAAATGGATGCAGCTGTGGTCAGTCCAGTGTAGTCCGATGGAGTGGCTGAAGGTAATGTGGCCGCTGGCAGAGAAGATGGGGTCGAGCGTGTGGCCAGCGTAGTGGGTGGGGGTGTTCACCAGTTGCTTGAGTCCGAATTTGGTGAGGTTGTTGAGCAGGGTGGTGGTGTTGTTGTCGTTGTTGTTCTCCAGGTGGAAGTTCATGTCCCCTAGGAGGATGTAGTCTGATGAGGCGAGGGCGTGCGGGCTGATGAAGTCGGCGATGGCTTGACTGACAAGTGACATCACTCATGACATCACTCATGACATCTCAAATTAAATCACTGATGACATCACTCATGACATCATCCTTGTGAAAGAGTGGCAGACCTCCTCTCACCGTAATATAACCTTTGATACCCACATTCAAAAACAGAACCAAAAATTTTCAAAAAATGGAGATACCAATACCAGTTACAACAACCTATTCAGTAATTCCAACATCTACATACACATCCACTCATTCACCAACAGTTTGATATAGTCACTCATACATGTACTCACTCATCATATGTACTCATGCACCTATACATCCTGTTACACACCGACTCTCATCAATAGAATTACTCACACACATACTCACATATTCAAATAAACTATCAAACATCCATTTACTTGCATATACAACCATACACACACCACTACACTTACTTCTACAGAAACGTACACATACTTACTCTCTTAAACAATCACTTGTAGAAACACATACTTATTTATACAGGAACTCTTCCAATCTTCAATGGTTTTGTATGAGTAAAATGTCCAGTTAACTATAACATGTGTGAAACCAATAGTTTTTTCAGTGAATATATATATATATATATATATTCACTGAAAAAACCATAGGTTATAGACCATATATAGTTAGGGATTAGCATTTAAAAAACCTTATTTTATTTGCACAAAACCATTGAAATTCCATATATAGTTAGTTGCACTAACTATATATCGCGGACCCGCAATCCACTGCTAATGATGTCACATATTACATCATTCATGACATGGTCAGTGACATCACTGATGACATCACTGATGACATCTCAAATGACATCACTGATGACATCACTGATGACATCTCAAATGACATCACTGATGCCATCACTGACATCTCATTTGACATTACTGATTACATCACTGATGATATCATTTATCTGATAATACATCTTCAGACTCTAATATAACCTTTGATACACTCAGTGTAAACAGGCACTCACAGACTGTCACACATCCATGGAGTTACTCACACACCTATTCAGTCATGCAAAGAATCAATCACATCTCCATTTCCTTAACTATACAGTTATACACACCTTACTTATTCAAACATATACTAACACATATTTACTCTCTTATACAATCCTTCATACAAGTTCACAATGATTCATACAGCCACTCTCACATTCACTGACTCTTATGTTCAGTTATTTATATATGTCAACTCTCACATGGAGTGTGTTTTACATATGTACTTACTTTGACATGTAGAACTGAGATATCCATTCACTCACCAATATACTCATGCACACAGTCAACTGTCCATACAGCTGTTTCTACATGCACTTTTGAACCCATACACCTAGGGAATCAACCGCTCACACATCTATGCACAGAGTTATACACCTCCCAGCCACCCACACACACACTCAGTCTCCCATACAAATACTTGGGCAACCATTCAATAACCCATATAGTTACTGATATAGCTACTGATTTAAACATGCAGCAGTTTACAGAAGAACATAAATATTGATTGCCAATTTAAGACACTTTAATCACTAACCCATGCACTCAGTGAGACACATTTAATCATTCTCTCATACAGTCAGTCATGCACCTACTAAATCCTTCATCCAGACACTTATACATCCACTCATTCTTCAATATGTAAGACATATTTTAACTTTACAGAAACATACAGTCACTGGGTGTTGTCATCAGTGATGTCATCAGTGATGTCATTTGAGATGTCATCAGTGATGTCATCAGTGATGTCACTGACCATGTCATGAATGATGTAATATGTGACATCATTAGCAGTGGATTGCGGGTCCGCGATATATAGTTAGTGCAACTAACTATATATGGAATTTCAATGGTTTTGTGCAAATAAAATAAGGTTTTTTAAATGCTAATCCCTAACTATATATGGTCTATAACCTATGGTTTTTTCAGTGAATTTTCAAGGTTTTGTAAATGCAAATTCCTAACTATATATGGTCTATAACCTATGGTTTTTTCTGTGAATTTCATTGGTTTTTTAAAAGCTAATATCTATAGCTGTAAAATATATTCTTTATTAAGTGACGTATCACGTAGCCCGTGAGACGCCTCATGATGCATCGCATAACCGTGACGTATCGTCTCTGCAGCGCAAACCAAACCCAAAACGTAAGCGCGCCAGAACACGCTTACAGATATATATATATTTTTTTAACCTTAATTAGACAAAATCCACACGTGCACATATCACAAACGTTCAAAAAACACAATATGTCGGACTCCCGTTACGCTGCCAGTTAGCTGCCCGGTTAACGTACCAGGAAGCACCTTTACCGCGAAAAATCGCAAATTTTTTTTTTCACCCCCCATGGAACTTTAATAGCCCCCTCATCAATCCTAGGGGTTCAGGAGGGGTCTGCCTTACCCCTTTCATTCATTTACACCTTTTTTTTTTCCACCTCTTGTCTCTCGATCCCACAGAGAGACAAGATGGCGGCCGCTCCAGACTGTTTACAATGATAACAGCCAATCAGCTTCTCCTCAGACTATCGTTACACTGCCGATTAGCTTCCCGGTAGCTGCCCGGTTAGCTGCCCAGTTCGCGTACCAAGACGCGTCTCTACGGCGAAAAAATCGGATTTTTTTGTTTGTTTTTTTTGGGCCCCACGTGGCTTTATAATATCCCCCTCATAAATCCTAGGGGGTCAGAAGGGGTCTACCTTGCCCTCTTTCCTTCATTTCCCCCTTTGTTTTGGCCTCCTCTTGTCTCTCGATCCTACCGAGAGACAAGATGGCAGCCGCTCCGGACTGTTTACAATATTGACAGCCAATCAGCTACTCCTCAGACTCCCGTTACACTGCCGGTTAGCTTCCCGGTTAGCTGCCCGGTTAGCTGCCCGGTTCGCGTACCAAGACGCGTCTCTACGGTGAAAAAAACGAATTTTTTTTTTTTTTTGGGTTACACTGCCGGTTAGCTTCCCGGTTAGCTGCCCGGTTCGCGAACCAAGACGCGTCTTTACGGCGAAAAAATCGGATTTTTTTTTTTTTTTGGGTTACACTAACGGTTAGCTTCCCGGTTAGCTGCCCGGTTAGCTGCCCGGTTCGCGAACCAAGACGCGTCTCTACGGCGAAAAAATCGGATTTTTTTTTTTTTGGGTTACACTGACGGTTAGCTTCCCGGTTAGCTGCCCGGTTAGCTGCCCGGTTCGCGAACCAAGACGCGTCTCTACGGCGAAAAAATCGGATTTTATTATTTTTTTTTTTTTGGGTTACACTGACGGTTAGCTTCCCGGTTAGCTGCCCGGTTAGCTGCCCGGTTCGCGAACCAAGACGCGTCTCTACGGCGAAAAAATCGGATTTTTTCTTTTTTTTTTTTGGGCCCAGCGTGGCTCTATAATATCCCCCTCATCAATCCTAGGGGGTCAGAAGGGGTCTACCTTGCCCCCTTTCCTTCATTTCCCCCTTTGTTTTGGCCTCCTCTTGTCTCTCGATCCTACCGAGAGACAAGATGGCGGCCGCACCGGACTGTTTAGAATGTTGACAGACACCGGAGAGCCAATCAGCTTCGCTTCGCAAAGTTCCGATACGCGAAAAGTTCGCGAACCGGATCGCTGCCCGGAGCGCTGTTACAGATATATATCTTGATTTAAACGTTAATTTCTCAAAATCCACTGAAGCACATATATTGAGACCTAGCAAAGGCACATCGGGCTAACAGTCCCTACAATTTTGCCAAGTTTCGTGGAAATCCATTCAGCCGTTCGGGCTAAAAGTGAGTCCAACCGCCCTATGGAAATTAACATGGGAAAAACGCGTTTTGGGACCCCCCTTTTTTCTCGGCCCCCCCTTGACGAACCCCCCCCAAATTTTCAGGAGCTGCTCAGAAACAAAATGTGCCATTTTCCTGAAAATTTCAGCCGATTCCGTCCACAAACGCCAAAGTTATTAGACATAGAATTTTCAAAAGTCCCATAGGAAAAAAATCCTAACTATATATACCTACTGGCTATCGCCAGTAGGTAATATATATATATATATATATATATATATATATATATATATATATATATATATTCACTGAAAAAACCATAGGTTTCAGCCACTTTATAGTTAAAAATTTAGGAATTAAAAACCCTTAGAAATTCACTGAAAAACCATAGGTTTCACACATGTTATAGTTAGCTGGACATTTCACTCATACAAAACCATTGAAATTCCCCCGTTATAGTTAATTATAACTCACGCGCCCGCAATGCACTGCTGATGACGTCACATATTACATCACTCATGACATGGTCAGTGACATCACTCAAGACATCACTGATGACATCTCAAATGACATCACTGATAACATCATTGATGACATCATCCAGTGAATGTGTGTCTTTTGTATCTTAGTGAATACATGTATTAGCGAGTAATGTTTAAATATGTAAATATCTGTATCAGTGTCTCACTTTGTGTATCAGTGGCTGCATGGTTTGGTGACTAGCTACATGAGTGTCGATATGGGTTATTAGTTGGTTTTTAGAGTATCAGTATGAGTGTCTGTATTGTTTGGTGGGGGGTATTACTTACCGCATTGATGCATGAATGGGTGAATCACTGTTTGTATGTGTTTTAAAGACAGCATGTGTGAGGACTGTATGGGTGGATGAGTGTGTGTATGGGTGTGTTAGTGAGTGAATCACTGTCTCAATAGTATCTTTATGAGTAACTACATATGTGTTAAACTAGTATATGTGAGTATTAATGTATATAAGTGAGTAAATGTGAGAGTGAGAGATTGTAAGAGTTCCTGTATAAATATGTATGTGTTTCTATAAGTGATTGTTTAAGAGAGTAAGTATGTGTACATTTCTGTAGAAGTAAGTGTAGTGGTGGGTGTATAGCCTTATATGCAAGTAAATGAATGTTTGATTTGCATGTGTGAGTTTGTGTGTGAGTAACTCAATAGATGAGTGTCGGTGTATAATAAGATGTATAGGTGTATGAGTACACATGATGAGTGAGTACATGTATGAGTGCCTATATAGAACTGTTAGTGAATGACTGGATGTGTATGTAGATTTTAGAATTACTGAATAGGTTGTTCTAACTGGCGTTGGTTTTTCCATTTTTTTTGAAAATTTTAGTTTCTATTTTTTAATGTGTGTATCAAGGGTTATATTACGCTATTACGCTGAGAGGAGGTCTGTCACTCTTTCACAAGGATGATGTGTGAAACCTATGGTTTTTCAGTGAATTTCTAAGGTTTTTTAAATGCTAATTTTTAACTCTAACGTGGCTGAAACCGATGGTTTTTTCAGTGAATTTTAAAGGTTTTGTAAATGATAATTTTTAAATGTATTAATTGGTATAGTTTATATACTGATTTACTACATTATTTTAAATTATTTATTATTAGATATTTTATTTTTTAAATTACAATACATATTTTTTATATAAATTGAAAAATAAATGTTTTGAAAAATATTGAAATTGTAATATATTTTATTATTTTAATTTTTTTAATTTATATATATTTTATATAGCAGGCAATGATATTCTATGGAAGAAAATTCAAGTTACTGGTAAGTACAGTTAAATTTACTTTTCAGGAACAGTAGTGAGCTGAAAGATGCAGTACTGAGGTCTCTCCTGAAAACAGGTGAGTAGATCGGAATTCGTAGTTCGGCAGATTATTGAGGAATTTTTTAAAGTTCCAAAACTCCACACTTAAAAGAGTTTCCAAGTAAAACATGTCAAGTTACTGTAAGTATGGTTACATTTACTTTTCAGGGTCCGTCCTGGGCTTAAAGATGCAGCACTGACGTCTCTCGTGATAACAGCTGAGTAAATCGGAATTCGTACTTAGTCTAATTTTAGAGGAATATTTCGCTCAATAGTGAAGAAAGGGGGTGGGGCCTGAGGACACAGGTGTGCAAACACGCCCTGTGGCGTGTTTTAGGTTGGGGAATATATTCCTCTTCAATCCTGAGGTCACCTGTGAGCCAACTAGCCCCTCAGGTGCCTCCAGTTTGCGCCAGGGAGCTGCGTTGTAGAGGGGTGTTCAGAGGGCACGCCCCTTTTTTATAACACTCTGCAGCGCAGCTCCGTGGCACTTACTAGAGGTACTAGTTGGTCCCTAGGGGACCTCTGGATTGAAGAGGAATATATTCCCCAACCTAAAACGCACCACAGTGCGTGTTTGCAAACATGTCACCTCAAGCCGCGTCCCCTACCTTCACCACTGTGCAAACATGCCCCGTCACGCGTTCTAAGTTGGGGGATTAAGTCCCCTTGCATACTGGGGGTCCCTGGGGGCCAATTAGCACACCAGGAACCTCCAGTATGCGCCAGAGGGCTGCGTTGCAGAGAGGTGCAAAAAGGGGCACGGTCCCTTACACCTCTCTGAAACACAGCCCCCTGGCACGTTAGCAGAGGGAGAACTAATTCCCCTTGCATACTGGAGGTCCCTGGGGGCCAACTAGCCCACCAGGAACCTCCAGTATGCGCCAGGGGGCTGCTTCGCAGAGAGGTGTAATGAGGCCATGCCCCTTTTTACACCTCTCTGCAACGCAGCCCCCTGGCGCGTTTGCAGAGGGGTAACTAATTCCAATTGCATACTGGGGGTCCTGGGGACCAACAAGCCCCCCAGGAACCTCCAGTGTGCACCAGGGGGCTACATTGCAGAGAGGTGTAAAGAGGCCACGCCCCTTTTTACACCTCTCTGCAACGCAGCCCCCTGGCACTTTTTCAGAGGGGGAACTAATTCCCCTTGCATACTGGGGGTCCCTGGGGGCCAACTAGCCCACCAGGAACCTCCAGTGTGCGCCAGGGGGCTGCGTTGCAGAGAGGTGTAAAAAGGGGCGTGGCCTCTTTACAAGTCTCTGCAAGGGAGCCCCCTGGCCCATACTGGAGTCTCCTGGTGGGATAGTTGGCCACCAGGGACCCCCAGTATGCGAGGGGAATTACTTCCCCCTCTGGAAACGCGCCTGGGGGCGCGTTTGCAGAGAGGTGCAAGGAGGGGGCGTTGCCTCCTCCCGATCCTGTTTACAAAAAAAAACTTTTAAGAAGGGGGGCTGTGTAGCCCCCCTTCTTTTTCTTTTTTTTTGGCCCTGGGGACCCCATCCCTCAGGGCCTGCCCCCAATTTTTATATTTAAAAAAAAAAATCGGGAAGGGGGCCGCGTAGCCCCACTCCCGTGGCCTATTTCAGCTCCGGGACTCCCATCCCCCGGGGCATGGGCAATTTTTATTTTTATTTTTTGTGGAGGGGAGCCCCTCCTCCCCCTTAAGGCCCCGGGGACCCCATCCCCCGGGGCCGGCCTTTTTTTTAATTGTCTTTTTTTTGAGGAGGGGGCCACGTCACCCCCCTCCCGGACCACTTCTGGCCCCGTGGACCCCATCCCCCAGGGCCTGCCCTTCCTTGTTGGGGGCCATGGTGGGTCCCCAAGCCCCCCACGGTCTCTGCCGGCTCCCCGCTAACATGCTGCTCCCCATACAGAAAAGCAATCAGCTTTGATTTTTGAAAGAGAGAGCAGGTTTCCGGCTCTCTTTCAAAAATCTAAGCAGTTTGCTGTGGTAAGGTGGGAGCCGCGAAGCTCCCGCCCTACCACAGCAAACAACAGTGTCCCGGGGGTGGGCACCCTGGGACACTGCAGAAGCCGGCCCTGGGGGGTGGCGGTCCCCAGGGCCATCGAGGGCTCCAGGAGGGGGGCCGCGTGGCCCCCCTCTCAACATCAACAAAGCCCCGGGGGCTGGTGGTCCCCCGGGCTGGGGGGTCCGTCACAGACCCCCCTATTTTGCGTATAAGTGCCCCGGGGAGGTGGCGGTCCCTGGGGCATGTGGGGGGGCTTGAGCCCCCCACACAGTTTTTTTTTTTTTAAACAAAGCCCCGGGGGGTGGCGGTCCCCGGGGCTCTGTGGGCCTTAGAAGACCACCATCACTAATATTAAAGCCCCAGGGGTGGCGGTCCCCGGTGCTGCGGGGGTCCATGAGCCCCCCCACAAACTTAGAAGAAAGTCCAGGGGGGTTGCGGTCCCCGGGGCTCGGGGGGCCTTAGAGGCCCCCTCACTAATAACACTAATAACCCCAGGGCAGTGTGGGGGGATTAGGACCCCCCCACACTTTTTAAATAATTTTTCCACCGGGATTTGGTCCCCCGGGGGCTAATTTATAAAAAAGCAGACCCAGGTTTGCGTAACGTACGCGAATCCCGCGATTTAAAAAAATATATATATAATTATTATTTGGGGCCTTGGGGGTCCTTGTGGGACCCCCTGAGCAGGCCTAGGGGATCAGGGTGTTTCTACCCTGCCCCCTTTTTGCATTTTCCACGTTTGTTTCTCTGCTTTCTTTTGCCTCGGTTCTACCGAGGCACAAGATGGCTGTCAACACTTCCTGGTTTGGAGTGTTGACAGCCAATTAGCATTCAGCTCGTGCTCGGGAAGGTACAGAGTACAGTAAGCTTACAGTAAGCTCCTATAGATATACTTATGATTTTACTCATGATTTTCTCAGGGACTACTGAACGGATTTACACCATTTAACAAAAATGGTAATCTGCGAACCGAACTCCACCTTTTTGCCAAATTTGGTGTAATTCCGTTCAGCCGTTCGGGCTGTAGCCCTGGCTGAAGGTCCTATGGAAAATTGAATGGGCAAAACACGTTTTGGAACCCCCCTTTTTTCTCGGCCCCCTCTGCACAAATCACCCCCAAACTTTCAGGGAAAGAGGGGAGCAGAGCAGGCCATTTTCTTGGAGAAATTTGCGAAGATTCGTCCACCGGCGCCTAAGGTATTCCAAATAGAATGCTAATTGGCTGTCAACACTCCAAACCAGGAAGTGTTGTGAGAATGGTTAGAAGTGGTCAGTCATTGGAGATCCAATTCAGGTGTGTGGCTTATCCACAGTATCATAACATTATTTTTTAACCTGTTTAAGTTTGAGGTTTGCATTTAATACTATGCTATAGGCAGATATGGATGTTTAGGCAGCGGTTGTGTCCATGAAGCTTGGTTATTACCATTTA
The DNA here is from genome assembly GCF_964263255.1 of Lissotriton vulgaris. Taxonomy (NCBI): domain Eukaryota; kingdom Metazoa; phylum Chordata; class Amphibia; order Caudata; family Salamandridae; genus Lissotriton; species Lissotriton vulgaris. Next base: position 594,673,784 of record NC_141689.1, on the reverse strand, counting down.
CATATAGGTGCCTGAGGGAGGGAAAAGAAGTCTATCTGAATGGCGAGGATTGCACAATAGCAGCATATCACTCCTTAATTTGTAGACAAATACAATTGCATGACTCTTGTAGACAAGATGCGCCTAATTTGGACTGAGTTTGAAAAGGTAGTCCGACACCTGCTATCATAACAACGTTGAGTTTACTGGAAACGGGAGTTATTTGCTTTGAAATAATGGAGATTGTTGTGCAATGTTAGCAGGCATCGCTTACATGATTACGGTAACTGAGCATGTGGTTTGATAAAAAAAAAGTTGTGTTAACTCCTCTGCATGGGAAGCTGGATGTTTCCATCTGGCTGTCGATTTCGACCTTGAAAGCAGAGTCAACCAAATGAGTCGTATAAGAGCGCTATTGTCTCAAAAAGAGGTCGCTGTTATATCTGCTACAGAAACATTTGTCCTTCATGTAGCAAACACCCGCACAGAAGTGCAAGATTTATTAAATACAGACGTGCTCTTGAATTTTGGGGAGTTAATTTAGAGTATCTTTAATGTGTCCTTGACTATGGGGTTACCTTACTTTTTAAAAGTTAGAAGCAGTGGCCTTGTGACTTCTGTAGAAAGTATATTTGGTGTCTTGTCAGTGTTTTTCCATTCGATTTTTTCCAGCATCTTTGGTGGATTCTCCTTAATTTTCACATTAGTTGTCGGTGTGCTTGTATTAATTTGTTTACTTAAATATGGATGCGCATCTTGCAGCAGACGAGAATATGTCCCTATTGTTGCTGGTCCGCAACCGAATGCTTAGTTATTACGGAGCGCTGCCTCTGGCTACATTGAGAGCAGCTTATGGATTATCGTTTTGATTTTCCTTTTTCACATGCGTTCAACCTGTCTTCTATTGCTTGAGCTGTGATTTTGACTGGGCCCTGGATTTGTGTCTCTGCAGTACGGTGTCTCCCAACGCGGATTATGATCAGCTGATGAGCCCCTTAGTTACTCATGAATTGCTCTGTTCTGGCGGCGGGATTTTGGCCTTAGCAGCGGTACATGGAATAATGGGACGTTGGAATGTTTTTGCAGCGGCGCATGACTTCTTGGCACGCAGTTACATTGAAGATGAACCGAGTTTTCCTCTAATGGTGATAGAGGCTCCAGTTGTTGAGGAACATGTATGTTCATTCCCACTATTGAATTGGATGGTTGAAATGTTTTCAGATGAGAACAATGACTTCCTCTTGGAGGCTGTTGCTACATACTGTGCTTATACGCTGTTGGATTAAGACTCTTTGATTTTTGTACGTATTCTTTATTAATTAGCTACTACTTTCTATCAAAGAGCGAATAATTTTTTGGGGAAATGTGAATTTGACTCTGCTTTTTAGGCTTGGACTCTGCGTTCCTAATTCGCCCACGTTTATATCACGTGCTTCAATCAAGGAAGGGTGCCGTCGGGCTGAGTCTTACACTCACACCCTGTTAAGTTAGCATGTGTTTATTAAAAGCTTACACGCTATTTTTGCTTTCCTGCTCTGCTTTGCACACGACACGTACTTGTGATATTGTTTAGAGAACGCTGAGTATTTTTGTTTATATGAGAATAATTTGGTATGCTAGATTTGTAAACTACCTTGCTAGTTTTGTGTGTATAGTGAGAGCATGGAACATCAAGGTTAACTTGAATACTGTGTCTTTTATTCAGAATGATCCTCGCACGTTCGAGTCATAACACATATGCAGCTGTGGCCTCCTCTGATACTTGAGCGTTTCATAATGCATTGTGGAGGCAAAGTTACACACAGTTGGAGAACATTTGTATCTTACAGTTTGTGGAGCACTGAATGTGATGCACTACTGCTGACTACCAGAGGTATGGGTCTGCCCATGTAATCCTATTAGACTTTGTGTAGTTATAAACTAATCTGTTAGGTAGGGAGGGTGAAATGTAGGTATATTTTAAATGTGTTTACCTTTAACAATATAGGATGCTTTTTCCATTTGTATTTGATAGAATAGTAACAATGCTGACAACCTTGTTTCTGATAATATGTTTGGTTGTATTATCTAAGGTACTGTGCATGAGATTATGGCGTTAGAAATAAACATTTCAAACTTTCACGTGTCTTTATTTACATCTTGTTTTGGACTGGTGTAAGACTCTTATGAAAGAGTGCTCTTGTTATCAAGTTTACTTCATGTAATTTAAGTCGCATGTTCTGGGTTGACTAGTTATTGGTGGTTTTGCTCTAGGAAGAAGAACCAATGAGTGACTGATTGCTAGTCTGGTAGGGGGTTTGTGTAGTAAGGTGGGTTTTGGTACACCGTAATTCACTGAGGTCCTAAGTCTTTATGCATAGTTCTGTGTATGAGCAGAATTCCTGGAACAGTAGTTACAACAAAAAGGCTCGTTAAAGGGCTTGCACTTTGAATATGAATATAAAATTAAAGAATAGTTGATAATCACAGCTAAGGAATGCAGTAATTAGATGTGTGTATGTGTGGATGATGTGTAGATTGAGTGGAAGATGAAAAACGTGAAAAGTAAGAAAGGCTGGAGAGACGCAAAATACCTACTGCATTGCCAGTGAAATGGATCTTTGAATTTCCAGGTCATTACACAGATAGGGTGTTGGATTCTGCAGTGAGAGCAAGAGAAACTAGTACTACATCTAAGGGAGAAAGCTAGTACATAACGTACACACAGTTCGGCAGATTTACAAGCTCGTGGGAAAAATGATGCAAAAGTGGCGCAATGGGCTTGTAAACCTGCCCCAGTGTGTGGTAGAAAAGACGCAAGAAAGGACGGAAGTGTGCAAATTAACCACTGCTATTCATGGGTAGCAGTTACCAAGAAGGCTGAATAAATGGCCTGCACTTTGCATTTGAATTAAAGAAAAATAGTTGATAAGCCAAGCGAAGAATGGTAGCAAGTAGGTGTGTGTATTTGTGGTTGTTGTGTTGATTGAGTGGAAGATGACTAAGGTAAAAAATTAGAGCGGTTGCAGAGATGCAAACTTTCAATTTCTTTGTAAAGTGTGGAACATGAGCCCATAATTCTATCGATGCCCAGGCCGCTGGCGCAAACCGCCTCTTAGTTCCCATGTTGAATAGTTACCAAATAAAGAGACGGGCGCTGGAAGCAGGAATCAAGAACAGAGTTTAATTCTCATGAGGAGAGCCAGTCATTTCGGACACGAAACACAGTGTCTTTCGGGAGGTGCTCTAACGAGTGAGCTGAGACTCTTCCTTTTATACCTTACAAAACACTTGGTATTACAGTCACAGCATTGTGAAACGAAGGAAAGATAACCCTATAATCCTCGTGTCAATCCTACCCCACATGTGTTCACAATAGGGACCCTTGACCTGCTGATAAGAGGGGAGGGCAATCACGCAGCTGAGTGTTTCATCAACAGTTTAGGATGTGCGCGCCTAATCATAGCCAGGGGGTGGGGTGGCCAGGATCAATAGTGGGTCCTTTGAAGAGGAGTGACTTCATACAATAAGGGCAGTAAATGGTATCTCCTGGCTTAGGCGATGGCCTCGGACATGTGTGGTCAGCCGGGCTCGGGGGAAGGGGTCATCAAAGGAGTGGTATTCATGCTGCGTGGACAATCGAGTGCGGAGGGAAGGCTTGTCAACAGAGGGGCATTCATGGAAGGAAAGGAGGTGTTGGTCAGGCGCGGTCGTGGCTCTCAAGGACAGGGTCTTGCAGAAGAAGAAGGTTTATGACTTGCCCATGTGAGGAGAAGGGAGGGATAGCCAGGGTGGACAGAGTCACATAGAGAGAGAGAGAGAGAGAGAGAGAGAGAGAGATCTTACGACCAGTACAAGAGAGAGCGGGGGCAGTCAGGTGCAGCTGGGGAGGGCTACGTCAGCTAAGGCGAAGGATGCCTCTTCAAGAGGGAATGGGGGGGTTTTGTGCGGGTCAAGCAGGAGAGTTGCCTTTCGCAGCAGGGTCGCACAGGGGGAGAGGGTTTCATGGCCTATGCATGAAAGAGAGGGTTTAGGATACGCGCAGGAGGGAAGCCGGGGATTCCAATGGGTAAAGGGCCATGGTGCCTAGAATGGCGGTACATATGCATAGGGGTATGGGCTCTCACTGGCAGAGTGATACGGTCAATAGTTTACGGTATTCATGGTGCTCACAGGGAGAGGAGTGGGAGAAGAAGGGAAATGAATGCTGTTTATGTACATCAATTTCTTCAACTTCCACAGTCGCCCCTTTTTACATTACAGCAGTCATTTTTGTAATTGATGGGTTTACAGGTAGTCAGGCATCGTTGATGAATTAGCATTTTGTCGATACTAACATTTGGCGTACAATCATAGACAGTTGAGGTGATGGGCAGAATGCAGCACATAGGAAATTGCATTTCGTTGTGTTCCTGACAATTAAACGCACTACATAGCATAAATCTTTCTAACTTAAAAATGTGACCAATGAACAGTTTTTGACCAGGTAGTTGAGAGCGGAATTCAGTTCAATACACAAGATTTCTTCGTCACAGTGTCTTTTTATCATTGAGCCATCACTGGTAGGCTCTAGTCCGTGTACTTTCGTTGGCGCTGTTGAGCACCGGCGGTGGAGCTATAGGTCCAGCTCGGTTCTATCCTTACGTGTTGCAGGGTGCGGTCAGTCCTCTGCTGTTAGACCACAGTCCTGTTCCCTAAACAATCCGTTTGGCGGCGCCTTATGCTCGGCACCTATATTTTCCCGTGGCAACACCCTATTCCCATATGAATGCAGTTCTTCCTTTTGGCAAAAAGTCACGTGGAAAAGAGGGTGAGCATGGTTCAGATAGTCGATAGGAGAGAGAGCGAGCGGAGTTGGGGTCAGAGTTCCTGGGACACACAAAAGGGACCAAGGGAGCAAAGGATAACAAGCAGGCAGGCCCATCAATCGAGCCCAAAGAAGGGGGACAGAGACTCCAGGCACACGTGGGTTAGCAGACGGAGGGCTTCAAGGCGGCCCATCATGTTTCATTTTCCACGTTGAAATTGCGGTCTCGTCCCGTATCCTGTTGCTCTGCGGCTCCACCTTTGGTCGAGGTCACACGTGTCCCAAGGTCCGCAGTCGGGCTGTACATCACATCTGACCCATCTCCTTCGGTGATCGTGAATCCTTGAATAGGTACAAAACAAGCTTTAGAGAACTGGTCAGGGGAAGACATTTATGCATGTGAATTCCTCCCTCAATCTAACGCACCTGGGAGATACGCTCATTGGTCACAGTCAGAGGTTCATTTACCAAGCAGTGCATATGTCGGCATTCCTACTGAATTCAAGCCAAGCTTTATTCATTGTCTACACAGGTCGCATATGGAGGAAAGTCAGACTCTTATCAACTGCGTATGTCATCAAACTCAACATTTCGGAGCCTCCAGGGAGACTCGTCTTTCTAACCTGAGTCTTAACAGTCTAACATTTCCCTTCAAGGCTGGCTAACCTTTTCAAACAGGGCGGGGGCGCTATCATCGAGAGTCAGGGAAAAACAGTTTTTCCTTTTTCGAGGGACAACAGTTGCGCATGGTCATTGTGTTTACATCCGGGACAGTAGCTGGGGGTCGATCAAAAATGGGGCGGGGATGCATCGGGTGCTCGCGCTTGGGTGAAGAAGGGGGTAGGGCAATCTGGGCGTTCGGGGGTCAATCTAGACGCTGGCGTTCGTCTCTGATGATGCTATGAGGTGCCATTGACATACAGTTCCCCTATAAATGGCCAGATTTGGGGGACCTTAGTCGTCTTACCTGTCCTTTCCTTCTCAGCCAATTCAAGTTCATTCATTTTGCAGAAAGGAGAGGTAGTAATATGGCGAGATACAATCTTTTTAGTTTTGGTCAATTTCGCTGAACACCTTCGCGTTCAATATGTACCAAATCAGACTGGTGCCGGTGGGGCACAATTTTACCAAAAAGAGGGAGAGAAAATAGGAAGACTCTCATAGAGAGTGAGAGTCGTCCCCAATCTAAACGAGCCATTCGGTACACGTATGACATGTAGAGAGAGAGATAAGGGGGTGGTGAGAGAGATAGAGAGAGACGTGTACGAAAATAGGTCATTTAGTGCGCTCACAACACAGAACAGCAAAGGTCAGGTAACACGCAAATACAGACAGAGGGAAGACATAAATCCGTACATTTCATACACACACACTCAGACAAGGAAGACAGCACATGTACTACACATATATAAGACATTCACAACAAAACAGAAAACAACAGGTGGCCAACAAACTCCATATTATATCCTACGTATCTTTACTATCCTATTTATTTACGTGCTTAGCTCTTTTTACCCTTCCCTCCTTTTCTTTCTCGCCCGTTATCTCGGTGAGTGTTCTCAATTGCCAATACTCACACCTCGGTTGGTCGATCAGAAATTAACCTGGTCGTGCTAGTTACCCATGGTTGGATCTTAAACCATTTTCAGTTCCTTCCTTTGGTGGGAAGTTCTCCAGGCTGAGGCAACGGCAAGTATTGATCGGGAGAACAGTCGGGCAGCTTGGCTATATCTATAAGAGTGTGAGAAAGGGGGGCAGTGCATTTTGAACATCAGCAACATTTCTAACTTCCCAGACGGGTGGTGCCGTGGCAACCCTTACCCATATGTTTTTCTTTCCCTACCTAGTCAAACGTCCAGTTACATTATTTAACGCGTCCTTTCTAGTCAATTTTTCGTCATTCAGTACCTGTCCAGTTTCTATGTCAGTCCATCCTCCCAGTCGCTATGTTCCAAGGAGGAACAGTCATGTTTAAGTCTACGTCTTTAAAAAAACTTATCGTTATGAGGACTATGCACATATTCCCTCCTTCCCTTTTCGTCGGTGGTTCGACCATCGTTCTCCCATATTTCAGCCGACGTTCTGACGTGACCTGCAGAAGGGAGGAAAAAGAAGGGGTGGGGGGCAGCATTCAAAGTACATCAGCATGCAGTAGTCCGAAAATGTTTTTACCTACCACATACTCGACCTATCTCCGCGTACTGCATTTCTTTACCATCTCGGCGTTTAAGCCCAGAGGGACCAGTAATGTCAGATAGATAATCATTGACGATCTGCATATCTACATGAGTTACTTGGTCGTAACCCTCTTTGTCGGGTGCAAGGGTGACGGTCAGGTGGCATTTCTGTGGTGTCGTTTTAAGGGTGTCTAAAACACCTTTCTGGCTGCCTGCGATACATAATGTAGCTGCTAAATATCTGATCCTTTTGATCTACATCTTTCATCATACTTATTCTTCGCTCACAGTAGTAAGACATCCAAAACTCATTAATGCAACTGCTACAACCATGCTTTCTTTTTCAAAATACTTTTAATAAAAAGTGTTGAGGTACAAATACAGGCCTACAACTCAGTGGGCCGGCTACGAAGCAGATTGAAACTGTACATAAGAAGAACGAAGTTGGTGGCAGTTCATTGCATAAAGTGCAGCAGTGCAATAAAACCATATTAAAACTTCCCTACAGAGCAAGCATGATGCATGTCAGTAATTCATCTTTAATAAATTCATAAATTCATTATCCAATGTTCATTCATTGCCTAAATTACACCAATTCATTTTCCAAATCATAATCAGTACCCACCCTAAGTCAGTTCATTGTCCAAGCACATACTCAACATCCTTCATATCTACTTTCATTATCCAAAAACTGCATATATATCTCGGGACAAAAAGCTGCGCAATCAGGGTGCAACAAAGTTTATTCAAAACGTCTCATTTTGTGTCGGCGCCATTTTGGGTGGGGTCAGGCGAGTTCCAGCACAGTCAGAATGTCTCCAATGACTCGTGGTTGGACCGGAGCCTTCCGTTGGAAGTTCAAAAAGTTTTGAATCATGTGGTTAACAGTTCTAACAATATGGACCATTAGTCAAAGAGTGGGGAGGGCGGCGACAATTTTCCTACCGGGTCATTCTGGTGTTCCACCGGAACTGAACAAGTCTATGCCGTGGCTGCATTTTAGCCATTTCCAATCCGACGCTGGCGCCGGCAGGAGTTGCACCGATGTCGTGGTTCCCAGTGAAGGGGGCGGGGGCACCCATGAGGAGGGATCGGGGTGCCCCCCGGCTCTCATAGAATCTTCAAGGTTGAGGAGAGAAGGCATGGGGTGCGTGCCCGTCCTGGGCAAAAGACCGCTTTTTGATGTTGACCCTCTTTAAGTAAGAGCATTGGGGGTGTCGCTGGAAGCCTCCACCTGGAGGGAGGTGGGGGAGGCTCGTTCGCGCCGTCTCCCCCTTCCAGCGACCCCGCGCCGTTCCTCGGCTCCGTCGCTTCGACATTGGCCGTGCTGGCTATTGAAGATGGGGGGGGGGTGGTCGGCGGCTGAGGCAAGACAGCCCCCCCCCTTCCTTTTTGACATGTGGCGGGACTACCTCCAACTCTCCAGGAGTGGACACGTGGCAGGGCTACTTGCTCTTGTCCAGACGTCGGCATGTGGCGGCACTACCTGTAACTATCCCGGCGATGGCATGTGGCGGGACTACCTGCAACTGTCAGGCGTTGGGTGTAGTTGCGGCCATTATAGCTGAAAGAAATGCCGCCATCCTCGCTTTGGCTTCGCCCTTCAACGAAAGCTGGATCGGGTGAGAGAGAGGGGTGGTCGGTGGCCGAGGCAAGACAGCCCCCTCTCTCCCCGCGGCCTGCGGGGCGGCAGAAGAGAAGAGATGGAGAGGTCCTGGCCATTCTCTGGACCGCCTGCCCAACATCATCTCCTACTGACCGCGGCCAGGCGAGTCCCTCGTGCCTCGAGGCCTCGCCTTCCGGATGGGCGTAACCGCGGACCTGTTGCACTTCGGGAGCTTCCGGAATGGGGGTAGGTACCTATTGAGTTGTTTCTATTTCATGTGACCGTTATTTGGGCGTGGCGGGCAATGAGGCAGACATGTTGGGAGCAGGAATAGACAGTAGAGCCTAGCTACCTCGTGGCTATCTTTGCTGCCAAACTTTTCGCCATTTTATATTTCTTATTACGAACTATTTCTAATGTTTCTTATTTTTAGTGAAGTCAAAAGCTCATCAGGGGGTTACTGACTTAGCCTGATTTCTTTTTATTTTTCTTTCTCTTCCTTAGCGTGTTTCGAGCTAAAGTTTTCTGTTAGTAGGGAACGGTGATCACTTCATATTTTTATGTGTCCTTTTCACTAGGGGGTACTTCTGGACGGACCAGACGAGTTCCCTCCAATAAATGGTCCGGGGTGGAACTAGATTATCGATCAAAAGGGGAACATATATTCCTTCATTAGGGTATCATCCTGGACAGACCGAGCGATGTACTTCCACTTACTAGGGTAGCCTCCTGGACGGACCAGATGGTCTACTTCCACTAAATGGCCCATGAGCGGGGAGCATATGTCCTCCATAAGGGTAGTCTCCTGTGAAAGAGTGCCAAACCTCCTCTCAGCGTAACATAACCTTTGATACACCAATTCAAAAATAGAAACTAACATTTTCAAAAAATGGAGCTACTGATACCACTTACCAACAAGCTATTCAGTAATTCCACCATCTACATACACATACACTCATTCACCAACAGTTCATTATAGTCACTTATACATGTACTCACTCATCATATGTACTCATACACTTACACATCCTGTTACACACCGACACTCATCCATACACTTACTCAAATTATACTCACACATGCAAATAAACTATCAAACATACATTTATTTGCATATATAGCATATACACACAACACTACACTTACTTTTACAGAAATTTACATATTCTTACTCTCTTAAACAATCAGTTACAGAAACATACTTATTTATACAGGAACTTTTTCAATCTCTCACTCTCACATATAATCACTTATATACATCAATACTCATATATAGTAGATTAAAACATATATAGCTATTCATAAAGATACTATTGAGACAGTCAATCTCTCACTAACACACCCATACACACACTCATCCACCCATACAGTCCTGCATATATGCCGTCTTCAAAACACATACAAACAGTGAGTCACTCAATCATGCATTTATGCACTAACTAATACTCCCCACCAAACCATACAGACACTCATACTGATACTTAAAAAGCCAACTAATAACTCATATAGACACTCATGTAGCTACTCACCAACCCATGCAGCCAATTATAGACAAAGTGAGACACTGATACAGATATTTACATATTTAAACATTACTCGTTTATACATGTATTCACTAAGATACACTTAATAAGTCAGTTATGCAATCATTTTTACAAAAAAACATCCATTGAGACATTTATTTATCTATTTTTTCTTCCATCCACCTTGTGATACACATATAGAAAACATATTTAAATAAATTTTAAAAAACATTCACTTGATGATGTCACTGACCATGTCATGAGTGATGTTATATGTGACGTCATCAGTAGTGCATTGTGGGCACATGAGTTATAGTTAGCTGAACTAACTATAACAGGAGAATTTCAAAGGTTTTGTAAATGCTAATTCCTAACTATAACGTGTGTCAAACCTATGGTTTTTTCAGTGAATATATTTATATATATATGCATATACATATATATATATATGTGACGCTCGAAGTTTCTTCAATTCAAGAAAAACAACAGCACTCCAGAGGGGGCAAAGTCCAACAAGCTTCTTTATTCAAGCGAACAAACGTTTCGGCGTCTAGCCTTCGTCAGTGTTCATAACACCCTGTGCATGACAGGCTAATAAAGTTCCCAAGATTCAGTAGTGATCAACAAGGGATTGTGTTGTGTGAATGTGTTTCACTTCACACAAAGCTATTAGCGTTCATACAGTAATTTTATTAAGCCATAAATCGGCATAACTTTTAGGCACATAACATGATTACAGAGGGTATAGAGGTCATATATGTGTATCATCACATTAAATCACGCCGTGGATCGGCTTAAGTCCCTCAAGGAAAAGCTACCATCATCGCGAGATACTTAATTAATCTTTACTACATTCATTAGTGAATACACCTATACCTGCTTGCACCCATAGTTATCTATTTATCTCATAGAATTCATCAAACTCATCCAGATAATTTAAACAACCAATATTTCATAAATTCAACATTTCATAAATCCCACTACTTAGTAAAACCAGGAAAAATAACCTAATTGGCATTCTGCAATTACTTCCCTAGATGCACTGCCAGCTCCTCCCCACTGTTCATGCCCTTTGGAAATTTAGTCGATAGGTCGATAATATATCTCAACTCCAATCTTCGCAATTTCCTGAGCCGGTCCCCTCCTCTAACACTTACAGGTACGTAGTCTAATCCAAAATACTGCAGTTTCTTCCTATCCCTGTTGTGAAATTCGGAAAAATGCCGGGCTACCGGGTCTGCAGGAATAGCCTTATCGATAGCCCGCAAGTGCTCTAGGATTCTGATCTTCAACTATTTGATGGTACTGTCTATGTAGCGTAAGCCACTTGGGCAGACCAAACAGTAAACCGCAAAGGATGTACCTCATGTTATGAACTTCTGAATCGCCATAGTTATTCCTGTATCAGGCAAGTTATAGGTAAGGACCCTTCTACTCGCTGCACAGGCTTTGCACCTGCTACAGGGATAGAATCCTTTCATGTCTTTTAGAGTGCTCTTTTTGAATGAGGGTTTATCCAGGTGACTTCTTACCAACATATCTTTAAGGGGCCTAGCTTTACTGAAAATGACCTGTGGATAGTTGGGTAAGTCATCCTTCAGTACATTATCAGTTAGGAGAATATGCCAGTTTTTCTTTAGCATCCTTTTTAAGAAATTGGCCTCTGACGAATATGGAGTAATCATCCTAAATTCCCTTCAACGTCAGTTTTACTCTTTTTAGGTTTGTTTTTCAAGAGTTCCTTCCTGGGAATCTTTCTAACTCTCTTCAAAGTCTGTTCTAATGCTCCCTTTTCATATCCTCTAAGACTAAAACGTAGTAAGCATTCTGAGGCAGCCGCCTCAAAATCTTGTTCTCTTGAGCTATTTCTACGTAGTCTAAGGAGTTCACCATAGGGTATGCTATGAACCAATTTGGATGGATGATTACTGCTGGCAAAAAGAGTTGAATTGCCAGCCGTTGGTTTACGGAAAAGTGCAGTGTGGAGTTGGCAATTATCAACGAACACCCTGAGGTCCAAATAGCCCACTGCCACCGGGCTAATGGAACCAGAGAAGTGTAAGTTGTATTGATTATTGTTGAGATCATCGATGTATTGTAAAGTCGTATTTATTGTGCCCTGCCAAACAATGAATAGGTCATCGATATACCAATACCATCGTATAACCTTGCCATTCTCCTGTCCCACTTCGCAGCTCCTGGGCACCTGCTCCTCCCACCAGCCAACGAACAAGTTTGCATAGCTGGGAGCAAAACAGGTGCTCATCGCTGTCCCTGATACCTGTTTGAAAAATCGGTCCTCAAACAAGAATATATTATTTGTGAGGCAGAATTCCACAAATTGCAGAATCATCATATTATGCTGTGCAAAGCGTAATTGTCGTTGGTCCAAAAAGTGTTGGACTGAAATTAAACCATATTGGTGTTCTATACAGGTATAAAGGCTGGTAATGTCCAATACCATTAACAGATAGTTGGATTCCCAGGTAATCTCAGTGATCTTCTTCAGAAAGTCCTTCGTATCTTGAAAATAAGACTGAAGACTTGCAACAAAGGGAAACAAAAATTTGTCTATAAATCTAGACAAGTCTAGGCCATTCACGGAGGAAACAATAGGTCTGCCAGGTGGACATTGGTCCTCTTTATGAAGTTTAGGAAGATGGTAGAAAGTTGGAGTCGTAGGATTGCCACTCCGTAGGAATAGATGTTCGTCACTTCCCAACATGGATAGGTCATACCATTTCCGTATCAAATTGTCATACAGTTTTACACTCTGCTTGTATACTTCATAGTTGGTCAAATCGTAATATTTAGTATCTGACAGTTGTCTGATTGCCTCCTTATGGCAATATTCTCTACTGAGCAAGACCACATTACCACCCTTATCTAAGGGTTTCACAATGATTGTAGCATCATTCATTAGATCTTTTAAAGCCAATTTTGGGACAATGGTGAGATTCCCTCCATGTATATGGTGGTTCTTGTTTTTTCTAAACTTCAATAGATCGTTGGTCATAGCCTCAGTGAAGACATTAATCGCATCCCAAGCCATCTGAGGAATAAAGACAGATAGAGGTTTAAAATACATTTCTTCTCTCTCCTGGTCCACACCATGCATTGGTGCTCGTTGCGCCATGTTCATGGTGCTGCTAGAGTCGGACTCCTGTTCCAATCTCAAATCTTCCAATGTTTCCAAGTCAGGTAGATCCTTACTGCTTAGTGTGTCCGTTGCTGTCAGTCTCATTCCTTGTGTCTTGGGATCTTTGATTTGCGGTCGCAATTTAAAATACTTATGAAGTTTAAGCTTCCGTGTAAAACGAAAAAGATTTATTTGTGTCTGTGTATACTCTAAATTGGTGCTTGGAAAGAATGTCAAACCAAGACTCAACAGTTCTTTTTCAGTGTCCGTTAGTACTCTTTTAGTCAAATTGACCACAGTGAGACTTGTCATATCACCTAGCGCTTTGTTGTATTTTTCTTGTTGCGACTGGTCCAATTTTGCGTTCTTCCTCTTCCTACCGCCCCCTGCTCTTCGGGTTTTCCTGCGGGGGCGTCCGGAGATTTGTTCTTTCCTCCTCGCAGCCACGATTGTCTTATAATTTTGAACTCATCCTGAAAAGGGACCAAATTGCCCCTTTTAGGTGTCCCAAGGTTCGACTGGTCATCACTGGAACCGGTGATCTCAGATTCCGAAGTCACCAAATTAGGACCTGGTACTGTTTGTTCATTCTGGCGAAGTTCCTTTCTGGGAGCATCAAATTTCTTTGCAAAAGTCTGTACCCTCCCTTGTAAATAATCATTCTCGTCACAGATATACTTTTCTTGTTTTCTTACTTTGATTTTCTGTTCATATTTGATTAAACGGGGTTTCATCAGCCCCCTAAGTTCTTCCACTTTACTCGCATCCTCCTCCTTGTCGAGATCTTCTTCCAAAGCCTTGATTTCTGCTAGAGCCTTATCCCTATCGCTCCAGGCATATTTTACACAAATTTTCAAGGTACCTTCACAATACTGGGCCGTGTGCTCCGCCCAATCAGTGAGGAGTTGAGGATCTGGATGCTTGTACGAAGGTACAGTATACACTCTCAATCTTCTTGGCACACGATGTTCTTCAATATAACTGGTTAGACTCGTCGCTTCCCACCACTTCCGAATTTCTCGTTCATATAACCTTTCAATTATCATGAGTTTATCTTTTAATTTGTTACGCTGTGGTTCTGTAACTACCACCGTGGGTGCTAATGGTGTATTGTGCCGTTTAAACATGTCTTTTGCCGCTGCGCGGCGTTCCGTTTCACAGAACATGCTTGTCACGCTCTAGGAATCTTTCCCTTCATACAGCTTGCAGCCTGCTTATTGCCTCCCTCCAAAACGCCTTGCCGCTATTACAACTGTCCAGTATTGCACATGCAAAGGGGTGGCTCACCGTTCGGGACACATATAGTGGACACCAGCCGGGATCGTAGCTACGGCGGTTCCTGGCTCCAGTCTTTCTGGCAAGCGATCTCCACCCAACAGTTACGGTGGTGCATAGGAAATTCAATTTGCGCTCGTTCTCCACCAATAATCCCGTGCACTCAGAGGTGGGTGCTGTTAGCGGCTGTGGAACACCGCATTACATGACGCTCGAAGTTTCTTCAATTCAAGAAAAACAACAGCACTCCAGAGGGGGTAAATTCCAACAAGCTTCTTTATTCAAGCGAACAAACGCGTTTCGGCGTCTAGCCTTCGTCGGTGTTCATAACACCCTGTGCATGACAGGCTAATAAAGTTCTCGAGATTCAGCAGTGATCAATAAGGGACTATATTCCATTTTTCAAACCCAAATCAAGGATCATTTAAAAATAAATGGACCAGTGAAAGTCATTCTGACACGTTAGTAAGGAATGACATGTCTAATAGAGGAAAGTCGATGACCAAAAAAGCCCCGAAAAGCCTCCAACTATCAGGCACTATGACTAGTCCCTTACACACTGCAAAAAATCAGCGAATTGAGAAGTTAAGCATGAATCACTTGTCTATTCCAACTCCTGACAATAAGTGCAATAAAACAGGCGAACAGTGTAAGCAGTCAGCACTTAATTATAAGATCAAGTCCTCTGAAGATTTAGTCCAAGGCTCGGATAATGATAACAAGGAGGGGCAATTGCAATCAAGTGGCGTTATATTGAAATCAATGCCACCAACATCGCAAGTGGATGATCAGCCAGTAGGTAAAAATACCGCTCCAGAAAGACGGGGCAAAGGCAATTTCAGTCTCTTCTACACAAACAATATCAGAACCGGTCATTCCAGTAAGTATGGATACTCTTTACTGTGAGCGTCAAGGATATACCTCAGAAACATTAAGTATTTCGACACAGGGACCTTTGAAATTTTGTGTAATGAATACAGATGTTGTACAAGCAAAGGAGGTATCTGGCATTGCGCCACGGCCAAATAGTTCTAAAACCGGCAAAGAGCTGCACCAAATTATTTGGACTCCAGAGTATAAGACACAGGGAGCCCATGACATATTTAATAGGAGCAATATCCTGAAGATTATGGCTGAATTTGAGGACCTAAAAGATATTAAATCAACTGACCTTGAACAGGTACAATTTCTTAAAGGCCTTAACGACACATTAAATGAACAAACACTGACAACCTGGAAAACTCCAGCAATAGCTAAAGCAATCATGGAGAGATCAGACATTTTTCAAACCTGGGTCATCCAAATATCACATCCTACTTCCCCACGCTATCCGCCTCCTCTGAAGAAGCCGGGCAGTGTTCAACTTATCAGGAAAACCTACAAAAGCCAGTCTACTCAATTCTACATAATGCAAAGGGTAGAAGTGAAGCCCCCCTCACATGTGTAGGAATGGAACTTTGTAATGGGGAGACGCAAAATACTAAGGATAACTGGAAATGGCTTCCTAGTATGCTAAATGAAAAACGGAAGATCTGACCGTTTAAAGGTAAACCGAATCAAAATACTAAAAAGGACATACATGTGTTATCTTGGAACATTGCAGGCGCAAAAAGATTGCTGGAGGGAGGATTACCATTGGATGAATGGGGTGGATGTGACATAATCGCGCTACATTAAACATGGCTACGAGAAGAAATTGCTCTTGTTGGCTTCATACATCATAGTGTAGTGGCTGAAAAATGTAAGACCTATGGCCGTGCCATCGGAGGCCTCTCAGTATATTTGTCAATATCATTAAAAATGAACTCGAAACAACTACAATCTCCAGATCCAAGTATCCAACTAATTAAACTAACAGATCAAAATACTAGCAATACCAAGTCAACAATCTTGATTAATTACTATACACAACCCAATTTTCAGGTGAAAAAGATATAGAATGCGATATTGTGCAATGCTATCATGGACCTACGCACTACAGACCCATTGTCTAATATTATAATTACTGGTGATTTCAACTCCAACCTGATTCTAACTCCAGAGGAAGATGATATATTAACAGCTGATAACATCCATTGGGGTGTTCCTCAACAGACACAAAGTGGAAGAGGAACTCGGAAGGATCTTCTAGCAATCGAATAGTGACAGAACTAGAGTTTCTCGGTATGCGTGTTCTGAATGGGAGGACTCCGGAAGACCAACCCCCCAGTAAAACGTATCATGGTCCACATGCTCAATCAACTTTGGACTTTACAATTGTTAGTCTCTTATTAATCCCTTTACTAAATAGCTTTTATATTGAATACAACCCGATGAGCGATCATGCAATGCAACATACCAAATTCAACCGTAACACGGAAAGATTTCAACCATCGTATACACTAGAAGGCCATTTATGTTCAGCTAATGTAAAACGTATAAACTGGTCCAACTCAACTGAAATCGAGTGGTTTACGATAATGAAGGCCACATTGAATGTTCCAGGGAATACAGCAATGAATGCGGTCCAAGCATGGTCTCTCTTTTTAGAGAAATTAAAACAAAAAATGAAGTTACCAGTCATGAAAACCAACACTGACGGTTCGCAGAGAAAACTTTCGAAAGAGCTACAAGATCTACGAAGGTTTCTACAACGAATTCGCAAGAAGTTGAAGTCTGCCGACAATGGTGCATGTCTGTTGGTCACCTATCGTGCGCAAAGAAATATATACATAAATAAGGTCTGGGAATTTAAAAAGAGGACTAATGAGAGCTTTTGGTCCAAACTGATTTTTAGTTCAAAACTCCAGAACTCAAATACATTCTGGGAAATTATAAATCAGTTAACAAGACCTTGTAACGCACTTACATCGAATGTGCAGGAATCTGAGTGGGCTACGTTTCTTGCGACAAAATTTACTGATACCTCTATAAAAATTCCAGGTAGTGATCTTTTCCCAAATAATCATAATGCAATGCACACAGTTAAAGATCAAGGGAGTCAGCCCTCGACTAGTAATCTTGGCAATGCATTAAGTTCTGGTCTCTCGAATAAACCATATGCGGCAGAAGAGATAATAAAAATAATCAAAAAAGGCAAATCTAATGGGGCGCCAGGCCCGAATGGCATTCCTCAAGCAGCGTACAAATATGCACCAGAATTCTGGGGTCCTCGACTGGCAAAATTATTTGCAGACGTGCAAATTTGCAACCAAGTACCAGAGAGCTGGCAAGGATCTATATTTATGCCAATCTACAAAGGTAGTGAAAGATCAAATCCGATCAATTATCGTTTAATAGCGTTGCATGACGTTGAAGCAAAATACTTTGCATCGCTTCTTTTAAACGACTTGGTAACCTGGACAGGTGAAAGAGAGTTGATCCCCATTAACAGAACAGGGTTCAGAAAGGGGATCAGAACAACATCAAATATCTTAACCATCAGCATGATAACTGAAAAATGCATTAGCAGTAAACAGGACCTGAATTTGTGTTTTATTGATCTTCAAGCTGCCTTCGACAGTGTAGATCGAAATTTATTATGGTCGAAATTAAGAGCATGGGCCATACCAGAGAGCATTTTGAGGGGCTGCTGCTATTCTATTCCGATACCTGGTCTCAAGTCAAAATAGGGGATGGTTCCCGGTTATCGAGAAAAGTCTTTACATCGATTGGCCTCAAACAAGGGTGTGTTCTTGCGCCTCATCTATTCAATCTTTTTATCTCAGATGCATCCGGGAAATTGAATACTTGTAATGCACATCCTCCGAAACTAGACGACTTACAGCTCACACATCTGGCATATGCTGACAATATTGTTCTCATGAGTCGAACGAAGGTGGGACTAACTAGACTAGTAACAGAACTCTCAGTTTTCCTGTTGGCAAACAAGTTGGCTTTAAATGTTACAAAAACCAAAACAATGCTAATAACCAACCGCCGTGTATCACAACACTATATTTGGCTAGAAGGAAAACCGTTGGAGAAAGTCTCAAATTATAAATATCTGGGCTTCTATATAGATGATAAGCTTGACTTAACACACCAGAAGAAATATCTGACGCAAAGAGCAGGAGCCTTAATATTCGGGTTAAGCACTCTGTCGAAGAAATTGGAGGGTCCATCACTAAAACCACTATTAATCGTGATGGCGAATAAGGTTCTTCCAACCCTGACATATGCAAATGTGGCAATGCATGGAAAGGATGCGGACCTATTAAACAGTTTAATAACTAAAATTTATAAAAAGGTTCTTCGACTACCCATCATGTCTTCACCAGCGCAAATGCGCCTCGAATTTGGCTTAAAAAACGAAACACTGGGCAGACTATATTCATATATCAAGGTGTGGTGCCAGATTAAGCAAAAAGCAACTGACAATAATCTTAATACCTTTCTATGGCAAGAGTTGAAAACACACAAAAAATCAAAAGCAAATCAATTCCTTACGCATGCGTTGGAGGTCACATGCTCAGCAAATCTTTTCGATAAAAACATGCCATTTGCCGCATTAAAACAGGCACTAAATAAAGTGGTTAAATTTCATTCTTTGGTTACGGACAAAGACATTTTTTCCCATCATTCCCACTCTTGGGCTGTGATCAATGGTAATAAGTCACTAACCCCAGCACCTTACTTGGAAACAACTTATTCAATCTTTATCAAGAAAAAGCTGATGGCACTGAGATTTGGCAAATTTCCGACCTTAGTTGAGGAGCCCGCTTGGAAACAGCATGAAGCTGTCACATGTCGACTTTGTGGCAGTCCCAAAGAAGATCTAATTCATATAATCCGTCATTGCAAGATGTTGACCAAGGAACGGACATACTTTTTATAGCATACTTTTCGGATTGAGAGACTACGGACATGTAGATCTGCCATTATTGGAGGCTTGGACTCAACTGCCCCTCGAATACACTGCAAGCTGGTAAAGTTCCTGCAGGCATTCGAGAAATGCCTTAAAATCACAGGAAGTCTATAATTGCTAATCATTTTTCTTCTTGCCTAATTTCCTTTTATCATGATTTGAATAATAGGAGGAAAATAATCTAGTTTTTATTCTTGTCCTTACTAAATTTTTATGTGACTGTTTTCCTTTCTTCCTTTCTTTTAATGAGCATCTTAAAAGTTTTAATATTGGTTGTGTGATGTACATCAAATTGTTATGGTTTTAATTAACTAAATAATAAAATTCAAATTTCAAAATTTCAAATTTCAAATTTCAACAAGGGACTACAACCCCCGTTCATTGTATGCACCATCTTAGAATGTGTTTCACTTCACACAAAGCTATTAGCGTACATACAGTAATGTTATTAATGTGATGATACACATATATGATCTCTATACCCTCTGTAATCATGTTATGTGCCTAAAAGCTATGCCGATTTTTGGCTTAATAACATTACTGTATGAACGCTAATAGCTTAACCAGGAAGTGTTGGCGGCCATCTTGTGCCTCGCTAGAACCGAGTCACAAGAAAACAGTAAAACAAAGTTGAGAAATAAGGGTAGGGGGTAGGGTAGAGACTTTCTGGCCCTCTAG